>NC_056685.1:113021295-113646295 GCF_018350215.1 Panthera leo | reverse complement strand
AGTTTTGTCTACTTGCCTCATCTTTGAGTTTACTGACTATTGAGTGATTGTTTAAACCTTGGCATTTTATTCCCTTCAATCTTTGTCCTACACTGATAGGACAATTGCTGAATCTTTGGAAAAGGACAAATATTTAATTTAGATGTTATTCTACCTTCTCTACTCAATGTATCCCTATATATATTTTTTCTAATTATGATACTGAATAAACTTTTGATGACATTAAATCTTCCTCATCTGTGCTCAGGAGACTCTTGAAGCTTTTTCCGGAGGTCCTAATTTGCCTTTTATTTGTCTTAACTTGGGTCAGAATGTAGCCCAATGTCTAGCCTCTTATATAAGTCTATAATAATCTACAAACTATAATCATGATTCTAGTCCTTTCTCTATGGTGGTCCATATTCCAGCTCATAATGCCTTCTTTCTTTCTACCATAAGAAAAAAAATGCTTCTGTAACTATTGATTTTCTTCTTCTTCTTTGCTTACCAGCAATATTTACATATATCTGGGCTTTCCTTATCTTGTCTTTTCTCACTTATATATCAGGAAATACCTTAATATGTTATCACGAATTTGAGATTTGGTTCTCAACTCAGAAGAGACTGATATTTTGAAAAAAAATTCTAAAGCATGCTTTTTAAACATACCACTTTACTGAGTTATAATTGGTATATAATAAACTGTACACATTTTGAATGCATAATTGAAAACCTACTTTTGAATAATAAACCTCAACTCATTTTCCACAGAAGCCCTGATTTAGGTACCAACCTATCTTTCTCCTTGTCTTCAAAGCTAAGCTTGTCAAGGGCACTGTTTGAACTCACTTTCCTTAATTACTCATCTTCCAGTAAAGTCCATTCTTTGTCCCTCCCAGTCATGCTTCTGTCCTCATTCCCCAACTAAAATCGCCGTGGCAATGTTCATCTGCCAAATCCAGTGGATATTTTCTGGTCTTCTCTTTGGATTCTTTGTGACATTTGCCACCATTGACCATTGTCTATCATCTTGAAAAAGTCAACTTTCTTGGCACCCACAGAGACGAACTCTTTAGGTTCCTCTCCTACCACTGATGTGGTTCCTTCTCAGTCTCCTTCTACCTGCCCTCAACTGGTGGAAGCACCATGGCTGTGCCCTTCACTGCTTATCTTCTCCATCTCTAGTCAACCCAAGTGAGCTTGTGCACTCAGTTTCCGACTCATCCTGAACGTATGTTGACGAATCACAAGTAGGCAATTTCAGTTTAGATTTCTCTTCTGATGTCAGATCCATATACATAAAATGCCCAATAGACGTTTCTACCTGCATCTACTATAAGCAGATAAAGCTTAATATCTTAGAAATGCACTTCATTATCATTCTCTCGCAAACCTTCTCTTCCTTCTCTATCCCTTGGCCTACGACATAGGCCTTCCCTGTGGGAAACTTATTCTCTTGGTTGGTGACACAAGATACAAATGCATGAAATAATCACAAACAAGCTTGTGTTGTTAATGTCAGCTTGCTATAATAAAGCAGCGAAAGACTCAGTGGTACTATATGACCATTAGGGAAGAGAGCCTTAACGAACAAAGTCCTGGTGATGGGGGAACGCTGATAAGTGCAAAGAATACTCAGGAAGGTGAGAATGTCAAAGTCAGGAAGGGAAGGTTTATCAGGGAAGACTTTGGAGAGCCAGTGCAACTTTATTCCTTCATTTATTCCACAGATGCTTGTTGAGGCTTTTCCATGGGTCGAGAACTCAGGTTCTGGTCTCAGTGGTTTTCTTGCTCCCATGGGGCTGATATTCTACCATGAAGAATGAGACAGTGAACATGGAAGACATTAACAAAAATACAATTTTGGATAGAGATAAATACTACAGAGAAGTTAATGGGCTGTAACGAACTAGAAAGTGATAGAAAGGTGAAGGGATTCCTTTAGGCATGATGACAAGGGAAACCTCAGAAATGTGACATTGGAGCTTTTTGCTGAATTAGTAAGTGTATCTTTCCCTCCTTCTAAGCTCTGAAAAGAAAAAAGTTTAAGAACCAAATTGAACCGTTAGAAGAATCCACAGAGTGGGTGTGAGGCACCGAGTTTATTAGAATCCTGCCAACAAATCTGGAACAATTGTGTCTTTGTTGTACTTTCTTTGACATCTAAGGTAAGACGCAGACTTACTGGACTTTTCTTTCTCACCCAGATATTGTGCTTGTGCTTGCAAGGTGGAGAAAATAGAAAAGTTCTGAGTGAGGACACCCTCTCTGTAGTGTCTGAAGTGAAAAATCCTTACCAGTGAGAAAACTTCGGTCTCCTATTTATCGTAACGTTATCCAAATCTTAGTTTCTCCAACACATGAGAGAAAAATATAACAGAACTGTTTTGCAAGCGGCATCCTGAATGTTTATTCAGGGAATTGAATTCAGCATGCTGGTTTCTGGGAAAATAGCAATAACTAAGACAGATTCACATAAAGGTCATATCTTCTAGTAAGAAGAGAAAGACAGGAAAGAAGTAAACAGATCAAAATATAATGTCAGAAAGTGATAAATACTATAGATACATAAAATAAAGGGGAAGAAGGTTAAGTGATGGAGTAAGAGCAATTTTAGGAGGTGTCTCCTGGGAAGTGATATTTGAGGGAGACCTGAAAGGTGGGAAAGTACCAGCCGTACAAGGGGGGCGGCGGTCAGGAGGGGCAGCGAGTCAGTTGGCCGGGAGTCTGGTTCATTCGGCAGACAATTTCTCACTTCAATACTTTGCTATCTACACCACACTCTTTCTACAAATATGACATTAGACCAGAAAGGGAAGTTCATTTGGCCTACAGACTTCTTATATTAAGAAGAATTACATTAATTTTCCCCCTAAAGTTGTCTCATCATTTTTAATGAACTGATGTCCTCAAAAAGTGCACACTCCATTCTTCTGTAGGAAACAAGATTTATAAAGAGTTGGTGCACTGCACATTTAGTTTTGCGATAGCAGCAGGAGGAGGATAAAGGGGACTAAATACGAAACTGATCTTTTGTGGTCTTGTTGACTTTAAATTCAGTGATATAAGATGTAAAAAAATGGAGGAGCCTGGGTGGCTCAGTCAGTTAAGCATCTGACTCTTGATCTCCACTCAGGTCACGATCTCAGGGTTCGTGAGGCCGAACCCTGCATCCGACTCTGTGCTGACAGTGTGGAGCCTGCTTGGGATTCTTTCTCTGCCCCTTCCCTGCTCATGCTAAGTTTCTCTCTCTCTCTCCCCCCCTCTCTCTCAAAATAAATGAATACAATAATGAAAAAAAGATGTAAGAACCTGAATGCGCACTAAGCATTGTTACAGGGGAGGAAGGAGAATGCCATTCCTCAAAGTTTCATTTCCTAAGCTCATGTCTCTTTGCTCTGCCCTTGGAAAGCCCACAACTCCCCTTGAGGGTTTTAGTTTTTTCATATGGAAAAAGGAGAAAGAATTAAGACTCACCACCACTGAAGAGAAACCAGCAGTCATTGGTGTGCTTGATTTTCATTGTTTTTGGTTTCTGTTTGAAGATGCTCGCTCTTGGCGAGCACATAACGCTGACCTGGGAAATTTCTGCTTGAGGTTTTCAAATGATCCAGATGAGCTGGCTGAGGAGACAGAATGCTTGTCTTTAAAGAGCATTTTAAGAAGATGATAGGATTTGAAGTCAGAGCCTGAGAGCTGAGTCCTGTCACACATTATATTTGCTTTCGGCGAGTCACAGAACTCATGTTTTGGAATACCGAGGACCCAATGACTATGGTGTGTGGAAGTCACAAAACACTTTGAAAACATTAGTTATTGGCCATTATTATGCGGATAATCGTTTGTTTGTTTTAAATCGTCTTCACAGATTTCTCTCTCTAGGGATTCATTTTCCCCAACAAATTTACTCATTTCAGTTTCCCCATACTATCCTGGTTTGGAAGGAGCGTGTTCAAATTACTTCATTCAATGCAAAGGTCTAATTTGAAAAATAAAAGGAAATTACATATCAGAAGAGGTCAACAAGACAAGTGAGACATGATCTTAATCTAACGCAGGCTGAGAAAAGAGCCCAGGAGGGGGATTTGAGTCAAGAGTTAAAGGAACAGATTTAAGTCAAGAGTTAAAGGGTATGAAGGATGAGCTCCGTCGTGGACAACCAGAGAGAGACGCCATGCTGACGTGGCGGCATAGAGAGTGCTCAGTTATGCGCTCGGAGGTAAAATAGGCCGAGAAGAGCCCCGGCCTGGAAGTAAGCCAGCCCCCTGCGTAGGGGCAGGCGTGGGCCAGAGTGGGCAGGAAGTCCAGAGTAGCACGTACGCTCTGTGTCTCATGAGCATGGCAGCAGCTAACATGTGATTTTCCAGTACAGCTGTCAGCATCAGAAGGCTGAGAGCAGGAAGGAAGAGCAAGTCCCCACAGGCCTAGTGACGGGGGCACAGGAGTGAGTGATAATAACAGCTTCTGGCCGCCAGGCAGCAGCTGATCAGGACCAGAGAATCTGGCCTGGGTAGCAGGATCTCGGGAAGCTTTCTCACCATCACCCCTCCCCTCCCCGTCCCACCCCCCTACACACACACGCACACACACACACAGCCCCACAGTGTCTCTTCGACTGAAAGTAGAGCTATGTATCGAGCACAGCCTCTGGAGTCAGAAGGCCAGGATTTGACTCCTGGTTCCATCATCTATCGGCTGTGTGAACTTGGGCAAATTTCCCAAAACCTCTGCAACACGGTCCACGGGCTGTGCAGGGATCCCCAGGGGTGCTGTGAGGAGTGTGAGATCATGTGTGGCGGGGTGTGTACCACAGAGCCTGGCACATAATACATGCTCAATGGATCGGATGAACGAAAATGAAACCCGCGCTGGAGGCAAAGCTGGGTTCACATTATGAGATTCAAGATGGTCTTGCGTGGAGATGTATTTGAGTCCCGAAGCCTGGAGCAGTGGCAAGGATTAGCTAGTGCTACATCTCAGAGGGCCGGCTGAGTTACCTTTATGTCTCCCCTGCCCGATTCAAGGCGCTTCTATAGATTGACACGGGGGGCCCTTCAAGTGAGGGTCAGGGGGAGGGAGGCACCTGTCTGGGGACCTGACAGGAGCATGTATGCAGCAGGACAAAGGCACACACATGTGGGGAAGCCAGGTAACAAGGGCTGAGAGAGGAGGGGGTCACTAGGAGGAGAAATCAGTGATCCAGCCGGCAGGTCCCCCTGTAAAGTTCCAGAAAGTGGGAGGTTGGCGAGAAAGATCAGCAAGACTGAGTGAGAAGCCTTCAGGAGAGGGGAGACTTGAGGAAACTGTTGATTTAGGGATACACGGCGGAAGTGAGAAAGAAATTAAATAAGAGAGAGCGTGACTGATGGGACATGTTTACGGAAGAGAGAAAAGGAGACAGATCACGTGGTTAGGTTGGAGTCACTTTTGGAATGAAGACATTCCTCTCCAAAACAAGGAAGGTGAAGATGTAGAAAAATAGTGAGATGGAACAGAGAGAAGGTGAGGGGCCCTTTACCCAGTGGCCGCAATGTGGGACAAGAAGAAGAAAAAGTCATCTGGCAGGGAGGGCAGGGGATGGGAGGCAGAGGCTTAAGTAAATGGTGTCAAATAGTTACTGCGGGGAATTTGGTAGGGAGCCAACTGGGGTTGAATCAGTCCGCTGGCGTGATTTTGGTGCTTCTGGAATGCACCTGCCCAGGCGGGCTTGGATGGAAACTGAAAGTCGCCTATGCGGATGGCCTGAAATAGCAAACCCAAGCTCATCCCGCCCTGCTGCTGCTAACACAGACTGCTGCACCCACCAACCCCACTTCCTACCGCAGATTCGCCCCTTCTCGTCCTCTCCAGACAGCAGGCGCTGCTCAATCAGAGGTCGCCCAGGCAACCGGAGTAAATGCTGCCCCTTCTCACTTCTCATTCTTACTGCCATCCCCAGAGAAGCAATATCCTCTTTCTCCTTGAAATGCTCTCCCTCTCCTTCTGCCCCTACCTTTTGCACGACAGGTTCCTTCCCATTTTGCAGGTCTCCTTTTAAAAGTCATCAACTCAGAGACGCTTTCCTGAAACTCTAACAGATGGTTCTTTCCTATACTGTGTTCTTATAGAATTCCCCTCTTCCACTGCTGTAACATTAAAAACAAGAAGAAGAAGGAAGAGATGTTGGCTTTTTTAAAAAAAATGTTTATTTATTTTGAGAGAAAGAACACCAGCGAGTGAGGGGGAGGGGGAGAGAGAGAGAGAGAGGAGGGAGGATCCCAAGTAGGCTCAGCACCATCAGCACAGAGCCTGATGCGGGGCTCAAACTCATGAACCATGAGATCCTGACCTGAGCTGAGATCAAGAGTCAGATGCTTAACCGACTGAACCACCCAGCCACCCAGGAAAAGACCTGTTGCTTTGCTCATTTTCTGGGTCCCCAACTAGCCTGTAAGTTTCCTGAGGCCAGAGATCCAGCATTTAACACATAAATATGTGTAGAATGAAAGAATGGACAAATGAATGGTTTAACTTTGTATCACCCCTTTCCCCTCCCACTTCTTGCCACTTTGTATGCTTACCCCTGACTGACGGTGGCAAAAGGACCAATCTCCACATCAGAGGTCCCAGTGTAATCTTCCCACTGTCAGTTCCATCAGCCTCGGGATCCCTTCCTCTGTCAGGCCCCTCTGGTCCCCTGGGCTGTCCTATGAAAGCATACCGTCCAGTTCTGTTCTTCCTTTTGAGAGCCTTCCTTTCACTAACACATCTATTACTCTAGATGCAGACATTTCTTGTAATTTCAAATACTTGCAAGAATACACTCTCCAGTTTCCCGACAAACACAAGCGTGAGACATAATGAGGGCTGAAGAGATAACCTGATCTAGAGGCAGCCCTGAAAACTGCAGCCACGATGTGCAAGCTGGGAAGCAGACTGAGCCCTAGTGGCCATAATGGTGAGCATGAGACATACTGCGAGCAGGTAGGTCAGGTAGCAGAGAATGGGCACTACTCATGAGTCAGACGGTGGTTTTCTGGAACTATTTCTCTCAGCCTCAGAGTAAGCTGGTAGGGAAGACTCCCGGAGAAGCAACTGCTTACGAGTGTGGCCTCTGGAGTCAACTGCGTAGAGGCAAATGCCAGCGTCGCCTCTGATTAGCAGGGTGACCTTAGTCAAGCCACTACATCTCTCTGTCGGTCAGTTTTCATAGCTGTGAACAGGTGACAGCCATTGTGCTTAAACCATAGGGTGTTTGTAGATGTTAATGACTTAGTGCATCAGGCACTTAGATCTGTGCCCGGCACGTCGTAAGTGCTCATAAGTCAGCTTTTAGCCATGGACGAGAGTCCAGTCATAAGCAGAGGGCCTCCAGGTATGGTGCCTGTGGGACAGGTACCTGGGCTCCGTGCATCAGAACCAAAAAGAGTGTCTCACACCCCGAGTGTCTGGTCTGCAGCACTGGGTAAGGCCCAGAACATACGCATGTGCTCTGGGCTGAGGTTCCCACCAACCTTCCTGTGAGTTCTTTGCTCACATGATAAGCTTCCATTGTTCTTCACCAGGGTTGGGCCCTTCCTGGACCCCTAGTCCCGCTGGCTGCCTAGGTCTCCTCCTTGATCAAACCTATATGTGTAAGGATCACACATGAGCCTCCCACAGATTCTGCCACGGGAAGAAGGGATGGGGGCACCGAGGTTCCAGCTACCCTACTGAGGAGAAGTTAAAGATCATCTTTCCTGCCATTTTAATCTTTCCCACATCGCTCTGCTTGCACCCCTTTGTGTAATTATGAAATCAGAGATTAGGGTGATTATGGAACTCTGCAGTCAGCCCACACCTACGTTTCCAGAATTTTTTTCTGTGGCCATCGTACTAGCACCTTAAATGCTTTCAAAACTTGTCTATCTGCCATCCCCCAAGCATATTTGAGAAAAACTGTGGAGTCTTTCTCTTCTGAACTTTGGCTGCTGCTTTTCCTTTTCCTCTGCCCTCACATGGCCCATAGTGAGAGCTCAGCCACGTCTGGAGCTCCCTTGCAGGGTGACAGGAGTCCCCCACAGACATGCCGTTGGTTTCTGAAATGAGTGATAGACCTTTTCTCTGAAGTCCTAGACGTTTCGGTTTAAAGCATCATTTCTCAAATGTGCCTACCGGACACTTAGGGAATTTTGGTGAAACGCATATGGGTCTGGAAGTTCTTGGTGGGGCCCGAGACTCTGCTGATGCTGAGGGTCCTTGTGCCCATTGATGACACTTTCTAATTGTGTCCTAAAAGTGTTACCTGTGCTGTTTCTCTCACTGTATTTTGAGCTAGTTGAGGGTGGCATTGGTACCTTTATACATCTTTATATCCTCCTAGGTGCCTGGTCCATTGTCTCATTGTTAGTGCACAGTAAATACCTGTAGAATTCATGGCAAGTGCTTAAAAGCTCTACTTTGTGTCAGACTGGGCTTAGATAGCCAAAGCTGCCCTTCTCCCTTACTTTTCCTTTATTGGTATATCCCGTGTCACTTCTACTAAAACATGTAACCTCAATCCTGGGCCCAGTCTGTCACTAGAAAGAATCTCCTTGATGCTAAATGCTGACGATTTTGAAGTATTACCTACCTCATGAATATCTGACAGAAAAAAAGATCTCCTGAGAGGTCGATGTTTAACATAGATGATACAACATCATCTATGCGATGTTTCTCGTGTTGCTCTAGGTAATGAATTTCATAGCCTCTTGCTGAGCAACAGCTCTCCTGGGTATATCTGAACCATGGGAGAAACTTTCCTACCACAGAACATTATTAAGAACTTCCAGAAACGGGAGATCTTTAATTATATAGATACCAGAGTTGGATAGACGCTCACAATTCTTCTTCTACCTGTGCTTCTGAATAACCACTCACCTACCTGGTGACCTGGGGTGGGTTTTTGTGGTTCAGGCTTCACAACTTGCTGCTGTCCTGGCTCTCTGGTGAGCGGGCTGGTGGTAGTTCTCTCCATGGTCCCACACGGCGTCACAGGGTATGCTCAGTCTTGGAAGACGGAAAATAAAGAAACAAACAAAACGTGTCTAATCCTTCCCAGTGGAATTTCTGCCTCTGTTCCACCCATGCTTCTCCTGGGGTGGGGGTGGGGGGGCGGCTTGTGCTGCCTTGGCTGCAGTTGCTGCTTTTAAGAATTGACAGGCCTTGTGGTGCCTGTGTGGCTCAGTTGGTTGGGCGTCTGACTTTGGCTCAGGTCATGATCTCGCGGTTCATGAGTTCGAGCCCCACGTCGGGCTCTGTGCTGACAGCGCAGAACCTGGAGCCTGCTTCGGATTCTGTGTCTCCCTCCCTCTCTGCCCCTCCTCGCTCATACTCTGTCTCTTAATAATAAATAAACGTTAAAAAAATTTTTTTAAAGAATTGATGGACCTTGTAATCAATGCATAGCCTCCCTCCTTGTAATCAATGCATCTTGTAATCAATGCATCTCCCTCCACTCATGGCTCAATGTCCACAAATTCAGACGCTGCAGGGAAGAAAGGGAGAAATCAGTTCGTTTCAGACAAGAAGTCACTTACTTTCACTTTCTTTACCATCTGAACTATGGCTTGCTGGAGAGAACTTCTGGCCCCCCCTTGGGGCCTCCTTCATCCAAATGTCCCTTTGCCCATGTCAGCCCTCCAGCCTAATGTCCCCTCTGTGGCACATACCTCTGTGACAGCAAGGACATAAAGAACTGAGCTCTCATAATGGGATTCCAGGGCCTTTAACACTTAAGCAGTAGGACATATTTGAGCAGAAGGGGTCTTCCTAGGCCCCTAACCCCATTCCACGTAGTGAGTCATTCCCCGTGCCTATGCCTAAGTTGTGCCCTGGCCAGAGGGGGGCATCTCATTGAATGGATCGTTACTTTGGGATCTGCTTTGTCCTAGTAGCCTCATGTTGGCACAACAAAGTTTCTGAATGTGGCTCTTTCTCAGGCTACAAACAGCCTCCCGCCTTGAGCAACTGATGTATAGAACTGCATGTGATGTAGTGTGTAGGGCAGTTTGCCAATGGAATATCACGGATTGAGACAAAGAGGCTTTCAGAGCCCTCTTCTTTAGAGATTCCTTGCCCATTACCTCAATCCTCCAGTGTCAACCTTAGTTTTTATTCTGGCCACATTAGTAATCATTTGCCCTCACACAAAACACAGGCGTCTTTGTGCATCAACATCACACCTTATTCTCTTCTGTGGGAGAGGGTGAGGCTGTCATTCACTCATTTAAAAAGAACATGTTCAGGGTGTGGCCAAAGGCTCATCTGAAACCCTAGAAATTGTAGGTGGAGAGTATTTCACAGCATGTTTGGGGAAGGCCACCGGGGGGAATTATTAATAGTCTTGAGCAATAACAATCATGTAGGCTGTTTCAGAAATTAACTTAATGTGAAAATAGAGGCCATCTGACTTGCTTAAATGTCCAGAAAAGGAGCATATGGGCCCAAATTTGGCTTTAATTTCCCTTTGAAGTTAATGGGTGTGGCAGGCGCTTATCTAATCATGACATGTGGACCAATGTTTTGCACATTCAGGACTTTGTAATGAGATGCGGTGTTTATTTATGTTCCATACGTCTCCCTACAGGCTGTAAAAATACCCTTTGCAACCCTGTCTAATCGTTGCCAGTGCTGACAGTCAAAGCTAGTGACAGAAGGCAGGTTTATGGGGCAGTAACACTGCCCAGTTGGCATAAAAGATCTATTCCCAGAAAAAAAGGTTTAAGCAATCATGTGGACTTCAGTTTGAATAAGGGAGCTTCAGTGGCCTGGTGATTCCAAAGTAATGATCTTTTGGTCAGGTTGGTAGTGAAATAGGAATGTGGGAGAGGTGGGGAAGGTTGTAGTTGATGGTTGTTAAATATGGAGAACATGAGTCTCATCTCTTTCAAGGTCACGCTTAAATCCCAAAGTCTGTCTGGTGTTTCCACCAAAATGCTCACTGGTCACTCCCTGAATTAGTTTCTATTTACTAAACATTTACTAAATACTCACTAAATTCTAGGGGCTGGGGGAGCCTCAGGGAGTCAAAGAGAAAAAGAGGTGGGGCCTAGATTTAGGAGTTCTGTGTCTTATTCTGAATCCCTACAGGACAGTTTGTATAGAGCATGATTCCCAAACCCAGCTACTCATTGGAATCACCACTGTAGCTTCTAAAATACTGATGCCTAGATCTTTCCCCAGATATAGCAAATCTGAATCTCTGGGACTAAGGTCCCCAGACCTATATATTTAACGAGTTCTTGAAGACAATTCTTATGCAGGTCAGCTCTGCAAAAGTCTGCAGATCTGAGTCTGGGGACCACTCACCGACACTGCTTTCTTTATACATGGCAATGTATTAATTGTTTTATGTGTCAAGCTTATACATACAGCTTGATTGAAAATTACTTGAAGGACTGCTTCTTATATTCTCAAAACAAATCACAGTTTTGTGTGCAAACCTTTGATAAATCAGTGTTTTTAAAACCTTGAGTGCCTATTAGAATTTTTTGGAGAGCTTTTAAAAAATGTTGATACTAGGGCCTCACTCCATACCAACTAAATCAGAAATTCTAGACACTGATTCCTGAGCATTGATATAACCAAAAAACCCCCACCAAAACCAAATATATATATATATATACATATATATAAAATTCTCCAATTGATTCTAATATGAATCCAGAGTTGAGACCCATTGGAATAAACATTTGCTGTTCGTGAGAATAAACTTGCGAAATTAGTTTCTTCCTGGAACCAGCATGCAGCTTTTGATAATTCCTTACATTTGTGTGGTTATTTTCAGCTTTCAAAGTGCTTTCATCTGTCTACCTAAAATGTTGTGAACCCTGGAAGAGACCTTAGAGGTGGTCTATGCCAGAGGTCAGCTAACATTTCTACAAAGGGCTAGATAGTAAATATTTCAGGCTTTATGAACCTTATGTCAAAACTACTCTGCAGCTGTAGAATGAAAGCAGCCATAGGGAATATGTAAATGAATGGGTATGGGTGTGTTCTAATGAACGTTATTTACCAAACAGGTTGGATCTGGATTTGGCCCTCAGGGTGTTATTTACTAACCCCTGGTCTACCCAAAGTTCTAATTTTACAGATGAGGAACCAGAGCTCCAGTTGGTGATGTGTGGGCTTAGATCTCATGGCTAGCAAAAGGCAAAAGTGGGCCTGAAGTTTAGGTGCTTGGACTTAAAAAAACCAAAACAAACCCAAACAAAGACCCATAATCAGCGAATAGTATTTTTTTAAATTAAAGCATTTAAAAAAAGTTTTTCTCCTCCTTGTCCTCTGTGTCTGACTGGCTTGTGTCCTGGTGGCTGTGTCCATGTTTATCACTGTACCCAGAATGCAGGCACCTAGAGACTAGAGGCGGAACTTGTCCAGTGATGTCCCTGGGGCTCGGGGCAAAGTAGTGCCCAGTCCATGTAAGTGAACTGAATGTATCAGAGCCGTGAATTTGGAGCTCTGTCTCAGGTGTTTATTTCAAGGCAACCTAACCCCGGCTGGCTCATTGACTTCCTTAACTATCTTATGTTAATATCTAGCTTACTAGGCTGTGCTTGTGCTCTTTGTAACTTCAAATAATGTTTACATAATGACAGAAAACGTTTTGGGGCTGTGGCAGTAGATAAAGCAAAGGTCAGAAGTCTAATTATTTTGAAAAAGTTGACCTTCATGTTTTGCCAAAAAACTGTAAGAAATCAATTTTTTTAAATTTATTTTTGAGAGAGAGAGAGAGCGAGCTGGGGAGGGGCAGAGAGAGAGGAAGACACAAAATCCGAAGCAGGCTCTAGGCTCTGAGGTGTCAGCACAGAGCCCGACATGGGACTCGAACTCATGAACTATGAGATCATGACCTGAGCTGAAGTCGGACGCTCAACCGACTGAGCCACCCACGGACCCCAGAAGTCAATTTGACCATCATTCTCTCCAAAATTGTTTCCTGTTCACTTTTTCCTCAGTCCAGGCATGTAGGACATATACAATATGTTTCTCTCCTATGTTACATCCAGAAGCCTTTCTCTCTGCACCCCCCCTCCCCCCCCCCCCCCCATTGTTGTGCAGTCTCTCCAGTTTGACCTTGGAAGAGACTGTTTACAGTTGGGTGAACCTGGGACTCTCCTTTCTTGATACACGCTCAGCAAATGGGCAGGAAAAACCTGCAGAACCTGTTCAGCAATTTCAGACTATAAGCAAGCAATCCAAAGGGAATAGGGGGTGGGTATTACTTTATGAAAGCAATTAAAGCCTTCTCTCCCTAAGTTGTCCACACACCAGGCTGAGCAGCAGCCTGAGAAAGTTGCTCATTTACCAGGCAGGTTTTCTGGTTCGCATGCAAACAATGCCATCCTGCTTGTAAAGTGCAACATGCTGTTATCCCGTGTCTCTTGCCTTATCAAAACATGTTTTTCACACACATAATGTCTTAGTGTGGAAAAGGTGCAAGACAGAATGTTATGGCCTTACAAGAGACAAAAAAAATTTTTTTAATTTTTTTTAAGCTTTATTTATTTTTGAGAGAGAGAGAGAGAATGAGTGGGGGAGGAGCAGACAGAGGGGGACACAGAATCCGAAGCAGACTCCAGGCTCCGAGCTGTCAGCACAGAGCCCAACATGGGGCTCAAACTCACGAACGGCGAGATCATGACCTGAACTGAGCCCAACTGACTGAGCCACCCAGCTGCCCAATAAGGGAAAAAAATTTTAAAGATGATTTATTCTGGGAAAGAGGGAGTTGAATGCTTCGGAAATAAATGAGGAGGAAAATTTAGCCAACACATACAAAGTATGGCTCTAAAGTCATAGAATTTTCGTGTCCATTGTATAGAAGCACATTATTTGAGTTAGAATGTTTGTACCACCATCCGTAACTTGGGAGATAGAAAAAAAAAAAAAAAGGAAAAGAAAAGAAAAGACAACATGATTCCTGTCCTCTACTAGCTGACAATTATTTGAGGAGAAAGAACAATAAATGTGTGGGTAACTGAACGAATGCATAGCATACTCATTTAAAAAAATGACAAAGATCTCAGATGAATAGAACAGACCAGTTTTAAATGGATTCAGAGGAGAATATGGCTGAGAGAGGGTAGTGTTTGATTCATTCTTGAAAGATAGATTTGGAGGGTAAGACGTGCCAACCTAGAGGCTAAACCAACAGAGACAGAAATGAAGCAAGCAATATGGCTTGGGTAGTGCATTTTCCTGGGGCATGGAGTTGCCTTGGTTGTAGAGAAGGGGGAAGTGGCTTGTGGAAAACCAAATCATGTCACAGGAACATCTGTGGGCTTGGATTCAAACCCCAGCTCTGCCACTCTCATGACTTGGGGAAAGTAGCTTACTCTTTCAGTTTCCTCGTCTATAAAATTGGATACTATGAGTATCCATTTCATCCGTTATTTTGAGGACTAAATGAGATAATCCATGTTAAACTCTGTGCATGCTTAACATACAATAAGCAGCCAATAATAATAGCTATAAGTTATGGCAGATCTTGAAGGTCAAAGGGAGTCATAATTTTCCATACTCATATTTATCTTTTTAAGGCATTTGCTTGGGACCTAAAAATCACTTACTTCTTTTCTCTCTTAACCCTAATTTAAGTAAGGGTGTCTCCATCATGGAAAGCTGCTCTGTGAGATCACGGCAAGATGCTCTGAGACTAAACATTAGACTGGCCATTATGAACCAGGACTTAGGAGTTCTTCTTCATTTTGTTTTGACCTAATATTTTATTTTATTTTTTAATGTTTATTTATTTTTGAGACAGAGACAGAGCATGAACGGGGGAGGGGCAGAGAGAGAGGGAGACACAGAATCGGAAGCATGCTCCAGGCTCTGAGCCATCAGCCCAAAGCCAGACGCGGGGCTCGAACTCAGGGACCGTGAGATCATGACCTGAGCTGAAGTCGGATTCTTAACAGACTGAGCCACCCAGGCACCCCTGACCTAATATTTTAATGAAAAAAGTTAAAAGGATTTTAAACAGAAAGGAACTCAGAAGAGAATCCATGAGACTTAAAGAATAATCATTGCTTACCACTGAGAATTTGATTTCAGAGGACCTCATTCATGATACATAAATATATATGAGCAATTATTAGGCTGAATATATAGACTAGTTCTTGTCCTTCTTTTATGAAGATAATAGAAGAGAAGTTAAATTCAAGTGATATTAATTTATAAAAATTAAAAATTAAAATTAATTTAATTGATTAAATACATGATACAAATAATTTTTTTTAGTCAAAATGATATTACAAGTGTGTATTTATTGGCATGGGTATGTTTTAATACTAAACTGTTTATCAAGTAGCCACTAAGAAATAATTTCTTCTCTGAATAATTTCCTTTTATTAATTTCTTAATAATGTAAATTTCCAATCTTAGGTGGGATACCAAGCTTTCAAAATATGGTTTTCTTCCAAGTTTTTATTTAAATTCCATACAGTGTAGTATTAGTTTCAGGAGGATATAGTGATTCGTCACTTACATATAACACCCAGTGTTCATCATAATGAGTGCCCTCCTTAGTACCCATCACCCATGTAGCCCATCCCCTCCCTTTATCAACCCTCAGTGTGTTCTCTGTAGTTAAGAGTCTGTCTTGGTTTGCCTCTCTCTCTCTGTCTCTCTTTCTCTCTCTCCCCACCCCCATGTTCATCTGTTTTGTTTCTTAAATTCCATATATGAGTGAAATCTTACAGCATTGTCTTTCTCTGACTGACTTATTTTGCTTAGCATAATACTTTATGACTCCATTCAAGTCATTGCAAATGGCAAGATTTTATTCTTTTTTATGGCCAAGCAATATTCAATTCTCTCTCTCTCTCTACACACACACACACACACACACACACACATCATATATATACCACAATTGCTTTATCCATTCAACAGTCAAAGGGCATTTAAGTTCTTTCCGTAATTTGGCCATTGTTGATAATGCTGCTATAAATATCAGGATGATTCCCTTAGAATCCGTATTTTTGTATCCTTTGGGTAAACACCTAGTAGTGCAATTACTGGATTGGAGGGTAGTTCTATTTTCAGCTTTTTGAGTAACCTCCATACTGTTTTCCAATTGGCTGTACCAGTTTGCACTCCCACCAGCAGTGCAAGAGGGTTTCCCTTTCTCTGTATCCTAGCCAACATCTCTTGTTTCCTGTGTTATTTTAGCCATTTTGACAGGTGTGAGGTGATATGTCATTGTAGTTTTGACTTGTATTTCCCCGATGATGAGTGATGTTGAGCATCTTTTCATGTGTCTATGGACATCTGTATGTTTTTTATGGAAAAATGTCTGTTGTCTTCTGCCCATTTCTTTACTAGATTATTTGTTTTTTTGGTGTTGAGTTTTTGTAAGTTCTTTATATATTTTGGATACTAATTCTTTATCATATATGTCATTTGCAAATATCTTCTCCCATTCCTAAGGCTGCCTTTTAGTTTTGTTGGTGGTTTCCTTTACTGTGCAGAATTTATCTTGATGAAAGGACTTGAGAATTCTAATCTGAGTGATATAACTGATGCATTCTCTGTGCCTTTGATGATCTAGCCTGTCCATCTATAAAATGGCCTTTGACGCTGATACAAGGAGAGAATCAATATCTCCCTATCACCATCTTTCCACTCTCTGAAAGGTATAAAATTCTAAGTAAGAGTAATGTATCTCTTTGTATGTATGCCTTATTGAATGTGTGCTGAGCCTCAACTAAAAATTTTAAAAGGGAAAAATAAATAAATTAGAGTAGGAGTATTCCAAAGAACTCACAAGATGTCCCCTTAAAGAAAAGGTTTATATATGAGGAAACCGAAGTGCAGATGGCGGACATAACAAGCTCAAACTCACACGGAGCAGATCTCCTGATGTAAATTGGAGGGCTCCTTGTCCATCATATTAATTCTATTTGCTGATTTATAGAGGTTTTAGCCACTTTATCTTCCCAGTAATTAGGACCTCAGGACAGAGAATAACTCTTGTTCTTGGGTCCAGAAAGAAGTATGCCAAGTAAAGATTACACATGGAACTTTTGTTATGCAAAATGCTGCCCTTCATAAATACAGAGACCCCAGGGGCTGTGTTCCCCTCTCTGGGCCTGCCAATGTGTCTAAATTGCCGAGAGCGCCTCCCACCAGCCTACGGATATGGGCTGCTCCTTTGATAGGCCTGTCATCGCAGTTTGATGGCTATGACATACCATTTAGAAGAGGGGTTAATGTCTTTTTGTTGTTGATCCTTAACCTTCCCGGAGCCTGAGCCACCGAGGGGTCTGCTTTCATGCCATGTGTGCAGAAAGCTTTTGCTCGGCCTGAGCCAGTCCGCTGCTGGTTGCCAGGGCCAGCGTGCGCTCACTGCCACTGTGTTTCCCAGCGGCGCCAGTGGGGTCTTTTTCTTCACACGTGCACCCCTGGGGCAATTCTTCCAGGGCAGCGTTGTGTGTGTCCCTCTGCGGGGCTGCCCTGTTGGTGGCTGGGGGTTGTGTGCATCCAGCCCTCTCTCCCCTCGTGTCTGAGCTCTTCCAATCTGACTTCCAGGGCAGTTGCAGCTTGGCCGCTGCCCCGGGCATCCTCTTGAGGCTTACCCTGTCCTGTGCTGTTTGCACAGCCTAGAAAAGTCCCTTGGGAAGCTTATCAGATGGTCTGATGAAAATAGCAGGAGTCTGTTTCCCATAGTCAAATTGCCATTTTCATCATCGTCTTTGCTGCTGGGTTTCTCTTTCAAGAAAAATTGTAAGACAAACATACTCTTTCCCAAAGAAGTGTGGACTTTTATCGTGACGGTTCAAAGGAGACTCCCTGTGTAAATACCTCCTTCCCACTCTCATGTGGCAACTTCTCTGTTTGCTTTGAACCTGGCTGGGTGAGGCCAGGTGGTTTTATCACCTCTCTTCTCACCCTTTGGTCTCCCTGGGTTTCTGATTCTCAGGCAGTGCGCTTGAGAATGGGTTGGGCCAGGTAATTTCTGAAGGTATCTGGACACCGGAAGACCCTGAGTGGTCACAGTGACCACAGAGCAGTACATGATGTCTGAGAGAGACTGACCAGGCCTGAGGTCTGGGAAAATTTGACACGGTAATAACCGTTAGCAAATATTGAGCATTTATGGTTTGTCAGACCACAGAGGAGCAGTTTTATAAGCATCATATTACTGATGCTCACAACATTCCAAGAAATTGTTTCTTCTTCTTTGTTTTAAGTATTTATTTATTTTTGAGAGAGAGAGAGAGAGCGTGAGTAGGAGAGGGGCAGAGAGAGAAAGAGGGACAGAAGATCCAAAGTGGACTCCACACTGACAGCACCGAGCCCGATGCGGGATCTGAACTCACAAACCATGAGATCATGACCTGAGCCGAAGTCAGATGCTCAACTGACTGAGCTACCCAAGCGCCCCAGGAAATTGTTTCTTCTATTATTCTCATTTAACGGATGAGAATATGGAGGCTCTGAAAGGCTAAGTGAGTTGCCTGAAACCGCATAGTTACTGTCAGAGTCAAAATTTGATCTCCAGGGCTGTTGGACCCTGGTTCCATACCCTTAACCACTATGTTCTAATGATTTAGTTCTGGTGTGTGGAGACACTTGCCAGGCTTAGGGATAAACTGTATCTGTATATAAATAAAGCACAACTGAGGGTATGTCCTGCTCATGGGCACATTCCTTCCAAACTCCAAAGGCTAAGAGGTTATCCTCGTGACTTCGATAGGAAACAGAAGACAGGTTGTCAAGTTTCTTGGGTAATTCTAGGTATTTGGACACCTGTTCAGCTATTCTGGGATTCTGTGGTCGAGTAAGGGGAACATGGGGAGAGTGAGGTCATTATTGCAAAAACCATTTCCTGAGGGCTCGACTTCAGGAAATGCTGGGGCATTAAAAATACCAGTTGTTAGGTCACAAAGGATTTGGGGGAACACAGGGGATATTCATACAAGATTGTGTGTGGGGGCGGTTCTGCATGAAATTTTTAGTAGGTTGAGCAGCATGGTCAAATTTTGAGAAGAGTGACATTTAAAATTTTCCATGGAAATGGTGAAACTTGACTCATGCATTTAGACACGGACTCACAAATAGCAGTTGGCCACCTACTAAGTGCAAGGCCTCGCCCTGGGTGCTTGGGGGTGATGTAAGAGGAATAAAGCAAGGTCCTAGCCCATCAGTGAAGTCTTTACGAACCAGTGACAGTGAGACAGGCTGTTTCTCGAATTCCTTTTGTCCTTCACCTCGTGACACTTTGAGTAAAGGAGGATTCGTTCTTAAAGAAAAACATTTTGTATTCTTTTCTAGCATGAATAATTTCCAAAACAATGTGGTCTGGAAACTCCTGGGGCTTCTTCTCAGGAGACTATAGCCATCAGGAGGAAAGAATCAGGAGCCTGGCCTGGCTTATGTACCTCTGGTCACTGTAGAATGAGGCAGGGGAGGGAGAATAGAAAGTATTAATTGACTGCCTCACGTTCTGTACCTTTGAGGATTTTTTTTTTTGCTTTGTTCAATAGTTTAAAATTACATTTTTATATAAAATTTGACACATGCTAGAATATACTAATATAATGATGACCCACGAAATCACCATGTAACCTAAGGACCAGGATAATATCCATCACTTGTATCTCCCTGTGTGTTGTGTTCCTCCCGTGGCTCTAACCATCTAACCACCCCCTCCGGCCTCTTCTCCCAGAGGTAGCCCCTACCTTGGAATCTGTATTTACTAGATAAGAGTGTGGACATTTCAAATCTGTCCATCTGTACGAGATGAGGGAAACAGAGACGAAGCTTAGTGTCCAGGGCTCACTTTGCTGCTGCCGATAGATTTGTGACTGTGTTTGTTTGCAGACAAGGACACCACTGACCCACAAATGAGGTCCCTCCTGGAGAGGCTGCATAGCACAGGGGTAGGAGTGTGGAACTAAAGTCTGGTGGATCTAGCTTCAACCCTCACCTCCATTGGCATGAAGCCCCAATGTGACCTCAGGCAAGTAACTCAACCTCTTTGAACTTCAGTTTTCTCATCATTAAAATGGAGAAGAAGCAGGTAGTACCTGTATCTCCTGGTGGTGATAAGAATTAAAGGAATAAGTGCAGGGAAACTGTTTGGTATGTGGGTGGCACTCAATTCAAGACAGTCAAAGGGAAAACTAACTGTTTGAAATGCTGTGCGGTGTCTTATCATTACTAGGGAGATATACAGATTATAAGTTTTGTAATCCATAGTATTTCTCCTTTTGCTTTTTACTTTCCCTTCTTATGGTCTTTCACTTTTCCCCACTGGGTCTTAGCACGGTTGTCAATATTATATACAAGTCATCAAAAGAAAAGTAACTAGAACAGTAGATATTTTAGGCAAGATGTGATATGGTGAAATCCTAGGTTAATAAATGCTAGTGGTGAGCAAAAGTAATGTAAATTAAATATAACCGTAAGGACTGATTTAATTCGTTCTCCGTTAGTTGTCCTGATTAACCAAATTCACGAATTTTTTCAAGTATGTTAATACAAGTAAAACATTTTTTTAAGTCTCCTTATTTTTTCCTTAGTAAACAAAACTTTTCTTCCTCTTTGAAAAACTTTGCCCCTGAGTAACATATATATATATGATGCGGACATGTAAGTATATACGTATGTATTTGTGTATTTACTAGGTTTTCAAGTTCCTTTTGCCAGACTTGACAAAGAAAGTGGCATTTGGCTGTGAACTGTTGCTCGTGAATTACCTACAAATAATTTTAGTTTGTTTTTTTTTAAAAATTAACTGAGCTCTTTCATTCAATACAATATTCAGCAGACATTTATTGCATAATTATGAAACAAGTGTATTTTCAAGGGTTAGAAATAAGTCATAAATGCCAGGAGACATAACACTAGTGGTTTTCAAGTTGGATTTTAATCACAAAGTCAGTACATTTAAGAACTATCCATTTGAATACCCACTTATAATAGAAACATTACAAATTTAGGAAAAGAAAGATTCTCTTAATAGATAAATAATGCACTCTGGATGGAAGTAAAATGTAGTAAATGTCGTGCATGCCAGGTACTTTACATCTGATGTCTCAGATATTCCTATGACCTTGAGAGGTAAGTGTTCATATCCATGTGTTATTGGTGAAGAAACTGGGGTGCAGAGAAATTGAGGGATTTGTTCTGGGTTTCCAGCTAGTAAGAGACACCATCAATTCCAAGTAAATGTCAAATCTTGTTTCAATGTCCTTTCTCCTGTTAGAAACTTTCACTTTTAAATCAGTAAGAAATAAAAATGACCAGGGGCGCCTGGGGAGTCAGTCACTTAAGCATCCGACTCTTGGTTTCGGTTCAGGTCATGATCTCACATTTTGTGAGATTAAGCCTCATGTCAGGCTCTGTGCTGGCAGTGTGGAGCCTGCTTGGGATTCTCTTTCTCCCCCTCCCTCTCTCCCCCTCCCCCACTCACACTGTCTTTCTCTCAAAATAAGTAAATAAACTTAAAAAAGAAAGAAATAAAAACGACCGTTCTCATATGTGTTCAATATTGTTTTGGAAGTTCTGTTCACTGCAGGAAGATGTCAAAAAACTAGAAGAATTAATATTTGCAAACAAAATGAAAATGCCACTTTTAGATATTGTGATTGTATTCTTTTAACTAAAAAGAATAGTCTAAAAAAACTATAGGCGTCAATAGAGCAAAAAGATGAATGCAAAACAAATACAATATATTAATCACTAGGAGCTCTTTATCCCATGTCAGAATAATGACATGATATCTACATGATTTAAGAATAAGAAAGTTGCATGTCTTATTTAATATAATCATAAGCATACAATTTTATTGAATATTAAAGATGATGCATAGAGAGGTATACTATTGTCCTTGAACATAGTGATGAATCAGAAAGACTTCTATTCTTTCAATCAGTTTACATGTTGAGCATAACCCATCTCAAAAAAATCTCAATAGGACTTTTGACTTTAATGAGTATAATTTTTTTTTGATTTTTAAAAATGTTTTTATTTATTTTTGAGACAAAGAGCATGAGCAGGGGAGGAGCAGAGAGAGAGGGAGACACAGAATCCAAAGCAGGCTCCAGCCTCTGAGCTGTCAGCACAGAGCCGACGCAGGGCTCGAACTCACGGACTGTGAGATCATGACCTGAGCTGAAGTCGGTGGCCCAACCGACTGAGCCACCCAGGCGCCCCTAATGAGTATAATTTGTATGTGCACAAACAGATACTATTTATTCAGCACTTACTTTATGGCAGGCACTATTCCAAAGGCTTCACATACAGGAAATACCTCATATAATTGTCACAGAAAACAGAGGCCTGTTTTTATTATCCCCATTTTACAAATAGGGAAACTGAGGCCGACAGAGTTTAAGTAACTTGCCCAAGTTCACATGATGACTAACAAATTGCTGAGCCATGGTTCAAATCTAGCCTGCCTGTCTCCAGTGACCATGCACTTCTCACCACCATGCTCAACTAAGAACATTAACTAGTATTTTGCAAAATGAAACATTAGAGTAGAGCTAGGTCTTTCCTGAAAACGCATGTTTTCATTTTCATGAAAATGAAGTGGATAAATGGAATAGCATAAATAAATAAACAGATAAATGGAACAGCATAGTTCAGAAAGAAGCATACTGTGGGTAAGGATATAATGCATAACAAGACAGATCACAAAAGAACAATGAAGAATTATTTAATACTCATTATTTAGGACACTTAACTAACACTTTTTTGAAAAAAAAAGTCAATTCAATACCCCAATTTCATACCTCATCATCAAAATACGTTTTATTTATTTTTGATTAAAATTTTTTTAAATGTTTATTTATTTTTGAGAGAGCGAGAGAGACAGAGTGCGAACAGAGGAGGGGCAGAGAGAGAGGGAGACGCAGAACCCAAAACAGGCTCCAGGCTCTGAGCTGTCAGCACAGAGTCCAATGTAGGGCTTGAACCCGCCAACCGTGAGATCATGACCTGAGCCAAAGTCGGACGCTTAACCGACTGAGCCACCCAAGCGCCCCAAAATACATTTTAAATGGCTAACATGAAAGATAATAGAAAACATAGGAGTAAATATAAGTTATTGCCTGTCAGGTATCTGGAGAAGCCATTATTTTATTTTTTTTATTTATTTTTTCCTTTGAAGTGACAGAGGAAATCACAAAGGAAAAGATTGACAGATTTGGCTACATAAAGAATTGTAAACACATGTCCAGCAACAAGAGAAAGATAAGGTCAGCAGATGGGAGAGGATCACATCAAACATGACAACCAGAGCTATCGTCTGTGGTGAAAAACCTCAAAGGAGAAGTGAAAGCAGTAGGCTGGTTCTTCTCCATGTGCAGGGCTGTGAGGGTTCAGGAGCACCAGCTTCCAGCGGGAGGAAGCGGGGCTGGTGTCTCGGAGACCCAGCTGGGAACTCCCCATGGCACGTGGCGCATCCACAGGGACAGGGGGCTGACCTGATGCCTGCCTCAGTCTAGCAAGGCTCCGGCGAACCGGAATGGTCTGAGGGTAGGGCAGGATGTGGTCACCCAAGCATCTTGTCTCCTGGGAGTATCCTTAAGTCAGTGGGGAGAAAAGAAGGGAAAATAGAGGATACAGCACTGCATGTGCAAAGAACTGGGAGTCCTGGAAAATGACCTCAGTGATAAGGACAGAAATCAATTCCCCAAACAAAGAGAAAGACGGGAATTGTGTCTCTCAAAGCCCTTTGGAGGGTGGAGGGTCTGCAAGCAGGTAAAACAGGATCCTGCGGCAGGTGGGATTTTCTTAGCCGTCAGTATATTTTTTATGGGGTGGTGACAGGGCAGTGATTGGTAAGGTTAATCAACCCAAGACTCAGGAGGCCACGTGGGAAGTTGGAGGGAAATAGAAGCTGCGATACATCTGATGAGGCTTCACATTAAGAACTCACGTGATACATGGAAAAAATGACACAAATGAGTAGTATGCAAGACTGCAATGACCATCAGCCAAGAAGCACGGAGTGGTGATCGCCTTCACATGCAACCAAGAATGAGGGGCTGATGCAACACTGAAAATGACTTTATGTCAGGGCGCCTGGGTGGCTCAGTTGGTTGAGCGTCCAACTCTTGATTTCAGCTCAGGTCCTGATCTCACAGTTCGTGAGTTCGAGCCCTGCGTCCAGCTTTGCGCTGACAGTGCGGAGCCTGCTTGGGATTCTCTCTCTTCCCCCTCTCTTCTGCCCCTTCCCTGCTTGCTCTCTTTCTCAAAATTAATAAATAAACTTAAAAAAATTAAAAAAAAACCTCAAATGACTTTATATCTAGTAAACCAGCCTCCTTCCACAAAATCTAAGTACCCTGCAGGAATTTTGGGTTTTGTTCATATAGTAGATACTCAATAAATATTTATTAAATGTAAAACGCAATGCCTAACTGTCCCATTTGAGACAAAAGCTTAAGAACTCAAACACTGCTGATGGTATGTGAAACTAGTTCATTATTTTGGGAAAACAAGAAGGCGATGTATCATTATATCTATGCAGATGTTCAAGTCTTTGGAACCCATTTTGTGGGCCCGTGGAAATTTATTCTGAGAAAATGATTGATATTATGTTCACGAACCCCGCAGGCCAAATCGTCGAGCTCCTCCCTGCACCGTGTGTCCGGCTGCAAGTGAGATCTTCTTTTTTAAAAAAGTGCTTGCTTGTTTGCTTATTTATTTGTTTGTTCGCTTATCTATTGTTTGTTCATTTGTTTATTTTGAGAGAGGAAGAAAAAGAGCGTGCATCCACACGGGAGGGGCAGAGAGAGAGAGGGAGACAGGATCCAAAGCAGGCTCTGCACTGACAGCAAAGAGACCGATGTGTGACAACAGAGAGACTGATGCAGGCTTGTACTCACAAGCCCTGAGACCGTGACCTGAACTAAAGTCAGATGCTTCACCGACTGAGCCACCCAGGTGTCCCATAAGTAAGGTTTTCTTAGGAGTTCTCAAAGTTCCTCATGGAAATCTACCCCCAGTGGCTGTGACTCTGGGCATGCCCCAGCATGTCTGAATCCTATGCTGGCAAGAACTACTTAGGCGCAAATTAGGACCACTGATATGAAAATGATCTTTTTGTTAAGTAGTCAGATGAGATATGTGCTTTTACTTGAACACTGTTCTTATATTTTATACTTACATTTTAATGTAAAGTACAGAAAAATGAAAAATCACTCCTACCTGTTAACTTCTTGACGGTTCTCAACTTACAATTTTGTATTTTGTTCTAATATGTTTGAATTTAATTTAAGACATATAAGGTAAGGAAGGTTTGAAACCATCCAAAGATTTACAAAGGAAAAGTTGATATTCTTCCCTATTCCATCCAATCCATTTTTACTCCATTTGATGTACGTCTCTCCTCACATTTCTTTTTCTGTTTACTTAGACAAGTAAAACCTAAATGTGTGTCCTCTTATATGGGAAGGCTGTGTGTGTTGATAGAATCACCCTATACACATAAATTTGACCCCTGCTGTTTTTTACTTATCAATTCATCAGGACATCTCTTCTGGTCAACTAATACAGACCCCACCAATTACATTTCTAGGAGCATAATATTCTGTAGTATAAATGATTCATAGTTCACTCAGCTAGTTCTCTATTTTTTGAACAATCAACTTATTTTTACAATAACTTAAAAATGCTACAATAGATACTCTTATATATCCATATTTTAAATACATATGTAATTACAAACGTACATATTTGCACATACATAAAAAAATGTTGGTAGTTTTGTTTCTCTCAAATATGAAATTCACATTGCTTCATCATGTGTTTTACATTTTAACATCTGTTGCTATGTTTCCCAAAATAAGATGGTAATTTACAACCCCATCAGCCACATACAAAGTGGGCACATTTGTTTCCTTATCTCTTCACTGAAATTGAGCACACCTTAATTTTTGCCAGTTTGATGGGAGATAAATGGAATCTCACCATTATTTTGAGATTTTATTTATTATTTTATTTTAGAGACAGAGAGCACGTGAGTGAGGAGAGGGGCAGAGTGAGAGAGAGAGAATCTCAAGCAGGGTCCATGCTCAGCTCAGAGCCTGATGTGAGGCTCCATTTTATGTCCCTGGGATCATGACCTGAACTGAAATCAAGAGTCAGATTCTCAACTGCGTGAGCTACCCAGGTGCCCCTTTCACCATTATTTTAATTGGCATTTCTCCAACTATTGTTAGGTTGTGTATATTTTCATTAGTTTATTGTCTCTTGAATTTCTCTTTCTGGTATATATATTTGTTTATACGTCTGTCCATTTTTCCTGTGGGGCTCTAGCTCTCTGCTTATGTTTTTGTAGGAATTTTTTTTATCATATGCATACGGTCTGTGGTAAAGCGGAAGAAAAATTGTTTCCCTCTATTCATCTTAGGTTCATTGCCTGAGGCCCTGCAAATTAAACCTACGAAAGATAGTTTAATAAGAGAAAGACAAATAGATGTGTATTAACATGTGCATTGCACATACACATGGGAGTACACAGTGATGAGTAACTCAAACAGGTGGTAAGAACTTGGCCTTACGTAGCACCTTAACAAAAGAACAACAAATTCTTGCAGAAGTGACAAGGCAAAGGAAAAAGACTTTCAGTTTCTAGGGGGACCGACTGTGGGAAGATAAATACGTGCGGGAACTAATGGAAGATACAGGCTAGTCAGTAAAGTTTGTTACATAGATTCCTCTGACTTTAAATCTGGGCTGATGAGGGTCTGGAGTATCTCTAGTAATTAATTTCTGTCTTTCCTGGTGGAGGAGGGGGTGGAACAGCTTTACAAATTTATGTCTTGGTTTTATGCAAATCGGGGGAGAACAGAGAGCTTTTCTTGCATCTGCTTTATCTCAGTTGCCTCCAGCTCCAAATAATCCTTATGCCAAAGGAGTGGCACATTTTGGGGTGGCATATCATGCTACCTTTCAGTTGTTTACCTTTTAACTTTGTTCAGTGGTGTAATTTGTCATTAAAACATTAAAATTCATGGACTTAAGTACAGTTGTCTTTTCCTTTATGATTCCCAAGGGTCTTATTTTGCTTTTAGGAAGAACTTCCTTCCCTCGATTATTCAAATTGTTGTCAACATTCTCGTTTTGTTTTCTTGTTTACTTTTAAAATGTTTTCTGGAAATCCAGTTTTAATTTTCTTCTTACATTTCTACACTGTTCTCAGATGATGTCATGTACTCCCATAGCATTAACTCTCGACAATACACTGATGTCTTCTAAATCCGTATTTTTACTGAATTCCATAACTCTTACCATATGTCCAGAGCAAGGCTCACGTACTCTCCAGCCTACTGAGCGTCTCGCATGCACCAAACTGAACTCATGATTGTGCTTTCTATCCTCTCCCGACTTTACATTCCTGCCTCCCTAGCCTTGGATGGCTCCACCATTAACAAGTAGCCCAAGTCAAGAAGACTGGCAGGGAAGCTTCAGTCCTCCTTTTCACATAACTCAAATGTTCAGCAAACCTTCCTCTCCTGTCGCACCTTTCCAGTTAATTGCTCTCGAATCTGTCCACTTCTCTGTTCTCATTTCAACTACTTGGGGTACCGCAACAGCCTCCTGACTGCTTTCCTTAACAAATATTTTTCCCTTCCAGTTTCACATTAAAATTGTCATTAGGATTATTCTGAAATGCCAATCAGATTTGACCTATGTCTAAAATCCTTCAATATTCTCCCCTTTAAAGCAAAGTCTAATGTGTAAGCACGGCCTGAAAATAAACTCTTTGAGAGTAAGTCCACATCCTATCTATTTTGGTATAGTAATGTACTTAGTACATATTAATGGGATAAGTGAATATATGAAAGAACACATTTCTGGAAAAACGCTATCACATACATGTATTCCATTAATGTCAGAAGATAGAATTAATTTTATTTACCTCCTTTGTAGTAATTTGAATAGTTTTCTATCAAATCATAAATAAGAACTAATGTTCTAATGGATGTAATAAAGGCTCAGATTGAAGAATATAATAACGTGTTTTTTGAACAAATGCTTCGATGTGAAGTTATCATGCTGATTTTATGTCTTGAAGGCTCTGATGTGTCTTTCCAAATTGATTTTGTAAGATTTTGCTCATGCTTGAAACACCTCCTGCTGCAAATTAAAATCTTTGAAATTGACGTATCATGATGTTTGCAACTAGCTTTGAAAGAGTTCAGCAAAAAATTGTATATATTGTATATATTATACATGTTTATGCACACACATGTATGTATATATATAAATGCACAGATGTACATATGCATATATGGAGGGAGAAAGAGAGAAAAATAAATGTGGCAAATGTTAACAATTAGTGAATATAGTTGAGGGGTAGATGGATATTTATTCTACTATACATTTAAATTTTCTGAAAATTTGAAAATTATCAAAAGAATATATTAGGAAAAAGAACCCCAGCAGCAGTGTTTGAAAGCATTCATTTAAAAAAAATCTCAGAAAATAATAAAAAAATAATAAGACAATCTCAACAACCATAACATTATACTAATAAAAAAATCTTTTCTGATTCAATAGAAGTTGTATATAATTTTAGTTTTACTTTAGCTATAAAGATGAATGTTTTTCATGTGTTTATAATGAATTTGATTTCTCTTTTCATGAATGGTCTTTGTCCATATTTCTATAGGTGGTTTATTTCTTTTCTTTCTTTCTTTCTTTCTTTCTTTAAAAAATGTTTTTATTATTTATTTTTGAAAGAGAGAGAAAGAGGCAGAGTGTGAGTAGGGGAGGGCAGACAGAGCCATAGACACAGAATCTGAAGTAGGCTCCAGGCTCTGAGCTGTCAGCACGGAGCCCGACGCAGGGCTCAAACTCTTGAACCACGGGATCACGACCTGAGGCCAAGTTGGACGCTTAACCAACTGAGCCACCCTGACACCCCGGTGGTTTCTTTCTTTTTTTTTTTTTTTTCCTTAAATTTTTTTTACATTTATTTTTGAGAAACAGAGTGAGACAAAGCGTGAACCGGGGAGGGGCAGAGAGAGTAGGAGACACAGAATCTGAAGCAGGCTTCAGGCTCTGAGCAAGCGGTCAGCACAGAGCCTGATGCGGGGCTCGAACCCAGGAACTGTGAGATCATGACCTGAGCCGAAGTCGGACACTCAACTGACCGAGCCACCCAGGCGCCCCCCCCACCCCCGGTGGTTTATTTCTTAAGAGCACTTTATATGTGGGGCATCTGGGTGGCTCAGTTGGTTAAGCATTCGATTCTTGATTTCAGCTCAGGTCATGATCTAATGGTTTCGTGAGATTGAACCCCACTTCAGGCTCTGCACTGACAGTGTGGAGCCTGCTTGGACTTCTTTCTCTCTTTCCTTCTCTGTCCCTCCATCCACCTCAAAATAATAAATAAATTTTTAAAAATTTAAAAAAGAATTTCATATGTAAATGTATTCATGCTTTGTAATATATAAACAGATAACAATGAAACATACATCACTATACAAGAATTTCATATATTGTAAAGAAAGTACCACAAACCAATGGAAAAGGAATGAATGGGAAAAGCTGGCAAACTCACACCCACCTATGAGATTTTTTACCATATCTCACACTAGGATGGATAACCAAAATTAATGCCGTATGAATAAAAAGTTGGTTGTCAGAAAGTGTGAAATCTTAAAGCAGTTAAAACAAATATTGGTTGATCTTGGAAAAGAACTTCCCATAAAAACAATGGAAGAACAAAGGAAAAACTGGCTATGTATTAGATTACATACAAACCTAAAAAAAAAAAAAATACAAAGACAAACACGAGAGTTGAAGAAATCCTTAATATAAATTATTGAAATTGATAAAAACAATAGTATCACGATAGAGAAAAACATTAAAAACACCAGGAGGAAGGAAATTCAAGTCATGAAAGAAGAAATCCAGATGTCATAAAAGCAGATGAGCAGATATTTCAAAACAGGAATGCGAGTCATTGGTTCAGTTGGCTCTGGGCAGTTTGTATGAGGGAGATTCAATCTCAACTGATGAAGATCCAAGAAAACTGGCAACAATGCTTTCAGAAATGCTAATATAATTCTTAATTCTCCTTTAGCAAGAGCACAGCAGGCAAGAAGGGCAGAGCCTCCAGCCATACTTGGCATTGGTCAGGCCCTTATTAGGGTAATGCAATCAATGTGGGGTTCCACCCTTTAAAATGCATGTGGAGAAACTAAGAGGCACTACCAAAATGATTACAGAGAAAATCAAACCGACTGGGGAAGAAGATTAAGGGGATTGTATTTATTTAGTCTAGAGAGGAAAACGCTAAATAGTGAATAGTTATTTTCAATTATATAAGTATTTGAAAAAAATGATTATCCTGAGGAAACCTAGGTTATTCTATCTATATGATAGACAATAAACTCAGAGGAATATGGCTAAATTGCATCAAGAGACTTTAATTAACATTAAGCCTTACAAAACTTCAGGGCAGACTAACAAAGAAACAAAGGAACCTCTGTCTTTGTATAACTTTCTGAGCAATTTAGACAACTGCCTATCTTGTGGCTTAGTTATAGAATGGCAGGTGGCTGGGTCCTTGATTAGAATTATAGGTTTATAGAATCTTAGAACTGAAAAATAGCCTCAGTAGATTAAAGTTTCTCATTTACATGTTTTGTAGATTTCTGTTGCCACCCACTCACCAATAACATATACAAAGAAAAGTATAGGATGTGAAGCCTTGAAGGTTAGAGTTTTATCATGGTTGAGTGACTGGAGCCTTTTAAAGCATCTGCTCAAATAATGTGAACAGATCTTAGTTAGCTGATATGAAAAACAAACCTAATATGAAAAAACTACCAAGTACGGGGTAGTACTTGGATACTTAAGGGATTTTTTAGTTTACAGACAAAAACTAGTCTTTTATTCAAAAGAAATGAATATGGTCACATGCACCTATCCATGGTCCCCAGGTCCCCAGATGTAGTGGCCAAGGTGGAGGCAATGTGATGTAGTGGTCAAAAGCACAGCAGTTAGACTTATTATATTTATATCTACGTTGAAATCCTTCCTTTCTTCACTTACCAACCTTACAACCTTAAGAATGGTAGTTCATTTCTCCACTCCTGTTTCCTTGTTTCTAAAATAGGAATAACTTATTTTCTTCATGCATTTTTTTGGATGAACTTTAATTAACAAAAAAAGAAAAAAAAATTAAGTGAATAGTTTGCTGTATAGCAGATGCTACAGAACAGTGTTTTTTCCATCTCTAGCTGTGATCCACTGTAAGAATTCGGTAGCGAAATTGATTCAATAAGTAATGATTGATGTTAAAAAATGAAAATGAGTAAAAAAAATTAATTGCACTTAGTAATCGTAAGCATTGCTTTGAATATTGGTTTTTTTTCTGTTATATACATGTTTGTGTGTGTGAGAGTATTATGAACTTGCGTACCGGTGGTGGTAGAAATATAGTATTTCTTACTGCATATCACGGTCAAAAAGCTTATCGTCATTACAAGTCACTGTTTTTGTTGTTTTTGATTTTATCCCTTTGTTTTAATTTTCTAGTGCTTTCTGTAGGACCACGGGATAGATCCCTACCTCACGACTGTCTCGTTTGAAACAACATGACAGCACTTTATACACAAAACAACACTATATATGTTGCCTACATGTGATGTACCTACATCAAGATACCTCTTATAGCAATATACCTGTGTCTACCCTCTCTGGCCTTGGATTCCATGATCGTCATGTATTTTTACTTCTACACTTGTTATAAACGTATAACATACTGCCATAATTTTTGCTTTAAATGGTCAGATTTCCACCAAATAAATTGAAAACCAGGAAGAAAAAAAGAAACCTTCCACATTTATTATGTCTGGTGCACTTTAGTGTTTCTTGTAGATCAGGGCCGCTGTCCTTGAGGAAAGGTCCTCCCTCAACCTAAAGAATCTCCTCTGGCATTCTTTGTAGTGTGAATCTGCTGGCAATAACCCCTCTCAATTTTGATAATCTAAAAACATCTCTATCTCCTCCCCACAATTAAAGGACATTGGTGCCGGTTATCAAACTCTAGGCTAAAATCGCTCTTTCTCAACACCTAAAGGATGCTGTTCCATTGCCATTTGGCCTACTTGGCTTTTGATGGAAAGTCAGCAATTATCTCCATCAGTGTTTCTCTATATGCAATGTCTCCTCTTTACTTGTTGCATATAAGATTTTCTCTTTATCCTTGGTTTTCAGCAATTTGACCATGATGTACCCAGTATCGTTTGGTTCTTGTTTTTTTCTGGCTTAGATTCATTGAGTTTCTGGGATCCTGGAGTGGATATTTCTAATCAAATTTGAAAGTTGCTCAGCCATTAGCTTTTTAAACATTTTCTCTCTTTTCTCTCCCTCCAAGACTTCAATTGCATGTCTAGTGGACCTTTTGACTTGATCTCTTAGGATACTTTCTGTTACTTTTAACTCTCAATCTTTTTCCTCTCTGAGACTCAGATTGGAAAATCTCTACTTATCTGTCTTAAAAAAATTTTTTTTAACATTTTTTATTTACTTTTGGGAGACAGAGAGTGACAGGGGGAGGGGCAGAAAGAGGGAGACACAGAATCTGAAGCAGGTTCCAGGCTCTGAGCTATCAGCACAGAACCCAATGTGGGGCAGGAAATCACAAACCATGAGATCATGACCTGAGCCGCAGTTGGACGCTTAACCGACTGAGCCACCCAAGTGCCCCTTTACTGATTTGTCTTTAATTTTACTAATGCTTTCTTCAGAAGTGTACAATCTTCTTGTGTTAGTTTGGGTCCACTAAGAAGTGGATGCAAAGATGGGCTTAGACTTCCGAAAGCATATTGGGAAAATGTCTGTAAATAATAAAAGATGAGGGAGTAGGAGCAGGTAGAGAGAAACTTCAGACCACACTAAAGTTTGATGCCTGTGAAAGAGAGGAAAAGGGAAAGGAACAAAAGATTATACAGGAAATTTAGACTTTTGCACAGAAGTAAACAAGTTTTCCCAGGCTGATGAGAATTTCTCAATCCAAAGTCACCCATTGGAGAAGCCGAATGACTTATAGGAATGGGCCTACATTAATACCCTTGTCACGCCATTGGCTGGGGGCAGCCTATAGGAAGCATGGTTTTGGTGTGATACCATGATAGGTCCAGAGAAACAGTAGCTGGGCTATCAGTCAATTTTTCTCCCCATAGCAGGAAATCTTAGGACTACACATCTATGATTAATCTATTGCTGTTAAGCCCATTTAATATTTTAAAAATAATCTTAGATATTGTGTTTTTAGTTCTATCATTTTTTTTTCATTTGGTGTTTTTAGTATTTCTATTTAGTATTTCTCTTTAGTATTTAATTTGGTATTTTTTAGTATTTCTATTTCTATCCTAGAAAACCCCCTCTCTTCATCCTTAATATCTATCTTTTCCAGTAAATTCTTTCATATGTTTATAACAGTTATTTTCAAATCTTTGTCTGCTAATTCCAACAGTTTGATCGTCTGCTGGCCTGATTCTTTAGATTATATTTTCTCTTAAATATGGTCACATTTTCCTGTTTCTTTGCAAGTCTCATAATTTTAAAATTGTTTTCTGGATATTGTGTGTAAAAGAACAGTGGAGATGGAGGTATATTACTTGTTGTTTTCTTTATTATCCCAGAGAATGTAAGTTAGGGTGAGGAAATAATAATTCAGCTCTCTCCTAGCGAGGTGTTGAGTTGGTGTTAAATTGCAGCTTTTACTAGATTGAATTCAACTGTGACTAACCACATTCCCAACTTCCTTCATAGATTTTTGACCTTTCCAGTATTTAGGCTGGACAAGGTTAGTAGTTTCACCTTTGAATCAAAATCTGAAGGATCCCTGGATTTCGAGCATCATGAGAATGTGAGAGACTATGTCATTATGTTCTTTTTGTCAGCCTCTCCTGCACTGTCTCTTTCTCACTATAATTTGGAAGTTGGGACAAGGAGAGCACTGTCAGGCAGAGTGATTTATTTATTTTTTTAGTCAGGGCTCTATCAGATTCTTATCCTCCTTGCCAGGTTTCATTGTTGAATAACACCTGGCTGTGTGTCATCTCCTCTGAGAATCCTGTACAGAATCCTTTAGAGCAGAAGTCAGTATATTTTTTCTGTGAAGAACCAGGAAATAATTTAAGTTTTGTGGGCTGGTCTCTGTCATTAATACTCAACCCAGCCAGTGTAGCATGAAAGCTGCAGGTTGCAAGCCTCTGATGGTCATTCTTGCCTTCTTGCAGGTTCTAAGGTCACTACACAAATAAGATGTAAAGGATGAGCATGGCTATGTTCCCTCAAAACCTAATTTACCAAAACAGGTTGTAGTTTCCTGACACCTCTCTTCAATAATCAGTAGACCTAAATAATTATGCTTACCAAATTATAAGGTGGTTAGTTATTCATTGGGGCTACTTTGAACATGGTTGTTGTGCAATGGACTCCTTTCCTAGCACATGTGTTGGGCACACAATCATTCTTTGCAGAATAAATGAAAGAAAGGAAGAAAATGTGAGATGACTGTGAAAATGGAAAGAGAGAAGCAAGTGAGGAAATAACAGTATTTGATGAATAATGCTAGTCTCTGTAACAGATACCCTCCCCCAACTGCCGCCCCGCCAAACCTCAATGTCTTGACACAACAAAAATGTATTTCTTGCTTACATTATAGTTCAATGTGGAATGGCAGGGTCAGGCGGAACAGACTCTGTTCCACACAGTCATCCGGGAACCCCAGTCCTTCCATCTGACGGCCCCACCAATCTACTGTAGGGCCTCAAAGTCTTCTCCATTCAGCCAGGGAAAGAAAGCAAGGAGCATGAGTGGAACGTCTTAATGGCACCCATCACTTTTGCTTGTTCTGTCGCCAAGATCTCAGTCACAGGCACTGCCCTACGGTGGAAAATGGATGCGGAAAATTGTGTTCTAGCTCTGTGCCTGGAAAGAAGAGGGGATGATTGCTGTTGGTGAGCACTAGATGTCTAGTTTGGGTTGCACGAAAAGAAGGCAGTGAGGGGATACGGCAGTTTAGATGAGAAAGCAGTCAAGATGACACTTCCCAGAGGGAGGAGACAGCATTTTCAGTGATGGTCTCCAAGTTAATTTTCTCAATAGAAGCTTGTAGAGCTTGTACGTGCTATCATTTGCACATACATCAACGATCGTAGATAAATATAATCGTGTGTCAATATAGGAAAAACCTCCCCCAAACTATGATTGGCCACACTCCAAGATACACTAGAACACTGTGGCAGATGTATGGGAATGTACCTGTCCTTGGGCTGAGTGAGGTTACAGGCACCAGGTTATTTTAAAGCCCAGGGTACAATTATCAATCTCTGAAAACAATTTTATCCTAATTTAATCTTAATTACGTTGAGTCTCTTTCTCAGTAGCTGCAATTATGTCTTTCCAAATAATCCCACTAGACATTTCTCAGTATTATGGAGAACGCTTCCTTATCAGAGTTGGTGGGAAAGAGTAGTACGAATGGCAAGGCAGAGCTCCTCCTATAAGAAAGCACTTTAGAAAGTACGGCATGAAAGAAAGACATTGATAATGCAGTGGTCATTATAATATTATCATCATCATTTTAGTTTATTTATTTCGGTTGCATTGCTCATGGAGTTGAAATACCAGTAATGGTACTTGCCTAGGGGAGATTAACCCATGAGACTTACTATTATTATTTTAAGTAAGGATTATAGAGAAGCTGTCTTCCTGGTGATGCAAAAAAAAAAAAGGATGGTGGGTCCCTTCCAAAACCATACTTCCTTTAAAAATCTGGTGTCAAAGTGGGCTTTCCGGGGCAGTGGATGATCTGGAGGTGCCACAATTTAGCAGTAGTTCCTGGGCCTGAATTTCTGTTGTCCCTATAGTGGCTTATGGCACAAATGAAAACTATCTGGAATTAGATTCAGGCCCTTGAGCTGAGACAGCTTGAAGAAAGCCACCGAGGAGGTTGGAAGGAAACCTCACCCTTTCATTTACACAACGATGAGGCATTTCCACTGAAGCCGCAGTTCTTTAAATAGGCCCTCCATTTTCTCCCCGACAGGTCTGGAAGTACCTCCGACTGCTCTCCCTCGTGGTCTCCAGGAAGGTTGCCAGCATTTCACCCCTGCTGTCATGACTGTGGCCCCCTTGGCAGGATGTGTGAGCCTTCTCACTGCCATAGAGCATGGATATGTTTGGCTCGGTAACCATGCTTAGAAGTCGGGTCGAATGGATTGTCGTGACCGGCTTCTGTTCTGTCTTTTCTCCTAGGATGTGAGTTATCTTGGTTGGCACTGAAGAATGAATAGAATGCAGATGTAGTAGGGGTGAGTGGAGGCTATAAATTTGTTTTCGTGATTGGCAAATTTTCATTTTGTATATGCAAGGAATTTGCGTGCGCATAGAAGAATGTAAAATTTACCATTGCAAGAAATTAGAATGACAGATGTAGGTGTACTATAAACCAATGATTATGCTAACCAAAGAAAGGAAGCATCACTATTAAATAGCTAGTTGAGATTTTATTTCACTTTGGAAAGTAGAAATTCATGGGAGGAATTCTAAGCGAAGTGTGAGCTATGCTAACTGGGGTCTTAGAAACGCAGCAAGCTCTCAATAGGTGATAGTCATTAGTAATAATTTTAGTTAATATTGATTGAATGCCCATCATGTGTCAAGCAATGCTCCAATGACTCTAACATGTAAAGAATATGATTCCCGTTTTGTAGATGAGGAAACTGAGGCATAGAGAATTTATGGATCTTGTCTAAGTCCACAAAGTAAGCTTAGAGCCAGACTTCAATCCCAGCTGGCCTGACTCCAGATCCCCACCTGATAACCTTTCCTACATTCTCTTGCCCACCAGCCTGGCATATGGGTTCACTTTCCTATGCCCTTTTTCTTTTTCCTGATTTTTCAGGGTGTAGTTCTAAGAGAAAGAGGGAATCGACCTTTCTCACATGATGCCCACAGCTTTTCTCTCCTGTTCAGGCAGCAGCCCTAGCTCCAGGTGGAAAAGGCAACCTACTCACTGAGAAGGTTCTAACCTCTGCAGCCCCTGTGGGAATCAGGGTATTTGGAAGAGGTAAGGAAGCTCTAGGCTAATGAGAAAATGGAAATGAAGGGCCTTCTGCTCTCTCCAAATGCCCTAAGGGCTCCAGCATGGATTAGCTGCAATGGTTGTCTTGGAGCATGCAGAAAAAAGTTTTTTACTGAGAATAAGTAGACACAAAGAACGTCTCCCCCTCCACTATCCCCAGGTACACACGTTCACACATACACACACAACACACACACCATACACGTTTGAAACTTTGTATTTCAAGTATCAATAAACTGAGATTTGTTAGCATTGTGGCTTCATTGAACAGATGAAAATCATTACAGCTTAGATATTTCTGCCCTTTTTGCACAAGGAATAAGAGAGATAATAGTCTAAGATGTGTAGCGGGAATGCTTTCAGCTTTGGCTTCAAGTCACTTTATAGAAAAATTTTAGAGACATACTTGTAGAAGTGTAAGCTGTATGATGTTGGTCCTTCAAGGCAAAAAGACCAATTTTCAAGACGTGTGCCAGAATGTGTTCACACTGACAAAAGCAGTCTTTTCCTGGAGTAGAAAGTGGAAGGCCATGGGCTTATTCTGATGTTCTTGCCATGGCTAATCCAATTTTCTTTAAATATTAAAAAAAAAAAAGATTGATATTATTTCCAAATGACATTGATTGGTAACAGATCATTGCCCTTTGAAAACAAATTTTATGTATTTATTTGGAATTTAGTACATGTTATTTCATTTTATTTTTTTTTAATTTACATTCAAATTAGTTAGCATATAGTGCAACAATGATTTTAGGAGTAGATTCCTTAATGCCCCTTAACCATTTAACCCTATTTATTTTTTAGTAGGAGGAAATAACCAGGAACTGAGTCTGAAGAAAATGTGGGTGATAAAAAAAAAAAAAAAAGTGATATGGCTATGGTGAAACACAGGGTGTGACTGTAATAATAAGATTAAATTTAATTGTGTGAAGTTGTTGCTGTGAAGGTGATTTCCAAAAAAAGCAAATACTACAACAACAACAAAAATTGTGCAGATGTGTGGCAGCATTGAGTTTGTGGTGTCTTGGTAAGTAACAGGTGTCTCCTTGATCTGACAGTCGTCTTGTGTAAGTATGAATTCACTTGAGGATGTTCACAAGACTCAGTTTCATCTTTTATGGTCACGTGATGTATGTATTTGAGTAACAATTCTAGTATAGTATAGGTTTAATAGTAGAAAAATTAAGGTTTTAGCAATATCTGATAGGAAGAAAAGTCAAATTAGGTCAGCATATCTGGTTAGAGATAATTTTACGATAAAGCCATGTCTTTCTCTCTTGTACCTCATATGTAATTCTTCAGCTTGAAGGAATATTCAGAATGGGTAAGAGTAGTGCCAGAAAGTAGAGCAGAAAATGTATGGACTTCTCTTGGCAGCTTGAGCGATGACTAGCAAGTCTTTTATTTTTTTTATAGCCCAGGGGAGGAAATGAACATACTTGGAACTTCTTTAGTAGGACTTCATTTTTATTACTGCTACTAGATTTAAAATTTCAAAGGGATAGTCTTGAGTTCTCAATCCTGATGGAAAGCTTTGCATTTCACACTCCTTACTCTCAGGTTCAGCTTTGACAGCTAGTGTTGGTTCCCCAGTGACGCGGCAGAGACGAAAGCCCTGGGTTAGGAGTTAACAGATTTGGGCAAAGTCCTTTCTCTGTGTTCGTTGTTACTAGATCTGTGATTGTGTTGGACAAGTTAGCCCTGCCTCCCTCGGTCTTAGGGATCACATCGTTCAAATGAATAGAACGAACAAGATGTCTCAAAGTTTCTCTTTAGGTTCTAACCTTCAGTGACTCGGTGTTCTCTCAAGTCACGAATTGGGTATTTTGTGGTGTTGATAACACAGATACCCTAAGATACTGGCTTACTTGGCATCTGGCGTTAAAGGAAAGAGCCAGCTCAGCAAACCCATTTTGTCTTCCCTCAGAGTGTGAGCTGGGGTAGGGAATGACCTACCCAAGCACTGACACAATCATCATTCTTATGGTGAGGCAACTTAACAACTAGCTTGCCTGTTTCTCGGTTGACATACCCAGAAATTATCATCATTACATGCTTCATGTATTGCTTAATTGATGGACTGTAGTATTTTTGGAGTGGTGAATTTTGCAATACTCCCTTTCTTTTGATGGTTTTAAACCAGAGAGCCATTATGGAAAATCAACTCTCTTCTGCATGTATACATAATTAGCATTGAATTCTCATGCAGATCAATCTGATTATAACTATTCTACATTGAACTGGAGCAATTCAGAACAAAGAGCAGTTCATCATACTGATGGTCATGCAATTGTAAACCATTTACGTTTTTTGTTAGGTTACAAAAACATTGTATACAAAACCCTTCTAGAAGTCCCTAAGTTCCTAACTCGGCAAACAGGGCTCTCTTCACTATATAACAAAGCTACAAAAATAAAGCAAAATATTTGCCGAAAGTATCTCAGGATAACTCCCCAGATTACCAGAAAACCTTTGCAAATTCAGACACCATGGCACATAAATCGAACTGCTCCTACTCCTGGTTTAAAACATGTTTCAGGAACTGAACACGCAGGTGTCTGAACTGCATATCAGTGAGAAGCTTCCAGAAAATGATTGACTTGAGTGATTGAAAGTACGTTCAGCTTTGCAGATACACCTTTTATTGACTATTTTAAAAACTCAGCAAACATAGGGGAAGGGCAATATTGCTTGGCAGTAGGGAGTAATAATTGGTAATGGGCACCACAGTTGAAATTCAGGAATATTGGTAGGTGCATGTGGATGTTTGGGGGAACTGACCTTGGGATAGAAAGCTCATGGCAAAAAGGCTCTTCAGTAAAATAATCCACACTTTTAAAGTGCAAATTCTACATGAAGACAGGATTTATGGTCTTAGCAGGTACTCAGGGAAATCTTGGACTAAAGCTGTTCATGGCTGGGAAAGCCTGGGGAAATGCGAATACACTTTGGCATACTTATAAGAAAGTGTCAAAACCCCTCAAATATCAAGTGGTTTTTGGAGGATTTTTCAAACTGTAGAAGTTTAGGGTAAAGCAAGTTCTTTTAATATTTTAGAGTTATGGACTAAACTCCTAGAAATAAAAGTCTATTTAATTCATGTTTTGCGGGGCGCCTGGGCAGCTCAGTCAGTTGTGTCTGACTTCTGCTCAGGTCATGATCTCATGACCTGGTGAGTTCAAGCCCTGCAATGGGCTGTCTGCTTTTAGTAGAGCCTGCTTTGGACTCTCTGTCCCCCTCTCTCTCTGCCCTTCCCCCACTCGAGTTCTCTCTGTCTTTCTCAAAAATAAAACATTTCATTTATTTTTTGTTTTCAATAAGGAACACATCTATATCTCTGTATCTACTTTATGTATTACCCTTGCATCTTCCAAAGGTGGCTATGTGTGGATTTGAGGTAAAGACAAAGAAGAAAGATGGAGAAGGGAAATGGGACAGGAATGGAGGAAGAGGAAGGGGAAGGAACATTAAGCAAGAAATTAGACAATTTGTACAAACTTTCTGTCTTGAATGAGTTTCTTTTATACTTCTCTATGAGATGTTACTATTAAAAATGATATTATGATGAGATCTTGACTATTCTTGTCTCAGTATAAATCAGCAGATAAATCTCTTTTTTCCCCCATTTCCTTTCCCGTCTGGTGTTAGGAGTGTCTTGTTATAAATTTTCCTCCATATCTAAGATGGGACCCCTCGGTGCCTCCAGCAGTTATAAGGCAAACCCGCTTTCATATCTTTGAGGTAAATGAATACAGAAGTTGGTCCACTTGCTTCAGTGGTTGAGAATTCCACTTCCCCATGACTGTATTTGTGCCTTCCTGCAGCTGTCCCCTTGGATCACACTGATGGATGACTCACTCAAACGGGAATGACCATTTTCTCATTAGGTGTAGAGTTCTAAATTTGAGTTGAGTGGTATCTAATTTTTGTGAAGGAAAGCATATCAGTCATCTTTTGTTGGGTTATGCTGCAATAATAAATGACCCTCAAATTTTAGTTCCTTACAAGAATGAAAGCTAGTATTTTGCTCATGTTCCACGTTGGCTGAAGTCAACTATGGCTCGGTCCCTCATCCTCTTCACTTTGGGATCCATGTTGATAGAAGATTCCCATCTGAGGACATGATGAGCCTTGTGTCAGAGGTGGAAGCTCACAATGGCTCTCAAAGCTTCTGCACATGTCACTTCCACTGCCATGTCACCTGCCAGAGGAAATCACACGGCCAAGTCTGATAGGAATGTAAAATCATCTCGCATGCGGACAGAGTGAATATTTTGAAAAATAATAAAATCTATCGGAAAGACTGTGAGGCAAAACTGTTTTAAGTCCTGTTCTTTGCTGGAGGACTAAAATGACAACCTGATCCTTGCCTTCTCAGCCTTTCTCGTAATTTATAGCTTTACCTGTATGACAACAAAACAGCAGAGCTGAGGAGCAAGACTTGTGGGGAAAATCTTTTGTTGGCACTCAAGGTACCAAATGTCTTTCAAAAAAGAAGTGTCATAAGAGATCTTTAAACTATAACCAAAAGACTGGTGCCCAGGAGCCTTTCCTGAATCAGCCCCAGTCTCCTACTCACCAGTTTTTTAAAATAAGAGTCCCCTCCCACTGCTCTTATCCCATCAATGAGCCATTCTCTTCGTGGCAATATAAAATAATGATGAACACACGATTTACTACTGATTCTATTGGATTAGAAGTGATCTAAGAGCAGAGGTTACTACACAGCAGAGTGAAAGTCACTGTTTACCTGTAAAGTTCCTTAAAATCATAGACAATTCTGACTTGGTTTTTCTGTTCATTTCTCAGAAAGAGAAAATTATTTGGTTTCAAGACCTTTTATCACTTAGTTTTTTTCTTTTTAAAGATATAGAACAAAACATAGGCACCATCCATCCATCCATCCATCCATCCAACAAATACTGAAAGCCCATTATAGTCCACGCACTAAGTCAGGTACTGGGTTATGGTACCAGAGGCTCACAGTTTCTGCCCTTGTTAATTTTACCTTCGAGTGGGAGTGACCCAGGCCGATCAAATAACCACACAGGCATAGTTATAAACTGTGATAAACATTAGGAGAAAAACTTAAAGCATATTTTAAGAACGTAGAGAAGACTGACTTATTTGGTGTCTCTGCAAAGGCTTTTCTGAGGAAATGACAGTTGGGCTGAGATCTGAAGGAAAAGTGGCAGTTGTCTATATAAAGAATGAAGACAAAACAACTCAAAGAAGATGCAGAGGCATGTGCACAGACCCTAAAGTGGGAGGAAGGGAAGAAAGGGCAGTTGTGAGGGAGTACAACGAGCAGAGCAGCAAACAGTGTGAAGCACAGGTGGGGCCAGTTTACTCAAGGCCTTCTATGCCATTTTAAAAGTTTAGGTCTTTATTCACTCAAAGGTATTGAGAAGGGACCTGCCAAAACTTGAGCTTTTAAGTGTCACCCTGGTTGGCATGTGAAGTGGATTGGAGAGTGGTAAATGGATGGCAAGATGTCAACATAAAATCTTTTGCAGTAATGGAGATAGAAATTTTCACGCAGTGCAAAACTAGCCCCTAAAAGGTGGATAGCACACTACTGATAATCTGGATTCTTAGTTCTAACAATTGATTTTTTCAAATTGTTCTTAAAATTTTTTTTAATGTTTATTTATTCTTGAGAGAGAGAGACAGAGAGACAGAGAGCACGAGTAGGGGAAGGGCAGAGAGAGAGGGAGATATAGAATCTGAAGCAGGCTCCAGGCTCTGAGCTGTCAATACAGAGCCTGATGTGGGGCTCAAACCCACAAACCGTGAGGTCATGACCTGAGTTGAAGTTGGATGTTTAACCGACTGAGCCACCCAGGCGCTCGTCTAACAATGAATTTTTAAAACCTTAGACCCGAGGGCAGCTGGGTGGCTCAGTTGGTTAAGCATCCAACTCCAGCTCAGGTCATGATCTCAAGTTCATGGGTTGGAGCCCTGTCTCAAGCTTACTGCTGACAGTGTGGAGTGTACTTCAAATCTTTTGTCTCCCTCTCTTTGCCCTCCCTCACTCATTCTCTCTCTCTCTCTCTCTCTCTTTCTGTCTCTCAAAATAAGTAAATAAACATTAAAAAACCTAGAGCCCAGTTTAGCACAAATCTAATTTAACTAGTTCATGGTTCACGATTTACAACACTATTCAAAATGCACCTCTCAGCTAAATAATCTCAACTACACCACAAGTGTCGGTCTATGACCCTCTAGTGATTTCAGCGGATGGGCTTCAGGGAATCCATGAAGATTCTGAAATTACATGAAAATTATGTGTGCCTATGTTTGTATATTTTTCTAGGGAGAAGGTCTATCTATATTTCATCAGATTCCTGACCCCAAAATGACTAAGAAATAACTGATTTCTCTTACCACTTGACCAACACATAGTTACTCTATCACCACAATGCAGTCCTAGATAATATGTCTCGAACTGGTGGATAAGGTTAGCGGACTGACAAAGGTTTGAGCTCCTCTTTCCTCATGCAGAGGGGTTGCTGAGAAGTGGCTGACCAGCCAGAGACTGTATTTCCCCATTCCCTTGCATCTGTAAGGGGGCTGTGGGGGCACATGACTACCTCTGACCAATAGAATGCATGTAGACATTTTACTTGACACTCGGTGTGCAGTTGGGTACGTATCTGATAGCCTTTCCCACATAATTCTTCCACCGTCTCTAGTGACCTTGGAGGTCATGTTTTGAAACTGACAACATCACAAGATGGAAGAATCCTTGATTTCTGAGTCATGGCGGCAGCCAGGAGAGCTGTCCAACTACGAACACCTGCATCGGATTTTAGTGATTAGGAAATAAATTTTTATTATCTTATGCAATTGAGATTTAGGGTTATTTGTTGAAGCAGTGAATCTACCCTGGCATACAAAAAATAACATCTCACACAGGAAGATACAGTAATATGGATGTGTTGGCTGGAAAAAGTCCTCTTTGGATTTCTTCCTGGAACAAAGAGACAACACTGTCTCGCAGGCCATAGTTTCTTCGTGTCATTTCGCAATGTGTAAGTTACTCTGAGTTCAGATTTCTCGGAATCCAGGTCTTGGGTGCGTGTGAGTACAATTACCATAGATAGCTAATGTAAATGGCTTTTAGTCACACAAGAACAATTTTAATACAAGAGACACATGTTTTTAGCGGGTAGCCATATTCATTTAGCAAATATTTGTTTATTGAGTTTCGTTCATGTGTTTTAAAATGTACCTGAGGGTTTTGTTTTTTTTTTAACCAGGTATGGTAAAATAACAGAGATAACTGTTTTTGAAAAGAGTTTTTTGTTTACAGTTCACAAGAAGGTGAGACACGCTAAGCCACGCGAACCATGTGGAGAAGCACCAGGGTTGGTCAGGAGGCAGGAGTGAAGAGAACAGCATTTGTTTTGGTTTTCATGGGAAGACATGGGCGAGGCAGTGTAAGCTCCTGAGCAGGTTTGGGATTAAAGATTTTGAATCATTTTGACAGGCTTTAGGGGCCACCAAGGGCAGAGGATAGTGTCCCAGAGGACAGTGCCTGATAAAAGGAGGTGGGTGAGAGTACAGACTCCTGAGGGGTTGCTTTGCACATGAAAGCTGTGCTTGCAGGCAAATTGTTTATCATCTCCAGGAATTAGCAAATCCTGGGAGGAACAGGTCCTCCTCAGTCCATAAGGACCCGGGATGTCAAAATATAGGAGATAAAAAAAATTGGGGTGTTTGGATGGCTCAGTTGGTTACGTGTCCAACCCTCGATTTTGGCTCAGGTCACGATCTCACGGTTCATGGGATCAAGCCCCACTTGGGCTAGCCTGCTTGCAATTCTCTTTCTCTCTCTGCCTCTCCCCCGTTCATGCTCTCTCTCTCTCTGTGTCTCTCAAAATAAAAATAAAAATTTTTTTAAAAAGATTAATACATAATGTACCAGACATATTTAAAAAAATGAGTCACCGGGGTCTCTCTAGGTAAAATTAACTAAATCATTATGAGGACACAGACTTATGAACATTTAATAGACATAATTAGTGACTCATTACACCATGGAAGTCATTAAAAAAATTTTTTTTAATGTTTACTTATTTATTTTTGAGAGAGAGCATAAGCAGGGGAGGGATAGAGAGAGAGAGACAGAGGGTCTGAAACAGGCTCCAGACTCTGAGCTGTCAGCACAGAGCCTGACATGGGGTTCGAACCCACAAACCGTGAGATCGTGACCTGAAGTCAGATGCTCAGTCTGACTAAGCCTCAGTCAGACTGAGCCACCCAGGTGCCCCGTGGACATCATTTTGACCACTGAACATTTTTACCAAAATTATTCACTTAAGTGTATATGTCAAGTTGTTCAAGATCAAACTAAAGTCATGGATATTTCAAATTACTAACAGGAAGTCCTTGAGTTGTGTGACTACTTTAGGGTTAAATAAGAGTTTATATTGAAACATGAACCTGGAAAGTATGCAGAGTCTACATTGGTTCTGGAAAGTAAATGCAATTCCCCCTTAACAAATACCTCAAGTTCCCATCCAAGAACCACCCCCCATCTTGCCCAAGAACAGCATTCTAGAATATAATCTGTGCCTAAATTTATCAGGGTTCCTCCATTGTTTATTGCCAACATTTTCCAACTTCAATGCTTTATAGATCACCTTCTCAATTTTTGCTATATAGCATTCTTTTTCTAACTATATAGCACTTTTATTTTCTGTTTTCTTAACTTTTTTCTACAGATCAACTCACTGTGGTACTATGTGAGCCTCATCTTCAGCAGTTTTTGTATCTGTATAATTTCAGATTTAAAGTGCTAATTACAGGGGCGCCTGGGTGGCTCAGTTGGTTAAGCGTCTGACTTCGGCTCAGGTCATGATCCCACCGTTGGTGGGTTTGAGTCCCGCGTTGGGCTCTGTGCTGACAGCTCAGAGCCTGGAGCCTGCTTTGCGTTCTGTGTCTCTCTCTCTGTCCCTCCTCCACTCAAGCTCTCTGTCACTCTCTCAAAAGAAATAAATAAACATGGAAAAAATTAAAAAAAATAAAATAAAGTGCTAATTACAGGGGAATAAAAAGAGAGAGAAGGAAGCATACCATAAGAGGCTCTTAACATAGAGAACAAACTGAGAGTTGATGGAGAGAGGTGGGTGGGGGGTGGGCTAGAAGGGAGATGGGTATTAAGGAGGGCACTTGTCCTCATGAGCACTGGGTGTTGTATGTAAGTGATGAATCCCTAAATTCTACTCCTGAAACCAATATCACACTATATGTTAACTAACTAGAATTTAAATACAAATTTGGAAGGAAAAAAAATGCTAATTACACATTTTCTCTAATTTGTATAAAAATAAACATATAGAGGTACTAAAAATCTTTAAAACACCGTTTGTGTGCCAGATAACAACACAGCGGTGGCAATTGCCAGTCGTGTCATTGTCACCCGGGGGGCAATCCCAGCTGGGAGGATGGTTCAGTCCACTGAGCATACTTTTTAAGGCTCCTCATTGTAGAGCCCCTGCCTCTCTCCCTTTTCTACTATCCTTTTCAATTGTCTCGGCATCGATGACTGCCCTTAATTTCCTGACAAGTCCTACTTTTTGTTTCCATGAGCGCCAGAACCGGGTCTGTGTCTTTAACGCTGCCCTCCCCCACTCCAGACAGGCCCATAGCTGGCCTCTAAAAATCCCCTCAGCTCTGCTTCAAGGCTTCTTCCAGCTTCTCCCTCCCACTCACAGCCCCAACCCTGTGCTGCCTCCAGCTCCTGCTTCTCCCCCGCTGGGTTTTGCCTTTCTGCTCAGTCCCTTTAGGATGTTGTGTGGGTATTATTTTCCTACTGGGTTTAATCCTACCTTTAGACCTGAATGCTGCCTTTGGGGGCTCCTTGGTTTCAAACTCTGAACCCCATGAGCCAATTGTATCCATCCCATTCAATTTTTCATCCCGGGTACTGAGAACCCCAATCAGAATAAGGCATCGCAGATTTGCCCAGTTACCCAAGGGGAAAACAAGGGGCTTTTCCACGGCTCATCCCTTTGCCTGGGATGCTCTTCCTCTTCCTTGGTCTCCTGGTACGTTCCTACTTAGTTCACACGGCTCAGTTCCAATATCACCACTTCCCAAGAGCCTTCCATGCCCTCCCTAGGCAGCGTTACTCTGTTCCTGTTGTGTTGTATCATAGAGCTCTCTGCAATTGTGGTTATTGGTCTGGATACCTGTCTCTCCTGTTCATTTGAGGACTACAAGGCAGGGAATATATTTCAGTGATCTTTAATTCCCCGGCACTTAACACAATGCTCAGAGCACAGGCAGTGTTTAAAGGATGTGTATTGAATGCATGAATAAATTAATAGACTGGAAATATGCTAATTAATGTGTACTTTGGAATAGTTTTGAAATCTAGTTCCTGGATAGGATACCGGAATGGGAAGATAAGTGTTCTTACAATAAAATAATGTCAGGAATAATTGTCATTAAGTTTCCCTCCCAACCCCCACTCCTGATCCTCCCAGCCCCCACTCCCATCTCCCCTCCTGGGCACAGGAGACCCATGGGATAGGAGAACTTTTACTTATACATTGGAGCAGGAAGTGGCCTCTGAACCCGGGGTGAAATGTCACGTTCACGCCCAATCCCCAGAGATCCACTAAACTAAGTCCTGTGAGGAATTTTGTTAGGGCTAAATACTAGGAAAAACACTGAATATTTACACAGTACATTTTTCCCCAGTTTAAGCTGAAGAAAAAAAAAAGTAAAAAGGAGGGAAAGCCAAAATTAAATAAGCCAGCTGGTTTAGCTTCTCTTTTTACATATTTTCCATTGCAATCCTTCTCTTAGTCATAAAGTCTTTCTCAACCACTTTACTGCTTTTCATTTTGGCTGAAAGTTTTTCAGTTTTTTTCTACATTAAAAACATACAGATTGAAAGGTTGAATGGATTTGACTTTATCCTCTCTTTCTCTTCTCTTCTTCCCCCTTCCACTGCACACACACACACACACACACACACACACACACACTCACACACACTGTCCAACTGTGTTTGGTTAAAATCGGTTTCTGATAACAGCTATCCAGAAACAGGACCTCCGCTCTTTCTGGGAAACGAAGCCCCATCATTGTGGAGGTGCAAAAAATATCTCCTCTCCCCCGTGAGCCAGTGCCACGCTCCATCCCCGGGTCTGCTTGCAGAGGCCCAGCTTCAGAAGTTGAGCCCTGAACAGCTGCTGAACAACAATAGTTCCTAACGGAGCCAGTAAATAGACGAGGCCTAATTTTCTTGACCTTTTCCACCTCTGCACCATCCTCAGAATAGTGTTTTGATTCTGGGCTGGGAGGGGGAAGGGAAGAAGGATAAGGAAGGCTCCTTTTTCGCTTTGTCTTTCTCTGTCCTTAAAAATAAAAGAGAGAAGTGCTCATTGGGAAATTCTGCTTAGTAATTTAGTTCCCAGTCTTAAAAAACAACCAAAAAAAAAAAAATGGTATGTGATGTGTGTGTGTGTGCGTGTGTGCATGTGTGTGTTTAGCACTTCCATTTGAAGAGAGTGCTGATCCATAAAAAAGACCACTCTTTCGGAGGCTGGGTGATTTGCTCAGTGGAGGAGACTCCCTGGTGTCCTTCCAGCAGGTCACTCCACCTGGACAAGCTGGCCGGGGAGGGGGACTTTGGCCATTGGTAGCAGTTCAGCATTAGTGGGTAAAAATAATGTTAATTCTTTCAAAGACTCAAACAGGAACCCATATGCTCTGTTCAGCTCTCAGACAAGGACCACCCAATAAAGGCTCTCGCCATGTGATAACGAGGCATTTCTTTCAATGTAGAAGAAAGAACGTTCCCCACTCTTCTTACCAGGTTGGGAACATTTTATCTTTATGGAGCTCAAATGAAACCCTGGCCTCCTGGCTGCCAACCGAATTCTGGAGAACGCCAGTCACCCCAATCCATCGCCATACAAGCTTGCAACAGAGCAGCCCTGATGCGGGGGGATTTTTTTTTTTTTTTAAAGTCAGCGAGTGAGAAGTAAATCAAAGCTTTGAGCTTTGCCAGGCTGCCCATGTGTGTGAAGCTCAAAGGAATTGCTTCTCTCCCTCTCCCCCCTTACTAACAAAAGACCCACTAATCCTGATTCCCTTACACAAAAACAAAGTGTAAAACCAGCCGAGGGACTGGAAATAAAATGAATGCTGTGGGAGCAGCTGGCACATTAAGGCCCCCCAGAGCACTCGCTGGCACCTCACCCTGAAACCCAATCACCCTGTCTCCGTGGGGGCTGAGGAGGGATTTAGCTTTGCCACAACACAGTGAAGTGTATTTTTAACAAACAAACACAATTTTGGCATCTTTAGCCGGGGAATGCTTTCTGCACTCGCTGTCAACTCCCTGGACCCCTCCCATCCTCCGCCACCACCCCCAACCCCAAGAAAAAGCTGCAAAAAGAGGTGAGTGCCCCCAAACGTGTTAGATGGGGAAAGAATGGCCGCGCCCCCACTTTACGACCACATACTACTTTCCCTTCTGAACCCCAACAACCCTCGGTGATCTCAGTTGCGTTTCCCGAAGTCTTGCGTCTTGCCTAATGGCCAGCGAGGTTTGCGTTCCGTTCCCGTTTCCTGAACCCTGTCCTTTGGTGGCTTCACCTTTTTGCAAAGCAAACCCGGCCCAGACTTCTGGGAAGGCCGAGTGGCAGATCTTCAAGGCGGGTTGGCTCAAGAGTTGCACTGAGAAGAGCTACCCCGCTTTCTCCGTCCGTGTCTGCTGATTCTTTGGGCCTGGGGATGAAGGACGGCCGCCAGCTTTTCTCAGGGCCTCGGCCACGTCCCACGCTGGGAATTCACAGCTGCTGTGTGGCGGCTCCGGGGAGACTTACTGGGAACGAGTAAGTTGTAGTTAATTCCAACCGCTTCGCGAAGTCACAGGCGACTTTCCCCCAAGGGTCCAGACTACTCCCTGCAAGGGAGAAGTGAGAAGAATATGCTGAAAGCAGGAAACGAGAATCGTGGAGGAGAAAGAACATTCATGTGGGAGTCGGGCTACCGCCAGGGAAACTCCCAGAGAAAGAAGCCCTTCTCTTTCTCTGAGTGCGATTCCCAGCTCCCGGGGCCGCGGAGCCTCTCCTAATTGAGGTCAGAATTGCAGTGCTTCCCCGATGCTAAGTGTGATCACACTTAATTCCAAGCAGCAAAGTCCACTTCGGACCCATATTTTCACCCTGACAGGGCGAATCTGAATACTCGCTGGGTTGAGGCTGGTGCTTGAGTAACTTGCCCAGCAGATACGAATGTTACTTTTTCAAAAAAAGAAAAAAGAACATGTGTAATAGCTCAGGAGCAACCTTTTGCTGACCCCAGAATCATCTCAGGAATTCTGTCAAGGGCAGCTCTTTGAATTACGTTGTTCTGGAAGGAGCATTGTCTCCTTGTGTTCCTCTCAGGTCTAGCTCGCTCTTTCTTCCCACTGGGAAGTTTCACCTCGGTCCAGCATGAACCCTGTCAAAATCCTTGGTTTCATCTCAATTCCCCTATACCTTGACATCAGAACCTAATTTGGTTTTCTTTGTCTTCCTAGCATCTGACTAATCTCGCTCTGTGTTTCACGGGTTTTGTTTCCCCCTCTAGTTGTCTGAGTCTGAATAATTTCCCAAGGTTTGGTTTCTGGTCATATCACAGGATGCCTGTATCCAAGGGAGCCTGACACTCCAGGGGCCCAAGATGGCAGAACTGTTCCGGATTTCACATCAAGACCGAGATAGAACAACTTCCAGAAGAAAATGGAGGAGACCATCTTCTCTCAGGCCTCCTTAGGAGCTTCCCAGTGAGCTGCTTAAATCCCGTTGCGTAGATTTGTGTCCTGTGGACCTCCCTAACAGACAATAATGGGAATGACCATTATTGGCTTAGACTAATCAGGATCCACCTTTTGGACATGAGAACAACTTTGAGTGAAGCTCGAGGGTGAGAGGAGGTAGGGTAATAACTAAACTAAATGAAAATTTGATTTAGAAGGTCAAGGTGGGGAACAGAAGTTGAAAGCCAACAGTGTCTGCTACCCTGCTTGTCTTCACCTCTCCTTGGACACTCGTGCACCCTAAAGGTTTTAAGTGCCTTTCTGCGAATTGGCCAAGACTCCTCCTGATTCCTAGCTACACATTCACATTCAGTGCTGTTACCTCCAATCCAACCATGCAGATAAATTTATCTTCCCTTTCCTCTTACCCACTTCCCCCAGACTCAGTCCTTTAGACTTCACTGGTTTTGTTTACGGTAGGACCATTTTCCTTACCATGTAGGCTTCTCTTTCATTACTTGCTTTCCCCCAGGTTATGTTAAATTAGTCTCTAGGTCTTGTTGATTCTTCTTTAGAGGGATTGTCCTCATCCCTTTCTTTCTTTCCACTTGTCTAAACCAGCTCTTAACAGGTCCCTCGTCTTTCAGTGTCTTCACATTTGAACAAACTTCAAACACATCTTCCAAAACAACACTTCGTCATATCATCCCTTTACTAGAAAGTGTTTATTCCTATTATCTAAGATTTAACAAAAACTCCTTAGCCTAATAGTCAAAGTGATCTTCCTTAATCCGATTCCAACCTACCTTTTCAGATATTTCTTCCATTACTTCTACATATGAACCCTTAACCACTCATGAAGTTCCACTTAGAGTCTCTCCAAACATATCTTATACTTAGGTATGAAGTTGGTTTGATTTCACAAACTAGCAGCAAGTATTTTGGACACATTACCTTGCCTTTAGGAGGCTCAGACTTGTTATCTATAAAATAATTTTTAAGAGAGGCAAAAATAAGAATAAAAATATTCTTACACTGTTTATTCCTTAGGCATATTAAATAGGAATGATTATCTCTGTACTTATCAAGTGTATTGGTCAGTGTGTAATTATCTATTGCTGCATAACAAATTACCACAAAAACCTAATGGCTGAAATAATATTTATCTTATAGTTTCTATAGGTCAAGGGTCTGGAGGTGGCTTAGCTGGTGATTGGGGCTCAAGGTTTCACTCAAGTTGTTGGGTGGGACTGAGGTCTCATCCAAAGGCTCAACTGGGATGGGCGGATCTACTTCCAAGCTCACTCATGTGGTGTTGACAGGTCTAGATCACTCATCACATGAGACTCTACACAGGGCTGACTCATAACATAGCAATGCTGTTCTCCAAGGTCATTGACCCAAGTGAGAGCATGAGAGAGGACATCCCAAGGTGAAAATCACAATTTTTTTTTTTTTATAACCTATTCATTAGAAGTGAGCCAGTAAATCCAGTCCATACTAGAAGACAGGAGATTATACAGGGCATGAATACCAGTAAACAGGAATCATCAGGGGCCTTCTTGGAGAGTGCCTACCATAATCAAGGACTCTTGGTTGACAGGGAGTGAATTCAAATTACCTTTAAAAATAACACATTTCTTGGAAGAATACTGATGTATCTCATAGAATTGAAAAAAGAGATTGATAACCAGAGGGTCCCAGAGATTGCATATAGTACATAGATGATTTCTTCCTGAACATTTTCTTCCTATTAGTTCTAGAAAATCACAGCCCCCTTGACTTTTCTCCTACTCACCTAGATGATCCTTCTCAGACTTCTTTGTTACTTTTCCTTTTTCCTGATTTGAAATTTATTTTTGTTTTTAGAGAGAAAGAGAGAGCATGAGCAGGAAAGAGGGGCAGAGGGAGAGAGAGAGAGAAGCTTAAGCAGGCTCCACCCTCAGCACAGAGCCCGATGTGGGGCTCGATCCCACAACCCTGGGATCATGACCTGAGCTGAAATCAAGAGTTGGATGCTCAACCCACTGAGTCACACAGGCACCCCTACTTTTTCTTGATTTGTATATGTTGAAGGACCTCAGGGATTAGTCTTCACCAAATTACTTCTATTCTCTATCTAAATCCACTCCCTAGGAATATGTTATAACCTCATATTTTAAATGACATTAATGCTTTAAATAATTCCTTTGTTAGCTAAGATAATACTGGCCATTATAACAGCTTCAGAAATATGTTCTGATTTAGCATCATAGACACTTATTTGTAACTGACAAAAAGTCCAAGCTGGATGTTGTTGATCAGTTGACAACACTCTTCAAAGTGGAGATTTAGGCTCCTTCCTTGTTGTAATTCTACTGTTTTCAACTGAGAGCTTCCAAGTTGTCATATTTGTTTGTAACAAGCCAGTAAGAGCGTGAATGATCAGGCACAAGAGATTTTTATGGGTTAGGCCTGCCATGGCATCCTATGTACTGGCTAGAATTCAGTTGTATGGTTAGATTAAATTGTGAAGGTGGTTGAATATTTTAGTCCAGATGTGAACCCAGCAAGAAAAACAGGTAAATTTGGGGATGACTCTCTAATTGCACTCATAAATTTTTACCTTTCTACCTCTTATCCCAGCGTTTCTCTCTCTTTTTGATTCCTGACTTACTTATCTACTTACCTAGTTGGCATCAGCCTAGATAACATCCCACAAGCAGTGTGGCCAGAAAGGAAAAGAAATTTCTCTTTTGGAATTTCACTCTCAAATATTCCAGGGAAGATTCTTACTGGTCCTGGTTGGGTCACCTGACCACCTGCTTAGACCTATCACCATGGCCTGAAAAATGGGATGTACCGATTAGTCTTGCCTACTCTGTGACCAAGAAGACTGAAACTCACCAAATGAATCAGAAATGACCACTGGAAGAATTTCTGTAAGCTGGGCAGATGACACAATTTGTACCTTTTCCACAAGTTTTGATGCCGATGTGAAACACAGAAGTTGAGGCAAATACTGCTAAAGCATAGACTTTAACTCATCAAGATCATTGGACTTGTGTGAATCATATAGCAAACATTGGGACACTAATTCTTTAAAAAATTTTTTTTAAACATTTATTTATTTTGAGAGACAGAGACAGACAAAACACAAGCAGGGGCAGGGTAGAGAGAGAGAGAGGGAGATACAGAATCTGAGGCAGGCTGCAGGCTCTGGGCTTTCAGCACAGAGCCCGACATGGTGCTCAAGCCCACGAACTGTGAGATCATGACCTGAGCCCAAGTTGTATGCTTAACCGACTGAGCCACCCAGGCACCTCTGTGACATTCACTCATTCATTAATTCATTCAGTGTTTACTAAGGCCCTGATACATATAAGTCCCTGTCTGGATGTGTTGGAGTACTATTATTTGTGGGGAGCATGGTAATAAGCACTCAGAAGCTACAACTGAATCACTGTCATATTTTTGTGACTCAGAGATTCCTTCTCTCTGGGCAAGAAATTGTCGGGCTTGACTTCACTTTAGCACCATGACTCAGTCTAATCTGTGCCATCACCTGAATCACTCTTTGAAGTGTTTCTGCTGGTTATTCTTAGATTCCACTATTGGAAAGAGAAATTAAGATTCTTGTCAATACAGGCATTAAAATCATGTAGGGTTTACTGGCTCTTTATCAGTGAAGACTGCTGAGGGAAATCTTATTTCAAGCCTATTTTCTCTAAAGGAGTGATGAATAAATTGCACTTATTTCAAATTGTTTGTAACAGTATCTACTTTACCTCAACATTGCCAGGACCTTTAGAGGAGGTAACCTAGGAGGTGGATGGATTAGGAGTCTGGATCTCAAATTAAAATTTCCTTTTGTGATCTCAAATCACATTTTCCTTTCCAATGAGACCTTAAGGATGTGGTTCTCAAAGTAGGGTTCCCTAGGCCAAAAGTAGCAGCATTACATGTAGACCTATTAGAAATGTGCATTCGTGGGTCCCACCTCAGACTCGCTAAATCAGAAACTCTGGGGTTGAGGCTCAGCAAATTGTGTTTTGACAAGTTTCCTCCATCTGAGTGGCTCCTGCTCCTCCCACAGGCCCCAGGTGACAGGACGTCAGGCAAAATTTTAGAACCAGTGACTTTTCTGTTCCACAAAAGTGACTTTTCTGATGATGAATAAGATGGAAAATTGACCTTTTCTTGGCTCTGCTTTTCTGATGATATTTTCTCCAAGAATTACGGTGGCAGTAGTCCAATTGATACCCTATTTTTAATTATGCCTCTCTTCCTACATGAGGAATGAAGAAAAAAATGTGTGTATTGAGTGTATGTGATTTACATTTCACTTGGCTCTCTCAGCTTGATAAGAATATAGGCATGGTCTTCAGACAAACTTATTCCAGTCCCAGTTCTTTTGCATGGGAGTTAAATAGGAGGAATAGTCTTGTTTTTCCTTCATTTCCTCCCCTAAGGCACACCTATGGTTCCAGGAAATGCACAAAATGACCTGATAGCCTTTGCAAGGCAGACGATGCAACCAGATTGAGATGTGCTGATATATAATATACATAGCAACTGTGATATCAGCTATAGTACGTGTGTGTATGTGTGTGTGTGTGTGTGTGTGTGTGTGTGTGTGTGTGTAGTATATACATATAATACATATGTTTATGTAAAACCAAAGCCAAAAACAATGCCATCCTTCCTGAACAAAGAAGAGTAGATACCATTATAATCCCAGGTCCTCTGGTAATGACTTAAATTTTCAAAGTTACATTTGACTGTGCATAGATATTTATGTAGGGAGGGAAAAAAAGAAGAAGAAAAGGATATCATCCCAGATAACTGAAAGCTTCTAAACTCTGGCACTTAATGGGAATGGCATCCCTCAGAGGAATGTTGCTTTAGAGCTGATCAAGGATCTGCATGAAGTATTTGTTTTTCACTATCATTTCAATGTTTTTCTGTTTCCATAAAGCTAATGTTGTTGCCAGCAGAGCCTCTAAGTGATAAGAATTTAGCACTTATTCTATTTGTGGATATTTTATAACCAAGAATAGAAAGCTGGTGTGCTGACTTCTTGTAGTTGAACCACATTGCTTTAAAAAAAGAAAATGTCAGGTGCAAAGCTCTCTATTCAAGTCATGGTTAATAAATCATAGCATTTCAATGATTGCCTTCAAACAATTTCTTATTTCTAGCAGCCAAATATCAGGGGCAGAGGCTGATCCTGTGGGTTGCTGAATTCACAGTTTCATCAAATTTCTCAAGTAAAAGTAATCAATAAAAAATATTGCAATATTTTACATTTTCATACTAACTTTTCAAAGCATGGTGTGCATATCACACTTCTACCACAGTTCAATTCAGACAAACCACATTCGGATGCTCAGTAGTCACATATGGATAGTGACCGCCATATTGGGCCATAAAGCTGAATAGGCCAATTAGTATTCCGTCAGTGAGTTGATTTGATAATTGGCTTAAGGAGAGCTCAAAGGCTTCCCTCCTTGGGTAAGTGAAGGGACGGGTGACTCACACTCCCAGGGCTCCTATTCTCCCTTTTCCACCAGCTCTACACACTCCCCAGGATTCATCTCTCTCCCCATCCCCTTACCTCTCTCTACCCCCAATCCCACTATGTGAGAACACACTCCCCAGGATGCATCAGACACTCTCCATGACAAGTTGGCTGGAAGAGAAGAAGAAAATACTGAGTCTGGTTTCCAGGTGACTCTATACACTATGCATTGATGGCAGCTGAAAATGGGCCTGCTGTAGCCACAGGGGTTGTCCTGAAGGAAAATGGGAAAGGGAAACCCATTGGACAGAACTGCAAGTGATGCATGTGGTCTTCCACTTTCCCTGAAAGGGTCTTCTTTCAGGTGGCATGTCTATGCCACCTGAGGACTGATAACGGGCCAAATTCAACATACCAGTGGATGTCACCTGCTCTGTAAGGGAGACGATGACCTCGTGCTGGAGTTAACCAATCTGCAGAAGAGTTAAAAAGAAATGCTGCTCTGCCTGGGTAGGTGTTCTTTGCCTGAAGTCTGTGATTTAAGTCTTCCAGGGTCTAGCACTTTGCAGTTTTGTTGAGTTGGAAGTTAACTATTTTTACCCCCCACCCCCACCCCAAGTCTAAAGCAGTTTAGATAGTAGACCCCTTAGCAGGAGATGGTCACACTACACAGGTGGTGAGCGACTACCAAGGTGGGATTTAGGTTCTCTTCTCACCTTTGTTTCAGATGGATTCAAGGTACCTGCCCATCTTTGCAGGACTTGGGAATGACAGCACACAGAATCTAGTAGGTGAAAGAAAGTCTTCAGATTTACAAACTATTTTTAGATACAATATCTGATTGTGGTTACCTGCACAGAAAGTCACTATCAGCAAATAGTGGAAAACCTACTGTTCTTGAGAGAAATGTACAGTCAAAGAAACCCCAAGCCTATCTGAAAAATACCTTGTTCTATAAAAATCCCTGAGTAAATTCCCAGGCCCCTAAACCTGTACTGCCTAGAAGTGGGTGCTGAAGCTCAGTGACCCCAAGTCTTATGGATTGAATGTTTGAGTCCCCTCAAAATTCCTATGTTGAAGCCCTAACATCCAGTGTGATTGATGGTGGGGCCTTTGGGAGGTGATTAGATTTAGATGAGGTCATGAAGCAGAGCCCCCATGAAGGATTAGTGTCCTTATAAGAAGAGGAAAAGACCAGAGCTCCCTCTCTCTCCCCATCCTCTTACCTCCCTCTACCCCCAATCCCGCTATGTGAGAACACAGCTAAAATGGAGCTATCTATAAGCTGTAAAGTGTCCTTACCAGAATCTGACCATTTGGGAACCTCAAACTTGGACTTCCCAGCCTCCAGAAACGTGAGAAGCAAATGTCTGTTCAAACCACCCAGTCCATGGTATTTTGTTATGGCACCTCAAGCTAGGACCCCAAGGAAAGGAATACTCTGCAATGTCTACCTCAGCTCTGGTTGTGAAAGATGACACACAAATAAGAACTTCCTGGAGTAACCAGTGTCAGGGCTACAGGAGACAATAGACAAAAGAAACACTCCCAGGGATTAGGACCATGGGCTGTCAGCTGGGTCAACAATTAACCTCACCATTGCCATGGTCCTGTCATGGCTGTGCTGTTTCTGCGCTGCAGATTTTGATCATTGCTGGGGAGCCGTGACAGCTCTGTATTTCCTTTTCCTCCCTCCCAAAGCAGCTTTTTTTTTAATTGCAGTTATCCTATCCCCTTCATTACCATTTTATATTTGGTTTAATAGGAGTAGTAACTTGTCTTTTAGTCTTATAGTTGCCACATCTGACTCTGATAGAAAAGCATGCAGAGACTCTAGGCTTTGAGCTGGATACAGTAAATGAATGTAGTTTGTTCCATGCATGGGATGAGTACATTAACGTGTTTGAGTATCTTAGAGGATGGAGTTCACTACTGGCTTTCCAATAGCCATTTCCCCCAACCCCACGTTATTCCTTAGTAACAGAACCCTGGGTCACGGTTAAGCTGAATGGTATAGAGTAGGAATAAACTCTGTAGAAATTACTGTGTTTGCAACAGCTATTCCCATACTTTTGAGATCATACTTATTTGTTGTTGTTTTTTTTTTTCATTGAAGTGAAAATTATTCAAGGGAAAATGAATAATTTGGTCATCGTAGAATGGGCTTTTAATCAGTGGTCACCAAATTTAATGAAAACTCCAAGGAGGCTTCTAAATGGGCAGTAGCATCTGACCAATTGTTTGTCACATTGGTAAGTGCTCTTACACTCACTTCTGTCAATAGAACGATTGTGTAATGAATATTCTGCAATCGTGAGATGGTTGGCCCCACTGCATCTCGTAGATGGAATCTGGGTATACACTAGGGTTATACAAGTTAACAGGATTTCAGAATAAGTCTGCTTCAGTTTTGAGATTAGAACCCACTAAAGATTTGTTTTCATTTCTGTCTTGGACCCTCATGCATATTTATATATTCAGGGGAATATTCTTATCCCCATAATGTTCATGTAATATTGGCATAAATCGGCACAAAATCGATGTCTTTGTCACCCTTTAAATTCATCTCAAAAACAAAGGGATATTGAGGCATAGCAGATCATTTTAAAGATAGTACTCTATCCCTCTTCCTGTAAGAATTCACTAATAATCTAAGTTAAGCAGGCATTTGTCATAAAAATGGGGTATGAACACATCTACATAGATGGTCTGCTTTGAATTTACTTAATTTTAAACAGGAGATTTGAAACATAATGAATAAAAAGCCAACTTCATCACAGAAGTAGAACTTCTCTTTTGTTTTTTTATATTTAAGAAGGATGTTTTTCCAAGAAGTTCCTACAGTGAGTATAGGGCTCAATCTTACACACATGCTTTCCCACATATGATCCTGAATAGGCTGCTGAATGATAAGATGATAAGATGGACAAAAGCAACACCAGAAGGGTACTTTTCTTTCTTTCTTTCTTTTCTTTCTTTTCTTTTTTTAAAGGAATAATAGGGTCATTGTGCAGGCTTCCAAATGACAAAATAGCTTACTAAAAATGCAGGTTCGAAGCTGGTTGATGTTTCACTGCAGTTTAAAAGCTCTTTCCAAGCTCAGATGAACACATTGATAATTGAAAACTATCTGGACACGTTATATGCTCTAGATATTAATCTGAGGCTTTCATGAGTGCCTATACCTTCAGCCCTTCACACTAGCTAAGCTGCCTTAAATCCTTTCTGGAAGAAGGCAGGATATGGGTAAATCTATTGGTTAATTAAATTAATATGGTGTCCCACATTTGTTGAGACAGCTTTCAATCTAGAGAGGATTTGCTCTTCTTATCTTCTCAGCCTCATTAAAGATGCAACTGCCCAAACCAGTTTTATAAGAACAATATACCCTGAAATAATCCAAATTAAATGATTTCTTAAGGCAGCGTCAAAGAACTTCCAGATAATTTTACAATGTAACCAGCCAAGGGTATTAACTTCATTTTGCCATTGCTTTTCTCTATGTGAAAAGAGGGAATTTGTTTTTTCTGGAGGGATATTTACCATAAGATGGCTTGCTTACATTTATTTTCATGTGAACATAAACATCTGCCAACTGCAGAATTTCAAACACATATCAAACAAAGGAAGGCTCTTCTCTTGAAGTGAATGTCATCACATAAGCCAGCAAAGCCACTGGCCATTGTGAATGGCAATGGGTTCTAAGGGACTTAAACCATTTTGATGACCGCTGAGGGCAGAGTTTGGAAACTTCCAACACATGGCTAAACTTGGGGGAGGGGTGTCTACAATGGTCCTGAACACTTAATTGAGTACGTCACTTTCCTAGGTAGTTTGTTTAAATATATTTTTTTAATGTTTATTTATTTTTGAGAGAGAGAGAGAGACAGAGCACGAGTGGGGGAGGGGGCAGAGAGAGAGGGAGACACAGAACCTGAAGCAGGCTCGAGGCTCTGAGCTGTCAACACAGAGCCCGATGCGGGGCTTGAACCCACAAACCGTGAGATCATGATCTGAGCCGAAGTTGGACGCCCAATGGACTGAGCCACCTAGGCGCCCCTCCTAGGTAGTTTGTTTAAAGTGAGTCTCCAAAGCTCATAACGACTGGGCGCAGATCTGATATGCTTATGAGATCTGATGTGTTTTATGAGAGGATGTAACCAAACTCTGGCTTGTCTTTTTTTCTATTCCGTTTCTTTTTAAATCTGTTATGTGCTGCTTCATTTAGTTCATTCCATTGCTTTAAAATTTGTAGGAACCATCTACTTAGACTATGATTTTAAATTTAAAAGAGGGACTTGGATTTGAAAACAGCTTTTTTCTTTTTTTAAAAAATTTCCCCCACATTTGATCTGAGTGGTGATTGTATTCAATCAGGCTTTTATGGAAACACTGTCATTAAACACTTCTCATGGTCCCTAGGGACAGGATTTGGAAACACAAGGCAGGCCTTTCCGATTAGGGGTATGAGCACTCCCACTCCCATGTTTGCAATGGTTTTATGTTTGATTTGTAATAACTCCCAGCTAATGATCCTCATCTAGAGCTATTTAAAGAAGTCCTAACCAAAATTTTAAAGGAACTAGGTGAAAAACGTGAACAGAAAACATTAACACGATGGATAAATGTGTGTCTCCCATCCCCCATGAAGCACAATCCTTCAAATCCTCCTCCTTGTTTTTCTACCCTTTTCTTTGATTCAGTTTGCCTGACCCTGTCCTTTCTCTCTCCCTTCTTACCCTCAGGGGCCTGGCCATTCCTCTGGTGCTAAAATTTTGGATCTGCTTTTTTTCATTCTTCCCCCCCCATGATCTTCCAAGTCCTCAGTTCTGTTCTGTCCTCCCACTAATTTTTCTGGAGGCTTCCATTGCCTGATCCTCCTCTGGGCTTCTCCTCCATCCATTTCTTCCTTTCCTTTGGCCTGAATTTTGGAGACTTTTTTTTTTCCTTCCTGTTCATTCCACCACTAGTCAGAAACGACCTCTTAACCTTGGAGGTTCCCATCCCCACTGACATCTGTTTAAATCTGGACAAATCTTTCTCTAGAACTCTCAGAGCAGGAATTTCCTGACCTAGCAAAGCAAACACCAGAACATGGCATCCCATGTTTCAGAAGGAATCGTTTTGGTTGAAGGATGGAAACTGAAGGTGCCCCCTCCACTACAAGCTATGCAACATAGACAAGTGGAAACAGAAGGCAGATGGGAGTTCAAAATTTTGGCTATTGGCAAATCTCGATATTTAGTGATAAAGCTGGACTAGAGCTCCTGGCTTGAACTGTGATCAGAAAGAAGCTTCCACCTTAAGTTGCCCCTTCTGGTCACTGGCAAAGCAGCCAGGCAACCAAATACTGAGAACCTTCCCCAAGTGTCTCGCAGTGTGGAGGACGGATGGGTGTGGGTTTGCTGAGACGTCTTGTTTTTCAACCTTGGCAACGCGCCTTGAATACCATTTCTTCTGTGAACATTATGGTGAATACAACTACACAACTAATGCTGACACCAGTCCTTAATTTTTCCACTGGACCAAATCATGTGTAAGAATTAATTTGCATCCACCCTTCACCTAATACATCGATACGTTTTTGTAACATCCTGACTGAACACCTGGTCACTTTCTGAGCACTAGGGACACAAAAATGAATTGGACACGGATGACTTTGGCCAACCTGGTACAGGTGCGGGAAAATTAATTATACATAATTATATGCAAAAATATCATGTAGGAGTCCTGTGTGAAAAGTCCTCGTGGGGGAGGACCATCTCTGATGCTTTTAGAAATCCGTTTAGACAGAATAGATAGGTTTTGTAAAGCTTAAAGATTACAGAATCTGGAGGGCCCTTTTAGAGAATATAAAATTATGAATTCAAAGTCAGTTTCAAAAGTGAATATCTAGAATGAAAATAGAAGCCACAAAAAAATTAGAAAGCCATAGAGATGCAGGTCCCTCGCTTTTGCGGCCTGTGGAGGCATTTTCTCAGAAATGCTTCTACTTGCCACCTGGTTTCCACTTAGAGCACTCTGCAGTTTCCAGTGACTCCCAGAACTCAAGGAGTGTGCAAGTGGACCTTGAAACTGGTGTCAATGGCTTCAGAGTATATCTGTTCTTTTTTATTAAAATTTTTTTGAATGTTTATTTATTTTTGGAGAAGAGAGAGAGAGAGAGAGAGAGAGCCAGAGCATGAGCAGGGGAGCAGCAGAGAGAGAGAGAGAGAGAGAGAGAGAGAGAGAGAATCCGAAGCAGGCCCCAGGCTCTGAGCTGTCAGCACAGAGTCTGACGCAGGTCTCAAACTCACGAATGGTGAGATCATGACCTGAGCCAAAGTCGGATGCTTAACCAACTGAGCCACCCAGTTGCCTTGGTAGGCTCAGATTAAATAAAAGAAGAAAATGGGACTCTGGAAACAGAGGTGGGAAGAGGGATATATTTTTAAACTTTTTTAAATGTTTATTTATTTTTCAGAGACAGAACGAGCAAGGGAGGGGCAGAGAGAAAAGGGGATGGGGGGATCTGAAGCAGGTTCTGTGCTGACAGCCCAACATGGGGCTCGAACTCATGAACCGTGAGATCATGACCTGAACTGAAGTCTGGAGCTTAACTGGCTGAGCCACCCAGGTGCCAGAAGAGGGAAATTTTGAAGATGCTACCCTGCTGGTTTTGAAAATGGAGGAAGAGCCACCAGGCAAAGAATGTAGACAGTTTCTAAGAGGTTAAAAAAGCAACAAAATGGATTCTCCCTTAGAGCCTCCAGAAACAATGCATCCCCAAACAACACCTTAATTTGAGCCCAGTAAGATTCATTTTAGACTTCTGACCTCCAGAACTATAGAATAATGAATCTATGTTGTTTTCAGCCACTATGTTTATGGTCATTTGTTCAGGCAGTAATAAGAAAGGATTGCAATGCCAATAATTCATTCTTTGGCACTGTGGTCAAAATAGTCCATTCATCAGCCTGGAGTATTAAAAAAAAAAAAAAAGCTAACATTAAAAAAAATATTTAAACTCATCACTAAAACCTTCACTTTTCTTTCCCTTGGGGCTTTCCTCTTCTCTCTGTGTTGGTCCAGAATGCCAGGAACCAATCTAGAACAAAGGGGTAAGCCAGTGCTACCTAGAGACACCAGGTGGCAGAGAGCAGGGGACTCCGACCCACCAGAGATGTGCTGTGGGTTTCACAGTATCTCAGTGGAAAATCTGTGAACATGTATCCATTGCTGTGGTGGTGGCCTTGCCGGCCCGGGCCTGCCTTGGTGGTTAATTCAGGTAAGGCTGATCTCGGACTCTCAAAAGGCCATGCTGTTTTCCTAACACTGCCATATTTATAACAGGAGATGTTGCCGTTCTTAGCCCCTCTGCGTCAGAACCCTCCAGCCCTGAAGATCAGACTTCATCATGAGTCCAGAAACCACTTCCCTAACAGGGACCCCCTTTTTTAAATTCCTCTTACTGCCACGAGACCTCAGTCACTATCACCCCAATCCATTACAGATGTTGAAAGTCCATTTCATCTTCTAGGAAAATGAATGGACTTACTATCTCTTTCTTTCTAAGCAGACCGTTTGGTCCTCCACTCCCTTGTGACCAAGTCTCTACCCTGGAGCTATCAAAGGGGGGGGCGGGGAAGACACCTTTCCACCTTCCCTAGGAAATGGGTGCTCATTCCCCTTATTTTCCATAGTTGCCTAGAAAGAGAGACAGTGGGTTACCAGGAAGCCAATTTTCAGTATTATGGGAAGAAAGAACTTGACCACTGTGGGTTGTCACTGCAAAATCAAAACGTTACAAGAGTTTGTCTTCAGAAAGAGGGGTATACACCGCGTAGAGTTCTGATCGCTTAGTTCACTTGAAGCCTGGTCACTGCCGCGGTCCCAGGGTGCAGGGGCTGTGCGGGTCTCCTCTGCCTTTAGAAATAACGACCTGGTGGAATCACCAGCTGACAAATACTCCAGTTTCTCCATAAGAAGATGACTGACAGGAGCTATATTTGGAATGATCTTGGCAATCTTAAGACTGACTTTTAAACCGTTATTTCATTTACTCTTACCTTTTGTTTTTTTTAGAAGCATATGGGCTGTCTGGGGTGCCTTGACTCCAGTAAATAGTCCCTGTTATTCTGTTTTATTTTTATTTTAAAGATATTTTAAGTTTGAGCTTTAATGACCAGAAAGAACAAATCTATTTTTATATTTTCATCAACATCTACCCTGGCCCTAAATTTCTATCCCAGGCTTTCATCTAGGCAAAAGTAAACAAAGACACAAGTAAACAAGAGCCTTAACAATTTTAAGGAAATTTAATGAAAACATTCTGTCTTCCAGGCACTGTGCCAGGTACCAAAAATAGAAAAAATGAATTAAACTTAGTCCCTGTTCTACAGAAACTCCCAGTTTCATGGTACAGAAAAAAAGCATGTTACTACCATTAAGTACATAATCCCTCAGTCAATATTTGAACTACTTTGTGCAAGTTTCTGTAGCTCCAAAAACAAACCCAAAGAATCTGAAGCCTACCCTCACGTAGCTTCGAGTCTGGCAAGGAGAGTGGCTTCTGAGCTAATTTTTACAAGTATGATCCACGTCTCCAAGGAAAACCAAAGCATTGTATGGGAATGTTTGACAGGGCCACACTCCAAATTTGAAAGGGGGAGGCAAACATTAGTTTGGAAATAGTTGTGGCGGTTGGGGGTGGGGTGGAGGAAGAGAGCTGAGAGAGGAATCCCAACATAGCATGTACAAAAATCCCTGAGGCTACAAAGACTGAAGCGTCCTGAAACCAAAAGATTCCAGTGCATTCGGGCTGAAGAAAAAAAGGGGAAGTGAGGGAAGTTTGCATGGGTTATGTTTTATTTTTTTTTTTAATTTTTTTAACGTTTATTTATTTTTGAGACAGAGAGAGACAGAGCATGAACAGGGGAGGGGCAGAGAGAGGGAGACACAGAATCTGAAACAGGCTCCAGGCTCTGAGCGGTCAGCACAGAGCCCAACGCGGGGCTCAAACTCATGGACCACGAGATCATGACCTGAGCTGAAGTCGGCCGCTTAACTGACTGAGCCACCCAGGCGCCCCTATGTTTTAAAATCTTAGATGAAATCTAAGATCTTAGTAGTAGATGAATCTTGAGTCAAGCAATCTTGAGTAGATGAAATCTCCCAAGAATAAGGATATATCAACATCAAGAGGTTTTTTTTTTTTTTTAACAATAAAACAATTGTACCTATTCGTGTGCATGGCTTCAGGTACTTCTTCATTCAATAGACATTTATGGAGTGTTCGGTATGTGTCAGTTCTCTGGTAGACACTGAGAATAAAAAAGCGAAAGAGGCAGGGTCTCTACGCACGTTATGTTGTTTGTATCACGATGGAGGCAGATACAAGATGTGATAAAAAAAGATAAGGAAACAATCCTCTATTCATACTTTTTTAAGAGAAAACACAGTTATTATGCAGCTACTCTGAGATTTCTGCCCAAATCAAGGCTAAAAATAATGAGAGCGCTAAAGGGCTGTAGAACTCCAACCCGGTTATATGTCTGATTCTGGGCAGGTTTCACAATTCCAAGGGCCTGAGTTCCTCTTTAGATCTAGTAGATTTCAGTCTCTGGAGGGAAGACCCGATAATCTAGAATTTTTAAAAGCCCCCTGCCCAGCGATTCTGTGTTTATTCCGCAAAGGGCACTTGGGAACTACTGAAGGCAAGCACGGTACCAGTGAGGTCACGGTTACGTTTCCCAAAACATTTCCTGTGCTGCAGGCATTCATCATAGGTGACATTTGCATAGGGGTTCAGTGGTACAATGAGTTGAATAGTGTCCCCACCCTTCTCAAATTCATATATGAGTCCTAACTCCCAGCACCTCAGAATGTGACCTTAATGTGGAGATGGGGTCTTTACAGAAGTAATCAAGTTAGAATGGGCTGTAATCTGATACAACTAGGGTCCTTTTGGAAAGGGGAAATTTGGATAGAGATATACAGGGAGAACACCTCGTGAACATGAAGACGGCAATCTACAAGCCGAGGAGACAGAAGCTTGAAGACGACAATCTACAAGGTTGGAACAGAACCTTCCCTCACAAGCTTGAGAGGAAATGAAATAACACCTTCTTCTTGGACTTCTGGCCTCCAGAACTATGAGATAATAAATTTCTGTCGCTTCAACCACATAGCATGGGGTACTTTCCAAAGGCAGCCATAGCAAACTGCTAGAAGCAGTTAAATAAGTTTGGAAATTCCGAGTTAAAGAGAATTAAGTGATTTTTTTTTCTACTGTGGGGCCCTCAGAAGTTCAGCTATGCTAATGTGTCCCATGGCTCCCTGAGAGGGGACAGCCTGTGAGTGCCTCTTGTCCCAAACGTGATGACAGAACGCTTTTTATTCGTTGCAGAGTATTTCTTGAGACTGGTGTTCTGTGATTCTGATGGAGGGAAGTGTTGGGCTTGTTTCCCTTGAAGAAGTGGTCGTGCTGTGAGTCTCACACCGGCAGCAAGGTCAGCCTTGTGGAGCTTGGCTGCTTTCAGTAAATAAGAGGTGGTGAAAGTTTTTGAACGCATTAGTTCCAATCCATCACACCTCCTGGAAAAAATCAGCTCCACGGGAACAACCTACTGGAAGTTACCAGGAACCAGTTTTCTTGATCCACGATTCCTTTGACTCCTGTTACTTTCCAGCAGTGACTCTGGAAGCTGCCTTTTGAAAGGAAAAAAGGCCAAGAAGTACTTGGCTTCCTGGTTGTCTCTCTTAGTGGGAGTAGTTCGGGAAAGTAGGCGAAAAAATATGCAAGAGTGATTCTATCAAATAGGACAAAGCACTGCACATTGTCTTCCAAGCACCCCATTTATTCCTATTGTTGTTTCTTCTTACCTTGCCAAAACCCTGATCCATCTTTCTCAAAATGGAACATCGGGAGACAAATGGGCCATTGTCATCGTCAATGGTTAAAAAGGTAAGACTGCAGAATTTAATTTGTGTATTTCAGTTATTAAACACACACCCCCACACAGAGGGAGGGAAGTATGACGTAGATGAATCCAGGTTTTTTAAACTTTGCAAAAGTGCAGTATTTCAACTTTTTATTTATCTGATCTGGTTTACTGTCTTTAAAGGCTAGATTTAAACATCTGGAAGTTTTAGACTTGATATAAGATCTACAAGTATGACAAGTTTGTGACTAGTCCCTGTGAAAAGTTGGTATCATGCAAACAAAGCGTTCATCCATCTTTGTTTCATATTTGTAAGCCATCATTTCTAAATGCGGTCCACCCTTCACAGCCCCCGCAACATTTAACATCTGCCTCCACCCTCAACATCTGCCTCTCCCCTCAGCAGTTTCCTGTAACTGGGACCCATCATGGCCCACTTCAAACAGAAATGCAGCTTCTTTGGTTCTGCTTCTAGAGTTTCACACTTGGGGCTGAGGAAGTTGAAAAATCTGTATCTTTCACAGGCATCTCAGGAGAGTCTAATGATCAGCTAATTGTTAGAATCAAAACTACTCATTTGCCATTCGTCATGTACTGCCCAAACTGTTTGTGAGACTCCCTTATCTGGGACCACCCTTGCCTTCACTGAATTACATTTTTTTTTTAATTAAAAATATGTTTATTTTGAGAGAGAGCATGCGAGCAGGGGAGGGACAGAGAGAGAGAACCCCAAGCACGGAGCATCATGCCGGACTCGATCTCACAAACCATGAGATCATGACCTGAGCCGATACCAAGAGTCGGAGGCTTAATGGCACCCAGGCACCCCACTGAATTACATTTTTTAAATATAAAAACTATAGAAAGTTATTTTAATGCTATTCTTCCTCTCTGTAAGTGTGCTTTTTACTCTTTGTTAAAGTAGTTATCTGTCTCCTCTGGCCATTCTATTTTAGCAGAAGAATATTCTTCTTGGTGTGTGGTTTTCATTCCTCAGTCTGACTCCTGGGTCCCCTTGGGGTGTTCATTATTTTCATTGTTGACCCCTGGTTGTAATTGGCTGGATTAGCATTGAGGAATCCTGAGTTGCAGACACGGAGGGAAATCCATCCGTCTGGGTCTCTAATTGGCAAATTGTTGAGAGGAAGCCATTTCCCCTCAACGTTGCAAGGTGGCAGGCCAGCCTCAAAAGTAGAGAGGACCAGGTCCCACCTGTCGAGCTCCATCCCAACTCCTCCAAAGCCGAAGAGACCAGCGGATGCCCCCAAGCTGGCACTCTGCCCTTTAAAGGTTCACAGATCCTTCTCTCCCCGGCTACACTCTCTCCAGGAAGCTTGGAAGTCTGACTCTTTTCTCCAGTTCATCATTACTGATGCATGCAAATCATCTCATCACAAGCCTTCTCCAGCTGGACCTCCAGAGATGGGAGTCCTTGCATGCATCCTTCATGCCCCATGTAGTGCCCTGCCCCAAAGATGGTCTGCTTAAGTTGACAGTTGAGTAGAATTATGGCAGGGGGGAGTAGGAGAAGGGGAGGCAGGGTGGGTGCCCAGGCCACCATTTTCCAAGAATACACTCATTGTCACTGAACTTTCTATCTGTGAGTGTCTGATTTCTCCAGCTAAGGGGCTTTGAATACATCCCCTACCCCCACCATGCCTTACTTTCCTTATTTTGAGAGCTGAGATAATAGCAATCTCCATATAAAGTTGGCATTTAAATCACAGATAACCACTATTGCACACTCTTTCTGTGCCAGGCACAGTGCTTTACGTTCATTAATGCCAAATGAATAAGTAAAGCTGATGCACTCAGCACGTTGCCAGGCACCCGTGGGTGCTCTTTCTCTTCTGTTCTTGCTCTTAGCTGCTGACCTCAATGAGGGTAGACACTGCCATGAATATTTTACAGTCCCCCCTCTTTCCTCTGTACTTTATACCCTACCTTGCAGAAAGGCACTCAACATATTTGGTGGTTGACTGAGTAGATCGTATGCTTCCAAATGGCAATTTCCCCATTTTTCTATACTTGGTCAATTCAATTAATTTCATATGTTGCTAAAAGTTCTAGCTAAAAGTTCACTTCCTTTGCAAAACTGCACATCATCTCTCTTCCCTGATAGAATGTCATCTACACATCTTAGAGGTTATTTATCCCTAATTTTACCTCGTATACAAGTTATTTATGCACAGGAACTATATCCTTTGCTAGAACGCACTCCTTTTCTGCTCCAAGTCAAGGACTGTTCTATATCTGGGATTCCTTCTTTTAAAACCTTGCCCCTAAAACATGGAAGAATTACGATAGGAAACACAAATTAGAGAAATCTTTTCTTCATTTTTGGGGGGAGGAAAAGCTATCAAATTGGAAATGGGTCATATGAATCCAGATAGCTTTGCAAATTAGAGGTGGCCGCATGAGGAGAATATGGTAAAGCATCCTGGTTAAAGTGCTGTGTTGCCCTACCTTGGGCATCTTGCTGTCTCTTTGGGGTGTTTTTTAAAGTAGGCTTTTCCCCACTAATGCTCATACACCCACCTACTCAAATAAATCAGCATATCCATTTCAATTGGCTCAGCCTTTCTTTTGAAATGATTGATCAATATTTTAGTATTGCACCTCATATTTTACGAAATCTTTCTTTTATAGGTGATCGTGTTTTGGAATACAGCCTCTAGTGAGTTGGAATTGGGCCCTCATTTATGACCAGTAGCTACCCCAGCAGTCGGTGCTGGGGTTCTGTTTAGTACAGTGCACATTATTTCATTGTCTGGTGGGGGCTCTGTCTTGTGGCAGTCCTTGATTAGAAGAATGCGGAAGTCAGGAGTTAGGAAGACAGATGTGGACATTTACACGGCAGGGTTTGAGTCCTGAAATACCTACCTTCTACACATCTTCTGGATCCACAGTGAACTTGACATACATCAAGCTTTTAATATATATTAACTATTATGGATAAGGAAATAGGATACTCGGAAAAATTTGCTCAAGTACAGGCTACTGGAAGAAAAGATGCCAGTCTGGTTTAGTTCCAAACATCCCACAATGCCCAGCACTGTATCTTATTAGAGGTGTTGTGGCTAACCTCTTCCAGAGTGTGAAGTTGTCACTGGAAGGTGGCTGCCTCACTGTGAAATTCATTTCTCAATCATCTTGCACCTAGGTGTGGCTTTGTGATTTGGTCATTCCAATAACATGTGAGCACAAGTGGCTTGAAAAGGAGGAGTCTCTCAAGCTTCTTTTTCCTTATGTTGGATAAGTGCGGGGTGCTCCGAGGCTCCGAGAAGATGGTGGGGAGGCAGGGTAGGGGGATTCTGACCCCCTAAGTCATTATGAATCACTCCCGTTGCATTGTTGCTGTCAATGAAAATGAAACCTTGGTGATATTAGAACTCGGCCACTGAAATTTGGGGGCTTATTTATTACATCAATGTGCATTGTTTTAACTAATACTTCTGTTTGACAAATTGGTTGACGAAACACCCCTAGTACGATGCCATTTGGTACTTCATATGGATATATGATAAACCCATCAATCTTATTTCATCAATCTGTGGTCTCAGATAGAAGCAATTATAGTCAATCCGAATTTGAAGTGGGGCAGTGAGATGGGGTAGCTCTGAGGCAGTATAGTGGCTTTTCTCTCTTATGTTTTTTAAACATCAGACGCTTGTTGTAAAGTAAGAAGGAAGCAAAAGAACCACCCAGCCAAGTGGGGGTGGGGAAGCTCTGGCACACTGTTTGAAATGAATGAAATAGAGATCATTTGTATGTTTTCTGTTCAATCTATTGTGTATTTGTGTGTTTTTAAAAAAATATACTGGGGATTCTGAAATATAGCCAAGAATCCCCTTACTGAACTAAAAAAAAAGAAAAAAGAAAAAAAAAAAACAATTAGAAAAGCCTGCTAATAGCTTTTGTGTTTAGATGTGTAGTGTCTTCCTGTGAGTTATTTTATGGGTGAAGTGTCTGAAATTGCTTATGAATACTGGGTTATAGATTTTTTTTCTTTCCTTTTTCTTTTTTTAACTAAGAGAACTTAAACATGATATAGAAAAAAAAAGCATTTTATCTTGTGGTAGAAATGTCAGCCACATTTCAATTCACTCTTAGGTTTCCCCTAAAAGGAATGACTTTTACGCATAACAATAGTCTTGTTTTTATAAGTGGTTAGTAATATCTGCAAATGTGTAAGGCATTCATTTTCCAGGAGCTCTTTTCTCCCTGGTAACACACCAGGAAATATCAGAGTGTTGTTATTTGAATTCTTTCTTATGCTCTGAGTCCCAGATGGATTGAAATTCAACTTCACAGTCAAATGAGTAGCCATTTAAAGCTCAGGTGTGTATTTCCTAAGACCCTCTCGAAGGATATATAACCGCTTATGTCTTTCCTAAAGACAGCAAACTGAATTTTAATTGGATCTTGCCTCTCCCAAGAGATCATTGTACCTCTACTCCAAGGCCATATATTATAAAGCTTCAGTATGAATTGGAACATGGAGCCTGTGTTTGGGTTTAATATTTAAAGTTGAAGTTATATCAGCTGACACCCGAGTCATTCCAGCAACTCCCCAACCAAAATTTTATTTGAGTTCCTCAAAACATGAACACACACACACACACACACACACACACACACACACGTATAACTTGCATGTCAAAATTTCACAAACTTTCGGATTATGAAAAAGAGTTTGTTTTCTCAGGAAATAAGTCTCCAATGGGACTAGTTCCAAATTTTTCTCGTTTTGACCCTACCTTGACCTTGTCAGAGGAGAGAGAGAGAGGAAAAAAAAAAAAAAGAAGAAGCCATGGAAAAGTTTATACATCTACTAAAGACCTGCTGACTCAGAACCAGACCTGGGAGATCCTCATGTAGAAAGAATCTTTCCGTCGAAGGAACAGAGACGGTATGAAAGATATCCGATGCATAAGCACTTCCAGGACCAGTCTCGCTCTAGTCTTAGGACTTGGCAAGACAACATGTCAAAGGAAACCCCCAGATTTGTGGGGCTAATTCACCAATACTAAATAACACAGTCCTGTACTTCTTTGTTCTTTACAGTTGAAGAATCCGTGTAATTTTCCTGAGGTAAATCAGACTATGAAGACCGAGGTAAAAATACTGTGAAAATACCCCAAAACCTGCTGGAGAGTGGGAATTCATACTCAAAACTCTTAAGGAGCTGTGTTGTGGTCTTGCCTTATACCGTAACAAAGTAGATCTTTGTGTATTATATATACTTAAGACTAGTTGTTGTTTTTTTTCCGGAAAATTTAAGTGAGAGCTTTCTTCCAAATGTGAACGTTTTAGAAATCTAGACTTTTTCCACTTAAATTTGTAGACAGAAACTTGGGTTGGCAACCAGAACACCAGGGTAGAGAGCAGTGTCTCTTGGTTTTTCTGAGATGTGGTTTCTTCAATTGTAACATTAGGGGGTTGAAGTAAGCGATCTGTAGACCAGTTAGAGTTACAACATTTCATGGTTCTAAATTTCAAGTGGCTTTTTCTCTATTTATACATCCTAGATTTCAGCATTTTTCTGCCATGATGTAAAAGAATATTTGGATTACACACTCAGAACACTCAGTGCTGGAATCTTAGACAGGCTTTAGTTTGTCCATTTATTTCTATTTAATTATCTTTTCACTGGTAATGGACTTCTTGCTTCTCCTTCATTTTCTTTATCTCTCCATGGTATCAACAGCTTCTCAGTTACTACGCTGAAAACGCTGGACTTGTCCTCAATTGTTCATTCTCCTTTGTCTCTAACGTTAAATCAATCACACAACTCTGTTGGGTGCACCACTGTGAAGGGTAAGACTAGTTTTATAAAACAGAATTACAGAATTGCAGAATTGTAAGGGATTCCATTTACTGGTTCGCAGATTGCATAAAATCGCTTTGAGGATCTGAAGAAATACACGTACCATCTCCCTGGGTTGGGGGATATATATGTATATGTGTGTGTATAGTGTATACACACACACACACACACACACACACACACACACACACAATTTTGCATCTAATTTCCAGGCACTCAAAGACTTCATGAAATTCACCCATGGATCTCAAATTCAGACTCCCTCAGGTAGGCCAAATGTCTCCAAAGGCAGAATTTCACTCAGGAACATTCTTAGTGGATGGCTCCCCACATCTGCTCGAGTATTTCTGGTGAATGAATGAGTTAAATCCATCTTGGAGTTTCCTCTTCCTTTGTATGTAACGAAACTTTTATTGTTGGGGAATTTATTTGGGGCTAAAATCTGTTTGCTTTTGATCCTAAGTCTTCAGGATCTGAAAATCTCTCCCATAGTCTTCCAAATCTTTACTTTTCCATGTTAAATATTTACCATCCCTCTCTTTTATTGCATGGCTTCCAGACTTTTTCATATCCTGATCATCTTTCTTTAGACACTCTAAAGAATAGTATCTTATTATAAGCTTGTTATCTTAGTACATATTAGGTACTTAATAAACGATCGATGTTGTTTTTATTAACTTGGATTAAGATCATTTGGGATGTTTTGGAGCTGATATCATAACTCAGGATGGACAATTAAAATCTCCAAAATATTTTTAACCACTTTTAAACTTGGCCAATCCAACCCCAAAGTTGATATTGAGCTTTTAAATTTGAATATGGAATGTCATAATTAATACTGCCAAATTTTAACATATTGGGTTTGGCCCACATGCCAAGCTCCTAAGACATTACTGAATCCTGATCCTTTCATCTAATGTGTTACCTGTCCTTCTCAGTCTTGTGATCTCCACTCAGGTGCCGGACAGAGGACCAATTCAAAAGCACACATTCGCCACTTCTACCCAAATTGACTTTACTTCATTAAACAACTCTCTGTCAGGACCAGAGTTTGTCATGTACCTTGCTGAAAACATGACACACTATGCATTTGGGACTCCCCTGATCTTACTACCAAAAAAAGGGGCGGGGGAGGAGAAAATGACATTAGCGTGAAAGAAGTTGTTACGCATGAAGTCACTATGTGTCAGCCATTTCACTAGCTCCTTCCAAGTCCCCTAAGTCATAATCAAAGTATGTGAAGAGGGCAGGGAATGTCCCTTATTTGTACAGAGCCAAACAGATTTTGAGGTGCTTCCCTAAACGTACAACAGATTACTTCTTTGACTCACAGATCAGAGCGAAGCCGGTTTCAAGGGCAAGTAAAGGGAGAAAGCCTGTGTCTTGAGAACGTGGACCGATACTTTTGCAAATTTGGTGGCTATTTGTTCTTCCAGGGAACCTCACGGAGCGTTGTCAGAATCTCTAAGAAAAAGTGGGGTAGCTAGGTGGGAGCCTTCTCTTTTTGCCAGACTCTCTAATCCTCCCCAAGTGTGGAAACAGGGAGTAGAAGAAATAAACCAGACACGCATCCTTTCCAAAAGATCTGCCGAACTGAAACAGTCTGAGAAATTCTTCAGCAATCGTTATGAATGAAATTTTTTAAAAAGTTTTTTAGATGGATTTTCCAAACATCCTTCAGTGATACAAAGAAAGAGAAGAAAGAGGAGAACTCCATGCCAGTACCCTTTGCATGAGCTCAGTCTATTTCGCTCTTGCCTCCAGCTGTTGCCTGAGTTAGGGTGGTATTTGGAAGGACAGCTCATTCGGTTTGGGAGGTCGTGCAGGGGAGGGCGGAAGAGGAGAGGCAGAGATGCCAGACAGGCCGGCGGGCCAGCAGACACACGTGGACAGGGCTCAGTGAGCTCTTCTTACTATTGGAGTGTCCCTGCCTGAAACGGAATCCGAGGATCTGGCCTCGAGATGCCGGATGACTGTGACCTCTCTGTGAACCTGGCAGTGAACTCTCCTAGAAAGTGCTTTTGCTCAAGGTCCCTGACACTCAGGAGGCCCTTTGCTTTGAATTTAGATTAATTGAGAGCTCTGTTAATCTAGTTGAGTGCACCTTCCCACCCCTGCCATCTACAAATAAAAGGAAATTTTAAATGTTTTCTTTTTATCAGAGTCGGTCCTGAAGTTTTAAGGGATGATAAGATGTAGGATATGAAAATTTGCACTTTCTTCAGAGGAAGATGCGATAGCCAATCAATATATCTCTCTTATCTTAACCCAAGCTTTTATTTAAAGCAAATAACAAATGCCCCCAAACATCTGGCTCTCATTTCCTGGATAAAATGCAGAATGAATTAAATTCCCCAAATACATAAACTTCTCCTTACAGATTAGCACATGAATAAGGCAATGATCCTTTCAAATAAGGATTCAGTATATAAAATGAATGACCCTCATAAGAACTCATAAATAGTATCCTAGGACATGGCAAGGAATTAATTTAGCTCTCCAAAATCCCTCATTATCAGGAATTCATTAAACTATGGAAGAAATCGGCACTCTGAGTCTACACGGCTTCTTGGGAAAGGTGGTGCTTTTATATCATCTAGGCCATTTTTCTGAAAAAACAATACCTATCAAATTGTGTGGCTTAAGGCAGGCCACCGTCCACTCTTAGGGCACAGGTACCTAATCTGAAAAACAACAATAACAAAAATGCACCCATTTCCTACTGGAATACTTATGAGTATGAAAGACACCATGTATAAGCATAGTTTCTGGCACTGAGGGTACACTTATCAAATGGCTGGCTGACCATACTTCTAATTAAAAGACAGAAGCAATGGCCTGGGGCACTGGCCTTGTAGACTCCGGGGCCTCAGAGCAATTCTACTGCAGAAACCAACTGGGGGAATCCCTTGAGTGAAACTGTCTTACAGTGAGTGCCCTGGGAACTTTATCCATAAATTCCCCTTGAGTTGATCTCCTGCCGGACCTGTCATGGGACGACTTCCATTAATTTTAAGAAATACAGCTTTTTGTGAATTTTAGAGATCATGGAAATCATTGATTCAAAGTGATCTTCCTCCCAATCTATCTGAGATTGGTAAGGACTTCAGCCATTCCTAAATGTCACCAAATGGTCTGATGGTGAGTGATTTTAAAGAGATCTTTGGCTCAGGAAAGGGTACTAGAGTCCAGGAGATGGTTGGAAAGATGGGCTCACAGGAGATGTCTGAGCTTGTTTTCTCCTGAGGTGGATGCCTTTGCTGATAACGTTTCCACAGACCACAGGGCAATGAGTCATTACTGGCCTAAGCCAATTCACTTAGGAGATACAAATTGCATTTAAAACCCAGATCTCCAAGGAAGGCCATCTCAAGCTCCTTTAGGCCATCCATGATAGCAACGACAAAAAGTGATGATAATGGAGGGAGGTAAAAAAAAAAAAAAAAAAGATGAAGGAAACATGTCCAATTTTAACTTCTTCTCTTTGAGATTATAAAACTCAGCAGATTCCATTGCTGGGCTAAATGTTTTGAAGAAGTGACTCATTGATCATTTCCTTTCACTTGACATGTTTAACCAGACGAAATCAATACTTCTTAGAGGGGCAATGGCTTTATAAAAAACAGCAACACAAGTGGGTGACATGAAGAACCATGCAATAAAAGAATCATGTAGACAAATTCCTTCATAATCTCTTACTGTATCAGTGGATATCTTTCTCAAACTCATAGGTGTATGGATATATTAAGTTACTGAATTCATGAAGGTCAGGGCACAAGAGATTTGTTCTTTTCTTTTTTTCTTCTTCTTCTTTTTTTAATGTTTATTTTTGAGAGAGAGAGAGAGAGAGAGAGTGCGCGCGAGAGCATGAGAGGGGGAGGGGCAGAGAAAGAGGGAGACACAGAATCCGAAGCAGGCTCCAGGCTTCTAGCTGTCAGCACAGAGCTCGATGCGGGGCTCGAACTCACAGACCGGGAGGCCATGACCTGAGCCCAAGTCAGACACTTAACTGACTGAGCCACCCAGGCGCCCCAAGATTTGCCCTTTTCATTTTTCAGTGTATTTACTTGCGAACCAAGTTGTGTCTTATGGACACATATGGAGACAAAGAAGCTTCGTTTTAAACTGAGCAGAAGACCTTGAAAATATAACTATGTGAAGCATCAAGAGTGCCAACCATTTATTTTTTTTTTTAAAGAACGCGCTCAATTCCAGCATATTTAAGAAACAGCGCCCCAGCTTCACACATTTTCGTCCCAGCAGCAAAGAGGCTGCTCCCAGGCTTTACTCCTGGCAGTTCAGTGAGTACAGTATTTCAACTGGAGAATGTGCCACAATCACAAAGGGTTTTTTGTTGTTGTTGTTGCTTTGTTTTTTGTTTTTTTTTTTCTAAATTTTAATCCCTTCAGAGGAAACATTAAGGGACAATCACTTCTTCATTTTGATTGTCACCTGGATTCAAAACTGTGCAACCAGAGACGGTTTGAGAAGGACAGATGGCCCTGGCAGTGAAGAGGGGTGGGGGGTGGGACAAGGAATAAATGAACACACTGTTTTCTGTATAAGCAAATAAAAGGGAAGGGGAAACAAAAGGAATGAGCCAGCCGCAGCTGAATCAGAGAGGACCCCTTAAACATACCTTGAAGTTTCCTACACAGGGAGACCTACTTCTCCCTTAGCCAGTTCTGCACGGACGCGGGGACATTCACGCCGCTGAACCTAAGAATGTTGCCTCTCAGAGGGAAACACTAAACACTGCCTTTTTTGCCCGGTGCGCACAGAGGTTGCTGAACCTTGACGATGCCCTGTGGGGTAACCAGCAATGGACCGCTGGCCGAGGGAGGGGACTCGAACCACACTCGTGCGATTCGGGTTGAAAGGCACCTCTGGGACAGTGTTTGGTCAACTGAGCAGGGCAAGCAAAGACCTCGCTTCCCCTCCGTGCTGGGCAGTGGGGCACTGAGCCTAGAGGACTGGGATGGCGACCTCGCTGGGGGCAAATCCATTTGAATGCTTGCTGCTGAATGGGGGGCGGGGGGCGGGGGGGGGGGGGGGCACCGTCAGCTTTTGTTTACTCCTTACTCAGGGAGGTTGCAGCTGTTTCTTTCCGTAAAAAGGAGAAGAATGCAGCCACCTACCTCACGTTTTGCCCTCCTCCGAACGTTTGCGGAGCCCAACAGCTGTCTCTGCAAATGCTGCCACCCGGCATTGGGACGGCTGTACATGATCAAGAAGGGAGCGGTGAAGCCCAGATTGTCGGCTGGGCCTGGCTGGAGGTGGCAGGTGGGAATGAACTGTTCTCTTAATGGGCTCACGTGGTGCGCTCCTGCGGGGATTGACTCAAAAAAGAAAAAAAAAGGCAAAAAAAAAAAAAAAAAAAAAAGCAAGCATTTAAAGGAGGCGATGAAGGAAAGTTGAATACGCACGTCTTGTATTTCATACTTACAGATCTGAATGGCTGTGAAGCATGAATTCACTGGTTGTTAGTGCTGGAAGGGATTTGAAAGGTCCTCTTGTCTAGGAGTTTTCAAATTATTTTTAGCAGCAGACTTTTTTTTTTTTTTTTGTCCTGATCACATCTTAGACCAGGAGTATCATGTCACAAATGGAAATACCTACACAGAACAAGCAGGGCCATCACTAAAAAGAGTGGGCTATGAGAAAAACAACTTTAATAACAAATGAACTCAGCCGTGGGAACACAGTGGGAGTGTGGTGGGGACCGTGGCAAGCTGGCTGAGCCGGGAGGGGCCGGCTGCTACTCCCTGCCAGCGTATTCCTCCCTTTGCCAGGCGGGGCTTCATCCATCGTTCATCCACTTAATAAGTATTAAATTCTTACTACACACCAGGTACTATTTTCAGGGTACATACAATGGACAAGATCCCTGCTCTCATAATGCGTATGCTCCGGGGAAGGAGACAGCTAACAAAAAAGGAAATGCATAAAAATGTATGTATTTGTAAGTAGTAAAACAATGCCAAGAAGAAAAGTAAGGCAGGGAAAGGGATAGGGAACAAAGGAGAAAGGAGGTATTAGACCGAACTGTCTGGAATGGGCTTTTATAAGGAGTACAGTATAGTAGAGAATTAAATGATGGGAAGAAATGAGCCATGTGCAGATCTGGGGGTGTGGCGGGATCTGGGTGGAGCTGGGGTTGGGGAACATTCCGGGGAATAGAAAAGAGAGTGTGGGCATTCTGAGGCAGGCTTTGCTTTCACCCATCACCCCCACTAACTGAGCACCATTTGGAATTCTATCCTCGTTCAAACTCTCGTGCATACCTTAGATGATGGACCGGAGAGGTGTTTGTCCGAGGTCATACAGGGATGTGGTCAGACTGGAGTCCGGCTCTTTCAGCCTCCATCCAGTCCGTGCTCTTTTCCTAACAAATGTGTGCACTCATCATTTTCTTCCATGCCCCAAGAGTGGGGTAGTCTTAATAGAATCTACATGACTAAGGCTTCAATGACTAATGAACAGCAACACTATTAGTAGCATTTTCCTATTGGGAATTCAAGGAAAATATCTAAATTTTCATAGAGCTCTGTCCCAATTTGCCTAGTCAATTCCTACTCTGGGGTATAATTCTATGTTGTGTACAGCCTTAACATCTTTCTGGGCTTTTTGCAAATATGATTAATGATTAAGTAATTTACTCTTATCTGCTAGATTAAATCCCACAGCAACAGAGGAGTCTGGAATACAGGAAAAAAAAAAAAATCCAAGTTACCAGTAAAAAGAATAAAAAGTATCAGCTAAGTCTGACCAATTTCAACAGGCATGAGGATTTTTTTTTTAATATGCTCAAATCATCCAGTTATCTCACATCCTCAGTTCACTTTCCACTCAAACGTTAGGTCAACCACGAGATGAAATAACAGTCTTGGATTATCTCTGGGTTCAAAGAACAAAATACAACAGATCCCTTCTGCTCGACCAACTGCCTGTTTTCCAATCGCTCCGACATCAACTTGAGGTAGAAAGGAATATTGATGCATCAGAATGGATAAAACTTTGTGGCCTTGGTCCACCCCTCACCCTTTCCTCCTCCACATGGGCTGCAGCCAGACCCGGGATGGCCTCTGCCTGTTCTGAAAGAGCGTGATTTATGGACTGGCTCCAAGACAAAAATGCGTCTCCATCTTCTAGAACAGGTATACAATGTCCTGTGATATTTTTTAAAACTTTTTGTATGTTTATTTATTTATTTTGAGAGAGAGACAGAGAGAGCAAGTGGAGGAGGGGCAGAGAGAGAGAGAGAGAGGGAGAGAGAGAATCCCAAGGAGGCTCCACACTGCCAGTGTGGAGCCCCACGTGGGGCTCGATCTCATGAACCGTGAGATCATGACCTGAGTCAAAACCAAGAGTCGGTTGCCTAACTGACTGAGCCACCCAGGTGCCTCAAATGTCCCCTGATATTAATGACTTACAACTTCTCTCCTCATTTTCTAAATACAAATAAAATTTGTCTTTCATTCATACCATATTTTAAAAAATACATAAGGGTTGAGGAATCATAGAGAGAATCTCACTCAAAAGAATCTCTTTTGTGGGGGACCCGGGTGGCTCAGTCGGTTAAGCAACCAACTTCGTCTCAGGTCATGATCTCACAGTTTGTGAGTTCAAGCCCCGTGTCGGGCTCTGTGCTGACCGCTCAGAGCCTGGAACCTGTTTCAGATTTTGTGTCTTCCTCTCTCTCTACCCCTCCCCTGCTCATGCTTCGTCTCTCTGTCTCTCTCAAAAATAAACATTAACAAAAAATTAAAAAAAAAAATCTCTTTTGTATTTAGTTTAAGTATTTATTTAAAAAAATTTTTAATGTATATTTGTTTGTTTATTTATTTATTTATTTATTTATTTATTTATTTATGAGAGAGAGACCGAGCATGAGCAGGGGAGGGGCAGAGAAAGAGGGAGACACAGAATCTGAAACAGGCTTCAGGCTCTGAGCAGTCAGCACAGAGCCTGACACGGGGCTCAAACTCGTGAACCGCAAGATCATGGCCTGAGCTGAAGCTGGACGCTTAACTGACTGAGCCACCCGGACGCCCCTAGTGTTTGTTTTTGTTTTTGTTTTTTTAAGTCAGTAGATGTGAAAGGCCCAATCATGTCCTACTCATTGAAGTCTTTTGAAACGCCATTAGAATTTCCCAAATCTTCTAGATAACACTAAAGGAAGTCAATAGAGATCTTCCCAGGTGAAAGGAGTTTGGCTAACTAATGTGTCACTCATTTTGTTTCACCAATTAGAAGGCAGTCAGTTGTTAAATATTGGCTGTTTCGTTCTTAGGTGATTATTTGTGCTTCAGTGGCAGATTTTATTTAATAAATATCAAACAATGGCAATGCTCAAGGAGGAAAAACAGACTAGAAAATTATAATGTAGTTTTTAATTAAAAATACAGTGGAAAATTATCTTGAGATAGGCATGGACCACATGTGGGACATGTCTCAGAAATATGTATGTTTTTTGTATCTGTGCTTTGGGATGATTTCAATTTAGTTAGATCTATGAATGTAACTAAACAGTGGAGGAGGTAGGAAACTTTTGTATCTGTGCTTTGGGATGATTTCAATTTAGTTAGATCTATGAATGTAACTAAACAGTGGTTGGGTACAGTTTCCATGGAGATTGGACTAACGCAATAATATAAGCATAATAATATAAGTAAAATAATTGAAATGTCATCAAGTATAAAGTTTGTGTTATGAAAATTATAAAGGGCTAAATTACTGGAGAAGGGGTGATGGAAAATAAAGTTTCGATTGGGTCTGAAATTATGGGTTAGGATTTGGATTTGTGGAGAGAAAAGAAACCTGGCAGACAGACACGCAGTCACAAAGCCATAAGGCAGCAGCACATTGTATGTGAACATACACATGCCCTGTATGTGAAGGACTGTGAGGAGGGTGACAGGATCGGAGCAGGGAGGACATACGACACATACTAATAAGGCATGCCCATATTGTCTTGTTCTAAGAGGCCCTTGAGAAACCTTGCTGGAGGCTCTGAGAAGATATGCTGACGGTGATATACAGAAAAAAATCTGAGGGAGGGAGGATCAAAATTTCAAAAATCGTTCAGAAACTTACTACAACATTCCTGCAGAAGTGGCCCGAAAATCGTGGTAGCAAAAAGAAAAGAGATCTAAAGAGAAAGAAATACATGGCATGATGCTTGACTCCATTCTACATTTGTTCATAGATACGCACTGGGTACCTCTATGTGCTGTAGATACAAATACCCAATACTCCCTCTCCCCTCATGGGGCACAAACTCTAGGAGGCCTTAATCAGGACTGAGGTTGAGACCCGTATGTGGATTTTTTTAGCAAAGCGTTATGTCAAATGATTCTTGCAGAAAGTAAGACAGAGGCCAGAGAAATTAATTAAAATACCTCACAAGTGTTTAGGCTGTCCTTTTATCCTTAGAGAGCCTGGTCATCATGTAGGAAAACAACCGAGGAGTGAGATATGCTTGGTGAGCCTGGGTCTCCATCGGCCTTGGCAATGGCTGAAGGTTGACCTCTGGACCGCCAAAACCCTACTCCAAATCCCAGCCATCTTTTCAATATCAAAACTGGTGGGAAAAAGCCCTGGGCCAGTACTCACAAGTGTCCTGAGTTGCGTCTTGACTCTGTTACTTAAGAGTATGATCTTGAGAAGCCGTTTATACTTTCGAAATCTCATTCAGCTTCTTCATTTATAAAATGAGACTAATGGTACCTTCCTGGCAAACTCAGAGAATCGTCAGGAGGATCCAAGGAGAAGGTATGTGTTAAGACCAGTAGGGAACTGCGATGATGGTGGGCACTGGAGGAGAATGAGGTCCACTCGGTAACTGTTCGCCCCGTTCTGGTTTTAAGGGTATGATTTTTTTAAAAAGGGTACTTAAGAATCATTCTCATGCTAGGAATTTCAGGCCTTGATCTAAAAAAAGCCTTGATCTAAAGAAACAACTCTTTTCCAGTGAAGTGTTAGGTAATAACATGTACTTGTTATAAAAACAAACAGTAGAGGTAATGAAGTTTTTCTGATTAACCGGAAATTAGAAACAGAAATCGTATCCACTTCAACCTCCAGTTTTATTTATTTTTTTTTTTTTAATTTTTTTTTCAACGTTTTTTATTTATTTTTGGGACAGAGAGAGACAGAGCATGAACGGGGGAGGGGCAGAGAGAGAGGGAGACACAGAATCGGAAACAGGCTCCAGGCTCTGAGCCATCAGCCCAGAGCCTGACGCGGGGCTCGAACTCACAGACCGCGAGATCGTGACCTGGCTGAAGTCGGTCGCTTAACCGACTGCGCCACCCAGGCGCCCCTCAACCTCCAGTTTTATATATATATATTTACTTCGGTTGCACAGTATCCAAGACAATTCTGATTCACACATGTCAGTAGCTAAAAATGGCAATAATTAATTTTATCTGCCCACCGTGAATTCTCTGCAATATCTTTAAATAAACAGAACAGGAAAGCTTTGCTTCAATGTCTGAGCACAACAAAAGTTAACAGACCCCACATGTTAACACGTTGAGGAAGAAAATAGGTTAAATTTGGTGCACACTGAAGAAGTATAAGTTTTGTGTTATGAAAGTGTTTTATTTATTTATTTATATTTATTTTTTGCTATTAAAGTGTTTTAAATGATAAAAAAAATACTCTAACAGCATTGTTTGGATCAAATATTTGTGGAATCTTTGAAAGAACTCTCTGGAACCCTAAGTGTCTACAGAATCGTGTTTGAAGCCGGCCACAGGCATTGAGCACAGGATACTGCCCTAAGCACTATTTGTGCTTAATTCTTAATTCTCATAACCGCTGCATGAGGTAGATGAGACCCTGAGACAAAAGTTGAGTCATTTTGCGTGACACGCACACTTGGTAAATGGCCCAGGAAAGATTCCAACCCAGGTTGTTTGACTCCAGAGTCGTTAAGTCCTGGAGGAGGAGAATGGATTCATGGTCTGTCTATACAAGTTGATAGTCAAGCCGTTTTGGTTTTCTCACCCACCAATTATGGATAAGTTGTGAAGCTTGGTTATGACACTATCTGAAAACCTGGACGTTCAGTGGGTATTTAATAGATGTTGGCTGAGTCTGAATTTACTCTATGGCTGACTTCCCCTCACAAGCCAGCTATGTAGAATCCGTTAATACAGGGGTTGGCAAACTACAGCCGGAGGCCAAATCTGGCCCACCACCTGTTCTTGTGTATAAAGTTTTATTATAACACGCCTACTCACGTCTGTTTGTGTATTGTCCATGTAGTTGTGATAGCGACTATGTGACTCAAAGTATGAAATATTCACTGTCTGGCCCTTTCCTGGAAAACTTCGTTGATCCTTGGTCTGATATAATAACCATATTTTCTGTCACCTTCTCATAACATGGAACCACCTCAGATAGCAGTTCAGGTATGTGTATTTGGAGAAGGCAAGGATGAGGCCTCACTGATGCGCCTGCGTGAAATCAGGACTGGTAAGGTTGGGGCACAGTAAGTGCTGTCTCTGCTACCACCCTGTCCCTGCTCAGTCTGCTAACACATTTTGGTTTGCATCCAAATTTTTTTAGCATGTCTTGTACATCGTAAAACATGCCTGTATTTAATAGGAAGCATTTAAAAAATTTTTTTCTTTAATGTTTATTTATTGTTGAGAGAGAGACACAGAGCATGAGCAGGGGAAGACACAGAATCTAAAGTAGGCTCCAGGCTCTGAGCTGTCAGCACAGAGCCCGGCGCAGGGCTTGAACTCACAAACTGTGAGATCATGACCTGAGCCGAAGTCGGTCGCCTAACCAACTGAGCCATCCAGGTGCCCCAATAGGAGGGATCTTTTTAAAGATGGGATTGAAAAGTCAAACTACTGATGGCCTACAAATGATTTAACACTTAATGGTTTGCAAAATTCAGGAACTTTTTTTTTTTTTTTAGGAAAAGTTGGGGTATTCTCCATCATGAATGAACACCAAAGAAAAGAAATAGTGTTAAATTGGATGTTAGTTAAGTTAAATAAATTAATTATTTCCTTTGAGTTTAAATTGTCATTTGTAGAATTTCTTTTCTGTAATTTAAGGAACACATAATTTGAGAGAGGTAGGAAAGTGATATGGGTTCTACATCTCATTCTACAAAGCAGACAGGATGCTTTCAATCAAAAAATTTCCATATTATATTTGTTAACCAAATCGCATTGACGGTTTCAAACTTCGTTCTCCATTTCCATAAAACATCTGAAACTTATTAGAAAGTGAACATTAGCAGAATGGATTCAAAGTTCCAAACTCAGTTTTCACTCCCCTACTTACAATCCTTGTGAACTGTGTCCATGGGTGAAGATTTCCCTACCTATAGAAATATATTTGCGTTTAGAATATAAAGCTATAGTATTAATTTTTAAGTATATAAGGCAACAGCCAAAAATTTGAGTAGAAATTCCCGTCATTCATTCATTCAGCAAAAATATGTTGGACACCAATGACGTACTAGCCCCTGGTTATACACAACATCCAACCTAAACACGTTAGCAATCCTGATGGAGCTGGAGAAGACAGATAAGAAGTAACAGTTAAATTTCTTTTTTCAAATTTTGATAAGCACTATAAAGAAAATGAATAATGTGAAGGGATAGCGACAAATGTGGTAAAAACCATCTCAGCTGGACCATGGTGGTTGCGGAAGGCAGACAGGAGGAAATAGCTGGACGTGCAAAGGCCCCGAGACATGAATGGGCTTGGTATTCAGTGAACCAAAAAGATGACCATGTGCTTGGAGAAAGAAGAAAGAAGGTGACGTTGCAGAGTGCTATGACAAGAGAGAAGCACAGGTTAAGGTTTTATATTTTTTAAATGAAAATGTTGTGTTTTTACTCAAATAGAGACCATTACGAGAAAGCTTGTCTGGATGAACTTTTGATGTGTCTTTCGCGCCACATTATTTCTCATCTATTTATCTTGGAAATCTCCAGCTACGGGAAAGGTAGCGATTGTATAATATGACACACCCTTTTGTAGATAATTATATAATGCCACTAGGGTGAAAGCATTTAGAGAGAAGAGGTAATTTCACTCTTTTCAGCCTGGAATTTTTAGTAGATAAAGATAAAACATTTCAAGCTGTCTCCGATACATCGCCATCTCTGCAGAGAATCAAATTACTTTCCTTTCTCCTTTCTACAAAAGATGCATGTCTTAACTTATCATGCTACATAAAAACATTTATGTAAACCCTACAGATCGCATCCCCGAGAAACCACGAGACTCAAAAGAGAGTAATTAATGCGGGACTCATCAATATATGTTTTATCTTTAACTTTTTTGCAAAGCCACACAGTGCGGCAATTTATGATGCTACAATAGGGAACTTGACAGGGAATGACAACTTTTGAGATGATAGTGTTTTGCAGGTGATAATTTATGATGCCGTCACTTAATCCATGTAAGGATATGATCTCAGCTGATATTGCAGACCACATGGAAATTTAGAGGATTCTTAATAAAGTGATAAAATAAAGATGATGATAATTATTAGAATGAAAACCAGTTATCCCTAAGCAGCTGGACAGAAGAGAAAGGTCAGGATTAACGACCCTTTAGAGCCAAGAAGGGAACTTGGCACCTTCTGCGTTGTGGGCTATTCTGCTTTGAAGGGCTTGGTTGTGAAAGGGCATGCTGGTAGGTATCCCGTTAATATCGCTCACCATCGAATAGGATCAATACAGAAGTGGCAAAGGTAGAGTTTCAAGTTCTATAGTTTCCACCTGCAATTTCACTGGTAAATGGAAAAGCCTGGATTGATTACTTAGAAGATTAAATTGCTATTATTGCTAGGCTGTTATGGGGAGTAGATTATATATCCTTTGTAAGCATGCTCTTTGGAGGAACATGCGTTATGTCTTGGAAAGAGCAAGATTAAAAGTCAGAAGACTTAATCTGCTCACCGCAGATTAAGTGTGACCTTGGACAAGTCACTTAAATCTCTTTGTCCATTTCCTAATCAGTAAAATAAGAGCCAGAATATATTCTCTTTTGCCTACTTCACTAGAGTTTCTCAGTCAAAAGAAAACGTTTGGTTATCTGTGAAGCACTATACTTTTGCATTAATCATTATAGTTTGTTTTATAGTAGGAATCAAGAGATTACTATATGGTCACTTCAATGTGTTTGTGCCTTGTCACATTTTGGGGATCCAAGAGACATCTGCGCCTTAGGAGATGACACATTGTGGGAGAGGGGTTGTGTATGTACTTTACCTTTTTAGTTATACTTGGTTTCATAAAAATTAAAAAAAAAACAAACCTGTAGAATTCTTCCTTTTGCATAAGATTCTAAGGTGTGATTAGGAGACTAGAACTCTTACAAGGAAAACAAAACAGCTGGGTAGGCTTCAACCAGTCCAAACTCTCTTATACTCTCACTTGGTGGTTACAAAAATTATAAATACAGCTGCCTATTGGACATCTCTTTTGGATGTCTCCCAGACACTCAGTGTGTCTGCAACCAAATTTGTTTCTCTTCCTTCAAATAATATCATCACCTCTTTCATTGCCAAACCCAGAAACCTGGGAGTCAGTTCAGATTTTTCTTCTTGGTCAAGTCCCACATCTATACCCAACACCAATCCTGTAGATTCAATTTCCTTAATTTAGTGTACGACCATACATTCCGTTCTACTTGTGTTGCCTCTGCCTTGATTCTGACCCTTATTTTCTCATGGCCAAATTGCTACAGTAAATTTCTAAATGGCCTCTTTTTTTTTTTTTTTTTTTTTTTTGGTCTACAACCAGCTCTTATAAATCATCCTCTTCTCTGATGGCAGACTAACTTCCTAAATTGGAGGTCTGACCAAATTTTCCCCCTGTTCAAAATTTGGTAATGCTCCCCAGGGCTTCCAAGTGACAGCATCTTTGCAGATATGATTTTGTTTTCTGCCCCCCACGTCTACCCCCAATCGAGCGTCATTATCCACATCCGGCAGCATGTCCTTTGTTCTGTCTATGTCATGCTGTTTCGTACTTCTACACTTTCACACGTGATGTGAACACAGTCTAGAAAATGCCTTTCCCCGTTATAAGCCAGAATAAACAATTGTCTATTCTTCAAACTTCAGCCCTATCACTGTTTCTTTCTAGAAGACTTCCTGAGGGCTATTCATTTTAGTGTCGCTTCTCTGGGCTCTGAGAGTGCCCTGTGTACTTACTACTGTATTCTAGAAGTAGATACTGTACTAATCCTAATTAATTCCAATCTTGATGTTTTCCTGGGTATCCCTAGATTCTAACAGTGCTAGACACATCACCTGGTATTCAGTAATTCAGCTTTTTTTGCATGAATGAATCGGCACTTCTAATACGGCGGCCATGCCAGAAGAGAAGATAAAAGTCGTACCCTGATGGGTTGAATGAAACAAGGGAAGCCAAAGTGTAAAGGCATTTCCTGTGAAGGCATTGAAGTGAAAACTTAAGGAGGCAAAAGGGAACAAATGGAAAAAGAATGGGAAGCAAGGAGATCAAGAGAAGTTCAGGACGAATCTTACAAAAAAAGTGTTCTAGCCAAGGGTTGACATGTCAATTCAGTTATGGAGAGCAACCTCAAAGTTATCAGACACCATGTGTTTTGCAGCATGCGAGAGACAAGGAATAGTCAGTGCAAAGACAAGAGTGTGTTTTGAGAACATACAGAAGGCCTGTTTGGCTGGAGCAGAGTGAGGGAGGGTGTTATGGGCTGACATGTGTCCCCTCACATTTCATATATTGAAGCCCTAACCTTTAGTACATCAGAATGTGACTGCATTTGAAGGTAGGGCCTTTTAAGAGATGATTCGGTTAAAATGAGGCCATTAGCGTGGGCTCTAATCCTATTCAACTGGCATCCTTATAAGAAGAGAAAACTTGGGCACACAACAAGACACCAGAGGGAAAACCACGTGAGGAATATTGCGAAAAGGTAGTCATTTGCAAGCCAAGGAGAGACAGCTCGGAAGAAACCAAACCCGGTGACACTCTGATCTTGCTTGGATTTCCAGCCTCCAGATCTGTGAGAAAATAAATGTCTGTTGTTTTAGTCACCCATTCTGTGGTATCCTGTTATGCCAACCCTAGCAAATTAATATAGAGGGGAAGAGTCGTAGATATAGTCAGCAAAATAACAGGAGTTTGAGCAGAGGGTGTGAGGGAAAATTATGTTGTGGGGCCTTATAGGTCATTGTAAGGACTTGAGGTTTCATTCTAGTGAAATGGGGAGCCATTGGAGGATTTGGAGTGGATAAATACTGTGATCTGGCTTTTACCTTCATGGAGACTGGGAGCTGAAAATGGAGGGGTCACACTGATAAGGCATTCAAAGTTGTCAATTGTGTGGGAGAGAAGGACATCGGGAGCGCTTCCTCCCTTCCATTTAACAGCTGGAAAAAAAATGAAGACCCAGAGTGGGAAAACAGGATCCAAAAGTGACTTGCCCAAGATAACAGAGTACGTGTGTCGCTCTCCTAGAATAAGAGTCAGGCATTCAGTGCTCTTCACTACTTAGTGCTTGGAGAGAGTCTCATTTGGCGTCTCAAGGAAAGAATGCGAGTGTTATTGCATAATGTTTTGGGGAGGCTGGATGTATTTGTGTGAGCAGATATTAACACTGGAGCGAGTTATGGTAGTCGTGGAATATGCTGTGATACCCTCAGCTGCCCATCCATGTCTCTATGACTCAAGGACCCGTAGCTTGAAAGACTGGCAGGAGCAAGTGGAAATTATTCATGGGCTATAGTCACAGACTGTGTTTCCACAGATGTCCTTCATGGTGGATCATTTCATTGATAGAACAATTTTCAGAGATGACAATAGCAAAGGCTGATCTCCAAACTGTTCTCCAACATACTAGGACAATGGAGAATTCTGATTTTAGATTAATAAAGAATTTGTCTATGTGTGTGTATACATATGTGTGTGTGTGTGTGGGTGTATATATCTCATATGTAATTTATGTAATACATATACAACGTATACATATGTACATATATATGATATAGTATTAGACTATATCATATATATTATAATGTATATATACAATAGAGAGACATCAAACTTGAAGATAATAAAATATGCTTAACAGTTGACTTTCCTTATTTGGGGGATCACAGTCTTGTACTACATTTGCATCAATATCTGAAAATTGTGAGATATATAAATACACACACACACACACACACATACTTCAGTCTAATTGTTTCAAGTTGTTCCTGTTGCTCTGTTTTAGCCAGAAGAGGGAACTTTGATTTATTTTTAGGGTCATTTATTCTTCTGTGTGAAAAATTGGAGAGGACAAAAGTAAAATTGGGAAGACCAGTTGAGACCTATTATTGTGGTCTTAGATGATGATGGCCTAGACACAAATGGTGATATATGTGATGGCTCTAGGTGGAAGGAGTTGTGATATATTTGAGAAATATGTTGAACAGGACAAGGTCCTAAAACAATTTATAAAATACTTTTTCTAGATTTACTTTGATAATCCAAATAACTGTGAAATCAACTACTGTGACTCAGCACGTATTCTTGGATCTTGCTCACAAGGATTCATGGATAAGATCCCCAGATCCAAGATCCATGCTCATTGGGCTAAGAACCTGGTAGTTTGTGACAAATTTGGAAGGAAAGTGTTAGCAAGTCACAGAGGATGTGGAGCAAAAGATTGCATTTCAGGGTATAGTGGCTAGGATATTTGGGTCTCTCCCCGTAATGGAAATTCCCATGAAGTTTGTAGTGACCAGAAGGGAAGAGGAAGTTCCTTTTGTGTCTAGGCCCAGTGCGACATGTCCTTTGACATCTGACATGTTCACAGCTACTCAGGCACAAAGTTCCTACTAATCCTTACACAGAAAGCTGGGCATCATCAAATTTTACCTAGGATCCAGGAAAAGTGTATTTACATCTTCCATGTTTTCTTTCATATAATTCATCAAGATTCAGGTGCCATGATTAACTGATGTAATCAGTTGGGAATAGAGAAGAGCCATAGCCTAAGAAATACCCGGATGAGACGATCTCTTGGTATAACAACATAACACATAACTTTAACTTCTATGGAAATGCCTCACGGGAAGACCAAACAAATTCAAATAGCTGATGTCAGATCTTTCCTGAGTGAGCAGAGGAAAAATAAAATGTGGGGATTTGATGTCGGTACAGGGGAAGGAATCAAATCAAGGGAGAAAAGAGAAAAGAGGCAGATGGCTTTGTGCTTTATCAAGGGTTTCCATTCTTAGCTAAAACTGACCAACGACGGGGAGAAAAGGTGACCAGAGCATTTTTGTCGTGCTTGGTTGTGAATGCACATTTTTAAAATGTTTTATATAAACAAATTTCTCTTACAAGGCAAATATGTGCCCAGGTGATTTGTAGATTTGTGTTAACAAATAGCTTTTCAGTGGCAGAAATGTGGAAAAATGGCATAGAACAAATCTTTTTAAAGAAAATTCTAAAGAACAAGGGCTAAAATAAGCAACCCATTAGAATATAAGATCTTTCAGGGTCTTTGGAGGAGGGACCATGTCTGATGTATTCAGTTAATCTCCAACACCTATCCCTCATGCCTGTACATGCTAGGTGTTCAGCAAATATTTATTGACTAAAAGCCTGAGGTTTGGGAAATAAAAACATTCCGTGGACAAATGAGTTTGGAAATTCTATATCCAAAGTCCTTTTTTTTTTTTTTTTTTTGTAAATTCACAACACATATTAGCCTGCTAAAGATTCCTAAAAGACCTACAGCAAGAAAACTTTATTTTTTTTGAGTCAACTGGATTTTCACCAATATCTTTGAACTGTTTTTCAGTGGATACCTGTCAGCATCCTACAGAAATTCTGCTGTAACCCCACATATTTTTGAGGAGGCAAAGCTGATGGTAAAGACAAGAATTTGAAGAGATGACTGTGAGTTCACATCACACCCTTGTTACATTGAATCCAAAATATATATATTTTTTATTTGTAGAAAAAATATTCAAGTTAAACCTGTTTATTGTCTGAGCTGGACTTGGTAGGTAACAAGTAGAAAGCAACTTTTATTTTGCTTCTGCCCCTCCAAAACTGATATTCACCTTCAACCCCCAGGTTCCACTAACCAGTAAATCTCTGGGAAGTTCTCCATTGGCTTTCCTAGTTACCAACAGGTGATAAATTAAAACAAAACAAATCCCCAAGCCTTACTTTTTTTTAAGGTAGTGAAAAGTCTGGTGCAGTAGAAAGTCTAATCCATATAAACCTTAGCCGTCTCCTCTCACAGCTCTATTATCACTCGTGTTGGAAATCTGGGACTAGGAGAAGGGGCCAGGTTGATTTCCTCACTTCCTTCTCTTTGTATTGTTGCCCCCTTCCATGGCTGTGGTTTCTGTTCTCTCCAGAGACAGGGAAAGTTGGGCAAGCAAGGGGAAGATGGAAAAGTGGAGTAAGCTTGACTCATGTTATAATTTTTTTAAAAATGTTTTATTTATTTTTGAGAGAGAGAGAGAGACAGAGCGTGAGCAGGAGAGGGGCAGAGAAAAAGGGAGACACAGAAACTGAAGCAGGTTCCAGGCTCTGAGCTGTCAGCATGGAGCCTGACGTGGGGCTCGAACCCATAACCTTGAGATCATGACCTGAGTCGAAGTCGGTCGCTTAACCGACTCAGCCACCCAGGTGCCCCTGTTATTATAAATTTTTATGTTTATTTTTGAGACAGAGAGAGGGAGAGAGAAAGGAGGGATGGGATGGGCAGAGACAGAGGGAGACACAGAATCCAAAGCAGGCTCCAGGCTGGGAGCTGTCAGCGCAGAGCCCAATGCAGGGCTCGAAATCACGAACTGTGAGATCGTGACCTGAGCCGAAGTCAATCGCTTAACTGACTCAGCCACCCAGGTGCCCCGACTTGTGTTATTATAAATCTGTTGTGATCCTTTGAATGTAGTGGACTCTGAATGTAGTTTGACTTTGCTCTCGTGGGACATTTGGTGAGGTGGTTTTTTTTTTTTGTTTGTTTGTTTGTTTTGTTTTAAGATACCTCCCTTTGTCTACATTATAGGATGTCGTGCAGTAATTGCTCTGCTGACTGTAGTTAAGCCTTCTCAGACTAGCCAGTTATGTCTTCTTCATTCTCTGGGCTTCTAGTGGCACATCCCCACTCATGGGGTCATGTCACCCTTCCAGACGATCTTTCCCATGATGACCCAATCCACCTTTCTTAAGTAGGGTCTTTATTTGCCCCACCAAATTCTGGAAGTGCTAATTACTCCTAATATATCTTGGTCGTAGACCCCAGAAAAAAGTAGTTCAGGCCACAGTCCCCTGTGTTTTCAACTATGAGTCAGACATCAGTTCCTATGTCTCATAAAGTCCAGAAGACATATATCAAACTCTCCCAGTGGTTTCACTGACATATCTCTCTTTTGGTTTGCGTTAAGGAAGAAACGCATCTAATGGCATCGGAGAATGAGGATGAGGGCACTTACTAAATTGATTACGACTTCCAAGTAATCCTCAGTGCCAGCTTCCTTAAAGTCTTGCTTGAAGGGTTAGAGATTGCCAGTGCGGTAACGTGGGGGGAATGCCTCCATAACCTCTCAGGAGTCCCCTTCAATAGGTAAGCCACCACCTAGCTTTGTGAGGCTCGTTGGCACCACCTATATCGGGCCTCTTCTGAAACACTTAGACGAGAGAAATTGCCCCATTTAATTTCCCGTTGAAGATGACTTAATGTACACAATCCACACTAATAATTTTTATGAGGAATGAGCAAGAGGAACCAAAGCTGAAATAAGAACCAGCCAGGAGTATAACAGCCAGGACTTAATCATGTTTTTTATAATGCGTAAAGCCTACAAAATAAGAGAAAAAAATGGAAAGTATTAGTTTTATGCACCAATTATTAGCTTCATATGGTGAGTTTTACAACCATTAGAATGCGGACGGAGATGGAATATCGCTTGTAAAAGGCTCACTTTGCTCTACTGCCCAGTTCATGGCCATCAGACAACAAATTAATTTCCCCTATAAATACTCATCCATGATAGGGCTTGTTCTCGTCCTTTGGCTTTGATTGTGTTTGACGTTTACAACAATACCTTTGTTTGCTCAGCCATCTTCCGTTGTCAGCACTGGCTCCAAATGAGCCCAAACACATTAAACCATGAGAAATGATACTAGAGTTAGGAGTCTCAGTTATAAAAAGAAAAGGCAGTTCATACTGAATGTCAACTCTCTGCCTCACGTCCAGGCATCCCCTCTGCAGGTGGAAGAGACATGGAAAGCACATTGCCCACATACGATATGCTTGGCTTTGGCTACTCAGTGCCTCTTTAAAAGTTGACTAGGTTCCATCATTTAAAAACCAAGAGCTTTAACGACAAATTTCTGTTTAATTTCTCTTAAAGGCTCAGCTATTCAGGCAACAATGGCCTACTTCTCCACATGACAAGCAGCTGGTGCTGGGGAGCAGCAGACCACTCTCGAGCAAGCCTGTGCTTCCCAGTTTGCCCACAAGACTTACCCACTGGCATTCTTGCTGCCCCTACAGACGGCGTTCTGGACTCCTACTGTTGTCCAAGTTTGGAGAAATCTTTCACACCTTAGCCCCTTCCATTTTCAAAGGCAGACAACTCCAACTTACCCTGAAGAGCCTTCTTTGATCTGAATGGTTGAGACAATCCCTTAACCCCCAGATTGTTTCGAACGTTATTTGGTTTCTCTCTTCTAGTCTCTGCCAGCGCATTCTCCCCCCAGAGAGTTTGTTCTGTTCTTTTGCTTTAAAAAGGAAAACAAAGTGTGACTACACATCTATTCTCCAAAGACCATAGCTCTTCAAGGCTGAGAGCCAGATGCCTGATTTGTTTTCCATCCCGAGCTGTACATACAGAAAAAGTCATCGACACAAGGCCATTCTGCTTTTGACCTTCCTAGGGCTGAATGCACAGCCAGTCAACACTGGAGCTGAAAATAGAACCCAGGACTTTCAAATCATTGTTCTGCTTGCTGGGCCGTGCTTCCTCCCATAAGAACTTGGTTAAACAACGTCCTGTTTTGCAATAGCAGAAATCATAATATACGTATGAGAAAGTAGGCACAGAAGGAACACAGGTCTCACTCTCGGGAAAGATGGCATGGTAGCATAAAAGGAGTGTGAGTTCATTTCTAGCACTGCAACTTACGGGTTGGGCGCGCTCAAGAAATGTGTGTTGAATCATCGACTTTGTAATGCGTGGCATTTTGAACAGGAGTTCTCGCTGAGTGCCAAGAATGTATTTGCTTGGCAACCCACAGAGAGGAAATTTAGGACGTTAGAAAGGTTATCATGAAAATGACTGAGCTGGTATATAAAGATGATCAGGGACCTGGAATCTGGGTGTGAGTTTTCAGCAGAGGGTACCAAGGGTCATGGGAAGGACCGTGAGGTTTGGGAACACTGGGATCCTTGGCTTGGTGTCTGAATAGTAGGAGGGCTGGAATTAGTGGATACTTTTCCAAGCTCCCAGGAAGAGTTCAGAACTCTCTCTTCTGTGCCACCACCGTGCAGAGGGCTTGCCTTTCTCAGGGCTCATCACACTGCATTGGTTTTCAGTAAGCTCCCTGAGGGCGGCACTGTGTGGTTTTCCCTGCCCCTGTGCCTCACACAGCCCGTCCCAGAAGGCAGCAAAGCAGAGCTTAGAACCAGACTGAGTTGGAGTGTGGGCTTTACAATCTGTCGGCTGTGAGACTTTGGACAAGTGACTTTTTTCTGTGTCTCAATTGTCTCATTTGTAAAACAGAGGTAGTAATAATTGTTCCTACCTCAAACAGTCATTATGAACATTAAATGAGTTACCACTTATGAAACTGTTAGAAGGATATTTGGTACATAATCAGCATTCGTTAATTGTTAGTTGCTAGAGGCCCGCCATATATCATTTATGAATGGATAGTGTAGCTAACAATATAGGATAGTTAGAATATAGCAGGTGACTTACTTTGTGTGGATTACTGCATGCAATTCATATATATATATAAATTCATATTTGAGAAAGAGAGCGTGAGCAGGAGGGGAGGGGCAGAGAAGGGGGGGACAAAGTATCCAAAGCGGGCTCCACGCTGACAGCAGTGATGCAGAGCTCGAACTCACAGACCATGAAATAATGACCTAAGCTGAAGTCAAGAGGCTCAGCCGACTGAGCCACCCAGTGGCCCGTACCCTATGCAGTTTTCAAAGCAGGTGCATGTGACAGTTATTCCTATGGCTACATATTGCAGATGAGGCACTGAGGCACAGAATGGGTTGAGGAGCTTACTCAAGGCTACATAGCCGGTGAGTGACACGGGAAGGACTTGAAACGATGTGGTCCGATACCGTATGTTCCACCAGCATTCTGCCAATTAAGTATAGATTTATACTAAGGTAAAAGCTGCATTATGATGTTCTTATAAGGCTCAAATATAATCATTTATTGACACTTTGAAAGTAGCAAAAAATTTCCATATGTGAGATGATGGTGATGACTAATAAACCCATGAGGAATCCAGCTCTTATTAGCCTCACTTAGCATATCAAAAGGTGTTAAATATAATAATTAGCCTTAAGAACCAAAGAATGAGTAAAACCAGTCATTTTGACACACCAAACGCAATTTGATATGCGAGTGTCACAGATTCAAGATTACAGCCATTCAGTAAATTAACAAAAGGGCTCTTTGAGAATGGAGGGCCACGGTCTTTCTTTCGCTTGTTGCTTTGCTAGCATATACTTAGTTATGATATATTTTCCCTATTTGCATTCTTTATCTCTGACTACTTTCCTCAGCTATAAATACGAGGAGAAATCGTGCCACTATTTTTGTCTTCTCAGAAATGTTTTGGAGTATTCCATGGAAAGCAAACCAAACTTGAGGTTGAGAGATTAAGGTTTCTGGTTCTGACTTCATTATCAAGTAGCTCCTTCTAGAACCTGAAGCAAATCTCCCAGTCTTTCTGGGCCTCAGATTTCTCTGTCTTCCAAAGCTTTGGAAGCCATTGATAGTACAATTCCTAGTTCCTTTAACAATCTTTGGTTTTCCTCCTGGGCATTTTGATTACAGGGAGACCCTTTCCCCATCCCTGCCCCCACGAGTATATTTCAACCTTTCTAGAATCAGAGTATTGTACAGTCAAAACACTGCAAATTTAATCTTTCCTTCTCTTCCCCCCTCCTTTTTTTCCCTTCCTCCTCTTCTTCTTCTTCATCCTCTTCCTCTTTCCTCTCCCCTTCTCCTTTCTCTTCCTCTTCTTCTGCCCTGAAATATTGTCATTAAACTGATAGTGTATCTTAGATTTAAAGCAAACAAGCCCAAATGAAAAACAACATAACATCCACAACCACAAACAAAGCTAAAGCAATTCCAAAGGCTTGGTTGATGAGTGAACGGGCTGATGTACTGAAAATAAGGGAAGAGCGCTCAAAGTATCATTACTCCTCCATTTTTTTAAATAAAGTTCAGACCCTCTTCTTCCAGGGAATGAATTGTATTTCCTCACTAGCAGCTATGATCCCTGCCCTCCCCCCCAACCATTGGTGACAGCACCCTATCAGAGACAAAACACTTTTAAAAACTAAAATGTTTTTATGCATTTGACTCTGCAGTCATCTGCATGTACCGGTGACTAATCTGTGTGAAGCCCAGTCATTTATTTGCAGTCAGCTGAGAATACCAAGGGGCCCTCCTTTACTCCAGGCATATCCAAGTGGGAGAACAGCTGTTCTTTGTTTCAGGAAAGGATGGGGCAAAGGTTAGCTCATGGGTAGAGTTTCCTGTTTGTAATGTCTGAAACCAAGGGAGGTGCCAACAGTTTTGAAGGTTTTATTAAAGGGGAGATAGTTCTTGCGGGAGTAAAGTTACAATGAAAGTAAAATTCCCTCCCCAGTTGATGTCTTGGCCTTTCAGATGTGCCTGAGACTAATCATACAATTTCCCTGCTATGGTCCTTCAATGGCTCCCCTTTCATTGCCAGATAGAGTCCAAATACGTTAGCACTCTCTACGCTCTATTCAGAATTATTTGCAGTTCTATGAACTCACCTTGTTCCTTTGTGCTTGGAAATTATCTTTCTCGTATATTTAGCTGGACAGCCCCCCTGCTAAGATTGAACTGTGCTGTCTCCCCTTGGAAGCCTTTGGTAGCTCATCAGGTAGGATAAGAGCTTCTTCCTTGTGTTCTCAAAACATCCCATGCTTCTCTCTGTCCAAGAGATTCTCAAACCTGGCTGAGCAATGGAGTCACCAGAAAAGCTATCAAATACACCAATTCCACCAATTCCCAGGCCCTCCTCAGGGAGCTTGATTACACCTGTCTGGGCTGGGATCAGGCTTCTCTGTTTAGTGAATCCAGGTAATTCTTTTTTTTTTTTTAAATTTTTTTTTTTTCAACGTTTTTTATTTATTTTTGGGACAGAGAGAGACAGAGCATGAACGGGGGAGGGGCAGAGAGAGAGGGAGACACAGAATCGGAAACAGGCTCCAGGCTCCGAGCCATCAGCCCAGAGCCTGACGCGGGGCTCGAACTCACGGACCGCGAGATCGTGACCTGGCTGAAGTCGGACGCTTAACCGACTGCGCCACCCAGGCGCCCCGAATCCAGGTAATTCTAATGCGCAGCCAATGTTGAGAACCACTGATTTATTATAAACCTTATGATATATTTTACTAAAATGTTTGTGTAACTTCCTTCAGATTAAGTTTCTTGAGGACTGGAAGTATTTTTTATTGATATACATATCCTCTGAAATTTAAAAAAATACCAAGTACTGACAGTGTTCAATAAGTAGTGTATGAGGAATGAATGAATGAATGAATGAATAACACATACATATCCCAACTTTCCATCCAACTTTCCACCCACCTATGTTTAGAAGCTCACTTATGCTCATGTAATTGTTTAGGGTAAGAAGTGTGGAAAATAGAAGAATCAACGTGGAGCCCGGGTGTGTGGGGACAAAGGTTACAGTTTAAGAGAAGTGTTGAAGACAAAATAAGGCCTGAAAGAAAACCTGGGAAATTTTGAATTAATTAAGAGCAGCTGTGAAAAAAACAGAACTGTGAAATATGACCTGGGCAGGAACTATGAGAGGGAAACTAACGCAAGAGATCTGGGGGCTAGAGATCAGGAGATGGGAACGGCCAGCTCACAATATAAGACAGGGGGAAGAGATTAGTTTCTACTTACATGGAATAAAAATGCAAGGTACATCAAGTCTTTCCAGAAGAGACTTAGCTTTCCCTTAAGATCCAGGGTCTAAGGCCTTAGTCAAGGTGTCCTAGAAGCCTGAGAGAGAATCAGTAGGATGGGAGCAAACCTTCAGCATCACTAGGCTCTGCTATACTCTAGCCATTGTCCTACGAATCTGTATTTTGTGGGTCAGAGTATGTGCTAAGTGCTTTATATGTGTCATCCCATCTAACACGCAGGCTTAAGCTTATGAAGTAGGCTTTATCATTGCCAGTTTCACAGATGAAAATGCTGAGGGTTAGGGGAGTTGAGTAAGAGTCTCAAGTCTCCTGTACTATAAACGGTGAGTGTCACCTTGTAAATGGTCAGTGAATATTAACAAGCTCCAACTTGTTAAGGCTCAGGACCACTAAGTGGCCTTGAACAGTGAGCACCTAAAACTCTCCACTTCTGGACTCCTAGGGAATGTATTTTTCGGAGGCACATGCTCTTTCTCAGAGGAAGGAAGATGGACAGGAATACTTAGAATTCAATGATTCTACAAGGTGGGAGAAGGCTCGGGTATAAAGTTTGGACTGTGTTTGTTTTTAAAGAATGAGTTATTAATGTATTCCTTTCATAATATGGGAATTGGCTATCCTCCATATATTGTGTCATCAAAATTTTAGTCTTGAAATATTTGGTTTGTCATTTTAAGGGGAATTCCCTCCCTATGAATCTCCCTCTAAACTGTTGGAAGTCGTGTTCGGCCAAGCTTCTCCTCTCTCTTATCTTAATAAACATTGAGGTTCCAAAACAAGGTTTGACCTTAGCTATTAGTCTCACCGATCAGCTTAGTCTTTCTACATTATTGTGTGATGAGGATGCCTGCAGATTTGTGTTTACTAAAATCAACTTCCCTGATCAATCAACTGTGATGACTACTGTGTCTGGTTTAGTTCCTGTAGACACAGCCTTCATGCCAAGCACGTTGGAACTACTGGCCTTTCCCCCAACCCTGTCCACAATTCCGTGGAAACTATAATCACCCTGCTGGAAGAGAAGCTTGCTTGGCAGGATCCCAGGAGTAGGTTGGAGTTGGGACATTGCTTTGACTTATTGGGAAAGAACCCGGGTTTAAAACTTAGTTGAATCTTGGTTCAAATCCTCATGCTGCCATTTGCAAATGCTTCCGGGGACAAGGAGAGCTCAACAAATGTTGGTTTCTTTCCTTGTCTCCCTTTGTTGAGAAACAGGGCACTCTTCTTTCCAGTGGATCATTTCTGTGATGCAATCATATCTATGTTCAGGCCAACACACCCACACAAGAAGCACACGGTTATGGATTTATTCTCTGCTGCTCTGGTTTGTTTTCAAGAAGCCAGGATTTCACAAACAACTCATGAGAAGTCTGTATTTCGTGGCAATTTATTATCCCATCTTTCTCCAAAATGGGGATGTTCTCTTAGCCCCGGCTTTCTGACATGCGAAAAAATATATTTTCCTTCTCTCTCAGTCTCTGTGTTCTGATAATAAGTTCAGATGAATATTTTCTCAATAATAAAAGAGAAGATGACTGCCACCGGCATTTATAGCTGACCTTACGTCAGAATTCAGTTGGGCAACTCTTACCTCACTTGCCAGAGAAAGGCAGTGTGTGTCAAGAGGTCTCTCTAGAGGTAGTCAAAACAAATGGCGGTGCCTGACCTTGGACATGTTCACTCGTCCTCCCTGGTCTTGGGTTGATTCCTCTCTGTGAAAGGCAGATTGTGCCACATGGCATCTAAAATCCATTCCTCCTCTCAAATATCTGAGTCTACTTCTTGCTGATTTATAAGAACATATATTGACTTGCCCGAAGATAAAAAGGCATTAAATGGCAAATATTTAACAAGAGAACTGGTCTTTCTCAACTCTTTCTCTTTTATGTCTAGGTTATAAAATTATTATAGTGATTACTTTTTCATCACCCACCTAATCCCATAAAACACCTCTCACTATATAAATGCACATGGCCTATTTTCCTGTAGCAATTACTCATTTTGCCCATGGGAATCAGGTCTTTGCTGAAGGCTGGTAAGGGAGGGTGCCAGCTTTTTGCTAGCAGACTTTATTTTTCTCTCTGGGCAAAGGTTTACTGTGGCTGAGACCAAACTCAGCATCATTATTGTCTTCCCCTAAGGGAGAATTACCAAGTACCGTTTAAGCGCTCCAAACACTAGTGACCTGTGCCATGAAGATGGGGGAGAAGGGAAGTAACATTTACAAGTGGGAATAAATGAGACATACTAGATTCTCTTTATTGTGCTTCTCATACATTGCTCAGTGTTAACTAAAATTTTTACATAATGATCTCATTTCTTCTCTTTTACACTCATGACCTCCCTTCAGAGCAAGGCTTAAAACTTCTTTTACAACTGAGAGCATAGAGGCTCAGAGATGTTACTAAATTCCCCATGGTCGCCTAGACCTCTGGCTAACAAAGCCTGTGTTATTTCATTTCATTAGCACGGCCTCTGACAGGAACTCCTAAATGTGTCTATAGTGGGTAGAGAGAGGACGGTTCTGGGATGTGGAGAAACCCAAAAATGACCCACACCACTGAAGCCAGCCTGCCAAAATGGTGTAGTCTGTAGTTGCAAAGCCTCAAAAAGGGACCTCATGAACCTGGAAATAATTCCTGAAATATCTGATGTCAAACCTCTTATGTCAAGAGGGTGTTGCATCCTTTTCCCCGGTAGAATCACAGAAGACACACATTAATTGGGATGTAATAATAATGGATTCTATTGATAGAACTCATTATGCTCCTGGGTCTGTGCTAAATACCTCACCAGCACTATCTCATTTAGCTAGACAATGCCCCAGAAGATGGGAATTGCCCTCCTAGAAAGACACCTGCATTGAGAATCCTGAAGAGATGTCACTTACCCAAGTGGCGTGACTTGGGGGGATTGGAACTCAGGTCTATCTGAGTCTAAAGCAAATTGCTGCTACTGACCACTCCATAAGGCCTTTGTACTTCAGGGAAGAGTGAGACTCAGATGTCTTGTTCTCTCTCTGCCCTCGGTCTGTGCTTCCACAAGGTAACGTCAAGAACTGGTAAGAATCCCGACTGTGAACACAGAATGCCCACAACACCTCTACAGCTATAGGGACAGTAACAACTATAGGGAAGATCAGCGCTGTAAGTCCTTATTGTACTTACATTTATTAAAAATAGAAATTAAAGAGGAAGAAGCCAAAGGGGAAAATCCCCGTCCCAAATGAGGTCATTTGAGCAATAGAACAATCTTGCTAATTGTTTAGAGGGAACAGAACTGATTAGATATCAGAAATAGAACTATAAAGAGGCCTTCTCCAAAAGCAGCCTCCCTTACAGCATTTCCCTGAAAGATCACTTATTGTTTACTTGAATAGTTTTAAATATAATAAGGAATAACAAGATCTGCCAAGCTAGATTGATTAGCAGATAAAAGATTCCCAACAATGGAATGTTCTCAGTTGATTGTAGCTTAAAGAAGCCAAATCTAACAGGTCATCATTAAGGAAATGTATGTAAATGATGCCCGTGGATTTCACAATGACATTTAAGCAATCCTGGCCTGATCCAAGTTTGTTTGTCACAGAATGTTGGACTTTCATATCATGGCTTTCACTCCTTAGCTGAGAACTGATTATGACAACGGGTCTTTTCCTGGAAACTGAGTGAGATTAAAATATGTAGTGACCTGATATCAGTGGATTAGAGAGTCAGTGGGTCAGAGATGGGAAATGAATCAGGCTTGGTAAACAACCCTGGCCACTCATGTTGCAGCTGTGTGGGATGAAGGGCAGCCCAGTGCGCTCCCTGGGGTCCCGTAGAATAGACTGGCCTTGAAGCATCTGCCAGCCCCATCTCATCTGATTGCCAGCACTCACATGACTTTCTCGAAATGGCAGAAACAAGAGCTTCTGTGTTTGTGCTCAGTTTAGAAACATCACCATCTTCAACCTCTAACCGAGACCTGATACGTACAGCCCTTTGGGAAGGGGCTGGAGAAACAAATACATTCATTTTTCAAATATTTATTGAGTACCTACGCGTACACCAGGGATTGCAGGGCATGTGGTATATAGATGGAGAAGAAAGACAAAGCCATTGTCAACATAAACGGCAATGCAAAATGGTCCACAGTAAGTGCAAAAAGAGGTAGAGGTCAAGAGTGTAAAGACACGAAGCAACAGCTGATGCTAGAGGGCTGCTCTCAGAGTCACAGACCCAATACTTACCCTCAGAGAAATGAAAACCTCCTTAAAGGTGGAATGTTCCAGATAGCATTGTTTTCCGAGGTCAGGCTAAATCTAATGATGGTTTAGACATTAAACAAAACAAAAACAAAAACAAGAAACAAAAACTAGACCACTTGAAAGATGGAGAGGAAAGGAAAAAAATAATAATTTCACCTACCTAATCCCACAAAGGTAGCACCATGAGAAGGCTTAGAAGAATCAGTTCAAAGATATTTTCTGTGTTCTATTTGCTTCTTAATCCAAGTCCCATACGCATTGTTTACGGAAGTAAATCTAGTCAAAGTAAATATCCACTAGCACTTATACACATAAGAAGAAAATGGAGCTCAGCAACACCAATTAAAGTAGCCCAGGGGCGCCTGGGTGGCTCAGTCGGTTAAGCATCCGACTTCAGCTCGGGTCACGATCTCACGGTCCGTGAGTTCGAGCCCCGCGTCAGGCTCTGGGCTGATGGCTTGGAGCCTGGAGCCTGCTTCCGATTCTGTGTCTCCCTCTCTCTCTGCCCCTCCCCCGTTCATGCTCTGTCTCTCTCTGTCCCAAAAATAAAACAAAAAAAAAAAAAACAAAACAATTTTAAAAAAAAAAATAAAGTAGCCCGAGAATAGAGTAGCAAACTTCAGGTGTCTTGACTCTATATTGCCTCCCTAATCTTTGTTATGACCCTTAACTTGGTTGCTCCTGTACACAAGTTATGGGATTTTCAGAAGAAAGAAAAATAAACGTTAAATTATGATATAACTGAATCCTTGGTTGGCTTCCATCAAGAATAGAAATAAAGAAGACATAAAGAATTACGCCCTGTAACTTTCTGAACAGCAACAAGAATTCAGAGCAAGCTCCCTATTAGCATTTGCAGGTCGGGGCAGGAAGATATGGATCACTGTGCAGCAGGGAATATCCTGCCTGCCTCCAATAAAGCACATTCTGCAAAGCTGATATTCTTGGAACATGGTGTTACACCATGGAGTGTCCCTAAATCTGAAAGGAGAGTATCGCTTTCAACCTTCCTTGTTCTAAATAACTTTGTCTAACTTCCCTAAAAAGATGGATCTACGTATGTGTTAAGAACTTGATATCTTCACTTTCTCTAGATCTCCTCCACTTTTCTCTCCTGATCACATCTTCAAGTGGAGATGTCATCAGCTCTTTAAAAAAGGGTGCCATCTCTTTCTCCTGACTGTCCACACAGATCAACTGCCTCACACGCGGGATGCTTCTAACAATGGCACAAATCAGTTCCATCATTAGAATTTTGGATTGACTTTCCTGCTAAAATTAATAGCCCTTAAAGCATTTCTCAAGTGGTAGTAACATGTCTGTAAATTCTGTATCAGAGGGAGAGCTCATGCCCCATCCCCCTTTAAACCCGTTAGGTTTTTGTGACTGCCTTGACAATAGAATGCTAGAAAGAAAATCCTCGGTGACCTCTGAGGCTAGCTAGGAAAAGTCCATGCACCCTCTGCCAGTGTCTCCTGAGGCAGTCACTCTGAAAGTTTTGTCTCCTGTAAGAGATTCGTTTATCGTGTGTCCACCACTTGGAAAGACCACATAGAAGTATCAAATTGAGAAAGTGGTGGAAACTCACCCAAGGGACTTCATTTGTACCTAGATCTGACTTAGGTGAAAAGCTTCTGAACCTTGAACCTAAGCCTAATGAGACACTGGGGAGTCCTGGAAGGAATGAATTCACAGATGTATTTTGCATGTGGGAGAAATGTAAGTAATTTGTGGCTATGAAGTTCACTTTGGAATTTTAAACCATATGTGCAATTTTTTTTGACATTCCTCTTGTCAAAAGAGAGAGTCCAATTCCAGTCCCCTTGAATACGGACTGGACTTAACTCATTTCTAAAAAATAGAATGGAGATGATGCTACATTAACTTTAAGCCCAGGTCTTAAAGCTTCATCCTGGTTCCCTCTTAGAACGTTTATCCTTACAACCCCAACCTTACTATGAGAAAGTCCAGGCCAAATGAAGAGTCCCAAATGCAAATGAACCAAGACCCCAGCCACCTGCCATTGGAAATACAATTTTAAATCCTTTTGTGGTCTTTTTAAAAAACACAGAAACACTTATTCATTTGTGTTTTGCCATGGTTGCTTTTGCACTACACCGCAGAGTTGAGTATTTGTGACAGAGACCATATGGCCCACACAGCATAAAATGCTACTGTCTCATCCTGTACAAAAAAATATTTGCTGACTCCTGACTTAGGTCACTGAAGATCTCTTTCTCACCAAAGTCATAATATGTCATAGGAATTATGACAGGTATGAACTAACTCTGTTACTTATGTGTGATCTTGGGATCATCTCTTACGTTCTCTGAATCTTCGGTTTTACAAAACTTTGAGAGAATGGTAAGACCTCTGTCTTAACTGAAAAATGCTAAGGTCCCAACCCATAAGCAAAACATCACTTAATTTGTTCAACGTTTTGCCGATATTTTTAAATTAGAGCCAAATTTAGGGGGTCGTATAATTAGGGGCAAAGAAAATAAAAGCTGCCTAATATTTTTATTTTAACAAATATTCATAACAGGTAGGGCACATGAGGAGGAAACAGTGGCAACATCTTCTGTTAGGTGTGAGACACAGGTGGGATGCCACAGCCTGTCAAATTTCAGGTTGTGAATTTCCTTCTGTAGTCCAGATTTTTCGAGAAAAATCCTACAGGCAGAGATGGCGTCCCAGGAAACAGTTTTCCAAAACCCATTTCTGATACATTAAATGTCAAAATTGGAGGAAAGAACTCTTGGTTGCCTATTACATTAAAAGAATAATCATATTTTTCCATGCTATAACTGAATAGTTTTCTTTGAGAATATGAGTAGATTTAGAACCCCAAAGGCAGAGTGATTTGACCCGCTAAAAAGTATCATTTTCTTACGTCTACAGACAGTCCAAGCAACTGTCAGCAAATTAGTTATTTCGTCATTCCAGCTACAATGATTTAATACTGTGGGGGTTGGGATTTTTCAGATTGACCTAAGTAGCTGAATTGTCTGTCTCAGTTCCTTGCAGAGGGGAGTAGTCCCATTCTGACTTCTTGGGGGAAGCATGACAACCTATTTTGGGAGGCATCTACTTTCTTCTGGTATCGTTGCTGGGAGACGGGTCCCCAGTGTGAAAGGTGGACTCACAGCTCACCTCAGCTCCCAGGTGAAGCAAGTCATCTTTGCATGTATTGATTGCTCATCTGTCTACCTGGGAATGATGCCCGGAAGTGCGGGCGGGGCTCTTCCTGGCAAAGGAATTGTGAGCTTGTCACAGGTATGGGCTATAAAGTGAGCCAAGGGATGACCCTGGGGCTTGATGAGGCAGGTTGAGTGGGGACCCACTGAACAGCACTTCAGACTGCTGTGCGATTTCTGGTTTTCTTCACTGGAGTTTCTTCTCTTTCCTTGTTTTCACTTGTCACACACATAAAGGGCAGTGAAATGCCAACCTGACCCAACTGAAAGGCCTGGAGATACGAAACTGTAAAAGAAGTTACTGAGTAGACACATGTGGAGATGACTAGAGGCCATTGAGAGTATACTTTATGTTCCTTTTTAACCTTTTAACTAGAAAAATGCACTCATTGGATAGAAATGGTCTGCTAGAAAAAAAAAGAAAAGAGGAAGGAGGAAGGAAGGAAGGAAGGAAGGAAGGAAGGAAGGAAGGAAGAAGGGGAGAGGAGAGGCGTGGAGAGGAGAGGAGAGGAGAGGAGAGGAGAGGAGAGGAGAGGAGAAGAGAGGAGAGGAGAGAAGAGAAGAGAGAAAGAAGACATAATTTTGTCTAAAATCATTTGGACACATTTTTAGTATTGTACCATTTCAGTGCATTTTCATTAAAGAAATCATAGAACCTAAAGATGGAAAGTTCCTGAGAGATACTTTGTCCAGATTTGGATACATGCAAAACTCTTCTGAGTAACTACTGAGGTAGGTTCATTTAATTCACTTGACACTATTTTTTTAGTATGATCTATGCCAGGTATTGATCTAGGCAAAGGGCAGAACAAAATAGACAAACATCTTTGCCTTCGTGGAGTCTACTTATATCCGAAGCCCTGCGCTTGAACATTTCCAGTGACCAAAAGCTGTAGTTTAGATGAGAGTGAATCAGTCTTTGAGATGTTTACTTATTGACAACCTCTTCTGGAGCAGAGTTTTAAGCACTTCATGACTATTAACTCACTTGATGCTCTTAAGAAGCCTGTAAGGTAAATAGCATCATCATCATCATCATCCTTCTTCTTCAGATGAAGAAATTAAGGCACAAAGAGGTTAAGGAGTGCCCCAAGACCGCACAGCTCATTAGCAGGAAGTGAACCCAGCAGTCGGGTTTGGAGTCTAGGTTCCTAACTACTAGGCTATGCTGTCAATATTTTGCTAGCTTATATTGCTAACTTGGTTCCATTTTTTCCTGGTATGGGTATTCCTTACCAAGTTGAGCACATTTCTGTCTGACCCTTGGGATCTTCCACTGTGTACTCTAATCTACTGAGTACAACCAAAGATCATGTCTGACTCTTGAATTTCATGGTTATATAGGATGAGACAGCACTTCCTTAAAAGGTATGTGTCCCACTGGCCCTACCACTCCCACTGCACATATAAAGGGTGGTGCCTGCACACACTAGGCAATCAATAAGTGATAAATCTTGCCATTAATTCATAACTTTCTGGCTCACTGATGCCCAAAAGTCCCAAGTTTAGCTTCCTTCTTCTAGTGCAAGTTTAGCTTCATTCTCTGGGAGAGGAACCCAATCAGATATTACTGGACAAGTTTTCAACATTTTCCCAGAAGTAGGTTTTAATAAATGGGACAGGACTTTATAGGGCTGAGCAGAGAGACATTGTCATCACTGACAATGGCAAAGGGGATAAGGAAGAGGATGAGGAATTTGGGAACATGGAAAAGCTCACTCACGTGGGGCCATCTTGAAGGCTGCCTTCCACAAGAGCCCAAGCAATTGTTCAGTCCTTTGCTCTGACATGATGGAATGTTCCATGATGTTCCATGATGGAATGAGAAGAAAAATGAGATAAAAGTTTGAATAGGGTTGTAATGCTTTTAAAGTTTCTCTGAGTCAACTCATAGGTTGGTTTAATCCTTTGCTTGAAAGGAATTTAAAGTATGTCATATGCCGTCTCCTTTCAAATGGAACAATCTCAAGGGGGCGCCTGGGTGGCGCAGTCGGTTAAGCGTCCGACTTCAGCCAGGTCACGATCTCGCGGTCCGTGAGTTCGAGCCCCGCGTCAGGCTCTGGGCTGATGGCTCGGAGCCTGGAGCCTGTTTCCGATTCTGTGTCTCCCTCTCTCTCTGCCCCTCCCCCGTTCATGCTCTGTCTCTCTCTGTCCCAAAAATAAATAAAAAACGTTGAAAAAAAAAAATTTAAAAAAAAAAATAAAAAAAAAAAACAAATGGAACAATCTCAGAATAATTTTAACATCAAACCCCAGTGACTTCTAGACAATCGCTCACGACTCCTCCTTCTGTCCTTAATGAGATTAATCTGGTCAGTTTTCTTTACTAGTTTACTAATTTACTGGTTGCAGAGTTCGCCAATGAGCCTCAGCCAAGATGACTTCCTTTCTTTTAACCAGTTCTCCTACCCGCAGATTTGGTCTATGGAAAGTATATTTCCTCTCGAATCCCCTCTTTTGCTTCTGTCATTCTAAACAAGAGGCTCTGTCCTACACAGACTTGCCTGCCTCTTCTGTTCATGCAAAGCCTCTCTTAAACTTTGTCTTCTTTTGCATGACACTCCCTGGGTATTCTTCTGAACACAACTGGCAGCTGCACCCCTTCCTGGTGGTCCTCCTTTGGTCCTGCCCATAGAGCCATTACTTAAACTGGTAAACCAGTTAACTCCACGAATATTTCCATGCAGAGTGGTCCTGGCTGTTTTAAAACCAATCTAGTTGTAATAGCCGATGTATAAGAATCTACAAAGCAAAAACAATAGCTACTCAAGACAAGCATTCCAAAGACTCTTTGCCTGAGCTTGTGAAAGAGAAGAGTTTTTTCACACTACATGGTACTTAATTTTATTTTTAACCCAATTTTGAGAGAGCCATACACATCTGCAAGAAAAGCTTTTGAAATTCATACATTGTGGATTTCCTGAAACCCACCCATGAAACATTACTTTTTCTGAGATAAAGAAGAGTTGGTAAAAATAATTTGAGACATTTACCATAGTCTTTCAAAGAACCTGGCTTAGAATCTGAGTCTTGGGACCAAACATAGATACTGACAACCCAGGTGGGTTCCTATTTCATCCAAACGAGTTTGTTTTTCTTTTTCCTGGCAGGATACTTTTAAGTGCCTGCTGGTTATTAGTCAGGGAAGAAGTGTGTCTTAGGCTATTAAGTTAAATAAAAAAAAAAAAAAATTAAAAAAGGAGGACATTTCTTTTGAATTTTCCCCGAATGCTTTGGATGGATTTCTGCTGCATTATTGGTTGAGTATATTCTTACCATGATAATCCATTTTTAGTAGTCTCATTTACATTAGCTATCACTCTGGAGAGCCATAGTAACAGGCCGCTGAATTACCCTAGAGAAATTACTCTTGAAAGTAATCATTGTGAATGAATTTTCATCACTTGGTCTCATCGTTTCATGCTGTTTTGTCTCTTTCTTTTTTGCCCCTGATGAAAGTTAAGCATAAAGAGGCCTTTTGTTATTATCTCATCTTCTTTAGAAAACTTAGTCTTAATCATAGCAACCAGTTTACGGAGACAACCAAAGGGTATCTCTCTTGCCTCTCTCTTTCTCACACACACACACACACACACACACACACACACACACACAGAATTTTTGAAATGCATTTCATTTTCTTGTGGTGAAGACTGTTTTATTTTATTTTAGTCTACAATATCTCATGTAAATTTGGTTTTCATGTAGCCTAGTTGGTTCAAGGTTTATGTTTTAAGTACAGGGGCTGGGATTTTTAAGCAGGAGAACTGTGTTGAATTTGTTTCAAGTTACCGACACCAAAGAAGGTTGAAATTTTAAACTCTTAGGGGAAAAAAAAACACCTTAAAATGAAGAAAGAGGTAATAGTAATAAAAAACATTTAGCAAGTACCTACTCAAGGCCAGGTCCTATTTTAAAAGATTCTTAAAGGAGATTTTTGTTGCTGTTTATTTTTTAGTTTTACATTATTTTATTTGCTCCCATGGCTGAGGTGCTATAGTTTTTGTTATTTTCTCTGTTTTCCATTTTCCAGATGAGGAAATAGAATTTTAGAGGAAAGGTAACTTGCTGAAACTCACACAGCTATCAAACAAACAGTGGTTGCAGATTTATAACCCAGAAGGTCTGATTTCTTAATCTTTCCATTCTGTTGCATTATATTATGTGGTATCTACTAAAGAATACTAAAGTGAATGGAAAAATGAATTAAAATTCCAGTTAGCTACTATTTTATGTGAGATTATAAAGCAACAGAGAATGACTGACCTAGTTGTTGAACTGTTGAAAGGTTTCTCCGAAGATATAATTTTTCATCTATTCAAAATGAAATTAGGTTTTCTCGTGGTGCCTAAAAGTTGGAAAGTTTGGATTTTTTTTTTTTTTTTTTTGGTTTGTTTTTGTTTTTCTTTTAAAATATCTAAAGAATGGGCCAACCATGAGATAACCATTGGGGAAAATAGACACCAACAGCTGTTTTTTTTTACCAAAACATTTGCGTTCAGGGTCATATTAGGGAGCATGAAGTCAGAGTTTTGTAAGTCGAGAAACTGGTAGAAATTTCCACCAGCCTTTATGTTTTAAATTTAAACTTAAAGTAATAACAAATGATTACAGATGTTATCCTTTTTAATTATTAAATGTGGTTATCAATACTGTTTCCAGATGTCCATTCTACAATTAATCCTTTCAACAGATGGCTGTTAACACCTGCTCCATGCCACGCTCTATCGAGGGCCCAAGTAGATGGTGGTAAACAGGCAACCGGCTCTTAGAGATTCTATTCCAGTGAGGAAAATAGACGATTGAAAAAAAATTTAAAAATAAATATGTAATATAACATCAGGAAGTCGTAAATCCAATGTAGAAAAAAATAAAGCTTGGTAAAGGGACAGAGATCCAGTAATGAGTGAAATCGGTGACATTTGAGCATCTTCTCTGGGGAGGTCACAGACTCACTATAAAAGAGTGCTGGGGCACTTAATGTGAGGTGTAGGAGGGCTTGTTCAGTACAATTTTAAGATTTAAATATGGGCATCTCATTTTTATTTTATTATTATTGTTATTTTAATGTTTATTTATTTTTGAGACAGAGAGAGAGACAGGGTGTGAGCAGGGGAGGGGTGGAGAGAGAGGGAGACACAGAATCCGAAGTAGGCTCCAGGCTCTGAGCTCTCAGCACAGAGCTCGATGTGGGGCTCAAACCACGAACTGTGAGATCATGACCTGAGCTGAAGCCAGACGCTCAACCGACTGAGCCACCCAGGCGCCCTTGGGCATCTCATTCTTATTCCTCAGTCCTTCCCCCATGTTGTTCTTTTAAAACTCCATTCAGAGTGTAAGTTAATCATTGCTTTGTGAAAGCTTGGCCTGTGTGCGTGCGTGCGTGCGTGTGTGTGTGTGTGTGTGTGTGGTTATTTTCCACATCTGGGAAAAAAAAAAACACAATTCAACCAAGTATTTGTCAATTCCTTTTCATTCGACAAATATTATTAGAATTCTAACGTACGTTGATGCAACATTTGATATTTTTGCTTTTCCAAGTATTTGTTCATAATCCATTCTCTGCGAGGAGATAGGGTTTTTCTTTCACGTTTTTCAGGAAGAGGATGCATTGACATGTTTTGCTGTTCAATACAAGTAAAATTAGTTTGACTTCAGAATTAATAATACAAATACTCTTTGGCCTGTTTTTTTATAAACACTCACCTAAAAACTGGTCATTTGTAAAACTGGCTGAAGAGTCCCAAACTTAATCTTCCACCCAGGCCCTGTTTCTTTAGCCCTCGTGACCTGCGTGGCTGTGCTTTCTTCTGGGATGGGCACCTGATGCAGGTCAGTCCAGTGAGACATAATGCCGTCTCTGGGCCGGACCATGGGGAGAGGCAATATTAAGAAGGCATTATGAGTCTGGGGCTGCCAGTCGCTATTTTGCATTGTGATCCGCGAGAGCCTGTCTGAAAAGGATTCCAGTAGAATGGGAAGCATGTGAAAGAAGAAGGGAAGGAAGAACCACGTTCTGTAACATTGCCTGGTGTTTTTCGATCCAACTAGTTCTGAGGCCGGTTTTACTCTTGGACTTCTCAGTTCTCTGAGCTCATAATTCCTTGCGATTTGATCTGTGTTTATGCCACTTGCAGCTGAAAGACTCCTCGGTAGACACTGAGGGAAGATGACAGGAGAGTAGTCAAGAAATCAGTCAAAGCAGAATGGAACAGAAGGATCTTGGGTAACCAATGGTTTGGGAATCACGTGGCTGTGGATTTGGAGATGATCATGCCGGGAACAAAAACACCAACCTAATCCTGACCCTGGCATTGAGGCTGCTTGCCGTCCAGCCTCTTATTCATAAGGCAGAAAGTTGGTGGCTTTGAGATTACAGATGTCCTTCTAGAACACAAGTGTAGCTGGAGAGAAAAGCTAACAAGATACACATATTCTAGTCCTGGCTGGAGCAAAATAAGACATGTTAGGATTACTAGGAGATTCTTGTCATCCCCATCTGCTATAGGATACATAAAAAGATTTCAGGATAAGATGGGGTTTCTGCCTCTTACTGTATGTGATCATCAATAAGGCGTTTCATGCTTTCTGAGTTCATCTTCCTTCTTGATGAAATGGAGGAAAGTTCTAGGACTTAATCCTCACAATAGTTCTAGTGTTATCTAAATGGGGACACTTCTGAGAATAAAGGAGGGGGGTGGGGGCGGTATTCAGAATCATGATATTGGCGAAGGCTTAGCCAGCCTCAATTAGGGCTTTTCCAGACAGATAAAGACCTATGGACACGTTTTCCTCAGTCAGGGCTCCTGGTTCTTTCCTCCCTGGATTTTCCACACCTACCTTCTGCCTTCAATCATCTTTAGAATGAGAGCATTCCAGATGGCTTCTGTCTTTTTTTTTTTTTTTTTTTTTTTTGCTGTGTATACAGCTGGCTGTGTCACAGTGTTACTGCGAGCGAAGCATTGCTCTTCATTCACCTTATCTCACTGCATCTGCCCATCAACGCTGTGAGGCAGGAGTGATCTGGGGACGGAGAACAGACTCAGGCCCCTCCCGGAGTGGGCCTTCCTGATGAAACCGAGCAGAAGGCAGGACCTTTGCTCTTTGCCCGGCGCTCTGTCGCATCTTTGTCTTCCAAATGTCTATGTGGGAACGGCCAGCCTCATTTTCCCCTGCATCATTTAAAGTCTGGGGGCTTTAATCTCCAAAGATAATGTATTTTTTTTTATTTTTTTTAACGTTTTTATTTATTTTTGAGACAGAGAGAGACAGAGCATGAGCAGGGGAGGGGCAGAGAGAGAGGGAGACACAGAATCTGAAGCAGGCTCCAGGCTCTGAGCTGTCAGCACAGAGCCCGACGCGGGGCTCGAACTCACAGACCGCGAGATCATGACCTGAGCCAAAGTCGGACGCTCAACGACTGAGCCACCCAGGCGCCCCAAAGATAATGTATTTTTAAGAATATTTTAAAATTATTTTGTATATACTTGAATAACATAAATTGATGTAATATTTTTTGAAAAATCTGAGGTCTACCTGCCTCGGTCTCTGCTTAGAGTGGGGGTCCTCTCCCGGGTCTCCTGTGGCCCGTGCCCAGCCACCTGTCACAAAGCATCTGAGAAGGGCAAAAATGACAGTGAGGTCCCGGCTCCCTCGGAAGCCATTTTGCAGAAGCAGTGGGGTGCCACGTGTGATGTGACACCCAGACCGGAGCATTTTCAGCTCCCTCCTCCACTGGCCAAAATGTATTTTCAGTAATAATTCTATCATAACCACTAATAATGATCCTTTTCTGGATTTGCTTTTTAGTTTTAAAGAAAATGCCAAGTTTAAAAAGAAGAAAAGTCATACTTTTTTTTCTGAGAGAGAGAGAGAGAGAGAGAGAGAGAGTGGGGGAGGGGAAAAGAGAGAGAGACTCCCAAGCAGGTTCCCTGCTGAGCAGGAAGCCCAACGTGGGGCTCAGTCCCACGAACTGCTAGATCATGACCTGAGCCAGAATCAAGAGGCAGACTCTCTGCTGACTGAGACCCCCAGGCGCCCCGAAAAATCATGCTTTCAGTGATACTAGTAAAGCTTTGAAGAATAGTTCATGTGTTAAAATTTCATGCTTAAAGACCAAAGATATTACAACTTGCAGTTCATACCCTGTTTCACTGTTTGAAATTTTAAACACAAAAAATTCCAAGCTGTCTCGTAGATTGACAGAATTGAAGCAACTCTAGTTCAGTTTCTTTGTCTTTATAATTACTGTATTGTTCTCGATGATTTTGAATCTGGGGTTTGAAAGCAGGAATGCATGGTACCACAGTGTCACACAGACGAGGGTCATGAACTTGCCCCAAGCCTGTTCCCGAGTCTATGTGAGCTAGAGACTGACTATATACCTGAACTTTTTCCAAAATAATTTTCGTGTTAGATTCAATTGTTCATTAAAAGGTAAGTAATGAAAATATGCTAATTGGAAGCTTATCCATACATTCTACAACCCATTAGTAACCACAACATTTATTTAAAATGCAGAGCAAGGAAAGATTTTTTTCGGGGGGCAAATATTTTACTATTGCTACTGTTTAGAATCGTGAACAAAGCAATAATGATAACAGACGGAATTATTAATCGTTTCAGATTCTCTACAGTGCGGTCTCCTATTGCCTAGACCAGAGCTTTCCGTGGCACTGAACTTGAAGCTCCAGTGCCTAGAAGACATGAGGGTCAGTGTTCAAAAGTATTTAAGTAATCCTGCTTACTTCAATTTTATTCATCAAATATCATCTGTAATAAAGAAATGGGTATTGGAAAGTTTTTTTTTTCATAACTTCTGAAGGATCCTGAGAGTGCTTTGTGATGAAATAGTCTTATACAAAGGTGCCTGGGTGGCTCAGTCAGTTAAGTGTCAGACTTTGGCTGTGGTCATGATCTCGCGGTTCGTGATTTCGAGCCCCTCATCCAGCTCTGTGCTGACAGCTTTTTGCCTGGAGCCTACTTCAGATTCTGTGTCTCTGTCTCTGCCCCTCCTCTGCTTGTGCTCTGTCTCTCTGTCTCTTTTAAACATAAATGAACATTAAAAAAAATTTTTTTAAATACTCTTATGGAACCCTTGATAACCACAGGCCAATAACCTGAATTCATCCCAAATGATGCCCCATCCCCCCACAAGCAAGACATTACCCCCATTCACATGCCCATCCCCCAGCTCCATTTTTGTTTAATCAAAACTTGAATTTTGAACTAGAGTCGTTAGGAATATATAACATACAGGCTGATTAGTGACTCCTTAATTCTTTTTTTTTTTTTTTTTTAACGTTTATTTATTTTTGAGACAGAGAGAGACAGAGCATGAACAGGGGAGGGGCAGAGAGAGAGGGAGACACAGAATCTGAAACGGGCTCCAGGCTCTGAGCTGTCAGCACAGAGCCAGACGCGGGGCTCGAACTCACGGGCCGTGAGATCATGACCTGAGCCGAAGTCGGACGCTTAACCGACTGAGCCACCCAGGCGCCCCTCCTTAATTCTTTATGTAATCGATAGTGAAGGCTTGTAGATGGTCTGCTTAATTTTATAGCTACCCAAAGGTTGTAATCAGCACTCAGAAGTTCAGTTTGATCATCCCAGCTCACCCTGAACTTGAACTTGAGCTAAAAGTACTGAGGAAATGAGGTCTTTGGGTCTCGTTCCTAAAAACTAGGAAGTGAGATTGATAGTGATCATGTTTCTTTTATGGGGGAATTCTCTTCTCTGTGGTCTTGCTAAACAGTTTGCCTCCCAAACTATGAGATTTCTGGGGGAAAACAAGAGGCCACCTCTGTGTACATAAGGGCAGGCAGTGGAAATGTGCCCAAGGAGAAGAAAGAGCTACACGCTCAGGTAGTGCCCGCAGCACAATGGCAGCACGGAAGGAAGTGGAAGGTATGTCCAGGTGAGAAAGCAGGAGAGCGATGCAAACTCTGGCAAGCAGCAATACTCATGACAACAATAATACTAATTTGGAAGCTAGAACAAGCATATGAAATAGATGAATAAAGCCAATGAGGCCCAAAGAGGGAAAGCCATCTCAACAAGAGAAAATGGAGCCACACAGACATTTCATGTGACAACTCAGAACACGATGATTGACCAAGACAGTGGAACAGGTGAGAGGTGGAGAAATAGCCCAGACCTGGACCCTTTGAGCTCCTGAACTTGAGTCCACACCTTGTGTTAGAAGAATTAGTGACCAAAGGGTTACTATCTTTGGTTTAAGTGTAGAAGTAGGTATGTACCTCATTTTATATTTAGCTGCGTATGTTTGGGATCTTAATATTTCTATAATCAAAATCAGAATGTATTAGGTTCAAGCTTTTGAAATTATCAATATGCGTTTATTTTTTACCTGTGAAAGCCGCCATTTCACGTGATTCAGACTAATAGATGCAAAGATACTCTAAAGCAAACTTTTTGGGTTTGCTTTAGGGTCCATATTAGAGACAAAGGAAAACTTTGGCCTTGACTAAGAATTCTGAATCCCCCTGGAGTTTGTGATATATGAATTTGGTGCCATCTGGGGAAGTGACAATCCTAGAAGTGTTCCGCCTGCCCCTGTCCCTGGCATGAGAAGCAGCTGGGGAGAAAGAGAAGTCCCGGAATTATATCCACCAAAAGAGGTAGTCATAGCCTCTGTAAGTGTTTATTTCTTCTCATTGCTTTGCTTTTTATTTCAAACTTATTTGACTCTGTCTTCCAGATTTCTTTTTCTCATTGTAAACTAGATTTTGAAATTATTATTTGGCCCATCTGTTGGCTTCCCTTACGTGAAATGTAAATTGGCTTTTGTTTTAAATTTCAGGTGCTTTAGGTTTGACTCTATAGGTCATCTCCTGAGGCAGTTTACCTATGGTGGTGAATTTTTTGCTGCCAAGAACAGAGAAGTCTTGCTGTTTAGAATCCTTTCCTTTAAATTAATGTGCATTTTTGTGTAAAAAAAAAAAAATCAGTTTTTAATAGGTTTGATTTTCTTCCCTCTGATCTTATGTTTTCTTTCTTTTTTCTTATTCTTTCCTGTCTTGTGACCCCTTACTTATGCTATTATTGTACTTCTTTTTATATTCCCTCCCCACAAGGAGCTCAAGATAAACCACTATCTTTTCCTTTCTCAAAGTTAAAAAAAAAAAAAAAAAAAAAAAGACGCCTATGGGATCATGCTGATTCCTGTGGGCCCCTTGCATAAATGATCATGGTGCATTAGATAATGAGCCTTCATTGGCCAATCAATAATTATCGAGTGCCTCGTTTGTGCAGAATACTGTCCATGCCACGGTGTGGGTAATGACGGGAACATATTTCACGAGAGACATTGAAATATTCATGGACGTAGACTTCCTTGGCAATTATGCTTTCGAGATCCATTTATAACAGACACATATTTGGATGGAAGAAAGCTGGAGACTCTCACAAAGTTGGATGCAATGCTTTTTTATGAAGCTAGCCATTGTGAAGTTTGCCATTTATCTCACATCCGTCCGCTGTGCACCTCTGATGGTGTTACACTATGGAAGGTCTGTAGGTAAGAGGTAGACATTTTTTTCCGGGGTGGTGAAAGTCCTACTTTACCAAATATTCTTCCCAGTTCCCTCTACCTCTGTCATACTACCAAAATGTTTCCCTCTTGAGTATTACCTTAAAGGTAACGTTTTCCCGTGTGGTATTATATTACCCAGGAGAGGGTGCTTCTCATCTAGCCCAATGTCAGAAACAGCAGCTGATCCCTATCTTCATAGGGCAGGAAACAAGGCCATGGGCAATTGTGACACAGGACTGTTTTGCTTTGATGTAATAGAAGTGGTTTGGGAATGAGCTTGAAAAGAGGTCACCTTGCGCAGATCTAGAGAAGGAAAACAACGCTGGGTCCCTCAATAGCTAGGGGTACTGAAAAGAAGGAGCAGAAGCCAAAGAAGGGAACTGAAGACACAATGAAGCATTCACTTTTGTTGCAATTTAGCTTTTGCCCAACCTGAGTAGGGAAGTTTTGGTGAGCAATGGAGCGACGTGTTGGAAAGCTTGGGAAAGCTCTTATCAGCCTACTTGGGGAGGCTCATGTAGGAGACCAATGCATCTGGGTGTGCCTGAGACTTTCCTGGTGTTACCACTGAATATCCCACATCCCCAGAGTCACCTCAGCCCGGGGCACACAGGGATGGCTGGTCTTCCTATCTGAGACCCTCAATGTTGGGAATATCACCATCTTAGTCACAAATAATTTTGCTAGGAAGTCTGCATGAAAGTCAGTCATTATTATGTAGGCTAGGTCAAAGAGCATGGTACAAATGCAAATCATTGATTTCTTCCTGCATTTTCCTGAGTTTCTGGACCATCTTTGTAGGTTTTACTGTTTTTCTGGTTTTGGGGAGCATTACCCTTTCCCTCCTGTAGAACACGACCTCACCCTTCCACACTCGCTGAAACTGTTTTTTCTTTCTGATTTTTGAAATCAGTTCATTCTAGGAACATCACGTCCTAAAGTTATTGCTTGGTGTTATGTAGGGAGAGTCTCTGAGGGCTCTGATAGGGGCTGTGAAGCTGAGAGATTTCAGAGGTGTCATTCTCACTAGAATGCAACAGCGAATTTCCACCTATTTCCACATGGAGGTAAGTTTAAAGTGTGGTGGTGACTTTGGGAACGGCAGGTCCTTGGTCCTAAGAAATAAGCAGTTACTGATTTTCTCATGGGAGATCTTGAATATTGTAAGAGGCATAGCACTTATGTGTGCTTGCCTCTGTCTGGACAGGTCTTTCTTTAATTTATAATTTATGGAAAGGTATTAAGCCATGGTTATAATCCTATGTGTTGGTGAGAATCTGTGGCGACACCATACAATCATTTATAGAATCCATAACTGTAAAATGTTTTTTAAAAAGAATTAAAATGAAATTAAATAACTCACTAAAAAAGGCCACGAGGTGAAATCAAATACATTCTGTTACTTAAAGATATTTGTACTAAAGTTTCATACTATTCTAATTCTTTGCTCCGAGAGAGTCAAGTTCTAATGTCCTTAGCAAGTAAAATTCGAATATTCATAAATTAGGATTTTGCTCATAAAGTCAACTTTCCACTAACTTGATTCATAATGAAGATAAAATGCATCATTTTTTGTTTTGTTTTGTTTTAAGCTGAATCACGGTTGAAACAAAAGTTGACAAAAAAAAGTGGTAGGAAACTCAGTTAAAAATGCATCCAATGTTTGGGAACACAATTACCATTGAATGGAAGTCATCCAAAAGTGGAAAATTAATATAGGGACATTCAGCATTACATGGGGGACCAGTCAGAAGCTTCTGACCTGTCAAAATAGTCTACTATGATTGGTGTTTCTTAGCTGAGCTGAGCACTCAAATATTTGAATCGTAAGAATCTTGATAATTGAAGTTCATTGGTTTCTGTGTGAAGTATGTAAAGCTTACTAGTTTCTTTCCATGTAGAATTTTATTTAAGTCATCCAACAATCCTACGAGGTATAATCCCCTCACATTGACATCTTAAAGTCTAGGTGGCACATATAAGATACACATATAAGATAATTTAGTGTCTCTGAAGGTGGGCCTGGAAATCCTCATTTTTAACAAGTCCCCAGCTAATTTTTATGCCATCAAAATGAAACGCGCATCTAACAATGAACAGGCTGTTATTATCATTCATGGCATCATTACTCTCTTAGGGACCTTCCAGAATGAGGCACTTCCACTTATTTTTAGCCAGAGCCGATACACTGATTCCCCAAATTAGTCTGTGGTGTAGAACAGTTTCTGAACATGAAAGGAAACCTATGGTAATAGAACTCACATAAAATTTGAATGTGTCTGGGAAGCAAGTTAAATCTCCCTGTACTAATACAAGTACCTTGCAAATTTTAGTGACCATTAAGGAAGCAAAGTATTTTGTCTAAATATATGTATGAGAGAGAGAGAGAGAGAGACCATTTTGATTCATGGAAATGCCTGAAAATGCCATTCCTGGTAAAGTTGATGTACAAGTTCACACCAAATTGCATGAATATCTTTGTAAGAATATCATCCATGGGGTTTATTTAAAGATGAAGAACACATGGCACTAAAGAGAGCTTAAGAGTAGATACAGTGGAGGGGCGCCTGGGTGGCTCAGTCGGTTGGGCGGCGGACTTCGGCTCGGGTCATGATCTCGCAGTCCGTGAGTTCGAGCACCGCGTCGGGCTCTGTGCTGACAGCTCAGAGCCTGGAGCCTATTTCCGACTCTGTGTCTCCCTCTCTCTGACCCTCCCCCGTTCATGCTCTGTCTCTCTCTGTCTCAAAAATAAATAAACGTTAAAAAAAAAAAAATTAAAAAAAATGCAGTCTTTAAAAAAAAAAAAAAGAGTAGATGCAGTGAAGAAACTGGTTACTGTAGGGTTAGAGGGTTTTGGCAGAAAAAAAAAATGTTCCTTCATGCGGCTTGGAGAAGTAGAGCAAGTATTTTGAAACCAGGGTTTTTACAAATATTTCATAGTGTGGAATATATTTCTCTTTAGAAAAAAAAAAACCTGAAGTAAATGTGTACTGGCTATTTTTTCCCGCAGACCTGTATTTACCATCATACAAGCCTGAACTCCCAAACCTGAATTTCTGAACGTAACAGTGAGGACAGAGTGCATCGTGTTTAACGTGGCCCGTTAAGAATTGCCACCTCTCATTACGGCGCCTTCCCTAGAGCAAAACCCACCGACTACCTGCTTCTCTTTTTCCTCCTGGCCACGCGTTTTTCCTCATTTCTCTCTCTCGTTCATTTCTCGGAGTCTCACCCTCTCTCCAGGCGCACAACATCTCCCCATCTCATGTTCTCAACCCACACCAGCCCACAGAAATTCTCCGTTTCCTGACTTCTCATATTACCAAGTGTCTATGCCAAAGGCTTTGTTTGGCTCATGGAGATTCTAACTCCATGTTGTTTGCTTCTATTTTATGTATGAGTCCAGTCCTCTCGACTAGATCCTAAGTGCTTGAGACCCGGAAAGACAACATATATTATTTTTTAATTTCCAACAGAGGACACAACTGGTGACCCATAAGTAGACAGTATTTTGAGTCACATTGAATTCCCACCCCCCCAACCCACACGTGCCACGCCCACTTTCCCAGTCAAATCTATTTCCTTCATTCTTCTTGCCCAGCCACGCTGATTTTCACCCGTAACTTCTCTGATAGGATAAGGGAGAAAAGAGAACTAGCAATTGCAATTCACTTGTGGAAGGCAAAGTATTAAAGAATATTGTTAACTCTACCAAAGAATAAAAAAAAAAAAAACAAAAAACTCGCTGAATTTAGTCAAGACTGTACTCACAGTTCGTATGTGAAAAGTGAAGAGGGTTGATTTCAAGTAATGGCAACAAGTTGGGTGGTAACAACCATCTGCCCACAGGGAGATCCCAAATACCACCTGGAGAAGCTACCTGATAGTTGATATAAATTTCAACTGTAAGAAGTAGCCATTTGAAATGTGGCTATTCAATTTGTAAAGGTGCCTTTCCTAGTTAATTTGCCCATTGCTTATGTTTGACATGAAGGCTTTTTGCATAATTGTCAGATATTGCATACTGACATTAGCCATGTCAGTGGACATGATCTGTAGGATTTATCCATTTATAGTCAAATAATTGCATTTCATAACAAGAAAACTTTGCCAAAGGGGAGTAAAGCCCCACAGGGAAGCGGTGATGGTGATCAGTGGGCCTCAGGTAATCTTACTGTGTGAGTTCGAGATCCTAGCAGCCAATAGACCTTCAATAAACGTTTGAACATATGGAAGCAGGGTTTTTCATGCATTCATTCCCCAGTGTCTTGAAAAGAGCATAAGCTGTGCAGTAAGAGAGCTTTGGTTCAAATCCCATTTCTCTGCTTTCTGGCTGTGAGACCTTGGACAAGATACTGAATGCATTTGAATATTAATTTCCTCATTTGCAAAATACACGTAACAGTATGTCAATGGGTTTTTGGAAGTAATGAGAATAATCTAAAAGTGCTTGGCAAAGAAAAGAATTGCAGGTGCTTTTTGAATAATGTCATTCACACCTCGGTTGCCCCATATTTCACAGGAAGAGACTGACATGGACATTATAGAACAAAGATCATTAAAATTTACAATGCAAGGCTCAGAGGTCAAGAGAAAGGTTAAGAATTAAGCCATGAGGGTGCCTGGCTGACTCTTGTCATGATCTCACGGTTTGTGAATTTGAGCCTCACGTTGGGCTCCATGCTCACAGCGTGGAGCCTGCTTGGGATTCTCTCTCCCTCTCTCTCTCTGTCCCCGCTCATGCTCTCTCTTTCTCTCTCTCAAATAAATAAATGAATATGGGGTGCCTGGGTGGCTCAGTCGGTTAAGCGTCCGACTTCGGCTCAGGTCATGATCTCACGGTCCGCGAGTTCGAGCCCCGCGTCGGGCTCTGGGCTGATGGCTCAGAGCCTGGAGCCTGTTTCAGATTCTGTGTCTCCCTCTCTCTGACCCTCCCCCATTCATGCTCTGTCTCTCTCTGTCTCAAAAATAAATAAACGTTAAAAAAATTAAAAATAAATAAAAATAAATAAATAAATAAATATTAAAAAAAAAAAAAAAGAATTAATCTGTGAGTTAACCCTGAAAAAATTGTGCTTTTCTATGTGTGTCTGTCATCAAGGCATCTAACATTAGCACCTTCCTCTATCAAAAATGGCCACAATTAATACATAGCCCTAGAGCACAGGTGCACAATGAAGCAAGCTGGGGGCTGCAAATACCCTCCATGTGCCCCATGCGGGAATGCTTAGTGGAAAGCACAGGACCCACACTGGGCAGCAGTGGTACGGAATCTTCCCTGAGACAGCCTCAGAGTGGGACATGCAGCTCTGAAGTCAAGACTGTCCTGGAGTAGTGGGCTGGCTAGAGAACAGGCTAGAATTCCAAATAGATGACATCTAGCCACAGTTCGCCTGTTTCTCCAACCTTCCTGTGGGCCAGCCACTGCTCTTTATGTGCATTATTTCATTTACTCCCCCCAAGGCCCCCAGGAGGTAGGTGTTGCTAGTATCTGCAAATTACAGATGAGTAAACTGAGGCACAGAGAAGTTATGTTATTGGTCCCAAGGCACATGCCTAGGAAACTATCAGTAAGAGCTGAGCCTGGGCAGTCTGAATCCATAGACTGCTTTGTTAGATCCTCCTGAGAGCAAAACACAGTAGACACATTGACATGGGCACCAAGGGAAGTGCCCCATGGATCTGGGATAGAGAGGTGGATGTATGAAGGGAAGAGCATTTTGGTCAGATGGCCATGTGTAATTTTGTCAGTCTGGTATGCTGCCCCAATGGCATGGAATTGGCTCCCAGACGGATGCTGGACAAGAACGTCTGGTGATAAGAACGGCTGTACGTGCATTGTGTCCCAGTGACAGGGTGGGTTGTCTATTTCCAGGGCCTGGGGGCTGCTTTCTCAGACTTGACCCAGATAAGTGCCAGACACAAGAGCACAGGTGCAAGATCAACTGGTCTGCTCTTGGGTGGAATTTTCCTGCTTAAAGAAAAGGAAAAAAAAAAAAAAAGATGCAGGAAAAGAACAGCTTCCTATGACCTCATTCTGCTTAAAATTCCTGGATATGTCTCTACTTCCCTTCTGGTTCCAGACTTTTTCTTACTTACTTTTAGACTGAATTCAGCTTCTTTAAAAGGAAACAAGTGTCAACTTCATAAAGAAGTGGTGTTGATTTTTTTTTTCCAGAATATTTTGAACTACAGAGCAAAAGCATCTTGTTTAATTAATCTCTGATTCAGTTTTTTTTTTTTTTTCTCCCCAGATGGTCAACCTCTCCTGAGAAGGTGGTTCATGGACTTTCTGCATTAGAATTGGGCATGTTTATTAAATTCAGTCATTAAAAAGCTGTTTACTGGGTACATACTATGTGATGAGCATTATATTAGCTACTGGGTAGCAGTCCCTTGGCATGCCTTCTGAATTAGTGTCTCTGGAAGTAGGCTTAGAAATCCTCATTTTTAACAAATTTGCAGATAAATTTTATATTCTCAAAACTTTGAAGACCACGGACTTTTATTATGACTCTTCAAAGACAGAGTGTGGTGTTTCCCGTAAATTTGTTTCTAATCCCTAAAAATTGCGTGGCACAGAGGTATTGATATGTGATTCGTTACAATTCATTGAAGAAATGTGTTTCCAAACTCACTGCTTCGAGTCACTTAGCAGATCAAACCTATCTGGGTGCCTGGGTGGCTCAGTCGGTTGAGTGTCCAACTTTGGCTCAGGTCATGATCTCGAAGTTGGTGAGTTCGAGCCCCATGTCGGGCTCTGTGCTGACAGCTCAGAGCCTGGAGCCTGCTTCGGATTCTGTGTCTCCCCCTTTCTTGGCCCCTTCCCTGCTCATACTCTGTCTCTCAAAAATGAATAAACAGGGGCGCCTGGGTGGCTCAGTTGGTTAAGCGTCCAACTTCAGCTCAGGTCACGATCTCGCGGTCCGCGAGTTCGAGCCCCGTGTCGGGCTCTGTGCTGACAGCTCGGAGCCTGGAGCCCGTTTCAGATTCTGTGTCTCCCTCTCTCTCTGCCCCTCCCTAGTTCATGCTCTGTCTCTCTCTGTCTCAAAAATAAATAAACGTTAAAAAAAATTTAAAAAAAAAAGAAAAAAAATGAATAAACATTAAAAAAATTTTTAAAAAATCAACCTTATCATTTATTCTCATTCATACATTTTACTTTTTGATTTGCCAGTCTTGAGTCTAGCTGGTCAGACACCTGTAAGTCAAGAATCTACTTATTTCCAAGTTCTGGCTTTTGTTTTATTTTGTTTTGTTTGTTCGGGAATATATTGATCATTGGCTTATGTGTTCCCTTACTGGGACATTCTCAAAATCCACTTTGCTTTTTTATTTAAAAATCAGAGAACGTCAAATTTGAGGAGACCTTAAAAGTATTTCGACCATTTGTTGAGTACTTAAGTTCTCACAGTGCACTCTTCGTATTAGTCAAAGCAGAGTGACTGCTTTAACAAACAGCTTCGAAATTGCATGGCCTCATCACGGTGAAGTTCATTTCTCACTCGAGTCTTAGTCAAATGCAGATTATCAGGAGGGGGGCGTGTCATTCGGGGCCCCAGGCTCCTTCCGTCTTGTGGCTCTGTTCTTTCGATAACCAAGGTTTCCCCGTTCAGCCAGCAGATGGGGCAAGAGGGTGAGGGTCACACATCGTGGGGTAGGGGTGAAGTTTCAGGCACAGCCTGGATGTAGCCTGGACCACTTTCATCAGCCAGAGCTCGGCCACCGGCCTGCACGTAGCTGCAAAGGAGTGCAAGTGCATTCGAAGTACAGGACGAGGTGCTCTCTGCCTTAGCCTCCAAGTGGTTATATGGCCTCCCTGCAATTCTTCTAGTGATGGGGACTCACTAGTTTTATTAGTAAGAGAGTATATGTAATCTTTAAACATCCTGGGCAGTTTAGAGGGTTCTCCTCTCATTGAGTTGAAATATTTTTTGCAGTCGTGGTAAGATAGCACATTAATTAAGAATATGGGTTCTGGACCGCTTGAGTTTTAAACCCAACCATGAACTTTGTGCCTGTTTCCTCATCAGTCAATTCGTGTATTGCCTGGCTTGTGCTTGACATGTAATCACTTCTCAGTAGTTGTTCCTATGCAGTAGACTGGTCTGTGTTCTGCCCCTGTCCTCACAGAGACACATCCTTGTCCTTGGACATTTGAAGGTATCTCTTCCCCTCTTCTGGGTCTCTTTCAGCATTTTTCAGCTGTTCCTCACATGACCTCTTTTAGCGTTACTTCTCCATCATGTTCAGTCTCCTCAGATTGCAGTCCTGTGTGTCCATTGCCCTTTGAAGAATAGGGCCCTCTTCCCAGAATATAAGATTCTAGTATGTTCTGACCAAGGCAGAGAGTAGCAAAACTGTAACTTCATCATTTTTAGTTGTTGAATGCATGTATCTAAGTAGCCGAACATCACATTAGCTTTTTCAGGCACCACTTCACCCAGTCGACACATATTGATCTTATTTTCTACTCAAATTTTAATTTTTCTACATAAAAAAGTTTTCATATAAATGTAATTGCTGAACCAAGTCTCTTCCACTGCTCTAGAATTTTTTTTTTGGTTTCAAAAGAAGCCTCTTCTGTCTACAGATTTTTAGTATGTTCTATTTGATCTTGTATTTTCAATCTAAAAGGGAAAGTTACTACACCCTTGGGGCTCTCCTGCTCCTTGGGAGTGGTTAATAGAGTTTACTGCACACACAGGAGAGTGATTAAGACTCATCCGTTAGTGTAAATTTCTTTTGGCCCAGGGTACACAAGAAAGAAACACCAGTGATATTTACTAAGCTGTTGTTTAGGGTTTTTTGGGTTTTTTTTTTTTTTTCTATCTTTGAAAAGTTGAAAAAAAAGAAAAGACAAAACACCAGCACATCCTGCCTTGGCATGGAGACTCACAGCACTGTCTCAACCTGATTATCTTTGACCTTTTCTTCTTTGTGGGCAGGGTTTTCTGTGAAGGGTGTGTATGTGTGTGGGTGTGTGTGTTGCCATATCATGTGGGTTTGGGGGAGGACAAGAAGGAAGACAAAAGATGCGGTGGAAAAACCAGGTGGATACCACAGACGCCACTTCAGGCAGGGGTTGGACCCAACAGTGGTTGAACTAGATGACCCCGTAGGCTCCTTGCAAACCTGTGATTCTAAGACTCCGTGTCAAACATGAGTGGATTCCAGCTCCAGAGGTCTCAGTGTGCCAACCTGGCAAATGGGAGCATTCTAAATTTTGAAATACTTGTTCTAAGTCCTCTCCCTTCAGATCAACGATGACATTCTTCCTCCTTCATAGTTCATCTGTGATCACCAATCCTGTTCACTATGAAAGCCTGACCCTGTGGAGCCTAAGCCACCAAGATCTCTGGTCTTCTCTACTAAAGTCCATCTTTGATGAATGGTTTGAGGCACTGGCTTTCTCTGTAATACTAGCAGCAACGATGACAGCAATACCAATAGCTAATACTGATCGAGAACATACTGTGTGTCAGGAACATACCGGGTGGTCCTATCAACCACATGATATGGAAAAGGAAACCGAGACTTAGAAATGTTAAGTAATTTGCCCAAGGACCCAGAGCGGCAGAGCCGGTTAAATAGGCACTGGAAGTGGAGAGTGCAAACCGCCATTCGCCAATGAGCAAAGGCCCTGTGGCTGGCCACCCCCAGAGGCTGCAGGCCTCCCTGCTGAACGGGCCGAGTGAAGTCTCAGATCCCATGTAACCCATCACCTTCTGTGGACACTTCTCACTAAGTCGCCTGACTCGGACGTATCATGCTCCCACATGTTGTGTATTAACCTAGCGTTTGGGAGGAAGCTAACGTGGTGTTTTGATGTAATTTCAAAATGATCAGCATGGAGCGCTGGGCAACACTTGAATGAGTGGCCCTTCAAGGAACACTACAGGAGAGATCCTGTAGCGCTGTAACAGGATGGCTTAAAAAAGCAATTCCTTACAGAGTCAAGGCCACTAATCCATTTAGCTGAACTGGGCCGAGGGTGGGGAAACCCCAAGACACAGAACAATCCAGTCTGTAGCCCACATGCACAGTTGATTTCTGAGAAGTGACTTTAACTCGTGGAGGTTTCACGACGAGCTACTGGACGACATCCGGCACCAGCCACTAATCTCAGATCTCGTAGCAACACGTATCCCCTGGAACCCAAAATAGTCCTGCCTCGAGCTCTTTTCGCTTCTTATCACTTGAGTGAGAGCCTGTGTGAGGAAGGTGTTTGTCAACCAACAGCTCCCGATTTGCAGAGAGATGAGTGGATGTGCGGCCTATTCCACTTAATCAGGCACCATCTCCCCCAGCAGCCTCGGATGCCTCCGTTTGTCCAGCCACCTCCACCTACGCAGACTTCTTCTTATCCAAGAGTCTGCTGGACTTTTTCAAATTCACTTGCCCATGTGATGTTTTCCTAGGGCTTAAAATGGAATGAAATCCCCTTTAATCCCAACCCTTCCCCACTTTATTTTGTTTCTTAACATTTTCCTTTTGTAGAAACACATTGGAGGCTGATCCCCAAGACCTTGAGAGGGATACATGCAAGAATGGCTTTTGACTTTGCTAGAGGACCTTTAGCCTGCCTAAAACGCTCAGATACCATCTGATCACAGTTCCTCAGGTCTCTACCCCTTGGCCTCAGTTAGAGACGCAAATGCCATGCAGTGGATTACTTCTGAATAAGGGCATGGCGTCCACTGCGATAACATTCCTTCCATCTGTGACAGCTACGGGACCCTCGGTCTGAGAATACTTTGCTTGATGGTGGATACAGCGTAGTTTTGAGCGAAACGAATGGTTATCTAAAGAAAACTCCCTGGGCGTGCCCAAGAACAGTTTATATCGGCAGAAGAAATCCACAAAGAAACACTAATGGAGTATATGGGTGGCATTTTTTTGGTAATTTTTAATGATGAATAACCAGTAATGATTTTTCTATTGCATATGTCTGGAAAGTCTAAATGGGTGGCTCCTGAACAATATTTAATATAAGAAAACAACATTAAAAATCATTATTCTTCCCCTAACCTCTGCTAAGCCCCTTTTGAGTGGTTACATGCAGCCTTCATGTACCTTGTATGAAAGGAGTTGGGTAGCCAAATTTAGTCTCTACAATTTCCCTACTCTTGCTTCTAGGTAGAAACGACTACGTATACATTCCTCTTCATGTTGTAACAGCCAAAGGTTGAGGGTTGAATTTAAATGATACCAAAAGAGATCTTCGAATTCCGAATAAAGTCCATTATCTGCGAGCTTGTTCATAAAGACCAGGTAGAACAACTATATTGCAGAGGAACCAAGGGTTTGATAGAATTCAATTGGTGAGCAATCATTGTTTACTATGGACAAGCCATTTGTTTCAGTTAAGAGTGATCAATTTTGCCCTTAAAGCAAATTTAGAGGAGGAGGAGGAGGGGGGGGGGGTGAGGAGAAGGGAGAACAGGATGAGGGCAAGGAGGTAGAGGGGGAGGGAGAAGGAGAAGACAACGATGATAATGATGATGTCACCACCTGCTAAGGAATCAACAGGTGGGGCCTGTTAGTCATCCCCTCCCCCTGCCTTCCAGCCACCCAATCTCAGACGCTGTCCCTCAGACGATGTCCCAAGGGTCATCCTCCCCTGAAGAATGAGAGGGGAACCCACCTTCACTGAATTCTTTTGCACTTGACTGCCTTAGATGCACAGTTCCATTTAATTCTCAAACTTAGGGTGCAGGCAATGTTATTCTCATTTGTATAGATTAAGATCGAGACATTGAGAAACTTGCTCAGGATCACAGAGCTAACAAGCGAGAAGCTGGCATTCGAATCGGCTGGAACCAAGGGTTTGACAGAATTCGATTCAATTTGTGAGCAATCATTCATTGCGTTTGAAACCGGCTATGCTGGCTTGTCCCACCACCTCGTGAGAACTTTACCTCTGTTCTGTCAGGAGATCGATCCGGTATCTCCTTTCTAACCTGCTCGGGCTATCGGTACACCTTGTCCCATATGGAGTTTCCTGTACCTCACTGGTGAGCCCCTTCCCAAGCATGCGCATTCGCTTTCACAGATCACTCCCCACCACCCGACCCCCACCCCCAGAAACTGTTGCTATGCATTTATGTTTCTCACCACCTGACAGAAGACGGATCATCCCTGAGGTATAAGTGCCAGCCTCACAGCTCACTGGGTATACTGTCACCATCCACATCAAAGCACTCTTCATTGAAACAAGAGAACAAGTATTTCCCCTGCTATCTGAAAGCAGAGCGCTCCTATGAAACCTTTTGTAAGGAGAAATGGCATGAAGCCAAGAAGAGGTTGCAATCAATGAATTGATTTTTATTTACTATTAATGTATATGGAAAAAATTTTAAGCACTCCCAGACCCCAAAAATAACCTCTCTCAGATTTTCTGAAAAATACCTTAGGACTCATTGTGCTAACGGATGCACAAAATTAATCGAGATGAAGCACAGATGCTCACAGACACAGCTCAAAATTCTGGCGGCTGGATGCGGAGACGCAGAGTGTGGTTCCCGGAGGGGGAAAGAGCTTGGCGGGGCTGCTCTCTCTGCTCGGGGTGCTCACGCTTCTGTAAGCCTCACCGCAAAACAAACGCTGAACATTATTTTTACTTCCCACTTTTTTTTGTAAAAGCAAAATTTCTATTCAAATTTCTTTCAGTTACAGAAAACAGGTAGTAAAATGTAGGTCTTTTGCACAAGTGAAGTGCTGTAATGCACACTTCCAAAAAGCAGGGGGTCCTTGGGGAGAATATGGGAAATTGACCAAGATAGCTTTCATGTGATTTGATGATATTGGTTTAAAATATCTCTGCTTGTGGGGTCCCTGGGTGGCTCAGTCGGCTGTGTCTGACTCTTGGTTTCAGCTGAGATCATGATCTTGTGGTTTCATGAGTTCGAGCCGGGGTCGGGCTCCGTGCTGGCAGCACAAAGCCTGTTTGGATTCTCTCTCTCCCTCTGTCTCTACCCCTCCCTGACATGTGCAGGCTCTGTCTCTCTCAAAATAAATAAATAAACACACACACGCACAAATCGCTGTTTTTCATCTCTGATCAGATCGGAAAATGCTCTCATGCAAGTTGCTATTTTGAATTGTGAGTTTCAGGAGCTTTTTTTTTTCTTTTAATGAAGTAGGAGACTCTCCCCAACTAGTCATTCAGGGGTGAACGATCCCTGATTTGTTGAATTGGGACACCTAAATTGTTGAATGTGATATTTTTATTTTTATTTATTGATTTATTTTTAATGTTTAGTTATTTTTGAGAGACAGAGAGACAGAGAGAGAGAGCATGAACAGGGAAGGGGCAGAGAGAGGGAGACACAGAATCTGAAGCAGGCTCCAGACTCCGAGCTGTCAGCACAGAGCCTAACGCGGGGCTCAAACTCATGAACTGTGAAATCATGACCTGAGCCGAAGTCGGATGCTCAACCAACTGAGCCACCCAGGTGCCCCTGTGATGTGGTACTTTTAGAGAGGAGAGTGTCAGGGAGGGGAATCATATTCCACATCAAGGAGGGGGAAAGGGGGCTGGAGACAAGAGGACATAAATTTATTGAATACTGACCGTGCCAGCCATGTAGCTTGACATTGGCTTTGTTTCCTTCAACCGTCTCTCATTCTGCAAGGTAAAAACATTCTACGTGCACCACCACCACCACAGAAACTCAAGCAGCAGTGCTTTGTCTCAGTTTCAACAGCTGTTGGGGGGATGGGGTGCGGGTGCAGCTCGTGTTTGAACGTCCCAGGTCTCCCTGGGTTGTTTTCACTACAGTGTACAGTCTCCTCAAAGCAGAGCTCTGTTTTGGGCTTGGGGAGTTAAAGAGGGAGACAGCATACCGTCCTGTCCTCAGGAGGTTTACAATTTAGCTAGGAGACAAACAGATTTAAAAAGTCGAGACCAACCGATGCTTGCCATGAGGCTAAGCAGTACCAGCAAAGCTATAGGAGCTCCAGGAGCCGTTGATGACAGGGTCCCAGTGAAGGACAGAGATTGGAGTGAGCCTTGGAAGGAATCTGATGACTTAGAAACATGGAGAAGAGGCCCGCAGCTGTCCAAGAAAGGGGATCATCCTGAGCTAAGAATATACGTGCTGTATTGAGGGAATGAGGTGGGTGCCGATGGTAGTTGCTGCTGTTTCCAGAAGTGCGCTTAGGAGGGGAGCTGAGAAGCGTCCCTTTGGAAGGTACACGAGACCGTTGCTCGCACCGGTGCCATTGCCACCATCCGGGGGCATGTTAAAAACGCAGAGCCTTGGACGCCGTGCCAGACCCATTAAATCAGAATCTGTATCTTATCAAGATTCACCACGTCATTTGGAGGCAGGTTCAAGTCTGACAAGAACTGCCTTAGTGAAGTACATCCACTCTTCTCTCATTTTCCTTCGTTTAGATCCCAGAATAAGACTGACGGGGACTAGCCACTCGCAGCAGCGCGGATGACGCGAAGCGAAATAAGTCAATCAGAGAAAGACAAATACCATATGATTTCACTCATATGTAGAATTTAAGAAACCAAACAGAAGAACATATGGGAAGAAAGGGGGGAAGAGAAGAGAAGGAAACAAACCGCAAGAGACTCTTAACGAGACAGAACGAACTGAGGGTTGCAGCAGGGAGGTGGGCGAGGGACGGGCTAGATGGGTGACGGGCATCGGAGGGCACTTGTTGTGGTGAACACTGGGTGTTGTGTGCAAGTGATGAATCACTCATTTCTACTGCTGACACCAACATTGCACTGTATGTTAACTAACTAAAGCTTAAACTTTAAAAAAAGGAAAAAAAAAAAAAAGACTGAAAAGGGCTAAAACTGCTTTCTGCTGTCTGTCTCCTTTCTCTTTCTATAGAGGCCCAGGTGGCTGTTGGTGACCTCGGGGACTCGAGTGATGCTTCCTTTTTATTGCTTTGTCGAAGACCCAACATCCTCTTTCTGTAACTTCCGTGCGTCACACTCTTCTTGCTGTGCACTGGCATTCACTGATCTGTGAATGTCACACTCGAGAATGTGGAGCAAATGCATTTTGTACACACGGATCTACAAAATGGAACAACTCAATTGCCTTCCCGGGAGGCAGCCGCAAACAACCAGGCCATTTGTAAAAGCGACTGACCTGTGCATAATAGAATGTTCTGCGTTAGCATCGCCCATGTTGGGCAGGGGGGTTTGAAAGGGCTGTGCCACCCTCAGTGGGGCCATTTGGAAACGGAGCACCTTAAGAAGACAGAGGCAGCTTTCAAGTTCAGGCCCTGCCTTGGGGTTTACCCAATTTGTTTCATTCAGACTCCTCATTCCCGTTGATTTTATTGATCGTCAGACTTGGGACCACAGCTCCCCTGTGGAAAGATTCTAGGTTTAGGGGAAGTTGGGGGTGGGGAAAAGAAACACTGGACACATAAATTGTTGGAGGGCACTTCTGGTTTCCAGTCTGATGCCTGGAAGCCGTCGCTCCCATCTCTACAACAAGAACGGAATTGAACAAACCGAACACCAGCGACTCTTCTTAGATCCTTCAGAGGACTGAGGGCACTGGGCAAACCAGTGTCCCCACACACTGGACAGACAGACAGATGAATAGAGAGACTTTCAGCTTACCAGGAGCAGAAGCCTTTGCAGAAACTGGTACCAGAGGCAGAAAACCAAGACTGTGATTGACAAGTCGCTAGAGGCTCTGTGTGGATACGTTTAAAAATGAAAAATTTCTAGGAGTCCCGGTCTCTGGGGGAAGGGGGGGTGGGGGGGCATTTTTGTGAGTTTTATGTCCAGGAGCCCGGTCAGGTTCCCAGGATGGAGGTGGAGAGATCCTTCCCTGCTTCTTGCATGGAGAGTGGAAAAGTAGGCATTTTGAGCCCCTCATTCTCTTTAACAAGACCTGCCCTCAAGGGAAACTATTTTTACCAGGGGTTTTACCTAGGGCCTAGACAACCTAGAGAAGGGAAATACCCAACTCAGGTTGAATAAGAGACTAAGACCTGATCATAAGACTTCAGAATGCTATCCCAAACCCCACACCTGGTCAGCACATCCATCAGGCCCCTGATAATCACAGCAGATTACAGCGAAAAGAACCGCCCCTCACACTCCAACGGAGGAATCTCTAGGAAAACCCAAAGACCACCAGGGAGACAAAAACCAGGACGTGAAAGGAGATTTTAGCCGCTGACACCCTTGTGACAACAGAGTAAACACAGCCTAACTCCTAGCCAGATGAACAAAACCTCACGCTGAATGCTTATTTACCTAAACAGGGGGAAATCCGTAATGAAGGTAGTCACTTGACCGGAGGGAGTTTCGGCTCACATAGCAGAATGTTCTAGGTTCTCTGCTTAGAAATGAAACAAAGGGCGGAGAGAAGCAGACACGCAGTTTTAGGATTTCGGGAAGGGAAAATCACCTTCTTGCAAGCTCTGCCCTCTTTTTTTTTTTTTTTAACTATTTTTTAATTTATTTTTGGGACAGAGAGAGACAGAGCATGAATGGGGGAGGGGCAGAGAGAGAGGGAGACACAGAATTGGAAGCAGGCTCCAGGCTCTGAGCCATCAGCCCAGAGCCCGATGCAGGGCTCGAACTCACGGACCGCGAGATCGTGACCCGAGCTGAAGTAGGATGCTTAACCGACTGAACCACCCAGGCGCCCCAAGCTCTGCCCTCTTTGAACTCGACAGTTGTCATCTTGCTGCAAGCAATTATTTATCTGCAGTTCTCACCTCCCCATGAAAGACACTTCAGCTGATATTTTAGAGATTACAGAATCCTGTGGGCTTTGTTACAGTCGTCAAGATCTCTATGGAAGTTTTATAGTCTACTGTGGTAATGAGTCAGTTAATTAATGCTGAATATTTGTAGTGATAACTCTATCTTGACAAATCTTATATGTTCCAGTTTTTCTCCAGTCTCTTTGCCCAACCTGCCTGCCAATGTGTGGGTGTCGTGGGAAATAGAGTTCCTGAGAACGAAGGACATTTACCTTCTGGTTCTGATTTTGCCATGCATTTGGTGGATAATCAAGAGGAAGTCACATAACTTTTCTGGGACTCAGTTTTTCCAGCTGTGAAAGAGGATAATAATAGTGGACCTATTTCAGCCCCAAAGTCAGGATCAAATAAAGTGGTAAATAAACTTATACCAATGCAAAGTTATTAATGTCTGTAAGTTTATAAGTGTGGACGTTCATAACATGGTGGGAATAAAAAAGATCACTGAAATTAAACGTCATTCAGATGCAACTTGAAAGTCAATCCTCTGAAAGTATGCATATTTTAGTAGAAATCATGCATTTCTCTGTTTCATTTTCTTTTTCTGATTTCTGCACATTCTCATGAGGCTCCCCATTTCATCTTTCATACCCCTCTATAGAGCCCCACATATGTTTTGAAGGTGTTTGGGGAAAAATAGAGTTTTAAAATTTGCAAACATGTTTGGGGCACTCTAGGCAGCTGAAAATTGGCTGTATGTGGATTTTCTCTAAAAAGAAACCAAATAAAACACTCTTGACATGGCAAACAAACAGCTATCCTGAGGGCAATATTTTTCGGTACTGAGTGTAAATGAATCAAACAAACAAAAAAATCATGGTGATTTTTTCCCCCCAAAGCACAAAAGAAGCTAAAAAAAACCACATCTCTTGTCCCAAATACAATATGAACCGTACTAAATTGAAAACAATTGTGCAAAATATTGGGGCCATTTGAGGACCACATCAGGCATCTGCCTAAAAATCTTACCACTTACATGTAACATACAATTACGGGTTCGCTGAGCAAGAATAAATCATTCCAGTGATCCAGGAGAGGGCAAAATTGGAAAAACACAGCATTAGTCACATTTCCCCAAGCATGTGTCATGAAGGCAGACTTGTGAGAGGGAAGACATCCAGCTTAGGATCGGTTCCCGCTGTTCATGTGCTGGCGGGATGTGGGAGAAGTACTAGGTGTGAGAGCCCCACGTATGGTCTGGGATGTGAGGCAAGTTCTGTGCACAACTGATCTACTTGATTAAACGAAGAAAATGGATTAAAGCCAGGGCTATTCATGTCTTCAAAATAATGTGGGCTGAAACACAAGTTCTAACAAGGCTATGAACTAAGAGTAACATGCTGATCAGTCTGCCAGTGTCTTCTACATCTACTCTCTGGTAGGCAGAGGATCATGGGTGTTAAGAAACTCTGGAGTCAGACAGTAAGTTTCTGAGTCTCTCTGCCTCAGTATCCTCATCTAAAAAATAGTAATCATGATGGGGCGCCTGGGTGGCTCAGTCGGTTGAGCGTCCGACTTCGGCTCAGGTCATGATCTCGCGGTCTGTGAGTTCGAGCCCCGCGTAGGGCTCTGTGCTGACAGCTCGGAGCCTGGAGCCTGTTTCGGATTCGTCTCCCTCTCTCTCCGTCCCAACCCACTCGCATTCTGTCTCTGTCTCTCTCAAAGATAAATAAAATTTTAAAAAATTAAAAAAAATAGTAGTCATGAAACTACTCATGGGTAGTTGGGTTGTTGTAACATTAAAAGAGACATTAGAACCTTCTGCAAAACAAAATGCCTAGATTATTGTCCTGCCCCTGGTAGTCACTGTTACGAATTCTCTTCTCTTTCCCTGTTCTATCCCACGCCTTTCTGGTATCCTGATTCCTTCTTTGCAATCTCGCTTGGTCTCAAGATGATACGCAATAGCCTCTGCTCTAAGCATGGCCCAATGAAAGCCTTTCCATGGCTTTCCCCAGTTCAATTATATAAGGGTTTTGCTAGTGTGCCACCTTTCAACTCCAATGGGCATATGATGGTCCCTGGAGATCAGAAAGCAGATCCTGATTCAATAGGTTTGAGTGTATTCCTAGGAGATTCTGCATTTCTAACAGGCCCTAATGCTGTGGGTCTATAGAATGGGTAATAAGAAGCTAGGTAAGTAGCTGTCCAAATTGACCAACCTTTTTTTATTCTTTTTGTGGGCGGGGGGGGGGGGTGTGGAATGGAACTTGAAGATTGCTTTCTTCAGTGGGATACTAACGGTCTATAACCTGCAAGCAATCAGATCCTGATCCAGTTATAGAATCCAGTTGCCAGAGAGATTCCTCACATGGCTGCATTTCTTCATATGCAACATTTAAAATTAATCACATTAACTCAAACTAAGGTCTTGGTGACGAGAGACCCATGGGTGTCTCAGTCGAGGAGAAACTTTATATTTAAAGGAGCTTGGTTCATGGATAGAATGTGAGGCTTAATATTTTAAGGTGATATAAGCAGGAGGAAAGACACTTTGTTGGCAGCCTGGAGATTACTCGACAGGCATTTACAATGTCAAGCCAGTCAACGGCTGGTTGGCTACAACAAGGGATGAGGGACACCTAGGTGGCTCCATTGGTTGAGCGTCAGATTCTTGATTTCAGCTCAGGTCATGATCTCCCAGTCATGAGCTTGAGTCCTGAGTTGGGCTCAGAGTGGAGTGTGGAGTCTGCTTGAGATTATCCCTCTCTCCCCCTCTCTCTCTGCCCCTCCCCCACTCATTTTCTCTCTCTCTCTCTCTCTCTCTCTGTCTCTCTCTCTCTCAAAATAAATAAATAAACAAACAAACAAACTTAAAAAAAAACCCAAATACTGAATACTGAATACAGGCAGTTTCTTCCCCCATCAAATATGGAAATAGCATGTTAAATAATGCTCTCCAGGGGCACCTGGGTGGCTCAGTCAGTTAAGTGTCCGACTTCGGCTGGGCTGAGGTCATGGTCTCCCGGCTCGTGGGTTCCAGCCCTGCGTCAGGCTCTGTGCTGACAGAGCCTGTGTCTCCCTTTCTCTCTGCCCCTCCCCTGCTTGTGCTCTGTCTCTCTCTTTCTCTCTCTCTCTCTCTCAAAAATAAATAAACATTTTAAAAAAATAGTAAAAATAAATCAATACATAATGTTCTCCAAAATTCATGTCCACTCAGAATCTTATTTGGAAATAGGGTCTTTGCAGATGTAACTAGTTACAATGAGGTTATATTGAATTAGAGTGACCCCAATCCAATCATTGGTGTCTTTATAAGAAGTGCCACACGGAGACGCAGAGGGACAGACACGGAGAAGAGTGCAGAATAAAATACACAGGGAGGATGCTGTGTGACTATGGAGGCAGGGCCTGAAGTTATATTTCCACCAGCCAAAGGACGCCAAGGATTGCCAGCTACCGTCAGAAGCTAGGCGAGGGTCTTGGAATGGATCTTCCCTCTGAGACCCCAAAAGGAGTCACATTCTGCAGACACTTGGGTTTTGGACTTCTTTTGAAACGAGAGAGAATACATTTCTGCTGTGTAAACTATCCTGTCTGTGGTCATTTGTTACATCGGCCCTAGGAAACTAATACCCTATCTAAGAAGGATAAAGGTCGGCCCAGTTGCCAAACGAGCTCCTAGAGCTCAATGTTCAAAGGCCCTCTGCCTTTCAATCTCTGGCGGCTGAGCTGGTGATGGAGAAGTTAGGTGTATATGTGGGGAGACTGCCAAGGTGGGTATCCTGGCTTTCTCTGCTCTCTTAGGTAAATAGTGACAGGGGAGAAGACAAGAGGCAATTCCTCTTTGGTTCAAGGATTAATCCCACTGGAGTAAAGACAATTGAATGCTCCTAAGAGAGAGTTCAACGAGTCACTCAGCTTTTACATCTGGCCAAATTGCCCAGACACAAACCCCTCCGTGTGACTAGCTCTACGGGGAGGCAGGTAGCAAAGGTGATCCAGTGGAGGAAGAAGCACTGAATGAAGCCTCCTGGGGATTATGCTCTTGGATGTGATCTGACGGAAGGTGACGAGAGAAGCTCGGGAGGCGAAGGAGGATGCGGTTAGTAAACAGAATGGAAGCCTTCTCGGAGGCACTTTGGCTTGGTGTTTCTTGCCTCTGTGTGGATGCCGAGGCTTGCCTCCTAGGCTTTCACCACCTCAGACAACTTGGAGACTTTTGCTTTGACTAGTAAGGAGCCTGAGATCCACATTTATCTCAAGAAAACATACTCCATTAAGGAAAACATACTCCCCACCCATGATTATTCTATATTCAGTAACCCTGGTTAAACATAGGCCTCCTGCCAAAAAGACTCCTCAGTCTTCAGTCTGTTTAAACAAAATGAGGAAAATGCCTAAAATTATTCTTTTCCCATTTCCAGCCCAGTGCATTCGTGGTTTAAGGCAACACAATGCACTCAGAAAGCACCTTGTATCTACAGAAATCGACATATCCTATCGAGATGTTCTAAACACACTGCTGATCTGCTAAGGTTGTATGAAAATTGCATCACCAGGTGCTTGAGGGCATTGTCAAGATGAATGTGTGCATTGGAGGAAATTTAAGCCCCACTGTCTAACCAGCAACAATAGCACCAGGTTTGGAGTTGAAAGAACTTTTTGAGTTCAAGATCTTCCAGTGACTAGGAACCTTGAGAGCATTTCCTAAACGTCTCTGAGCCTCAGTTTGCTTTATGTAAATGAATTACTTCTGAGTTTGCAGACAAGCCTTTATAACAGATTCGTACGTCAGGTGATAGATCAGCTAACCAACAAATGATTCAGACTCGTTCAGACTCATTGTCTTAATGCACAGATGATGAAGGAAGAACGTTGCTTTGAGGAGTTTTGTCGTTTTTATTGTTTATGAAACCATTTTCCTTTCTCCAGCAAGTTCCTCTTTCTCTTTTTTTTATGTGGCCTGAGCTATATTTAAACTGGCACCAGCCCAGCTCGCTTCTTACCATATATGGACTGACTCACAGCATAGTCTGGAACTGTAATCTGCATTTAGTCTCTTGACTCTAGAGTTCTCTGCCCACCTTTGTCTCTGTTTAGACAGTTAGGGCAACTGTAAGTTTTAGCTCCAGAAGATTCTAGTGTCGCTGGAATTTGGACCATAGTCTCAGCATTTCCTGGTGATTCACATTCTAAGGTGATGATGCCTTAGCCATCATCCATAAGGTGGGTCATCATGCAGCAATATGACGTAGAGCAACGAAAACCACAAAATATTGTGATTATTATATGGATAAAAAAGATAATTGTGTTTGAGTAACTATTTAAAAATCCTAAAACTCTATAAAAATATATTAAAATGGAGTACATTCTTCATTTAATAAGAACATTTTGAGCAACGGAAGCTGGCTGTATTCTCCTATGGCATGCTTTTCAACCTTCTAGACTTATCTCTAGCCTAGCAGAGGCATGAGAGATGCAGTATCTTCAGAGCACTGGGGGTGTCTGTATTTACTTCTTCAACAAGTAGTTTTTGAGCACCTGTTATATAATTAATAATCTTCTAAGCACTGGGTGTATCACAGAGATAAATAAGAAAGTGAGAATCCCTGCTCTCATGGAACTTCTATTCTCATAGTGTAGACCAACAGTAAACAAACAAACAACAATATAATGTTTCTTTCAAATTGGTTTCATTTTATTTAGAAGATGAGAGACAAAAACAAAAACAAACAAACAAACAAGGGAACAGCAACTTCAGATAGTCAGTTTGAGAAGGCGTCTCTGAAGAGAGATATTTTAACTAAGAACAAAGGATGACCAAGAGACCTGTGTGCCAAAACCCTGAGGGGAAGAATGTTCTAGAAAGAGGGATTTGCCTATGGGGTGAAATGGAAGCTGAACGGAAAGATTGCAGCTGCAGTGAGGTAAATGGGGCAGCGAAGCTAACAGGAAGGTTTAAGAGGGACCAAGGGTGACATCTTACAAGAAACTGCAGGGGCCACGTTTCTGGATTTGATTCCAAAGTTGATAGTGGGCCATTGGAAGAAGTTAAGGCACAAGTGTGATTTATATCACTCAGAATCACTCAGAGTTCTGTGGGGAAAATGAGTTGTAGCGGGCCCAAAACAAAAACAGAGAAACAGTTATAGAATTGGTGTCATTCTCCCCACAAAAGCTGATTTTGGTTTGTAGTCACATGGCAGCAGAAAAAAAAAATAGAGCGAGACAAATAGAATTGAAATATTTTGGAGTTCATGGAACAGGACTCCCTAAGGGATTAGATGGTTGTAGAAGGTGGGATGAAAAAAAAGGAAGAATTAGGACTTGTTTATTTCCATGTCCCTAGCCCTTAGCACAATGCCTAGCACATAGTAAATGCTCAATAAACATGTTCAGAGTTGTTTTATTTTCTCCCATCAAAGCTAAGTCTCCCAAACGGGTGATCAGTGGAAGAATGGAAGAGTATAGAACATAAATAAAAGGAGACCCTAGAGAATGAATAAAGGGGAAAAATGGACACAAAGATTTCTTTTCGGCAAAGCTGGTAACGACTTCACTGTCAGCAGATCAAGGTTAAAATCTTCCTTTATGTCTCTCTCTGCAGGTGGCTTTCCAATAAATGTCTAAGGACGTCCCAGGCCTGCAGAGGCTGAATTGAATGTTGCATGATGAAGAAGGGATGGGACTGTATATAGAAAAGACATTTTTAAAGTTATCTTGTGATTGAGGAAATAATTTTTCATCATTTCCTTGGCTGAGTTTGAAGAGAGAGTTTCAGAACACAGAAAAGACGACGAAGCATATAGTCTGAAAAGGATAGAACCAAGCGATTTTGTCTTGGTGCGTTGATTTGGATGTTACAGAGGGCATGTTGTTAGCACTTGGTAGCAGTTGGTGTTAGCATTGATAGAGCATACATGCACAGACACGATCCTTTTCACTAAGACTACCCCAAAAAATAAAAAAAATAAAAAAACCCTGAGATAGGCAATGTGATCCTCTCAAAGATTTTAAATGGGAAGCACAAATATTCCCACCCTTCAGACCGGTGAGGTTAAATAAAAATAGATGAGGGTCATACATATTAAATACTAATATCAGTGACTGCAGACATCCATACTTTGATTGGCACCCATGGTTTAATTCAGGACCTTTTAGAAATTCTGACATTATTGGAAAGGGGTTTCAGGCATCCATATTCATCCCTGGTCTTTCTTCCAAAATTCAATTTATGGACCATTTCAAAAAAAAAAAAAAAAAGTCCTGCTGGCTCCTCATGTACTTTCGAATGGTGCCTTCAAAATTCGCTCTAAGTGAACTTAAAGTGCACTCGCTCTTATGCGAATTCCATTTGGGGTCTAAAAATGGCGTTGACAACCTCAGCGTTGTTCCTTCTCTCCTGGCTGCAGGACAGCGTCTCCCGCATGTGATTGATGGATAGGCTTTGCTCCGGAACGAGCCACATCAAACACATCTCCATTCTACTCAATGAGTACAGAGAGGTGTGTAGGTTCTCTTGATTCTCTAACTACAGCTCTTTCACTGCTCTTTCAGCCAAATAGCATCTGAAATATTGATAGCTTCAAAAAAATGTAGGTTTATTAAAAGATGACCCAGCTATTGCAGGGCTAAAAGGAGAGAATAAAGCTTTTGAAACGGAAAGGAAGTATAATTCGAAGGCGGTGGGAAGTGATGTCAATAAACACTGACCTAGAGACTGAAAGGTCTTTGGGCAGGTCCCTCAAATCGGGTGTCTGCCTTCTTGTTCTCTTTGCTCTACGGTCAGCTCTGAAATGAGAATCTTCTCCAGAGGTGCATTGAGTTCATAGACATGCGCAGTGTGGGAACAATTCCCTTGGTGGGATACATAAAAGGCCACTCACCTTTGCCTGTGGCAAGATGTCTAAAAACGCCCTGGGCCTTCTTACTATACTTTGCAACTGCCGTCTCTCCCCTAACCTGGAGTGAGGAGACTGAAGGTTTTATACAACCCTTTTATTTTATGGGAAGTCCACAACAGATGTTTTATTTCTTTCTGACCCCCTGTCCCTTTCTCAGGTAGAATTGGTGGCTCCTTCCTTCAGATCACCTGGTGCCTGGACTTACTCCTTTATCCTCCTATACACAATAATATTTTTTCACACTTAATCATATATGCTGTGTTGTCTGTTTTCCCCTACTAGTGTCCTTAAGAGAAGAGACTGAGCTTTATTTGTATTTTTATTCCCAAATGTATGAGGTTGTTGTTATTTTGGTGTTCTGCCCACAGGGAAGGATCAGGAAAGATTCTCTTTATTAACTGTATTAAACCCCTGTTAAATCTTGCTCTATCAGCGTCCCGGAAAGTAGGAAAGCACCAAGCAAAAGAAGCCATTCAAACACACCCATTCTTGGCTGTTCCAGATCATTGAATGGAGGGTAGAAGTTTTAATAGGACCATACGCTTTTATCAACCCCATGTTGTCCTACCAGTGGAGAAAAAAGGAGAAATGTAGGAGGTCCTGAGACTCCTACATGCTGAGTTTGGGACAATGTGCTTCCGGCTTGGGAGGGAACCACTGTTGAAATTCTGGAAGATCAGACCCCTGGCCACAACCATGGAAGTGACTGCTTGTCTCTTGTTTCTGTCAGGTAACATCTTAACATTTCTATTTCTTTGGCTACAGAGGAGCTAGTGGCCTTCATTTATCTTACATGAACTTTCTTGAGTTCAACCGATAGTGTTTATGAACTTTAAGCAGGCAAGTCAGGAACCTAGAAGTCAGTGCCATCATTTCCAAAGAACAGCCTTAGTCAACTGAAGTCATTACCTTTGCATGTCAAATTCCTGAAAATACAGCATTTAAACCTATACTTTAGAATAATTTATTGGGTTACCAGGGCTGCAAACATAACCTTCTAATCTAATCAGCATTATAGTCTCTGATCACGAGCAAAGCAGTCCTTGAGGAATGATTTTTCTGGGAGCACCAGGGTGGCTCAGTCATTTAAGTGTTCAACTTTGGCTCAGGTCATGATCTCACAGTTGGTGAGTTCGAGTCCCGCATCAGGCTCTCTGCTGTGAGCACAGAGCCCACTTCAGATCTTCTGTCCCCCCTCCCTCTCTGCCCCTCCCCTGCTTGAGCTCTCTCTCTCTCTTTCAAAAAAAAAATAAACGTTAATAAAATAAAATATCATAAAATAAAATAAAATAAAATAAAATAAAATAAAATAAAATAAAATTGTTTTTCTAGGATTATGCCCAGTAAATGTTTGGTGAATGAATGGATGAATGAATGAATGAACTAATGACTGACATCTAAACTGATGTCAGTTTCCCTCTTCCACTTAGTACTCTGCATAATCACTTCCTTTGACATCACACATTATGCATCCAGCACCACAATCTGATTTTAGTTCTAGAAGACAACAGATGTAAAGAAGAAACTTGGCTGCTGGTGTCAGAGAAACACATCAGAGAGGTTTCAAATGACTCCCAAAAGATGGCTTCTTCAAGTTACTACTTGTCCATCAAAAGAAGAGTTGAAGTTTTCAATCTTTCAGAAAAGTAAGGGTTGATAGGTTTATAGTGCCCATCCTAGAAGAATATCAAAGTACATTTAAAGAAATTTTAACACCAAATAACTTTAAAAAATGCTTATTTATTTATTTATTTTTAGAGAGAGAGGGCAAGCAAGAGAGGGGCAGAGAGAAGGAGAGAGAGAGAGAGAGAGAGAGAATCCCAACTCGGCCATCAAACTCACAAATTGTGAGATCATGACCTGAGCCAAAACCAAGAGTCTGTGCTTAACTGACTGAGCCACCCAGGCATCCCCAAATAACTTTTAAATATGATTTCAGAATCTGAATGATCTTTGAACACATCACTTCACTCATGGTTCCATTTGCATCTTTTGTTGCCCATGTAGTTAATTCCTCTCTACAAGGTCTTTTCTTTCTTTCTTTCCTTCCTTCCTTCTCTCCTTCCCTCCTTCCTTCCTTCCTTCCTTCCTATTAGTCACTAGACTTAGATGTATTCATAACCATTTTATATAGACCTTACAACAATGAAATATAAGTATTACTATAGTTTTTTTTTTTTTATAATTTGGGAAACTGAGTCTCAGATATATAAAATAACTTGCAGTAGAATCAGAATTCAAACCCAGGACTGAAAGACCCCAAGATCCAGAGTCAGTTCGTTTTAGTAGTTTATTTCTGATATTAAAAAAAAAAAATCATTGTTGAAAAACAGTAATGTCTTTTGTAGGTTATTAAAAGTTAATTTTAAAGCTAATGAAAAGAAAGTAAAAAACTTTAAAAATATAAATCATGAATACAGCATATTTTATAGCCCTAAGCAAAAGATAGAGCAGAGAAAAATAGAACTGAACAAGGATTAAATGTTAGTTTCTTCAAGATTCTTCTTGATGTATTATAAAAATTGATCATGTGTCCCTAAAAGCCATAGTGTAGTTATCTGGATGTGATTATTTGACAATGAAATGGAATTCTTCAAGTCTACTTTGATATTCAAGGACAGCAACGATGGCCTCCAGGGACAGAGAAAAAAAAAAATCCAGATAGAGAAACGTGTGAAGGGACATCATTTACAGAGAAATCCAAGATATTTTACTGCTGGTTTCCCAGCTGACTCCTTATCAATTAGCATATTTTCCTCTAAAGATAAGAAATGGAATGTTTGGGTTTCTGTTTAGGGATTTCTAGTTGAACAGATGATTGGTCAAGTGACTTGATGCTCTTGGGATGGATTCCAAAATCCTTACCTAATTGGCCTAAAATATGATATACAAGGTCTGGTTCTCTGGCCTCTCAGCCTTGTCCAGCACTGCTGTCTAGCTTTCCAGGCTCTTCCACCCTTGGCCTTCTGTGTCATTTCCAGGGAACTATGACCAGGCTCTTTCTGTTTCAGGATCTTCACTTTTTCATTGTATTTCTTTGCTCATCCCTTCCTTTCATTCCCTCTCCTCTTTAACCTCTTTTCACCCTTTCTTATTTATTTTTCCTGCCTTTGCTTATATTTTTCTTAGATAGGTCCCCCCAACAGCACAGGCCATGTGTGTCCCCCCCACCCCTGCCACCGACCCCAGGCTGAACACTTGCTATTTCCAGACACTGTTGTAAATGCGTTGCATGTGCTATCTCATTAATTCCTACAACAACCTTTGGAGGGAGTTATTGCTATAGTTCCAGGGCATCGCTGGGGAAACTGAGGCATGAGTAAATAAACACCTGGCCCACTCTCGCAGGGCTGGTGAACAAGATGTGAGCCTCCTTCTTGGATTCCAGAGCCCATGATTTTCTCAACCACTCAGCTAAACAGTCTCTCTTAGGAAACCCTATCTGCTCACTCCTGGCATCCTTCTCCTTGAAACACTTATCCTCATAATTATTTGCGAAACTATTTGTTTTTTGTCCATCTTTCATACGATAACTTCCATAGGATCAAGGTCTAAATCTCAGCCGTAGTACCTGCATCTAGCATTGTGCCTGGAACATAAGAGGTAGCCAATAAATATTGGGAGAGTAAATAAATGAATAGACGGGTCACATGGAGGGACAGATGGATGGCAAGATGAATGACTTTGTTGGCTTCGGTCTTTAAAAAGTGGTGCCAGTGAATTTTAGATTTTAAGCTTTACACACAAACGAAACCCTGTCCCCAGGGTAGCAATACTGTCCTCTTATACAAGGGGCAGGACCCTTGGGGCTACATATTTTAGACAGACTAAATCTGGGTTCACCTCAGTTTTACTTTTCCAGTGGGGAAGCACTGAGGTAGGATGCCCAGATCCAGCCAAATGTTTAAGAGGTCGATAATAAAACTGTCATGGGGCAGAGGAAGGGTAGGCTACAATGGTATAGTATTTTCAAGCTAAAAGTGACCGTAAATATCACCCAGTTCAGCTTCTCCGTGCGACAGTAGTTGATGTAGTAATGATTCTCAGGTACTTGGGCCAGATTTTTTCAACCGTATCTTCATCTGTTTTTAGCATAGGTGAAGGAATTCAGGAGTGTTCTGCCAGTGCCCTCCTGCCTGACGTGCTCTGCTGCTGTCAGAGATAAGACATGGTGCATTTTAGAAAAGCCACAGGGCTGTGATACGACACTTTCATCCAGCTGTGGAAGACATGGTGACTGATAGTAACTTCAGAAACATCACCTACTTACCGAATGTCTGAATTCACACAAATCAACAGTCTCAAGGCATAAAGCAACTATTTTATAGGAGTATGAGCCTGGAACCAAGGCTTCCAAGGAAAAAGCGTTTTGCGACGTCTTCTATTTGAAAATAGTATGGCAATTTTTGTTAAGATCACAGGCTGATTTCAAAGAAAGGACCCCTCTGAATACCTTTCCTTATTCAGTGTCTGACTTGCATAGAAATACAACTCCAGCCCCAAAGGTTGCCTAGAAAAATATTGCGTGGAGCTCAGGATTTGGAGCTAGCAAACTATCCTCTTTCTAGCTGTCACCTTGGGTCACACTTGACCTCTCTGAGTCTCAGTGCTCTCATCTGCAAAATGGAGCTAGTCCTTCAACAAACATCTCTACAGTGTCTTCCATGGATGAAGTTTATGAACTATGGGAGAGGTACTGTTCTTCAAGCGCATACCATGTAGTAGGTACTTTACGTGCATTACCTCACTCTGCCCACAACAAATCCCTGTGGTAGAGACATTGGAAACTGAAGCTTGAAGGGTTCGGCCACACAGTGAGTGGAAAAGCCAGGGCTAAAACCCAAATCCAGGGACACCACCGTCTTTGCTCCTTTGGCTCAGATTCACATGCAGGCTCCCATTTTGGAATGTTTTGGAAAGTGTGGAGGGCTAGATCTCTGAGGATTGTTGCTTTTGTGTGTAGTCTTTGCTGGATTTCTGCTCTCCTCCTAAATTCTTTCTTCTTTCTTTCTTTCTTTCTTTCTGCCCATTGTTAGCTTGAAGTGAAGTCCTTAGGGAAACTTTCTTGATCCTCTGAAACCCCCTGGAAAAGAAATGCAGTGGAGCTCGCGGTAGCTTTTCCAGTCTGCCTGTCTTGTGTCTCTGCCCACCTTCCCCATTTTAGAGGGGAGAAGAGTCGCTGTGAGGGGCTCTCCAGAGACCCCACAGGATGGGACAAGGAGCCACACCCTCCCTCTCTTCCTCTCTTGCCAAGCATCAGAGTTTTTCAGGCAAGATCCCCTTCCGGCACAATCCTATGCTTCGGGGAGTGTTCATTCTCTTAAAGATTATCTGCTGTTAAAACTCTCGAATGTTTGAAGTGTTGATTATTTTTACCTTATTTAATTTAATTTATTTTATTTTCCCTAGCTTTATTGAGGTATAATTGACAAATAAAACTGTGGATATTTAAAGTGCACAACATGATGATTTGCTGTAAGTATACATTGTGAAAATATTACCATAATAAAGTTAATTAACATATTCATCACCTCACACAGATACTTTGTTTGTTTTCAGGGAGAATGCTTAAGATCTATTCTCTTACCAATTTTCCACTATACAATACAGTATTATTAACTGTAATCACATGTACATTAGATACTAAGAACTTATTCATCTCAGAACCAGAAGTTTGTGCCTTTTGACCAACATCTCCCCATTTCCCCCACTTGCCGGCCCTTGGCAAGCACCAACATTCTTCTGGATGTTTCTATGAGTTTGACATTTTTTTTCCTTAAGATTCACACTTACCTAGTGAGATCATACAGTATTTGTCTTTCTCTCTATATAAAATGTTTCTTTATCAACTCATCCATCCACAGACACTTAGGTTGCTTCTTTGAAGTGCTGGTAATTTTAAACCCTGTTGTCTCACACTCCCTTGTCACTGCTGTGGCTGCTGGTTGGTTTGGAGGGAGAGTCACTCCCAACAGCAACAGCCAGCATTGTAGTGATTCCCAGAAGCCACGGAGACTCTCTGGGTAACTCTCTGTGCTGCTTTGTAGTGAACTCGGATTGGTTCTGTGTCTCCACGGTGCTGACACCAAGGCTGGGGATACACAAATTCTAGAACAGTTGAGGACAATGACAAAGTGATGAAAAACACAGGAGGATGCATTGTTCAGTGAACGGAATTTGTTTTTTAAATTTTTTTTTAACGTTTATTTATTTTTGAGACAGAGAGAGACAGAGCATGAACGGGGGAGGGTCAGAGAGAGAGACACAGAATTGGAAGCAGGCTCCAGGCTCTGAGCTGTCAGCACAGAGCCCGACGCGGGGCTCGAACTCACGGACCGCGAGATCATGACCTGAGCCGAAGTCGGACGGTCAACCGACTGAGCCACCCAGGCGCCCCAGTGAACGGAAATTGAATGGAGAGATGGAGACAGACAAAGAAAAAGGCTAAATAACTAAATCACTGATTTTTTTTTTTTTTTTTTTTTTTCACTCTCAGGATGGTTTTTCCCACCTGGACGGACACAAATGCTACAGAGCTCCATGGTAATATTGCCCGGGTGACCACAGAGCTTACTGACCAAGCCAAGGATCCTATTCCCAGGATAGCAGGCATACCCCAACTGCCTTGGGCAGGTCAGGATGTATGGTCTCCTCAATATTGGAGGCCACCTTGGGCTCCAGCATCTATCTGTCTTCTGAGATGCGCTTCTAAATGAGACATGGTGTCTCCTGGCCACACACGGGCCTGATGCATACTCACTGTTCGTTGAGGGGTAGTTCTCGTTTTCCTCTTCTGTTCTGCTCCCTATCAAGCGTCACTTTCTCAAATGTGGAGACCGAGACCTGGAGTCTTTAGTCAAAGAGATTTAAGTTTCAACTCCAGCCCTGCCAGTTACTGGCTGTGGGACTGTAGCAGGGTCCTGTCACATCCCCAGTGCTCCGAATTCTCACCCAGGAGGCACAGATAATAATAGCACCCATCTTCTTTGGTCGTTGTGAGGATAATAGGAGCTGATTCAAGTAAAGCGATTGACGCGCCTTGCACATAGCAAGCGTTCAACACACACTCAGCAAAATCACTAGCTATTATTCAGTGTTGGTGGAGAGGCAGAGATTATAAACCTCTTGAAGGCTCACAAAGACCTAGAAGAACATCCTCCCGCCCTCCCGGAAAAATTAACTCCTTTTCTCACTGGACTCACACTCTCACACTCCTACAATAGTGTGTGTAGCCCGCTGTGTGCAATTAAATTTGGATTTCCTCTTGCTCCTTTCTTCTTCATAGCACCAGCTACCTAGCATGGCCTAGCTCCTAGTACATGTTCAATAAATATTTGTAGAATTCATTTGAGAGGTCAATTCAGAAATGACGGTCCAAATTCTTTTCAGTTCCATAAATAAATGCATCACTTTGCATCGTATCTTTGAAATCGCCCCGTTTGCTCTTTCTGCCCAGGAAGTACCGTTTTGACAATGCAGGGCCCTTATCTTCTCCAAGGACCTTCTGAGTCCTGGGTACTTCAGCAAGGTCGGATCATGCAGAGGTCTCCTGGGGCATGGTTTCGAGGGCTTCGAGGATTTTCCAAGTTGGAGGAAAGAACCATAATGATCTCACTTTTGGAAGGACAAGTAGGTTAAGTTTCCCAGTAGGGTCCCTGTCAATAGGACAGAATTCAGTATGTATGGTCCCTAACTGCCCCATCACTGAGGTCCTTGTTCTGAAACTCAAATGCAGCCCAAATGGTGAGTCAATCTTGACCCAGGTTGCATGTACCAAGCTAGTAGCCCCACCAGTGGGTGGACTCTAGAATTAACTAGAATCTACACTTTACTGCAATGTCCACCTACCAGCTCCCTTCCATGATTACTTGAGTTCCACCTGAGTTCACTTCCATCACTCCTTAAAAGTGACAGCAGCCCAGACAAACACATGGTGATTTTATCCCTTTGGACTTGTTATGCTGGATTGGTGGTTGCTTCCCTTGGGGGACACTTTGGTAGTTGGTTCATTTTTCCCTGTCTTGGCCTCACCTAGTCCCAGAACTTCCCATCCCTCTGCCCAATGCCCGTAAGACATGGGCAACTTAAGGTAATCGTTTTTCAGTATGCAGGCTTTGGAGTTGCACAGGCTGAGTTTAAATTCCATTGCCATTGCTTCCACACCGCATGACCTTAGGTGAGCCACTTAACTCCTCTGACGCCTGAGATCCTCTGTCTTGAAAAGGAGCTTCATAGGATTACCTAGCTCCAAGGCAATGGGGGGGGAAATCACCTGAGATAATACATATAAATCTCTTAGCAACGTATCTGGCGCATAATGAATGCTCAGTTAGTATTGACAATTCTTTGCTGCTTTGTTGCTGAGCCCAGTTATACAATAATGGTAAGCACTAATCATGAAGCGATACTTCTGTCTTGACTACTGCTCTCCTGTCAGTAGCCGGAACCAGTTCACTACTGTTTCTGCCAAGTTCGGCAGTTCACGCTTTTTCATGATGGATTTGGGGTAAAGGAATAGGCTCCTATTCCTAGGAGCCACACCTCATTAGCCACGCCTACAGTGGAGTGTGCTTTTATTTACTTGCTTTATCTCATCTATTCACAAGTGACCTCAGAATTCAGGTTTAAAATAGGGGAAAGTGACCAGTCAGCATTCTTGCTCATCTATGTCGGTAAAGTTTTATGGCCACAAAGAAAAATTTGAGTGCAGAAGGAAAGCAATCTGCAGGCAGACTACTACAATAATCTCAGGGAGAAGCTCTAAAGGCTGGAACCAAGAAGAGGCATGTGAGGGTAAAACAACAACAACAACAACAACAACAACAAAACGCATCGCTTTTGGGCTTTAGAGCAGCTTCCATGTCAGAGAGACAGAAAAAAAACCTACATTTATTAGAGAACATATGGGGGCCTCTGTGATTTGGAATCTTGACCTGAGGGCTGGCACAGCATGGCAGGAACCCTAGAACACGCGCGCCCATGGCTAACATCCATCAAGGCCCCAGGAAAAGAGTTCCCCAACTCAGTTGACCTAAGTCTTCAGAAGAAAAGATAACTACCTCCACAAGCCACGAAGCTTTGTGGGCTATGCTGCTGCTGGCATGGAGGTCAGAAACAGCTTAGGAAGGAAGGAAGCATTGGAGTGGCGGCCATATTTAGGTAATATAAAAACGAAGTATTTAACTTCTCAAATTCTTCCTGAATGAAGTACGTGTGAAACAAAATAGTGGTTCTTTACGTTGGCAACCGAAGATGGAATTGTGGATGGTGTACGTTTTATAAAAGCTTTGATGATATTTAATTACCTCTTTAGGAAATAAATAATGTAAGGTTTATTTAATAATTTTCATTTATGTTGTTGATAGTTCTTAATTGTAAGTTGTATTTTTCTCTTCATTTTGTAAGTAACTTGGATATTTGATCAAAAAGACACTTTTGAAAGCACATGAAAAATAATTTCTTATACTTTAGATTTGCTTTATTTGATATTTTTGATTAAAATACAAATTTTGTGTACTTTGGACATGATTACATTTCCATTGTTAATACCTTAGATCATTATTATTAATAGACTCAAACTCAGTGAAAAGCTTGATAAAAATAATTTAATTAGTAATTTTACTCAAAAAGAAGGTAAAAATTAATTTTATGAAATAAATACATAATGATTTGTAAATTAAGCATGCTTTTACTTACTCACCCACCCAAACTTTTGCAACCCATCAAATGAATATCCAGGCATGTGCAATATTAAGTTCAGTCATCCTTGTTATTTTAGAGACTCAATTGTATGTGATAATAGCTTTATATCCTTAATTTTTTTTTTTTTTTTTTTTTTTTTTTTTTTTTTTTACCATTAGGAAGATATACTTGGTAAGGTGAGGGAAAATGTATTTTATTGAGAAGTCTGTATACTTATAACTTTTATATGTTTGTCACTTTTAAATGTTTAGACATATGGTAGGTAGGCTTCCATCTGTACTCCTCAAATGGGAACAAGGTCGGGTACATATACACCTGCTGGGGTGTATAGTTCTCTCATTAGAGGTTAATAAGAAACAGGAAGAATGAAGGCAGTCATGCCAACTTGGAAACCAAGGGATCAACCAACCAACCAATCAACTAACCAAAGAAAGAACAGATACCAACAGAAAGCAGCCACACCTGCTAGCTCACACCAGGGCCTTTACATCCTAAACCTAATTGCTCTGAATGCATCGCCCATAATTTTAGACAAATCTGCCCTTTTTAAAATGTTATGGTTTTGAAAAGAAAGGCAGGAACAGCCTACAGAATCTTTCATTCCTGATCTGATCATGTTCAACCTGTTGGCCACCTAATGAAGTGGAATTCAATGGTGAAATACTTAATTCAGAAAGTCAATATCCAGGTACTTTGACATTCTTAGAATCATAGATAGTGATTAAAGGTGATGAGGGACAGAGAACTGCAATTAAGAGAGACTGATCAGAGACTCAGAAGAACAAATTTCCCATCTTGAGTCCCTCACTGATTCATTGAAAAATGTTACCTAGATGCTATTCAAATGTCAAATGGCATTACTTTCCACACTGAGGATAGCACTGCCTTTCCAGAACAGTCAGATGGTCATCAAGGTAAAAGGCAGTTAAAATGTGCAATATGCAACACACACACAACACACACACACACAAATACCACATCATCAGCTCTGGGTTTGGGGTTTAGAAAGGGCTGTGTCAACACACTTTGTGTTTTTTTTATGTTCTACAGATCAGTGAATAACAGCCAACTTATTCTTCTGAGAGTAGGTATTTAAGAAATTAGCAAGGATTAGGAAACGCTTTTTCAGACATCTCTTTGGATTTACTTTATAAGGTTGTATGAAACAATGAAATCATTGTTCTGTATCAGAGTCTAATCTCCTTGGGAGTAACATTTTACTATCTGGTTCCATTGCCTTGTAACTGAGTGTGTGTTAAGTCTGAGATCTACATATGAGCCCCAGGGACAAATGGGTTCCTCACTGCCACAGTGTATATTTGTAATCAGACAATCAATATGGCTAACATGTGCCAACTTCACTGGAGGAGGGTGAGTGAGCCTGTTTGAGATTCATGATACTAGAGAAATAAGGTGAAGAAGTTGTATGAATGGGGCTTATTGTTTGCCTGTATTTAAAATGTTCTCATTTTCACAACATTTTACGGGGAGCTCTCAAAAGGCCTTTATTGATAGAGATACTCATTAAGTGTCAGTTTAAAAAGAGGTGTTGTTGATGTAATGTAATATAATCCCCTTTTGCATAAGCCTTTTTATCCCAGTGTATTAGGAGGACTTTGCCAACCTAATCCTATCACCAAAATCCAAGATGTCATTCATAGAAACCAAGAAAACTGCCTTCTAGATTTAAATTCTGATGTTTGAAGAGTTGTTCGATCCAACACTCCAAAAAGATTGGCAGAAATCTGGCACATGGCTTTGTTTCTCTGTGATAACCAGACGTTGAATATTTACTCATTCAATAATCATTTATGGAGCATCTACGATACACCAGGTGCAGTGCTGGGTGGGGAGATGAAAAAGCTATTGCCCTTACTTTCTAATGATGGAATAGCCTCGTGAATACTCCGGCAACATTGCAGTGCGGTAACCGTGATATGAGCGCAGTTTACATAGTGCAAGTATCCAGGCAACGTAGGGAGTCTGTGCAAGTTAGCAAGTTGGAATAGAGCAGCGATTCTCAAAATACAGTGCCAGAACCAGTAGAAACAGCATCACCTGGGAACTTATTAGAAATGCAAATTCTCAGGCCCCAGCACTACTGAATTCTAAACTCAGGGGGTGAACCCTGCAATCCGTGCTTTAACAAGCCCTCCAGCTGATCCTGACGCTTGCTCTCGAGTTCAAAAACCACTAGCCTAGAGCAGTCATTCTCAAACTCGGGTGCACAATAGTTTCACCTGGGGAGTGCTTAAAACTCCCCAAAGCTCAGGCCACAACCCAGACCAATTAAATCAGAATCACCGGGGGGAGATGAAGTGATGTCTGTGTCGGGTTTTAAAAGTCAAATAAGATCTTTCCAGGAAGATAGAGTGAGAAGGCATTTCAAGCAGGGAAAAGATTCCACAAAGGCTCAGAAGCATGAAAAAGCTCTGTTTATTAAGGTAAAAACAGCCCTGTTGCTGAAGCATCAAGTTTGAAAGGAAAAGTAAAGGAAGACTGAACCGGAGCAGTAGACGGGCCAGGAGTCAGTTCACAGAGCTCTACGACTTGGGGAATGAATTGAATCTTGGTTACACTTTTTTGCTTTTTTTTCTTTCTGTTCTCTATTGGGAAATTAGTTTGGGTTCCATTTTACTACTACCCATCTTGCTTCCTGGGCTTGGCTTTCCCGGTAAAACCATCCCTCTCAGCTAGGGCCATTTGCAATTAAGATCAGCGATGACTAAACACTCAGCAAAACTCAGCCCCATGCTCTTTAAACGGAGAGACAGAGAGTTGGTAGCAGGGAAGTCAGAAAAGAGGATCTGAGACAAAGTGAAGAAACTTCAGAAAAGGAAAGGATTGCTTTAGACTTTTGATTGTTTTGGTTTTGGTTTTGTTTTTGTTTTCCAGCTGAATCAGGGAGGGACTCTGGAATAGATGCATCTGCCCTCTAAGAAATCAAAGCCAGATACAGGAAGTGGGTGGAAAGGGCCTTCTGAACAGCCTCAGCTGCCGCGTGCCTTCTGTCTGCTGTGGGCACAGCAGCTGCACAGACCCCTCTTGTTGGGAGACAAGACGGGATCCTTTCAGTCGTGTGACCTCTGCCTCCTCTCCAATGGTAGGGAAGAGAGAAGCCGAAATTCTTCCCTGTGACTGAGCGCATGAGAATGTGACAGTTATTTGGGGTAACAGGTTTCCTGGCCATCAGGGCAACTGTGAGGGATGAGCACCGTTTCAGGGGAGGAAGAAGGATGACAAGGTGGCAGGAGTGGTCCATTCCTTGATTGGTGTAGTGTGAATATTTCTGAGAGACCGAGATGGGCAAAAAGCTTAAGCCACACCATCTTCATCTTGGCAGAGGGGCCGTGGCGGTTGAATAAAGCCTCCAGCACCCCCTACCCGTCCCTCTTCTCCTCCACCTCCCCTTGAACATTTTTAGGGTGTCAGATACTCTAACAGAATCTGCTCTTTGAATTGGATTCAAGTTCAACTTCTAACTCGGTGTTCACATTCACAGCCTGCTAACAAGACGAAAACAACTATGAATCAGCTGCGAGGCTGTTAACACCCAAGCCTGTCCTAACTTCATTAGGCTCAATTCTCTACCTTTGAAATATGCACTAGGATCTACGGAAGGCAAGGGAATATACGCAGTGGAAGGGGGTGGGTGTTCGTATGCTAGGGACAGGACGCATCAGCTAACTGAGCCTGAGACTGTGGCGGACCGTGTGGGTTCATTTGAATGGGAGTAAGCTCGTCATTTGACTCCCGGTTGGACTCTATCGGCCATTTTGGCATCATCTCACATCTCCATCCATCACATCACACGATAAATTTGGAAGAAAGGGCCAACTCTGTTTCCACCTGGAAGGAGATTTGGTTTTCCTTCTCGGTGAGTTTTTAATGGCTCTTGTGTGGTTGACTCTTTATTATATGTTGAAGTCTTCCTCTGTGCCAAGCTGGGATAAACACTTGATATGGCAATGTGATGGCATGGTTCTTAAGCCACAGACTTTAGAATCATTCTGCCAGCTTCATCCCTTTGGACAACTCACCCAATCTAGTCTAGCCTCATATATTAGTAATAATAATGTAGTAGCACTTGCCTCATTAGATTATAATGAGAGTTAATGAACGTATCTATGTAATATGCTCACTATAGTGCTTGGCACATAGTAAGCGCTTGTGAAAAGTTATGAGTTGCCATGAGCCATTATTTCCACTAAGTGTACACACCTCTCCCTCTTTGCAGAGTGCAAGAGGGAAAGAGATGTCCAGAGTTGACCTCCCGGTACAAAGTCGTACAACCTGGTAAGTGGAGATTCAGCATTCAAACTCCGTTCCGGGAGCAGAGGGCGGTCTGTGCTGTTCAACGCTATGCTAGCCAGCCTCTACCAAACAGTTATTTCTATATTATCTGACTGCTCAAGTCCACCTCTCTTCTTCTCAAAATGATTACCAGTTTGTCCGGTGCATAATTTATTCTCAAATCTTATGCTTTTTTTTTTTTTTTTTTTTGCCCTCGTTGGATTCCTCTTCTCAGTTTGCAATTTTACTGTTGCATTTCTGCATTGTACTCACAGTTTTTAATACCATCTGTTATAAACTAGTCATTTTGCTTCCACACATTCCAAAAGATAAGACTATTTCTTAAGAAAAAGCAGAATAACGCAGGAACAGATTCTCAGATGCAATCATCACGATGTGCAATGAATATCTGAGCATTGGCATGGGCATTATGCGTTCCAATATTCCTTTTCTTGTCTGCGTGGCAGAGACTCAGTAACACTCTTCTAGAGACAGCTGGCTATTGTAGTCTGGGTGAAAAGCGTCACCAACAGATCTGTGCTCAGTGTTGCAATGAGAGAACAAAGATGGTGGCAGTTTCAGACATGCGTGTGCACGTATGCATATGAATGATATACACGTATATATTCGTGTATGTGTGTGTACTTCTGTAATCACTCGGTACTCTTAAAAAATATATAGTTGGGATTTTATGGGCTACATCCACAAGCCACCCCCGTAAGCTGAAGACCAACAAGTCCATCACCTCCTAATCTACTGAACTGAAACAAGGGAAATCAGGTCGTTTTTCTGGGACTATTTAGGTAGAGATAATTTGAGAAGTCAATTACTAGAAGTTAATTGCTGTCACATGTAGAAGATACCAAACAGGTTCATTTTAGACCCATATTATCAAACACGGTGTGCACCATCATAACAAGACATGGTTGTGTAACGTCCAGCAGTAATGAACACAATATGTTTGTATAAAGGGTGTCAAGTGACACGTTTTTTTGTTTGAGTTTTGCTTTGTTCCAGTTATCCAGATAGCTTTGGTTTCTTGGAGACGGGAGCTGTAACTTGCTCAGAACTTTCATACCCCTTTCAGGGGTATAGTACTTGATATATGTTGTTGTTTTTTTTTAAGTGTTTATTTATTTATTTATGAGAGAGGGAGAGAGAGAGGAGGGGGGCAGAGAGAGAGAGGGAGACAGGGAATCCCAAGCAGGCTCCGTGCTGTCAGTGCGGGGCCCGATGCGGGGCTCGAACTCATGAACCATGAGATCACGGCCTTAGCTGAAATCAAGAGCCGGATGCTTAACCGACTGAGCCACCCAGGGGTCCCTGATATACAGTTTTTACTCAGTGAAGAAGTATATTTAACTCCGATTCTCCTTTTTAAAAACTATTATTTAACCGGGCATGAAGTCACAAGTGAAAAAGTGTCATTTTTTTTTTCTTAAGCTTTTAAAACTACTTAACTGCTCAACACTTCTTGAGCACTCATTGTATCCAAGACGTGCCTTGGAGGAATTGTAAAGTAGTGTTATACAGAAGGCAGGGAAGCGCATCTCTACCTTCGGGTAGCTCCCAGGCTAGTTGCGTTCTGGGCTCGTATCTAAATAATTATCAAGTTGTGCAAGTCTAACCATTTCCTAGAGACAGACATAGCATCACTTCCTGAGTTAGGGCTTCACGAACAGAAAACATCGCACATCCTCTGCCCTTCACTTTTCTTTACATGAGCTCTTTAGGTTGCAGGACTCAGGAAAACCACATTAAGAGGAAGCTCAACTTTGCGTGTGTGTGTGTGTCCAGTGTGTAAACATATTTGATAGCATGAATTATTAAGAAACCGCTCCCCATTGACGCAGGCTCTGGGCCACATGCTCACTCTTTCTCCAGTGACCCTTCGGGACCTTTATGCTTTACACGCTGGGACGATAGTTACAAAATTAGGAGGTACCTGGAGGGCATGTCCTTTTACAACTGTCCCATAGTCGTTCAGTAATCACAGCTGGGCCACCACGCATCCTTGTGCCGCATAAATGGGGGAGAAATGGAGGTTCTAGGTAACTTGGGGCTCTCAGACACTTCAAAATGGTCATTTTCTGTGTACTATATCACTGGAATATTTCATCAGAGATTCTGTCTCTTCTGCTATTTATTCTACACCCATTTCCTTCATTGGGCCGGGTTTCGTTTACACGTGAGGGACCCATGCGTGAAAAGATATGGATCCTGTCCCGAAGGGATTTATATGTCTGGCTTGACCGTTTGAAGGCCACAGATGTGTTGCTCCCGCTCCTAACCCTTCCGAAGGAGCAACTGTTAGGTTCTGAAATTTTATAGACAGTATTTGCTTTAAGAGACGACGGCGCAGGAAGTCCCGAAATGCACCACAGAGCATGATAGGTTGTGATATTCTGCTGTAGCTTAATGCATACTGTAGCCAACGGCAAGGTGTCTCATCACTAATTATATTCATTTTGCACTTAACGGAGACATCCAAAGTACAGATCTTAAAATGTGGAAGTTGAACTTCTGTTCAAATTATACTCTCCCTAAGGAAAATGATTCCCTTTTCTAGCTACACTTTCGGCTTTACTTACAGGCTGCCAAAACACTTCATTTAATTGGGGAAAAGTCCATCCAACTGTTGTCAGAGATCATGTAACAACCAGTTGTTTTGCTGATTTTTTTAAAACCTTGTAACAGCACGTTTGTGTTCTGGTGACCCAGCCTTAGGCTACCCGAGAGAGACACAGTTGATAGAGTGGATTTAAGCAGGCAACGAAAAGAAGAATGTGCATCCTTGCAGACTTTTTCCCATTAAATTTTATAAAACTTCTGCATACTTTATATCACTTAATTATCCCAAGGCTCCCGCAGATAGAGGTAGTATTATTATCCTCGATTTTCGGATGAAATACTATTTCGGAAGTGATAGGGGTAGGATTTAAGCACAGGTATTCTGCTTCTAATTCCTGGTATTTTCCCACTTCACATTTCTAAACTCTAGCGTGCGCTAGGATAAATCTTTGTCGGAATCGTGTTTTCAGTCTGATTGTTGATACCCAAACGCCAACGTTGCTTAGTTCTCGCAAGCTATCACGTGCATAAGTCAGATTCTAAGCCTGGAGTTCTCTGAAAGGAACCTCATGTGTGTCGGATGTCAATAGGGAACTATTCGGGACCGGAGAAACAGCATGGCATTTATTAGTAGCCTTGGGTTTCTCTTTGTTAAGGGTAGAAGGAAGCAATGCCTTTAGTTCTGGACTCGGCCTGGAATTTATCTTACACTGAGTCACTAAGGACAACCAGTTGTGGTAGACAAAGCTATGGAGTTGGGGCTTTAAGTTAAGCCAAAATACTTTCAGGAGGATGTGATGTAAGGTCACATCAACCAATATCCACATAGTCCCTAGAATGTGCGGGACATAGTGTAGGTGTTAAGTTGGCGGGGGGGGGGGGGGGGGGGGGGGGGGGGGGGGGAGGGAACATGTATCCTGTCTTGCCCAGAATAGTCCTGACTTATGCCAGGAGTGTCCCGTCCGCTTAAAGCCACTGACCCCTTCCCTTTCAACAATTACACAGTCAACCTGGTTGGAATAGAGACAAAATCAAGAAAAACTCAGCGTCCTCAAGATTGTAATACGATGGAGACAGAAGAAGAGGATTCCTACATATAAAGTAAAGCAGGATGTTCCGAACGCTGTCTTAAAACAACATCGAGCAAATGCTTTGGGAGTTTAGAAATACGTATTTAGTTGGGGTTCATGAGGGAGGAAAACATCACCTTATGTCGTGTTCCACAGCAACGATGTGCTATCAAAGATGTCGGAGTCGAAGCAAAACCTGTGCTGGTACTGAGAGCCGTGGTTCAGGTGTCATTCTCCATGGAGGAAGATCTGTTTTGTTCTGGATCCTTCGGCAGAGCCACACCAGACAAATCCGAAACTTTGACATCAGTCAGGGCACTAACTGCAGAGAATTCATAATGTCTTGGCTTTGAATCTACACTTCTGTCTAATTCTGCTCCTGTCTCCTCCTGCTCAGACTGATGCTGACGTCAGTGTGATGGGTAGGAAGCGTAACGCTTCTGAAACGAGAACGCACTCCACAAAAATGCCCATTAAAAACACTTCTCCCTCACTATTCTCGTCATGAGAGTGCCCACTTGAACCTCGCAGCTTTCGGTGGTGAGAATATAAATTCTAGGCCAGGTTCTATTGCCAACGTCTTTACCCAATTATTTAAGCCTTCTACTTTGCGGTTACTTCCTATATTGAACTATTAAATCTCCCGCTGGTAAGGCCCCGGTCTCCTTCACCTATTTCTCAGCTGTTGTGGGAGAAACTGCTGCCTTGCTAAGGTATTTGTTTTTAAGACTTTAACGTCCATTTGTATATGAATTACACTGGGCCCTGTGGGTGAAGAGAAGCAGTAAATAGTGGCTTTTGACCTTAACAGAGGACCACACATCATAATTCGCTTGGACACTTCAGGTCTGTGGCAGGTTTCCTGGTGTAATTATTAACAATATCTCTTTTCACTCCCCAAAGTGTCCCAATTTAGATAATAAATGATCTGGTCCCCTAGACCTGGGAGGCCTTCAATTCCGTTAGGGAGACAGGAGGCACCAACAGGAAGAGACGACAAACACAACAAAGCAGGGTGTGATGAATGTCAAATACGTGATCTGCGCCGTCATGAAAGGGGCCACATTTTAGGAGGAGAGGCTGCCGAGGACTTCAGCCATCTGGTAGACTGCCTCAAGATGAGAGTTGGCTCTTCAAGAACATGGAGAATTCAAACGGGTGCTGAAGAAAGCAGATTGCGCAATAAACCCTTCGCTGGAGAGACTGCGAAAATCGAAGCAAAGCATAGTTTTGTGTTTTTTTTTCCAATCTGAATAAGTCCTCGTAGGAATGATTTCCTCTTCTCTTCTAAGCAAGCCGATGTTAGAGGCAAACCAGCTTGGCAGCTTGAGCAGAAAACCCATTTTAGTCTATTCAAATACGTGGGGGTTTTCCAAATGTTCTCTTTGGTTCCCCACCACGTTCTGAGCCATTTGCCCTGCCGACACAGTCACTGTTCCGTAGCTGGGGAGCAACCAGAGCACCAGTCAAGGAGCCCCCAGACGGCAGTTTGGGCTTCAGGGACAATTCCAAGGTGTGGAGCTGTGCACATCACCCGTTTCCCATTTGGCTGCCTTTCAACCACCCTCTTGGTCCCTTTGAGTACAGGGACACCGGGAGAAGGAAATGGCGAATGGGAACACACGCCTAAGGCTACAACCTCCCTTTTCAAAGGCCTCTTAAGGAAGTGGTGAAAAGCATCCACCAGCTTTACTTATTATTCAAAATGTCCACCATTGGGGCGCCTGGGTGGCTCAGTCGGTTAAGCCTCCGACTTCAGCTCAGGTCACCACCTTGTGGTCCGTGAGTTCGAGCCCCGCGTCAGGCTCTGGGCTGATGGCTCAGAGCCTGGAGCCTGCTTCCGATTCTGTGTCTCCTTCTCTCTCTGCCCCTCCCCGTTCATGCTCTGTCTCTCTCTGTCTCAAAAATAAATAAACGTTAAAAAAAAAAAAAAAATGTCCACCATGAATAGAGTTGGGATTAATGCTTTGAACGTGTGAATGTCACAACCACCCTGGCTTCTTTGAGCATCATCCCATTAAGTTCAACATACATGGCTGTTCACTTCTTAGAGCTTAATTGCATCAATGGTTTTTAGATTTTCTTTAAGGATTGAAACCTTTTTATTCAGACAAAATCTTAGAGAAAATGCTAATTTGTGTGAGACACAACCTGCTAGTTATCAACTCAATATACAGTCTTCCCTTCTTTGTTTGTTTGTTCCTTTTTTGAGTTTATTTATTTTGAGAGAGACAGAGAACACAAGAGGGGGAGGGACAGAAGGAGAAGGGAGAGAATCCCAAGCAGGCTCCGCACTGTCAGTGCAGAGCCCGATGTGGGGCTTGAACTCACAAACTGAAATGTGAGATCATGACTGAACTAAAACCAAGAGTCAGATGCTTAACCGACTGAGCCACTCAGGTGCACCTCCCCTTTCTTCTTGTTGTGGAAGCCCCAGCTCTTATTTGGGGCAGCAATATACCCAGCTTAAAATAATAAAGCCCAGATTTCCCAGCTTTTCTTTTATCTAAAGGTTGTCAAATGACATAGGTCTAGCCAAAAGAACATGTAATAGAGGTGTCCAAGAAAAACCATGAAAGAGGGCTAAATCATCTGGCACGTACCTTTATGTTCTTTCCCTTTCCCTCTAGCCTGCTTGAGCTGTGGGCGTAATGGCTGGGGCTCTGGCAGCCTTATTGAGAACAAAAAGATGGGGCCATACTCTTAAAAAGTAAGGACAGAAAGCCGTAGGAACTTAGGGATCTAATGATATCAGGGAACTACCAGATCAATCCCCGAACTGCCTACTTGTGGACTTGTTTATGGGGCATAGAAAAATCTCTCTATGTTATTGATTTTTTAATGTTACCTACTTAAAGGTTTCTACGTTCACAGAAAAAGGGCCATTTAATGTTAAACTGTTAAATGTTAACCTATTGAATGTTAAACTGACAAATAGGACACGTCTCTGGTTGAAGTACAGGTAAATGGAGAGAGTTTTACCCACCATAATATTTGAATTATAAGATGTTTATCAAGCAACTTTGGGTTAATATAGCATTTCTGGAGGCACCAATAATGAAATAAAGGGCCATCTCTAAATCATTTAATCTTGTTAGAGTCATGCCCCTCCATATTGACTGTAGAATGCCCTTAAGGCAAAAACATTGGAGGGAGGTATAATTTCTTTATCTGTTACTTCAGAGCAAATGCTAGTAAATCCAGAGTGCTCTAATCCAGACCTTAACCACTATTAAATAATACGCTTTTTTTTTTTTTCAGTTTAAGCGGGAAAACATGGGTACAAAAAAAATAAAGAGTGAAGAAAATATCTACGAATCGCTAGTCATTTTATCTGTATTATACCATGCCATCACTGCTCCAAACCTATAAGGGAGGGTGATCCAAATGTTGCCTGATTCCAGTAAGCACCATTTGTGTAGAATACAATGCGGGGAGTGTCTCTGTAGCCACACAATGCAGCACCCCTAAATTAGAGGAGAGAACCTGCTTTATTGACCAAAGCTCCTTTCTTTGCAGAACCAGCCTCCATTCCATCACAATCTTGCACCATCCACGTGGTTCAACGGGCCTGTTTTCCTTGCCTCACTTTGGTCATTTGACCCAGGCTCTGTCTATCCAGCTCTCCATCCCATATTTACAGTTAACTTAAGGACGTTCTTAACCAAACTCAGACCAATGAGAGTACCCCTGGGACATTTTCTGGAGCGAAAGGGAAAGATCTCTTCTTCCTCTTAGATCCTGATTGTAAGGAACACGTGAGCCTTCAAGCTGCTAGTGGCCATCTCACTGCTATTTATCAAGAGCTTGTCTGAAAATGGAACTATACCATTATTTGAGAACACAGATCCAGTCATGTTAAAGACCCCGGACTTTTTTAGTTACATGAGTCCATTAATACCTTTTTCTTAAAAAGCTAGTTTGATTTCTATTTCTGGCATTTGCTATCAAGGAGTTTCAACTAATGCAGGTAGCTGTTGCGATCTCTCTGAGGCTCTGAGAAATTAAGCAACTTGGCCAAGCCTAGCCAGTAATTGATGGAAGCAGGATTCTAATATAGGGCAATCTGGTACTGACATCAATTTTCTTTTCATTACACTATGCAGCTTCCCCAAGCTGATAAAATCAATCACAATTTATGGAAATAATGTTGACGTATCATTAGGCTTTCTAAAATATATCATTTCTACAAATACAGTTTCCATGTCCCAAATTTTATGCTAATTTTATCTGGTAAATTTATGAGGCAGAGTTATCATTGTTCGTTATGAAAATATTACCTATTTACGAAACTATAGAGAATGTTTTTGTGGGACCTGTCAACGAATCCTTTCTGAATACCTACTATGCACATGGCATTGGCTTAGTTGTTAACAAGGAAATAAAAGAATGAAACAAATGGAAATAGTAGTCTAGACCATTACATATTTTTAGAAATTTTTTTAGATGTTTTTTTATTTATTTTTGAGACAGAGACAGAGCATGAGTGGGGGAGGGGCAGAGAGAGAGGGAGACACAGAATCTGAATCAGGCTCCAGGCTCTGAGCTGTCAGCACGGAGCCCGACGCGGGGCTCGAACTCATGGAGTGTGAGATCATGACCTGAGCCGAAGTCGGCCGCTCAACCGACTGAGCCACCCAGGCGCCCCAGACCATTACATATTTTTGAGTCACCATATTCCAAGATGGAAAGTGGTGAGTGCTATAACACCAACACAGGTAAAACACTACTGCAAAGAAGAGCGGGTCGATAGGGAAGATGTTACTTGAGCTAGGCAGTATGGATCCTATGGGACCAAATGTGAGGCAATGTGAACAGGACCTTTTTGGCTAGCTGACAGACAGAACTTTCTGCAATGATGAAAATGCTCTCTATCTTCCTGTGTGACATGGTAGATACTGGCCATGAGCGAGTATGAAGCCCTTGAAATGTGGCTAATTCAACAACTATATGGCCAATGTCTATCATTTTGGCCACCGCAGTTCTAGAGAAATAACAACGCAAACGGCATAAGCAAATGCGTAGGATGAGAAGAATGGAAAGCATGGGGTTTGCATGAAAGATAAAGCAAGTTGTCTACCTCTGGTGGAATCGAGCTCATAAGGCAGTGAAAGGAGAAATAATATTCAGTAAAGTTGACTGGGTCTGGTTCATGGAAGATTTTCACTTTGGGCTAACGACGGTTTCCCAAGCTAACAAGTGGCAAGGCCAGCGCTCTGCTGTGGGTAGATGCAACGGGCAGTGGTGGATGGGTAGAACCAGAAAAGATACAGAGAAGTAGAGGGGCACGAGGGGACCACAGGGAGAGTCCAGACGAGTTCAGGAAAGACAGTGACAAAGGAGATGTTGGAACGAAGACCGACGTGAAGTGTGCCTCGTGAAGGTAGAAACGAGAGAAATAAGAACTGGTTGGAAGAGTTGGAAGGTGAGGAAGAGAAATGCATTGCGGAGAGCAAAAAATTGGAGAGAAATGAGAGGAGAAACAGGTTTGGATTACAGCCATCCGATTTAGAGAGACATTCTGAGTTTTATTTGGGACCTTTTGAGTTGAAGGTGATAGTGTTAGAGGTAGAATTGTCAAATTAGAGAGAAGTGTTTAAAAATGCAGTCGCAATTTGGGAATTATCAGCGTATAGGTCTGGGATCAGCCAACTGTGGCCCTCAGGCCAGATCAGGCCTCCCACCTGTTTTGTAGGGTGTTTGATTGGAATTCACCTGTTCTCATTTGTTTCCATATTATCTATAGCTGCTTTGCACTATAAATGCAGAGCTGAACAGTTTCAACAAGACTATTTACTATTCACTATCTAGCCCTTTACAGAACACATTTGCTGACTCTGATATAGATGATAGAAATCATCGGAATATGTGAGATCCTAAGAACTTTACGATAGGAAGTTCTATACAGTAGAGTTCGGTATATTGTTCTATTAACTATTATTATGATATTGCTATATATATTTATTATATATATATATATATATTACATATATTATTGCTATAATATATTTATATTCAGAATGAAACTGCAGAGATCCTCCATTATCCTCAAATATTTCTTGGATCACCAAGAAAAGATTAAATAATTCCCCACATAAAAGTCTATTAAATGTGTTGGGTTTTGTCTAGATATTTGGAAATGAGTTCTCCTTTGGGATTTATATCTATCTATTAACCATAGCATTTTGTTAAGCAGAGTGCTTCATTCTCTGTATGCCAAACAATATATATTTTCAGCCATACGGAATTCTTACTTCATTAAAGTTTCATCAATTAATGGAAACTTAAATGGGATCTGAAGTGTCAGTTTCAGGTTCAAACTTGTGTGGCCAAAGGAAAACAGACAACTGTTTGTATCTTATAGGGAGAATATATTTAAGTATCAGTATAATAAAAAAATGAAATAAGGAGAGAAGGAAGGGAAGGAGGGAAGAAGGAAGAAACGGGGGAGAAATACAGGAAGAAACAAAAAACAACTGGAATGAACATGGACTTTCAGGCCAAACAGATTTAGCCTTGAAACTTGGTTCTGTCACTAAAATATGTGTGACCTTGGGCACGGTATTTAATCACTTAAACATCAATTTTGTCACTTCTTAACTATAAATATCAACTACTTCATAAATGTGTTTTGAGCCTAGGGCTGTGATAAAATACATCACATCAGGTAAATGTGAATTTCAGGAATACGGAGCATAATTTTTTTTTTTAGTGTAAATATATCCGATGCATATTTGTTACCTGAAATTCAAGTTTAACTGAGTGTGGTCGGCTCAATAATGGCCCTTAAATATGTCTATGTCCTAATGCTCAGAAGCTGTAAATGTTACCTCATATGGCAAAAAGGACATTGCAGTTGTGATTAAGAATCTTGAGACCGGGAGATTCTCCTGGGTTTCTGATGGGCCCAGAATAATCATGTGGGTCCTTAGGAGAAGGATGATGCAGGAAGAGTCAGAGGAGAAGACAATGTCAAGATGGAGGCAGAGATTGGAAGGATGCACTCTAAAGATGGAGGAAGGGGCCAAAGGCCAAGGAATACAGGTGGTCTCTAAAAGCTGAAAAAGGCAAATCAACAAACTCTCCTCTCAGAGTCTGAAGAAACCAGCCTCCTTGGCACCTGGACTTTAGCCCAGTGAAACTGATTTTGGACTTCTGACCTCCAGAATTGTAACAGAATAAATTTGTGTTGCTTTTAAGCAGCTAGGTTTGTAAAAAATTGTTACAGTAGCCATAGGAAACTATTATACTGAGGAGCCTGTATTTTTATTTGCTGTATCTGGTAACCCTACTGATGATTCTGGGATAAACTTCCCACTAAACGTGGCAGAGTGAACATCTGCATTTATCTTTGCTTTTTCCAAAATTCTCACCAAAATTAGATTCAGAGTAAATAACACATAAATCCATAAAGATGGGGAGAAACGGGCAGGGGTGGGGAGACATTAGCAAGCTATAAATGTTAACCTAATTTAAAAGCTGAAAGAACGGCGACTAATGTAACCAGAGAGAGTGATACTGACATAAACAAGCCAAGCACTGAAACCTAAAGCAATGGAGGCGGATGCAGAAAGAAGCAGCCCATTCACACTGCAGAACTCGGAAAGGTTCAAACATTGAAGGCACTGGGGACAATGCAGACAAAACAGGAGGTTTGTTGAACGTCTGCTTAAGAAACAATTTGTCACCGGGGCGCCTGGATGGCTCAGTCGGTTAAGTGTGAGACTTCAGCTCAGGTCATGATCTCACAATTCGTGAGTTCCAGCCCCACATCGGATTCTGGGCTGACAGTGCACAGCTCATGTGAGAGATTCCCTGTCCCCCACATCCCCTGTGTCCCTCCCCTCCCTCCCTCTCTGTCTCTCTCTCAAAGACAAACATTATATATATATATATATATATATATATATATATATATATGTATATATATATATATACACATATATATATATATACACACACACACACATATATATCTCTTAATATATATATATACATATATATCTCTTTATATATATATATACACACATATATCTCTTTATATATATATATATATATATATATATATATATATATATACACATACATATATACATATATTAAGAGATACTCTGGAGTCTGGGAGATCAGACACAGAGGAGGGTGGGCTTGACAGAACTTGTACTAAAAATAGAGCATTATGTAATTGTTGGCATACTGAAGAGTAAAAAAACTCTAACCTCCTTCCCTGATATGATTTCAGGATACTGGACATCAAGATTTTACTACCCAGACAGGAAATGTAATTTTGCAATTCTATTACTGTGTTTTGAAACATCTCAGCTTTTGAGAGAAATTTTTTCACAGCTTCCCCCTTTTCAAATGGATCATTTATGTTATATACTAGAATGGAATAAAATTAAGAAGACCATTTGACAAAAGATTAAAGTAATTGCAAAAATACAGAGAGCCTATTTGATGTCTTTTTTTCTCCTAAAAATATTTGAAAAAAAAAGAAGAATATAAGACTGTATCTTTAAAATAGTTAGAATAAAATATTTATATAATTTGGTGAACTTTCACAATAATGTCCTTCATTGAGCAGTATTAAATCCTCAATTACAAAATAACTCAGCACCTTTAGAGTTTTTCCTCAGTAAAAAAACTATGGTCAACAGAGAAAATTCAGTTAAGGTTGTCAAAATGTCAAATTTATTAACCACTAAAGAATGCAACTTTTAGAAAGACTGGTAATTCTGTGGGGAAAGTTAAAATAATAAGATCATTAAAAATACATTTTTCAGAAAATTTCCAGCATCATGATATTAGATTCAGGTATAGTTTTAAATGACTAACTTGTATAAATAAGTACCAGGAAGCAATTATTCTCATATTATTTTTAATAGTTAGATAATGATACATAAGGAATTTTTGCTTTACTATCCATGAATAGTATTATTTTGAACTTTTAAACAAAATATTTTTAAGTGTGTTTATTTATTTTGAGAGAGAGAGAGAGAGAGAGAGGCAGAGAGAGAATCCCAAGCAGGCTCCAAGCTGTCAGCACAGAGCCAGATGCGGGGCTGAACCCATGAACCATGAGATCATAACCTGAGCCTCAATCAAGAGTTGGACACTCGACTGATCGAGCCACCCAGGTGCTCCTAGGCCAAATTTTTTTTTTTTTAATTTTTTTTTTTAACATTTATTTATTTTTGAGACAGAGAGAGACAGAGCATGAACGGGGGAGGGTCAGAGAGAGAGGGAGACACAGAATCTGAAACGGGCACCAGGCTCTGAGCAGTCAGCACAGAGCCCGATGCGGGGCTCGAACTCACGGACCGCGAGATCGTGACCTGAGCCGAAGTCGGACGCTTAACCGACTGAGCCACCCAGGCGCCCCTAGGCCAAATTTTTAAAATTATTTTTTGAGTAGAATTATTTTATAGGCCAACCGATACGTAATAATAGGGTGGGTCTGGAGTGAGTGCTAGCATAACCCAGGGCCAGCACCATCACCAAAGACAAGCTCAACAGTCGGGACCTCACAGTCCCGCTCTGTCCTACCTGGAAGAGTCTGCACCAAACGTGGATGGCTGAGACCCTGAGCTTCGGCCACATCTCAGAGAGGGACAAAGAGAGGTGGGAAAACCAGTTGTCCCTATAATTGGAGCGTGATGCTATGATGGACACATGATGTTGCTTGTTGCTGCTCTGATAATAATTTCATATAAAGACAGTGAGCCAAGTTAAAAAAAAAAATCATCACTCTCTTCTATTTTTCAGTGTGGATCAGCCTTGGTGGCCTTGGTGGCCTGTCCTAGTTCTGATTTAACTAGAAATCTGGATATAATCACATTAGTCCTGTGGGGGAAAGCGTCGAGAGAAGAGAGTTAATCCTCATTTTCTCAAGAGGAAGCTGTCATTACGGTCGGCAATGTCTAAGAGTTTTTAGAATCTTCAAGAGGCAGCACCATAAATGTATCAGGTGTAAATATGGAAGAAAATAGCAGAAGAACCTGCTAAGCTGGTCGACACTAGAAATGCGCTTGGGATGAGGGGAGAAAAGTTGGCATTCAGTTTATATTATCATATCTGAGTTTTAAAATTTGGAACACGTGTTGGCTTTTCAAGCACAAATACGTTCATTTTTTAAATGAAGTGCCTGATATACAGTGTAAGAAGCCGCATTTTCCTTTCCCTGTCATTCCCAATTTTCACAAGCCTCTATTTATATTCTGATTTCCTCCTTTTCCTTTCCTCCTTTCCTCCAATTTTCCGACAAATTTGGCATAAGAAATGACTAATTCCCTACAATCTTGAGGCCATGCAGACTGACCTAGATGATCCTGGAATTGCTAAACTGTGATGAGGGGTTTTCTGTTAGTTCAGTTTCAATCCCTTTACCGTTCAAAATTTTGCTAACTCAAAGCATTTTTACAAGCACAGTTGATTGGAATGTGGAAAAGTAACAAGCTTCTTTATATTCTTATATACCATTTCCAATATCACAATATCACTACACTACAATTAGTTTCAAAGATGACCCACGTCTCCCAACTAGCCTCACCATGGTAAAGGAAAGCCGGGACCACCCTCTTCCGGTTTCCCATGCTGGAGATGAGCGTTATAAAAGCATTATTATAAACCAAGATCAATGGTGGGTGGAAATTCTGGGATTCAATAAAGGAAGTTACGCCCCAGATTAAGTCTACTAATGAAACATTTTTCCTTGCATCACTGACTTCTTCTTCCTTTAGTTTCTGGGTAACAAGTCAAGAATGCGGAGTGTTGTAGGCTGGCCTCACGCTTGCCTGCAATACATTGCCCAGGCTTTATTACTGAAATGCACGTCATTGTCTGTACATTAGTCCCAAGGCCAGAAGGAGCTGTTGTGACTTGCTCATTCGCGGTGTTCAAATCATCCAGCTGTTGTGTCGACGCTTGGAGGTCAAGGCTCTGATCGTGACCGACCAGGCTCCCTCTATCATTGGCAGTGGGTTCTCTTTCACAGTGCTGAGACTTCAGATCAGCATCTGCTCAAAACAGACTTCATCCGCGGTGAAAGGTAGACTACTTCTGCAATTGCCAAGCAATTGTCAGTACAGGGTCACTTTAGGTTCTGGATAGAGTTTCGCAGCAAGTTGAAAGTGGTATCAGGGAAAAAATGTGAGTTGCTATTGAGGTCAATTACCCATCGCCAGCCTTTTCCAGCCTCCCCTTTAAGAATAAGGAAGTAACTGATCACAATCAGAGCTATGTTCACTGGGGCTTACAGAGCTCCAGACAGGCACTGTTTTAAGTGCTTTTTCTGTCTTATCTCACTTAGTCCTCATCACATCCATAGGTGGTATTTCTCTTTCATGGGGTTAAATAAAAGGATGCCTTAAATGCTTAACACAATGCCTGGCAATGCATAAAAGAATGTTAGCTCACCAGCATCGCTAATTATCAATAAGACCCATCGATGTGTTGCAGTTATAAAGTAGAGTCGCTCAGAATCCTACGGGTTCAAGGTAGACTTGCCCCTTAGGGGAAGAATGCAAAGGGTAGAATAGTAAATACTTATGCAAGTTCCTATTCCTATATTTTAGTGGTTAGTAATCTCAACAAGCGAGGGCAAGACAGAACTTTCTCAACACCAATCCCAGTGACTCAGGTACATCCCGTGTCCAGATGTTCATTACATATGACTTTCCTGGGCCAGCTCCTCCCCAGTTTAATACCAACCTTTTGGGTCAGTGACCAGACATTCAGTCTCACAGCCTCAGTTGTCCAAGTTGGGGATGGGATGCCTGGGCAGACGGTGGGAACATGCTGTTCAAACAGAGGTGAAGCTCCTTAGTGAAAATGCTGTAGAGGAAATGCAAGCATTAGCTAAATGCCCTTTAGTGCCACGTCTCACTCTGAAAATGTGCAATGCTAAGAACACACGCTGATAACACTTTTCAAGGGACTGAAATAAAGACTCCATCACTGTATGGCTAGGTGTACCTTTTGGAAATCAAACTTAGTGAGACCTTATTTTTAATGAAAATTTTTACCTATGAAAAATATTTGCCCAGTTGGGGTGGGCGAGGGGCATGATGGAGGGGTGTGATTTAATCAAGAGCTTTGGTGTCAGAACTAGGATTAGAATATGACACTGAGGCCAACTAGCTCTGCGTGACCTTGGGAAAGGAGTTAATGTTGTCTCTTTACATGCATGGGTTCACATCTGTAAAACAAAATACTTTAAAGGATCTTTATAAGGATTATGTGAGGGTACGCATATAAAGTACTTGGCACATAATAGGTGCTCAATAAATGACAGTTATAATCATAACGAGGAGGAGGAGAACAAGGAGATCCAGGAAGTACCTTTGAATTCTGCACAACAGAGGGATCATCTTCAAATCATTCATCACAGATGATTCTCTCATCTTGCCCAGAACTCAGGCATATCCAGCTGCTCCTGTCCTTACAAGCCAGCTCAGAAAAATGCAGTCCCGGACAGGAAAGGATGGAGAGGTGGACCATGTGGTACTCACAGGTAATACCTTACAGGAGATGCATATTTGCATCCAGTGGGTATCAAACAAACTTTCGCACACAGTAGACACTCAATAAACAGAAACACACCGAACCGGAAGCACATTTAGCAGAAACACTATTTCCTGCAGGAAATGGCCAGCATTTCAGGTCTCCCAAAGGACAGCAATGTAAATTCCATGGAATATATAGAAATGATCTGTGGTTAAATTGCAAATGAGCAGATAGGGGGAACCAACCATTCCAACCAGTCTGGATAATTACAGGAAACACAGAGGACAAACACTGAGAGTGCAAAATCAGGAGATGGACAGATAAGGGGTTTCAGATCACAAAAGGCAGAGAAATTACCAACTCTTCAATGAAGGGGAACCGGATGTTAATGCCAGGCCCACACTTATTATTTGTTACAGAACTAACTTAACAGTGAATTGTTTCTCGTTCTCATCCTGTAGTACATTCATTCATTCTCAATTATTTCTTTCATTACAAAAAAATCCTTTAGTTGTTAATGACACTCAGAATAACTGAACCCCCAACTGACAATTTTAACAACAGTTTTAGGATGGGTAGTCCAAGGTCAGTGGACACCACATTTTAGCAAAGTGTTGTTTTCATGAAGTTTCATCCTATATAATAAATTTGCCATCATATTCCACATCAGTTTGTGCCTTTGATCTCAACACTGCCTTTGTAAGTAGGCGAGGAAAATACTGTCAGACCCATTTTAAAGATGAAAGAACTGAGCTCTCTGACATTTTAGTTAATTTCCCAAATGTACAGAGTTTATGTTAGAACTGAGAGTAAAATCTAGGCTGAGTCAAGTAAAACAAAATCCCGGGACCTCTGCTCTTAACCACATTGCCTTCTGAGAAATACTTTTGCAAATAATATATGGTGTTTTTATTTGCTTCTGGTTTCAAAACGTTACATTTTACAATCCAACTTTGATTTAAGTCTAATATAAGTTGAATATGGAATCTCTGAGCTGTGAAAAACCTTGTGATATTTCTAAGGATCCAAGAGCTATATACAGTCTAGAGGAACATCAGTTATAAAAGAAATAATGGATGCATTGAATGGGTTGGATCTTTAAAATATTCATTTCATACAAGGAACTGCTTTAGAATTCGACTCCATGCTAACACATTACAGAAAATATTAATATCAATAACCTCCGGGATGGAATTAAGGCTGAAATTTAAACCCAGCCTGGCCCTAGAATTGCTATGTTTAACATTTATTGAAGCAGCCATACTCCATCACATTCTGAAGATTGAGGCTTGTTTTGTTAAATCCATATGTATATATCTTCAGACAGGCTAAGAAATGTAAATGTAATATAGTGTTCACATGTTATGTGTGAAAATGTTCTCCTTTTGCCTGATTGGTTATGGAGATTCTGAATTCACAGACCCTGGCACCTGCAGATACATGCACATTTGCAGACGGTAATTAGACCCTTATCCTCCACCCCCACTCACGGCTCCCACCTCCAGTATCTTCTATTTATCTTGTTTCGAGTTTGTTTATCTGTCCGGAACTCACAGGGAGGAAGAAGAGGCTGCCGTTCGGGCACATTTCCAGTTCTGAATTCATCATTGCTGATGTTTTGAGCCAGCTGCCTTTGGGTTATTGTATAATTGGTTAGGAAAGGCTAGAGGGGTCTCATCTCCCTCCCTACCCAAAGATGTTGTGGAGATGTCAACCCCGAATGAGTAAACTGGGGGGTCTGGGATGAGTTGGTCATTTTGTACAAGCAAGAGTAGGTGCATGTCAGCTGGCCAAGTTCTTTGACATCCTTCATCAATTCCCCTCTTTTCTGAGTTGCCTTTTAATGAAGCTGGTAGAATGACCTCTTTAAACGACTTATTGAATTTTCCAGCCAAGAGAGATTTTAGGGATTATCAAATGCTATTTCCATCATCTTATGGAAATGAAGGCACAGAGAGGTGATGTTCTTTTCCCAAGGCCACATAACTAGTAGGGACAACCGGAACTAGAAGGTGGGCATATCAGTACCTTTTTACTTCACACTCTGCCTTCCATGCCCCGTCAGATAAATGGGTTAAGGGAGATGGTCACTGAATTGAGCAGATGTTTTGATTGAACTGGTGTAATAAATTCAAGTTCTGGCAACTCGGATTTATTTTTCAGTTGAGCTCCAGTGCTACAGTGAATGAACAATGTTGCTACAGCTACAAGGAACAGATCTAAAGCCGATTAGGCATTTCAGATTCAATTCTTTCTGGATTCCGTGGGCCATGCTCTCATCTGGCTCACCCTCAAAATAAAGAGCTCTAGGACATTTTATTCCTTAAGAAATGAAATTAGGTATGCCATTGTAAAACGTATAGCCTTGTGTGATTATAGGAATTTGGCCTCTATATCCTCTCAGCCAAAGATGATTTTATTACGTAGAACTGAAATTGAAGTCATGTAAATAGAAAACACTATTTTTAAAACACCAAGAAAGAACAACCAACACAGAGATGGGATAACATCTACATCACATAAATGCCGGGTTTTGACTAGTGCTTAATGTTATTTGGAATACAGAATAATAGAATCCATGAAGGAAATAACCAGCACCACCTTAAAATTTCTCAAGCACATCTCAGGGGAAAATGCAGCATTTAACAGGCACTGGAAATCATCAGCAAATATCCAACAGCTTTCTTTCAGTTGTAGGACAAAGGGATTTGTGTCCAAAAAAAAAAAAAAGGAAATCAGATGTAAAGATTGATATTTTTTTCTGTAGCTCCCAGCCTGGTGTTTTTAAAAGTCATGAATTACCCTTGTCATTTGTGGCCATTACAAGGGATAGTGGGATCAATCGTGAAATTGGTTAAACAAGGGCATTTATGAAAGCATGTAAGATTGATGTAAAGAGACAAAGTTAGGTCATCAGCATAATACCATTAAAATGTACTGCATCTACGTATATACGTTTCAGTTGTAGCCACATTGATTGGGTTTTTGTGTAATGTGCTATTTTCAGCAGCAAGTTCATTCCTTATCTCAAGCCAAGTTCGTTTTAGGATTTCCACGTGATTTGCATTAGCATTTTTGGCTTCAAAACTATCTTTAATGAACCGTTTGCGGTTTTTTCAAGAGTGCTTAAAAAATTAGGCTATGACAGTTATCCAAAACATAATTTGATATACTGTTTAATTATTTAATATGCTGTTTAAAAATTGAAGTGTGGCCTCTGGTTGGTTGGTTGATACAATACTATTAAGGTGGATTGGAAGGCCCTTCACGACTATGATTATCAACAGAGTCTTTCATGGTCTGGATTTATGAATGAGATTGTGTTCTAATAAAATGCTAATTCAAAAATGTCAGTATGGATGTTTTTAAAAGTATGTCTTTAAAATATTACAAAACACATCTTAAAAATAATCACCAAACTAAGGAAATGGAGTGAAATATTTTATTAAAGCGAAAGTGGTCTTCCTATGTTTATGGACATTCTCATTTGCATTTAATTTCCAAATTCTCAAAAAAAAAAAAAAAAGAAACAGGATTCTATTCTACAAAAATATTTGTTGACCATTAGCATGGTTCGAATCTTCACAAAATGGCGGGTCTTGGGGCAAATCCTATGATAGCTATCAGTCTCTTTTAACAAATGACTATTGGATATCATAAAAAAACCACAGAACACTTTGTGGGAGAGGAAAATGAAAGTGATGGCCTTTTCTTCAGCATGTTGTCAAATTGTGCCTCTTTTTGGGAAATACAGTTAATACTGCATTTTTTTTTTTCCAAGAGGAAAGTAAATGGAAATGGAAATATAATGCAGCTTAGATAAATATTTTTAAAACAGTACTCTGCAGACCTCTGTATTAGAATCACCTGTGGTACTTGTTTAAAATGGAAATTATTGGCTAGCCTCAGAACTACAGAATCTGAGGGCTCTTTAAAATTTGCAAACCACTGGTCGAGATGCTTAACTATGTCCTGTGTCAGAAAGCGTTCCCTGATCGGCCTCAGAACCAGATTTGTTAGCTTTTCCCCGTGGTCTTTTTTTCATCACATTACCCTTAGGTGGTGATTACTGCCCGGAGGGCAGGGGACGTGTCTTGTTGTCCATTGTATTCTCAGAACCTAACACCTTAACTCATTTGTGGCAAGCCTGTAAGAAACTGCTGAATAATTGAATGACTAATTCATTTAACGCAGAACTTTGGCCCCGATGAAGCAGAATTGTTGATGATAATCCAATCTCTCAAATCACAAAAGAAAGTGATTTTAAATAAAGGGTCTTTGCCTGTGCTACCACCACTGCAGAGAAGCATCCTTTTTTTTTTTTATGTTTATTTATTTTTGACAGAGAGACAGACGTGAGTGGGGGAGGGGCAGAGAGAGAGGGGGGACACAGAATCCGAAGCAGGCTCCAGGCTCCGAGCCATCAGCACAGAGCCCCACGCGGGGCTCGAACCCACAAATGTGAGATCATGACTTGAGCCGAAGCCGGACGCTCAACCGAATGAGCCACCCAGGTGCCCCAAAGTGTCCTTTGAACTGCAATTCTCCAGTCCACCTTCTTCAAAACTGGACTGTCACCTCAGTAATGATATTAAAGTATGTCCACAGCTCTATAACCATTCAAGCCAGCTCTTTTGCTCATTCAGATTTAGAACTGGAAGCACTCTGTACCCTTGGCACTGAGATCAAGAATGCTCTTAAGAGAAGAAGTCAGAAATGCAAGATGAGAGAAGTTCAGTGCAGTCAAGTGGTTGACTAAGAATGGAGGGAGATTGGAGAAACCACAGACACCAGAAACTTCGTATAATTCTTTGAGGTTAAATCTGGAAATCAGTTAGAAAACTAGAGTTAGAGAGCTTTGAAAGTTTTGGCCGAGCATTCAGGATTAAGGGGAGTACCTTATTTACTTGAATATAAGGCGCAGTTTGTGCTAGAAACATCACCCCTTAGAGTATGGAGGACTGATCTGGAAAACCGACCACAGGGCACCGGCCCTTACATGTATCTCCATAAACCACACTTCTGGGTAGAAAGGAGCAAGAAGAGGCAGGTGGCCTAAGACGTTTTTTAATCTGAATGAAACACTTAGTGACAATATTCCAGGCTCAGAAGGCACTAGAGCATGACCGTCTTGAGGACAGAAAGCATGGCCTCCGTACCTTCGACCCTCCCACTGCCAGCAGAGCTCTGGCTCATGGCAGAAGCTACTAGGTCGATGTTTGTTGAATGTTGAATCAAAACAAAAGGAAAACTCACACAAGGCAAGAATAGAGAGTTTTAAGTAACTGGGATTCTTTCCATCATTAAAGTATTTCTCTTGAGTGCAACACTAAGCACAGTCCTACACTGAAAGTATAGACTCAGATAGGGTATGCGAGGTAAGTAGGGACAAGACCAGGGCCTGAAACTGGAATGCAGGGTGTGAGCTTGGCCACTGGTAAGACAAGTACAGCTGTTGAGACCAGAAAGAAGCGGATTGGATTCTGAACTGCTAAGATTATGGCTTCAGGCTTCTCTTCCTCAGCTTCTTAAGGACTGGTGGAGGTGAAGACACTCGAGTAGGATTTAAACACTGGGCCAAAGAAGGTCGGTAAGTGGTTGAGGGCACCAAGAGATTAAAGTTGCATGAACAGTTTGGCCTGTAGCACCTCCCTTCTTGGGCACACCTATGCCCATCCCCCGGCGGGGCCAGATTCGTGGGCATACGACCCGTGTAGCCAGAGGGACTCCACAGTTAGTTTAATGCTCTGTCTTTGCCATCTCGAAATTCTTAAGAATTTTATTTGAGTACTTGTGTTTTGCATGTGAGGCTCCATGGGGCCGTGGAGCACGCACGCGAGCGGAGAAGGCATGCACCATTTGCACGTCTGTGATTTCTTGTTTCCCCACTCACAGTGTTTGTGACGCCCCATAAGCACAGAATTCTGGTGGACCCATGATGTGTGAAAGTTTAGCAAGTTGAGTACGAGGTAACATTTAAACCTGAGTAACCCGGGGGGGCTGACGGCCCCAAGCGTCTCCACTTTCAATCTCAACCAGAATGTGCTTTGAACAGTGTAACAAGGCAACAGGATCTTGAGAAACGTCACATTTAGGAATCCTATCGTTTTTTTACCTACGTTGTTCCCCTGTATTGCCGAACACATTCGCTGGAAATGATGCCATGGTAGGAAAGGGAGAGAGAGGCTGCCCCAAAGTTCCTTCTCTTTCCCATTCTTCCCCACTCATCAGTAAGCCGAAGACGGGGAGTGTTGGTACAATGTGTGTTTGTCAAGAAGGAAAATAACATTTTACAACATTTCCACTTTGTTGTCAAGAACAAAATACATATGCATGTATGAGCTACATACTGACTGTGACTTGTGCCATTTTGGTCATTCTACATGTGCTCGTACATTTGCATTTAAAGCTGACATGGTACAGTGTAAAAATGAACAGTAAAATTTGTGCCAACAATTGAATATTTTAATTTTTGTCTCTTTAGAACGGCATTCGGTAATAAAACAAAACACGCTATGACAAGTCAAGAGAGAAACCACAAAACAGAGGAAAAAGTTTATCTTTTAATACCTTTGGTGGCATTCCCCGCCCCCCCACTCCCCCACCTTTCACTTCTGCTTTTTCAACAGGGAGCTGCCCTGAACTCTGCATATTAAATACCTAGTCTTGCTCTCGGGCAAGTATTCCAAGGACCATCTTCTTGGAAAAATACTGGAAAGGAGGAATGCACAGCAGAGCACTTTAGTGCCGAAGTTCTGAAGTTTTCAGGCTTCAGCCTGAAAGATTATCCAACCTCCTTCACAGTCGGAGGGCAACTGAGGGGTGTGGTCAGGACCTCTGATGAGGTAGGCAGATCTGGGCTCTTCTCCTTAGCTGTGTGGCCTTGCAAAAGTTGCCTAACCTTTCTGAGCCTCAGTTTTCCTATCTGTGAAAGTGGAATAGTAAGATGATTGGGTGTTGAGAGGGATAGACACTCCTCATGTAATGTATCTACCACTTGCTAGGCTCCCAGTATATGACAGCTGTTAAGACCGCTATAATTAAAGATCTGTTACTTCCAGGACTCATAGGACTGCCTTTATATATGGCAGACTAGGGTTCGCTTTTGTGAAAGGATTTGAAGACCTACTGATTTTATTCAGATGCCTAAAACTCCTCCAGCAATCCACTCCTGATTATTTTCCTTTTCCTTTGCATAGGCCCACCTGGAAAAGGTATGATACATATCCAGGGCATTTCAGTGGGAATGTAACAACACATACAGGCCGTATCTGCAAGAGCAGTGGATACCTGGAGGGCGGGGTGAGACCTGTTTCTAAAAGGAAAAAAGTACACCAGAATGAGAATGTGGAGGAAGGGGAGGAGGAGGAACAGAGGCAAATTCCGCCATCTTGGAAGGTACAAGTTAGACTTGGGATCCTCTGACTGAGCAAGCTTCGGCAAGTCAAACATCTTACAACCCATTGGTCTCAGTTTCACATAAAATCATGGGTTGATTATTGTGGCTTTTTCAAAATGTTTATTTATTTTTGAGAGAGAGAGGGAGAGGGAGATAATGAGCAGGGGAGGGGCAGAGAGAGAGAGAGGGACAGAGGATTTGAAGCGGGCTCCATTCTCACAGCACAGAGCCTGACGCGGGGCTCGAGCACACAAACCATAAGATCATCGTGGCCTGAGCCGAGGTCGGATGCACCCCAGTGGATTTGGCACCCCAGTGTCTTGATTATTGTGAAAATACCTTCACAGCCTAAGGTTTAGAAATTCAGCAAAGATTCAGCAGGGTCCTGTTCTACATGTGACACAGATCGAGGCATTTGGGGGAACACAAAATGAAGAAGGAAAGATCCCTGCCCTCAAGGAGTTCACAATGTGGGGAAAAGGTCAACACACCCGTCATATACGTACACCACACTTGATCTTAGCCAAAAGGCCGAGAAGCGATCCCTGTCGTATACGTATAACACGGGGAAGAAAACAGCTATCGGAAGACTAGCGACTGAGATCATGTATTTTGAGCCGATGAAGGTCTTTCTATACTCCTCCTATCCCATGCTAACTGATGTGAACTTTTTTATTCTTTGTAATAAGACCTACTTTTTTTTGTTTTGTTTTGTTTTTGGCACAGACACTCTGTGTCAAACATGGTGCCAGAAATGCTCACGTATGCCACAGTAGTTAATCCATGTGAATACTGCCAGGGTCAGAGAACGGGCTAATCTGACTCCAACGTCCATTCTCTTTCCATTTTGCTTTCATAAGGGCCTGCCTGAGCTTCCCCCAACAGACCATGTTGCTATGTCCCTCCAGCTTCGTATATGCAGGAACGACTTTGACCCCACGTCTCCATGATAAACTCCTATACATCATTACAAACCCCTCTGCCACTAAGCTCCTATTCCTTCCACTTTCCTCCCCCACACAGAAGATGAGTAACTTCCTGTTCCATGCTGCCGGCTATCACCTATTTGTGCTATTATTTTACATATCATGTTGTGGAGAAATAATTCACTTCCAGTTTTGCCATAACTTTTAGGCACTAAGCTCCTGGCGGGATGGTCCATATCTGTTCTGTGTTTGTATATTTAGCACACTGTAGGGCCTCAATGAGTTTTTGCTAAAACGCATTGAATTGGACATTCAGTCAGGGGAATTAGTAATGACTAAGGATGCCTTGCAGGACTCGGCAAACATTTTCTGTAAAGGACCAGAAATTAAATATTTTAGGCTCTTCGGGCCATAGGGTCTCGTTGCCACTCACCACTGGTGTTTCAGTGCAAAAGCAGTCATAGAAAATAGACTGAGGGGCGCCTGGGTGGCTCAGTCAGTTGAGCGTCCGACTTCAGCTCAGGTCACAATCTCACGGACCGCGAGTTCGAGCCCCGCGTCGGGCTCTGGGCTGATGGCTCAGAGCCTGGAGCCTGCTTCCAGTTCTGTGTCTCCCTCTCTCTCTGCCCCTCCCCCGTTCATGCTCTGTCTCTCTCTGTCTCAAAAATAAATAAACGTTAAAAAAAATTAAAAAAAAAAAAAAGAAAGAAAATAGACTGAAATGAAGGGGTGTGACTGGGGTTCCGATAAAAATTTATCTCCAAAAAACAGGCTGGTGGGCCGAATTTGGCCCTCAGGCTGTAGTTTGCCAACTCTTAATGTAGTGTATGCTAACAAATTGATGTTAAGTATGGGAATAGACGGGTGCCTGGTGGCTCAGTCGGTTGAGCATGTGACTTTGGTTCAGGTCATGATCTCATGGTCCGTGGGCTTGAGCTTCACATCAGGCTTTGCTCTTGACAGTGCAGAGCCTGCTTCAGATTCTCTGTCTCCCTCTCTCTCTGCCCCTCTCCTGCTCATGCTCTCTCTCTCTCTCTCCAAAATAAACATTTTTTAAAAAATTAAAAAAAAAAAAAAAGAACAGGAATAGAGAAGGCCTTCCAAGCACGAGAGACAGCATGTGCAAATGTCCTGTGGCAGTATATAGTCAAGGGAAAACAGACGCCAGCAAGGCTGCTTTATGATGTGCAAATCCAGGGAGCAATAGTAGATACATTTGGAAAAGTGGGGCAAGAAGATGGAGGGACTGAAATGCTAGAGTGAGGAATCTATACTAAAGCCAGCAGGGATGGGAATGTCATTGAAGTTTTTGAGCATCTTGATGGCCTGCAGTGACTATACATTAGAAATGAGTCTGCCCGCACATGTACTTGAGGCACATAGATCAAGAGGTTTGTAAAATAACCTAAGCAAGGGAATAGGGACAGTAAAAATGGCAGGAGAGTGGACAGGGTCAAACATGAGAATGACAGAGACAAAATTGGTTAGAACTGGCAACGGATTGCATGTCAGGGTGAACAGAATACAAGATGACACTGACCTCTCCAGCCTGGTGTCCGGGAACATGCAGACCCAGGAATAAAACCAGGAAAGGCAAGAGGAGAGACTGGCTTCAGAAGAAAAAAAAAAAAAAAAAAATGATGAATGTGTTTCAGACAGGTTAAGTCTGATTTTAATACTTGTTTTGCCTGGTTAAAACCCAAGTTTAAATATTGTGACTTACAACAGCGTTCCTTTCCAAAACTGGATTAAAATGTTTCTGCCACTTGGCAGGGGAAAGACTTTTAAGTTCTTTTCCCAAATATACCTTTCTGTGATGTTTGATCTCTGTTTAATTTTTCTTTAAGCTCCACTTGTCCTAACAACTAAGAACACTTAGGAAGTTCCCTCTTCTTCCCTGTGTTTTTTAACTTTCCAGTCACGTGCTATGTAATTCTGAACCGATGTCTTTAGGTTCATGATACCTCCATAAAATGAAACAAATTAATTGTCAGTGCACAGACCTTGGGTCCTTCCTTACGGACTGTGGTTACTGAGATAGCAGAGTTGGGGCACAGTCCAATGACAAGAACACAAAAACTCAATGTCAAGCTAGAGAGACAACTGAAATTAAATTCCAATCATAAGATGGATCCCGGGGCGCCTGGGTGGCTCAGTCGGTTAAGCGGCCGACTTCGGCTCAGGTCATGATCTCGCGGTCCGTGAGTTCGAGCCCCGCGTCGGGCTCTGTGCTGACAGCTCGGAGCCTGGAGCCTGCTTCAGATTCTGTGTCTCCCTCTCTCTGACCCTCCCCTGTTCATGTTCTGTCTCTCCCTGTCTCAAAAATAAATAAAACGTTTAAAAAAAAAAAAAAAAAAAGATGGATCCCAAAGGAAAATCGACAGGGCACATGGAAATTGAGGTCAGGAACTTACAAGTTACGAAACATCGAGAGCAGAGCCAGAAAGACTAAGTCAAGTCACATGGTTGAGATTCACATACAGACGCCAGGTGCTGTTGAAGATGGAGAACATTAGCAGAAGGGAGAGTGTCTGGGTCTTATCAGTTTGTGATCAACCAGGAAGTACATACTCACCACAAACCCAGCAATAGTTGGAGCCCCTCATGTCAGGCAAAGGCAGAGCTGGTTAAGTATATGCCTTACAAGGGAAACCCACACTCAACTCCCTGTGGCATAAAACAACAGATCCACCCTCACACATCTATTCGAATAGCCAAAAAGCCAGAATAGTGACACCACCAAATACTGACAACAGACACTCTCATCCATGCTTGATAGGAATGTAAAACGGCCCAGCTACTTTGGAAGACAGTTTGGAAGTTCCTTACAAAAGTAAACATACTCTTGCCATACCAGCAATTACGCTCCGTGGTGTTTCCCCAAAGGTGTGGAAAACTTAACATTCGCACAAAAACCTGCGCATGGATGTTGACGGCAGCTTTCATCATAATTGCCAAAGTTGGGAAGCATCCAAGATGACCCTCGGCAGGAGAACGGGTAAAGAAACCGCTGTACATCCAGACAATGGAATATTATTTAGAGCTACAAAGAAACGAGCTATCAAGACGTAAAAAGACGTAGAGGAAGCTTACGCGCATATTTACTTTTCTTAAAAGTGAAAGAAGCAGATCTGAAAAAGCTATATACTGTGTGATTCCAGCTATATGATATTCTGGAAAACGCAAAATTATGGGCAGAAAAAAGAAAAAAAAAAGCCAGTGGTTGCTTGGGATTGGAAGAGAGGGTGAGGGACTGAGCATGTGGAGCACAGAGGAGTTTTAGGAGGGTGAAACTATTCTGTATGATACTGTAATGTTGGATGCATGTCGTTATACATTTGTCTAAACCCATAGAGTGTACATCATTAAGAGTGAACCCTAATGAAAATTATGGAATTTGGGCGATAATGATGTGTCCATGTAGATTCATCAGTTGTAACCAAGGAACTACTCTTGGGGGATGTTGATCGTGGGGGAAAGCCATCCAGGTGTGGAGGCAGAGGGTGTATGGAAAATCTCTGTATTTTCCTCTCAATTTTGCTATGAACCTAAAACTGCTTTAAAAAAACAAAACTGAATAATTTTTAAGTCATTCACTTCAAAAGGAAGAAAGAAAGAAAGAAAGAAAGAAAGAAAGAAAGAAAGAAAGAAGAAAGAAAGAAGAAAGAAAGAAAGAAAGAAAGAAAGAAAGAAAGAAAGAAAGAAAGAAAGAAAAGTTCTAAAAAGAACGATCAAATTGGAAGAAACAAGAAAAGCTTGCAAGGAAAAATTGTACCACCATCTGAATAAAGTCTGTAGTTTAGTAAATAGTGCTGTACCAAAGACAGTTTCTTAGTTGTGACAAATGTAGCATGGTTATGTAAGACGTTAACATTAGAAGAAGCGGGATGAAGGGTATGTGGGAACTCTCTGTACTATCTTTGCAACTTCTCTATAAAATCTAAATTTATTCCGAAACAAAGTGGCTAAAATAAAAACAAAATCTCCGCATAGCTTCCCGGTTCTACAATTTACCTAGTTGGAAGATTAGTCATGGCTTACGATGGCTTTTCTTCCAAAAATCCTCACTGCAAATAACTCAACCGCTCAGGGCACATAGGTGGAAGCGGACGGATTTTGGTTTCAGGCCTGGCTCCGTTATTTACGAGCCGTGTGACTTAGACCGGGTTGACGTGACTTCTGTAAGTCTCTGTTTAGCTCCTGTATCAAGTGAGTCCGCGAATAATCCTCACCTTCGACAAAATTATCCAGGTGCTTTGCGCAAGGCCGCTGACACACGGGTAGTGCTCAGTAGATGTGATGGTTATTAGTAGCACGGGTTGATCTCTGTGTAGCCCGTGTGTGCAACAATGCAACCCGTGCACGGGCAGAGCTGAGCGACCAGCACCCAGCCGGGTGTCATCACCGCCGGGGGGTGAAAGGCTACCCCTGTTTTGCCGTGCTTTGGGTTCACAGACAGAAGACGTGCTCCGGCCTTCTCTCAGAAATAGGGTTCTCAACTCAGGCACTCTTTTATATTAAAGTAAGCACTGTGAGCAGATGGTCCCTGTTCTAGAGCTCCAGAATGACATTAAAAATGAGTGGGCAGCGGGATTTTATTAGTCATTTGTTGGCTCCCTCGCAGCCATTTCCATGAAATTATGGGACAATGACAAAATTAAAGCCGCTTATGTTGGGCTGGAAAGCTGGTCCCTATGTCTGCAAATGTTCGTGGGTCAGGAATGTAGAACAGGGGCAATACATTGGAGAATTACCGACTGACGATCCCGGGTCCTTTTGGCTGAGGACCCAAGACCTCTCGGGAGCAAGGCCCAGAGGAATATTAGGCTCGTGACAGGAAATACTGTGATGCCGAAAGCCTGCAACGCTTCAGCTTTCTCCTGAGCACTGTGCCACCAATGGAAGGGAGGTACCTCCTGGGCTGCTGGAAAGTGCCCATGAACTGGATCTAACAGGTGAAGAGAACGGGTCACACCTGGGACTGTAAGCCAACCCATCCAGGCAGGGATTTTCTTCAAGTCTTCCCTGGCCGGCCAGGCCCTGCTTACACTTCAACACCTCATACCCTCTCTCCTCTTTCCCCAACCGTTCCGCTGCCTGGCTGTCGTCTCGATGCTCACACCCATATCCACCAGCCACGTCCTCCAGCTCAGGCCCTCAGAAGCTAATGACAGATGTTGTGCAACAAAGGAACGTGGGGCTTAGAGACCCAGGCCTTGAGTCGTGGGCCTACCTCCACAACTTGCTTGTGTGAGAAAGAGTCTGAACATCTCCCACAGCCTCTGTTTTTTTTCACATTCAAGAGCTTCCTTTGCATGGAAAACAACATCAAATTCCTTACTTGATCTGTAAGAGCCAAATGGGGTGGTTGTGAGGTTTCAGTAAAACATATATGAAAAATGTCTGGTACCTTGGAGGCCCTCAACAGACATTAATTACCTTCCCCTTGCTGTCCACTGGAAAACTTCTTATTTTTTTAATACTTAAAAAAGTTTTTCTCAAGTAAACGCTGCATCCTCCACCCAATGTGGGGCTTGAACTCACAACCCTGAGGTCAAGAGTCACACGCCCTACCAGCTGAGCCAGGCAGGTGCCCCTAGAGAACTTTAAGATACAGGGATTGCTGGCATAATTTTCACCGCCACTGGCCTGATTTTTGGTTCTGCTTGTAGCACAATGAAAAATAGTGTCTCAGAATTTCAAGAGACATTGTCTTTTGAGATTTTAAAAGCCGCGTGAATATCAAACCGACTGCTCTCCCTGAGCTCAGCTATCTCTGATAGCAACTGATGTTTGACCGTTACACTGAGGATATATAGGAAGTAATTAGTTAATTGGATGACCTTTTTTAACACCCATGTGATTGATTGATATTTGCTTGAATAAATTTGCCCACTCTTTCCACTGACACTTTTACTAAATCCATTGAGAAGAGTGAAAGCACCTTGATCCAGGTGATGTGTCTCCTGAAAAGTGTTATGAATATCTCTAAGACAGCTGTCCTCTTGTCCCAAAGAAGACACATAGAGGTGATTGGAATCCACTTCTCCCCAGATATTACCCATTTCTTCATCAGCAGCTCCTAGAATTTCTAAAAGTTACAGAAAGGCTGCTTTTTGTAGTTTTTGGAGAATGACAGGGAATGACAGACCATTTACAGGTGACTGGAAGGTTCTATTAACTTTTCAGCTGCCCTCTCCTTTAAAATCTCAAGGGTAATACTTAAGCACCTTTGGTTCCAAAGCTGAAAGGATGGGTCAGCTGCTGTAACTCACATGGACAGCAAGTTAGTTCTGTCAGAGTCACATAACTGCGTAACTTTCGGAGTGACTGTTGGGGTAACTGTCACGGTAACCGTCAGAGCATGTGTCCACTCTTGTGCAATGACTTCCGCGTGATGCTCATCTCTGTCTGCACACCTCAAATTTCTGAAATCAATAACGCTTGATTAGACGCGATTTGGACTCACTGTGGTGATCATTTCACAATGCAAACAAACATCAGACCTTTATGTTGTACCGCTGAGATTAATGTGATGTTCTATGTCGATTATACCTTGAAAAAAAACCTCATAATATATTTTTCCTTCTACCTTCTATTGTTCTCTGGCCTCTATTCGACTTAATACAATAAGTTATATTTTAATGGGTTTCTTTAAAAAAAAAAACTTATTAGAATGACAATTGGATTTTATATGGAAAACATACTGACATGAAAAAAACATTTGAAAGGGCTGGCAAAGTGGTGTAGCAGGTAAGTAAATTCGGCGTGTGGTTAAAAGGAAATTGTTTTATCATAAGAGACTCTTAAATATAGAGAACAGGGATGCTGGAGGGGTTGTGAGAAGGGAGATGGGCTAAATGGGTAAGGGGGATCAAGGAATCTACTCCTGAAATCATCGTTGCTCTATTTGCTAACTTGGATGTAAATTTAAAAAATAAATTATTAAAAAAATTTTTTTTAATTAAAAAAAAAGATAATTGTCTAGGATGAAGAGAAAGAAAAGAAGAAAATCATAAAGGCAAAGTAGAAGAAATATTTATGACACCAAGCAGGATAGTGCAGCAGTTATGAACATAGATATTTTAGTTTCCCAATCCAGATTTAGCCATTTTATCTGTGTCATTAAGGAAATTAACTTCTCTGCCACTCTTGCCCATACCAGAGATGATGTGCTAATGGTATCTGTCTAATAGGGGTACCGAAAGGATTAAATAAGTTAGTGTCTATTACATAGAAAAAAAACCCATATAAACCTTTGTTAAACAAAAATAATAATGGCATAGTTAGATACATGACATGATGCATTTGTCGAAACCCATGGAAATTTATAGCACAAAGAGTGAACCTTGATGTATGCAGATTCGTAAAAGATCACTTGGGAGGTTGGGGAGAAAGCAGAATATGAGGAAACCATCCAGCTATATGACAAATGTATGAAACGAGCTCACCGAAGACAGTGGAGGGAAAGATGCCAACCTAAGTAACTTTGGAAATGAGTGGAGTCTAGGAGACCAAAGGCGAAATCAACTGCACATAGCTCTATACTGTAGATGATAAATATTGGCTAGAATCTCTGATAACACCATATATGTGCAAAGGAATGGAACAAATAAATAAATGGTGGGCAGGTGTGGGAGCCTGCCTGCTCACCCCTTTGAGCGGGAGGTCACAAAGTGGGAGCAAAGAGAGGGTGTGGTCATGGACTAGAGTTGGAGGCATCAGTGTGAACTAATGGTTAGTCTAACATATACGAAGTTATGTACAAAATATTTATAGATATGTGCACATACATAAACTGGTATACACATGTACATTTTCTTACTCTGTCAGTTGAGAGCCCCAAGAAGCAATAACACTCGGCAGCAGTGAACACACCTAGCACCCAGATCTTGGTTTCTTTCTTTTCTTTTAGCAAGGAGAAGAGGAGGGGGGAGAGAGAAAGAGAGAGAGAGAGAGAGTCAGGCACACCTGGGGCTTGTGGTTTTACCTGAAGTGGGGCTCGTGCTCACCCAATGTGGGACTCAAACTCACCAACTGTGAGATCATGACCTGAGCTGAAGTCAGATGCTTAAAGACTGAGCCAGCCAAGTGCTCCAGATCTTGGTTTCTAATCCCATTCATTCTCTCATAAAAGGAACCAGAATTCCTGGGAGAAATGGCTAATTCTAGGACTGAGACAAGAAATACACAAGCTGAAATGGGATTATCTTGTCGTGCCAGGAAGTAAGGAACCACTCAGAAAAGCAAACAAAATAAAAAACACTCCCACAACAAAAACAAGTTCACATCAATGAGAGTATTTAATTTAATTTATTTTTAAATTTTTAATTAATTAATTAATTAATGTATTTATTTATTCATTAATTTTTAATTTACATCCAATTAGCATACAGTGCAACCATGATTTCAGGAGTAGATTCCTTAATACCCCTTACCCATTTAGCCCATCCCCCCTCCCACAACCCTTCCAGTAACCCTCTGTTCTCCGTATTTAAGAGTCTCTTATGTTTTGTCCCTTTCCCTGTTTTTATATTATTTTTGCTTCCCTTCCCTTATGTTCATGTGTTTTGTATCTTAAAGTCCTCATATGAGTGAAGTCATGTGATATTTGTCTTTCTCTGACTGACTAATTTCGCTTAGCATAATACCTTCAAATTCCATCCACGTAGTTGCAAATGGCAAGATTTCATTCTTTTGGATTGCCAAGTAATACTCCATCGTATATATATACCATATCTTCTTTATCCATTCATCCATTGATGGACATTTGGGCTCTTTCCATACTTTGACTATTGTTGATAGCGCTCCTATAAACATTGGGGTGCATGTGCCCCTTTGAAACAGCACAGCTGTATCCTTTGGATAAATACCTAGTAGTGCAATTGCTGGGTCGTAGGATAGTTCTGTTTTTAAATTTTTGAGGAACCTCCATATTGTTTTCCAGAGGGCTGCACCAGTTTGCATTCCCATCAAAAGTGCAGAAGAGATCCTCTTTCTCCGCATCCTCACCAACATCTGGTGTTGCCTGAGTTGTTAATGTTAGCCATTCTGACAGGCGTGAGGTGATATCTCATTGCGGTTTTGATTTGTATTCCCTGATGATGAGTGATGAGCATTTTCTCATGTGTCGGCTGGCCATCTGGATGTCTTCTTTGGAGAAGCATCTATTTGTATCTTTTGCCTATTTCTTCACTGGATTATTTGTTTTTTGGGTGTTGAGTTTGATAAGTTCCTTATAGATTTTGGATACTAACCCTTTATCTGATATGTTGTTTGCAAATATCTTCTCCCATTCCATAGGCTGCCTTTTAGTTTTGCTGATTGTTCCCTTTGCTGTGCAGAGAAGCTTTTTATTTTCATGAGGTCCCAATAGTTCACTTTTGCTTTTGTTTCCCTTGTCTCTGGAGACATGTTGAGTGAAAAGTTGCTGCTGCCGAGGTCAAAGAGGTTTTTGCCTGCTTTCTCCTTTAGGATTTTGATGGCTTCCTATTTTATGTTTAGGTCTTTCATCCATTTTGAGTTTATTTTTGTGTATGGTTTAAGCGTGTGGTCCAGGTTCATTCTTCTGCATGTTGCTGTCCAGTTTTCCCAACAACATTTGCTAAAGAGACTCTTTATTCCATTGGATATTCTTTTCTGCTTTGTCAAAGATCGGTTGGCCATATGTTAGTGGGTCCATTTCTAGGTTCTCTATTCTGTTCCATTGATCCGAGTATCTGTTTTTGTGCCGGTACCATACTGTCTTGATGATTACAGCTTTGTAATACAGCTTGAAGTCTGGGATTGTGATGCCTCCAGCTTTGGCTTTCTTTTTCAAGATTGCTTTGGCTATTCGGGATCTTTTCTGGTTCCAGACAAATTTTAGGATTGTTTGTTCTGGGTCTGTGAAGAATGCTAGTGTTATTTTGATAGGGATTGCTCAATGGGAATATTTTAAAGGGACCCAAGAGTCAATTGAAAGAGCTTCCAATGACCAAAGCTGAAATAATTTGAGCAATAAAATAATGTAGTATTGGATTATAACCCAAAATATAAAATAAATATCCACGAGTCCATATTGATAAAAAAAACCCAGAATAAATAAATAAATATTTATAAATAAATAAAGGGGGGAGGGGGAAGGAAACAGACAAAACTCCCATGCCTATTTCCCAATAATTTATGTAGATAGTCATCCTCAGGAAGTTGAGCACAGCACCCGCACCACCCCCCCCCCACACACCCTCCTTAAGTGCAGGCTGTGCATAATGACTTCTTTCCAATGAGTACAGTTTGAATTATAATGGAAAAAAACTAACAAATGCTACCTTAGCTAAGTAACCAAGGTTAACATCAACAGTGATAAGTCATGTTGATAGCATATTGTCTTGATGTGGTGAAAATGGAAATTCACCTCTGTGGTCTTCCGCCACAAAACACATAATCCTAATATAATCACGAGAAAAACATCAGGCACGTCGCAGTTGAGAGGCCTCCTACGAAAAATATCTGATCAGTACTCCCCCAGACTCTTAAGGTCATTAAAATTTAGGCAAGTCTGAGAAACTGTCACAGCCAAGAATAGCCGAAGGAGACATGACTACTAAATTTAATGTGGTATCCTGAGTGGGATCCAGGAATAGAAAAGGTCATTTGGTAAAAACTATGAAAACCTGAGTAAAGTATGGATCTTAGATGATAATAATGTGTCAACATCGGTTCATTAGTTTTAACAAACGTACCATGAAATGTACCATACAAATGCAAGATGCTAATAGGAGAAACTGAATGTGGAGCATATAGGAAATCCATACTATGTTCACAACTTTTCTGTAAATCTAAAACTGTCATAAAATTAGGGGCGCCTGGGTGGCTCAGTCAGTTAAGCGGCCGACTTCAGCTCAGGTCACGATCTCATGGTCCGTGAGTTCGAGCCCCGCGTCGGGCTCTGTGCTGACAGCTCAGAGCCTGGAGCCTGTTTCCAATTCTGTGTCTCTCTCTCTGACCCTCCCCCGTTCATGCTCTGTCTCTCTCTGTCTCAAAAATAAATAAACGTTAAAAAAAAAAAATTAAAACTGTCATAAAATTAAAAACTTACTAAAAATAGTAATAAATGACTAACATCTATGAAGCACTCATTATATGGTAAGTACTTTTTATGCATTAACTTTATAACCCAAAAATAACGGGTATCAGAAAAAAATGCCACTTACAATAAGTCAACCAAAAATAGGTCTTACATTTCATAGTAAGTGGTGAAAAAAATTGGTTTGATTGGATCTCCATTTTGAAAAAGAAAACTAAAACTATGAAACTAACTTCATTAAAGATACATTTAAAAGTTTTATATTATGGATGTATATTCATACAGGAATTCTTAGAATTAACAAGGAACAAACCAATATGGGTTTGTTTTGGTGTAAGTTTTGCGACCAAAATGGATGATGTCATTAAATGGTCTCTTTTTGTCTATAGAATGATCTTAAAGAGGATGTTTTTACAAAAATATTTTATGACTTGATATTTTTCTTAATTCTCTGATGTGCAAACCATTTTCTTCTGAGTTCATCTTTCCTGCCTCTGACTCCCAGGACTGGGTTGTTCCTACTTCTCTGATAACCTTCATTTCATTCTGTTGGGTATTAGAAATAGTTGTTTAAATACCTTTCCTTTGCAAGAAAGAACTAAGAACTGCAACAATGTCCAAGTATGTTTTATTCCTTCTGTAGCACCTGAAATGGTGGCTTGTGTTTGGTCAGCCCCAGGTTTCCCATTTACAAACTAGAGAAGAAAAACAAAACCTGCAATTTCTACTTCACAAGATTATTGCGAGAGCTCATGAGCCATACCCCCCTCCCCACCCCCCGCCCAAGGCAGGGCCACGAGGACGTTGGCCCTTTCCTAATCTTCCCGGAGAACGCCAATAACTCTGCTTCCTGTTGCACAGCAGAGATACTTGAGAACTTCCTCTCTTCCCAATAAAGCAGGTTTGTCAATACATTTTAACCTGCACAGTAGGTATAATCTACTGACCTCTAACCTCTGAGGTGCAGCATTGAGAACAACTCTGGTACTATGTCCAGTAACAGTGGCAGAGGCCATAATGATGGGCTAGGAATGTCTGCCATGACTTTAGGACCAGGAACTGCTCGTATATAATCTATACTCTCAAAATACGGCCACCAGGCAATTTCTCAGCCTCTGTACGTATATGCTGCTCCTCATATCAGGAATGAGAGCTCATTTCCCTTCCCTCTAAATATGGGCTGGCCTTTGACAAACAGAACTTGGAAGAAGTGATTTGGGACTTCTGAAGCTACACCTTGAAAGAGGCTGGCACTTTCTGATTCCTCTTTTTTTTTTTTTTTAAATTTTTTTTTTCAACGTTTTTTATTTTTATTTTTGGGACAGAGAGAGACAGAGCATGAACGGGGGAGGGGCAGAGAGAGAGGGAGACACAGAATCGGAAACAGGCTCCAGGCTCCGAGCCATCAGCCCAGAGCCTGACGCGAGGCTCGAACTCACGGACCGCGAGATCGTGACCTGGCTGAAGTCGGACGCTTAACCGACTGCGCCACCCAGGCGCCCCCTGATTCCTCTCTTTTAAAGCCAGGTGACATTCAAGAAGTCTAACATGATCACCATACTATAAAGAAGCCCATGCTGGCCATCTGGAGAGAGAGGCGTCTTGCAGAAGATCACTGAGGTGGCAGTCACGTGAATGAAGCCTATCAGACCATTGGGCCCACTGAATGCAGCTGAATGACTCCAGGTGACATAACGTGGAGCTGAAGGGCCATCCAGTTGAGTCCTGCCCTAATTCCTGACCCACAGAATCATCACAAACGGCAATTTGTTGTCTTAAGGCATTATGTATTGGACGGTTTGTTACACAGCAGACTAATTTAAATTTATTGAGATAATTTAAAGGGAACTGGTTAGCTCCCAGACCCCAATTCTGGGTAATCCAATTCAATTGGTCTGGGATTGGTATGTTTCAAGAGCTCTCCTTTAGAGGCTCTCACATGGAACTAACTAGTTCAGAACCGCTGGACCACCTGGGATCATAAGTACTACATACTAAGTTAGAAAGTTACACTGAGCTGAAAGGCGGGGAGAAGACTTCAACAAGTCATTAAAATCTGGGATTAGCCTGATAAAACAAAACAAAAACTCCTCCCTAGTCATCTCTGATAGGACACATGAAGTCCCGTACGTTGCAGAGGGACACATAAAGAAGAAAACAGCCACCAGAGATGTATGACTAAGCTGACAAAGAAAAAAAAAATACTCCTCTGGTATTTTTCCTGAGCAGTGTAAGGTTTTTTTGTTTGTTTTGTTTTTGTTTCTTTTTTTTTTTTCCTCCTGTTTTCTCTATCTTAGCTTTTTCTGTGTTTGCACTAAACGAAACTTGCCTGGAGTTGGGTGGCAAAGGTCTGCTTTTCATTCTTATTAATGTCACCTTCAGCAGATCTTGCAGTGCGTTCTTGGGTCCATTAGGGCCTCTCCCCCAAATTCAGGCCCAGTAATACCTCAGTGAAAGCATAATTAGCCATACAATCAAAAGAAAATATTGATTTTTTTTTTTGGCCGAGATTTTCAGGATTGTATTATTGTGTGTTTCATGTCCAATTTTCATTTAAAATTTGGCTAATAAAAAGGCTTGACAATTTTGAGTGAAAACAAGAGAGAAATACGTTTAAGACCCTTGGATGTACGGAGTGCTGTTAAATATTTTCCTCTTGCCCTGGAAAGTCATTAAGGAAATATGTATGCCAGGCCACACCGCCAATTTCGAGACATTGACGCTAACAAAGATGTCCGCATTCTAGTCACATCGGCAGAGTTTAACCTCAACCAATGTCTACGATACATGACACTTTGCTTGCCCTTTAAACCATTTCTATCTTTGCTTCAGGCAAAATGCATTCTGTCTCTATTGATATATAATTGTCAGGTACTTGAGTCTAAAACTGTAGACTTAGCAGAACCAAATAGAGAAGAAGGAAGGAAGGAAGGAAGGAAGGAAGGAAGGAAGGAAGAAACTGCTGGTTTTCATTGGTGCCATGTCTGATTTGAAGCTTCATATTTCAGAAGCCGATATAGGAGTCTCCAGTGATGTTGATTATAATCGTTGCTATGTGGTCCCCGTGTTTTCCAGGGCACCGATATAAGGCCACATGTGCAATTGGCTGAATAGTGCTGATTAGTGAATGAATATGACATAGAAAAGCCTAGAGGTCTTCCAGCCCCCAGCCATTTTCCAGGAGGGGGAGGAACATCCTCTGGGCCAGGCACATTCAGCCTTTGGATGTGTTAATATGAAATACTTTCAATGCTCCAATTTCCACTCATGTGGATTTTTCCTGGCTCCAGCTCAGTGACCTGATTCTCTAATTTTTCCCCCTCTGAGAACATACTTTTTCTTAAGTTATTTTTTCTCTGAAATCCACACCGCCTCCCCTCCCTTCCCTTTTGATTTCTTATTCAGCCTGGAAACTACCTCACCAGTTGTAATTAGCCTGAATACTTGGGGGAGGGAGGAGGGCTCTCCTCAGGAAATAACCAGAATAAAGCAAGACTCCTTCTTCTCAGAGTGAGGAAGAGGAACCCAAGCCCATGGAAGCTGATTAAATCTCTTCTTGCTTTTTCATCTATTGCAAAGCACCAAAGTCTGATGAGGGCCTGTTCTTTGTGTTATTTTATAACCTTAATTGACCCATACCACACATTGTCAGCTTGTTAGGCCAAATACACTTTCTAATGTGCTTTCTTGGACTGAGAGAAGAGCAGAGATATACAATTTTAAGTGTCAAGTTAGTGGCTTTCTATGTTTTTTTCTCCCTCAGTCTTTTCTTTGTGTCTGTACTAAATGAGACTTGCCTGGAGTTGGGTGACAAAGGTCTGCATTTTATTCCTATTAATGTCAGCTTGAGCAAATTTTGCAGTGTGTTAGCGGGTCCATTAGGTCCTCGCAAATATTATTTCTGTGAAGGAATTCGTGTTTCCTATGTTTTCTACAAGTCAATGTGTCAGGTTTTTTTTTTTTCCCCAGTAATAATAACTTGAAGTCTTACATGCTGGACACTGTTCAGCCTTTTAGTGACACTATGTTGACTCGTCTCTAAAATAATCCTGAAGGTAGTTACTGATATCCCCATTTTTCAGATGAAAAATCTGAAGCTTGGTGTTAAGTCTAGTAACTGGCCCAAAGGGGCACAGTTAGTATGTGTCAGACCTGAGATTCAGACCCAAGGCTGGTTAGCACCAAGCCTTTACATTAACCACTTTACTAAATTGCCTTTCCTTTGCTATTTTTGTATTTTATTTGGGAGAAAGAGAGAAAGAGAGTGAGTAGGGGAGAGGGGCAGAGGGAGTGAGAATCTGAAGAATCATGCTGAGCATGGAGCTGGACACAGGGCTCGATCCCACGACCCTGGGATGGTGACCTAGGCCGAAACGAAGAGTTGATCACTCAACCTACGGAGCCGCCCAGGCGCCCCTGCTAAATTGCCTTTAAAAGACATGTACTGCCAGCTTAGAAATTGTTGAAGAGGGAGAAAAAGAGAGAGAACATTTTTTTTTTTTAAGAACAAGGAAAGAGAGAAAATAAAAAACAATTCTATTTGTGTGTAGCCTGCAGGTGATGGACGGGGAACTGGAGGGTGACTGTTCAGAACTGTTTAAACCTGGAGAAGGGGCACCTGGGTGGCTCAGTCAGCTAAGCATCCAAATCTTGATTTTGTCTCAGGTCGTAATCTTACTGCCATGAGATCGAGCCTTGTGTCATGCTCAACGCTCGCACACAGCCTGCTTGGGATTCTCTCTCTCCCTCTCTCTCCGCCCTGTTTGCCTGTGCTCTCTCTCTCTCTCTCTCAAAACAAACCGAACAAAACCAAAAACCTGGGGAAGGAAGGCACTCAGGGCAGAGAACACCTGCTTTGCAGAGATCTAATGTAATACAAGAAAGCTTGTTATAGCTGGTGGACCTGTTTCCAAGAATGGTTACAGGCATTGCCATTTTTTAAAAAATTCGTTGTTGAACTTGGTATAAACTGTCTCTAATCACCAAGAAGTCACTGAGCTGACATATAATCCCCTTTATCAATCAGTGGTCGTTAGTGATTTGGAGAAGATACTGACTTCTCCCTTTTGGTAAGGGAAGCATAAACTTCTACTCTCCTAACAAATAAAATTTCAGAAACTTTCTCTGGCCCTTTGAAAAGTGTAAGTACGAGAGGAAACAGAAACACAGAAGCCGATTTTCTCATGTTTGCAGGCCCCCCATGGTGTGCTGAGACCGTGATATTTTACTCCCTGTCATGTATTTTACAAAATCTAAAATGAAAATCTATGTAATTATAAACATTAGATACTAATTTAAAAATATCTGTTGGTTTCTGCTAGTTCATTAAAACTGATGATGACAAGGAGTACTTGCCCTATGGTTACCTTATCGATAGATACTCTCTTTAGACCAGAGACTCGGGATTCAACAGCCTGTTATACAGGCACCAACACCACCAGGAAACCCCTCTCTGACCTGCACAAAGCTATTATTTTGTGTGCCCAAAAGATAACTGAGACTAAGAAAAAAAAATTTTAATGTTTATTTATTTATTTTGAGAGTGAGAGAGTGTGAGCAGGGGAGGGGCAGAGAGAGAGAGAATCCCAAGCAGGCTCCGTGCTGTGGGCACAGAGCCTGACCTGGGACTTGATCCCACGACACTGGGATCATGACCTGAGCCAAAACCAAGACTTGGAGGCTTAACCAACTGAGCCATCTGGGCATCCCCAGGCCTGAATTTCCAGAGCCACCATAGCTGAGAGTTGGCTAGCTGATTGGAACAGAATCCTGAGAAGCATGGGTGAAATCTCGGGGACCATGGTCACTGGACAATGAACACTCAGAAATCTACAGGAAATGTAATTTCATTTTACCTTTGAAGTTCCTGTTGAGAAGATCATTCACATTTGTGACCATGGCACTGAGACATTTTTGTAATTTCCCATAGCTTAAGGGGTTTTCATGGTGCATTAAGTATCTATGGTGTTTGAAACAGCATTACAACCTATTAAATCCACGACCCACAAAATAGAAAGCTTGATAGGCACAAAAGAGTAATTCACAAGAATAGTTTTCTAGAAGATTATTTCTTTGTAAAAATGTGTATATATATATGTAGGTATTTGGGTCCTTGGGATCATTGGTAAGTAAACTCTAAAGGGAGAACAACTGCTTCTATCTAATTTCCTCTGTCACATGTTTTTGGCTTCTTATAGCAAATGTGTCTAGATGTGTCTGTAGCATTACATGCTCAAGACATTAGGAGTCACTGGTTTAGAATTCATGATTCTACTTACTTTCCATGCCAAAGTTTGACCACACCTGTATATCCAAATCCCAGAGGGAGACCTACTCATTGCAATAAAAATATCTTCAGCCAGCGAGTGCTTTAATTTAGCTTGGCTTTGGTCTTACCAAATGACTCACCCAACACTTATAAAAACTCCCGTATCGAATAAATAAAATATAACTGAATCCCTAATTTGCAGGAACTAACTGAACTACTTACTAATCCTTACTCCCTTGGAGATAGAAAGACTGGCAACATTTTATCCTTTGAAATGAAACTTTTTTTTTTTTTTTTCTTTTTAATAGACCCTTGGAAAATCACCATTTGACTTCTGGACACTGTTTCAGACTTCAGTGTTAATTTTATTAAGCAGTATAATCAGAAAGTCACTTGAATCATCAGGTAATAATTTTTGCTTCTGGATCTGAATGGTCATGGCTCTAAGGACTGAATGATCAAATAATCATTCCAACCAGGAGAGAATTAATCAACTCAGTGTTATTCAGACCCCAAAGTAATTCCTTTAGTGATTCTCGTTTTTAAAAATGTAATCTTAAGAAAAAAAAACAAAACAAAAAGGGTAATAGGGATTTGGGGAGGTGTCTTACAACAGAGGTGTGTTGGTAACTTTGGAAACCCAAAAGAAAAGAGAGGGACACGTTTTATGGAATCTTATACCAAGCACACATAGTCTACAGGGTGAGGGCATATTTCCTAAATCTTCCAGGGCTTTACTATCCTCTTTAGCAAACTTGGACTAGTTATACTAACTGATCTCACCATATGTTATGGAGAATAATTTATATGTACTTTCAAGACAAAAAAAAAAGTAAAATGTTCAGGGTAGAAACCCAAATACCTCTAGTGTCATACGTAACACCATGCGGTAATAAAAGTACCCATTCTCCCTCTTTCTCAAGTTCTTCTACTCAGTATTACTTTTTCTAGTCTCAATGGTACTCGTATTCATTTACGTGAAAACTCTCCTTCTTAGATTACAGTATCATATTCATTCAACAAACACTTGATGAGTACTTGATTTGTGCCCGTGTTGTACTGTAGACAGGATGAATGAAACATGGCTCAGCATTGAAGTTGCCCAAAGCTCAGTTGAGGAGATAGAGATATGAGCCAATAAGTATAATTGTGAAAAGTGTTGTAAGGGTAAAATGTATGAGAGGATCCCAGGGGAAAGAAGGTACTATTTGCGCCTCTCCCATCCTCTGTCATATACACTCTGTACAGTCCATCATCCTCACCACTCCTCAAACAAAATGTCAACAGTGGCTCCCATGTTGCCAAATCTGGGTCATGCCTTCGTCCTCATCTTGCTCAACATGTTGGCAATATTTCACAGACTTGTTCATTTCCTCCTTCTGGAAAGGCTTTCTTCACTTGGCCCCAGAGTAGTCACTCTTACTTCACTTCCTGTCTCACTGGTCACTCATTTTAAGTCTTCTTTGTGGCTCTTCTTCCTCTTCCCAACGTCCAAACGTTGGATTGTTCCAGAACTTAGTCCCTGACCTCTAGTCTCTTCTCACTTCTCCCTAACTGATCCTATCTGATTTCAGCTTTATTGCAGGTAACTCCCAGATAACTAGTCTATCCATATTACTTCCACTGAACTCAAAACCATTAATTCAACTGCCTATTTAATGTTACTACTTACAGATCTAATAAGCATCTTAAGAATAACATAACTTAAGGGGCGCCTGGGTGGCTCAGTCGGTTGAGTGTCCGATTTCGGCTCAGGTCATGATCTCACGGTCTGTGAGTTCGAGCCCCGCGTCGGGCTCTGTGCTGACAGCTCAGAGCCTGGAACCTGCTTCAGATTCTGTGTCTCCCTCTCTCTCCGACCCTCCCCCATTCATGTTCTGTCTCTCTCTGTCTCAAAAATAAAATAAGAAAATATTTAAAAACATTAAAAAAAAAAGAATAACATAACTTAAATAAATCTTTGTTATCCCCACCCGATCTGTAATTGCTACAGTTTTTGCTATCTCAGTCCATCAGATTTCACCCTTCCAGTTGCTCAGGTTAAAATTCTTGGGTGTTATCCTTGAGTATTTCCTCCACACCCTACCTTTCAGCTTTGCCTTCAAAATATATTCAGCATCTGACCACTCATACCATTGCTGCTATCATTCCGCCTAAACAACATTTGTCCCCCGGATTATTGCAACAGCCTCCTTAGCGGTCTCTCAGCTTTCATTCCAACTTCCCTACACTTCATCTTACACGCGGCTATTGGAGAGATCCTATGAAAATAGAAGGCAGATGACAGCACCCTCTGCTCTCTACCTTTCAGTGGTTTCCAGACTTATTTAGAATAAAAATCAAAGTCCTTTCCATGGCCTATAAGGCTGTAAACAGCGTTGCCCACAGCTACGTTTCTGATCTCCTCCCTCACTCCTTCACTACACCACCCTGGTCCCCTTTCACTTCCTCCAGTATATCAAGAATGCTCTGCCTTGGGCACTTTGTACTTGACACTCCCTCTGCCTGGAATGCTTACCACCCTGCCCCACCCCCCACCTCATCCACATTGATGGAGCTTATACTTTATTTTCATCTTTGTGCCCACATCACCTCATCAAAGTTACCTTCCTTGACCACTCTATTTAAAATAACATCCTCGTGCTCGCTTTGGCGGCACATGTACTAAAATTGGAACAACACAGAGAAGATTAGCATTGCCCTGTGCAAAGATAACACGCAAATTCCTGAAGCCTTCCATATTTTCATCCACCAAGCAAAATTCGTCAGTCAGAGAAAGACACGTATCGTATGACTTCACTCATATGAGGACTTTAAGAGACAAAACAGATGAACATAAGGGAAGGGAAGCAAAAATAATATAAAAACAGGGAGGGGGACAAAACAGAAGAGACCCTTAAATATGGAGAACAAACAGAGGGTTATTGGAGGGGGTGGGGCAGGAGGGATGGGCTAAATCAGTAAGGGGCTTAAGGAATCTACTCCTGAAATCATTGTGGCACGATATGCTAACTTGGATGTAAATGTAAAAAATAAATTAAATTTAAAAAATAACATCCTCACCCCTTACTTTGCCTGATTTTTCTTCATTGTAGTTCTACTTGCCTTGCATGATTTTGTTTGCCACTGATTTACTATCTATTTGCTTCCACCAGAATCTGAATTCTATACAGTAGAAAATGTTGTCTGTTTTCTCCCTGCTACATCTCTAGATCCCGGGACGGTCTCTGACACCTAATAGCGTTCCAATAAATTAATTTATTTGAGCTGGGGGTAAAGGACAAAAGCTCCAAGACAAAAGAAACCAGCACATGCAAAGGAATACATTTGGTGTGTCTAAAACAGGAGTTGGCAGGCTACAGTCTGGGGGCCGAATCTAGCCTTCTACTTGTTTTTGTTTTTGTTTTTGTTTTTGTAAGTGAAATTTTACTGAGAGATAGCCATGCTCATTCATTTATGTCTAAAGATGACTGCTTTTGTTCTACAACAGCAGAGTTGAATGGTTGTAACAGAGACCACATGGCCTGCGAGCCTAAAATATTTATTATATGACTATCTACGGAAAAAAGTTTGCCAACCCTTGGTCTGGAGGGTAGAATGCATGGCAGAAGGGCTGGGAAGACGGAAGAGGACGTGAGAGCAAGCTGGAAATGATTTAGATGAGTTTGGATGTCATGTGTAAGCCAAGAGAGAATGAGACAATGGATGCTTTTAGGCAAGGGAGCCCCTGAAAGGCAGGACTATGTCTAATATAATTTATGCATAAAGGAGGGCTTGATATTTGAATGAGTCATCCCAATGGCTGCTGCTGCCAGGACTCCAGCCTTAATGTCCCAGCCACGTCTGGGATTAGCTTTCGCTATAGGAACCAAAAACTGGGGGAAAGCCATTTGCTTGCCCCACCCCTCTATAGTAGATGTTGGTTTGGAACTGATCTATCTCTTGTGGCAAGTCTGGTGTAGACTGCTCCAACAAAATCCATTGTGTCTAGATATGTGGCTTGGGCTAATTTCAAAAGTTCCAGAAACAGGAGATTGGTCCCAGGGTCACCTAGAGACGTGTCTTCTCAGCCGTCCTGGTCGTGCTTTAGGAAGACTCTGGAATTTAAGAAACTTCTGAATCATTTCTATATAGAGTGACAAGCAAAACTCTAAAATTTCCGTGGTTTGACAGCTCATCAGACCTTTCCCTAGTTATCTAAAACCATGTGGGTCCGTTATACTTCACAACTAGGGAAGGTCAAAAGATTGCTGATTCTCCTGCTTTTGCCGAGATTGGATTTCACAGTAAAGCAGCCTTTCTGCTGGTGTTTTTGGCTCTTAGTATTTTCGTTCTAGGCAGACCCTAAGGAAGGGCAGGAGCAAATTTTGAAGAGGAAAAAAAAACACAAAAAAACAAATGTGTTCTGAATTTCACAGAACAAAGTGGAGCTCTGCCTTGTGGTTGAGTTGGGGAGCAGCGGCCCCCCCCCCACCCTTCTTCCCTCTGAGAATGCAGTGGTGAAATCCGGTCTGCTCCCGTGAAGCTGTGGCATTTGGGTTTAATTTGATAAATCCCAGTGTTGCCTACTTGGGTTTGGGACTCGGTTCTGGCCTATTTTTTGTGCCCAATCCCTCAAGTGTGTCCCAGCACAGCAAGCCAAGTTTCCACTTGTATCCTACTGAATCACTCAGCTGGTCCACTGCCCTCCCATCAGCCTGTGTTGCTTATTGGCTTCTGCCTTTAAAAATTCAAAGTATGGGTTAACTGAAAACTGATAGGTTATCATTTAAAGGAGGAAGTGGAAAACTCCAAACAGACAACAGTCTAGCCTTAAGCCAAAGAAACTAAAGCTTTGATTTCTACTGTTGTTTTTGGGACCCACCCTTTCTCTTGGCTTTACGGCAGATCAGAGGATTCTTTATTTTTTTTATTTTTTTATTTTTTTGGTTCAATTTAATACGTCAATTTTCAGGAAGGAGCCAGATCAAGCTTTTTAGGCATTATCTGCCTCGGACGTGCGGAATTAATCGCAGGCTTCATTTTGTAGGAGTCAGTATCAATGGACGGGGTGCTAGCTCAGCCCTTTCGAAAGCAACAGACGGAGGTGGCTCCAATAATGACATTAAGACTGTGGCTACACACTTGCCTTGGGGATTTGGAGTTGGGCTTAATCAAATCTGGATTTGACATTTCACAGCCCACATCAAGGATTTCCACGAAGGAACATCAGAGCGTTGCCAGCTATGATCTTGCTTTTACTTGGTGCCTCGTCCTCAGGAACTGAACAGGCCTCGTGCTAATCTTGTTGATGCTTTGGCTGCATCTCGGCCCTGCCGCGTAGCGCTCAAAAGCTTCTGGGGGCCATGGTTTCTTTCCGTGACAAAGCATTCATTTGGTGCCTGTCATGCGCCAGGGCCCTGGGCGAGGATCTGGAATAGACAAGATGATGAACAAGACTGAGCTGCAGTTACATATCATACACGTTACATATAATAGGAGCCACAGAAGCCCCACCTGTGACTCCAAAGCAACGAAGTCCTTTCATTCATTCATTACCTACCATGTACCATGCAGATGATACGTGCCCTTGAGTCCAGTGGTTCTCAAACTTTAATCCCCTAAGAAGCCCCAGGGATACCTATTTAAAATGGGAACGAGGTATTTGCGCTTTTCATAGGCAGATATTTTTGAGGCGATTGTTCTTTGGGCCATACTTTGAGAAATAATGATAAAAGTAGAAGTGATATGAACAAACAGTGGCTAAAATAGTATAATAAACGCTGCACCTGTCATAGCGGAGGCTCAAGGGGGAAAGAACTCACCTCTGTTTGGGAGGCCGGAGAAGGCTTCTGAGGCGAAAATCTAGCTCTTGCAGAATGGTAAATACCACAGGCGGGACTGGAGGGGAGAGAGAATTCCAGGCAGGGAGGACGGCGGGTAAAGGACACCAAGGTGCAGGGAGTGTCCCCATTTCAGTGCCCGGTGAGTATCGAGCTGAGAGGGAGAGTCGCAGAAACCAGGGAGGAAAGGCAGGCTGGAGGCAGGTTCTGGAGGATCTTGAAAGCCGGCGTAGAACTTAGAAGCCATGGCCGAGAAACCCATTTTGTAGCAGGAGAATAATGTGATCAAATTCGCGTTTCAGACAGATCGTTCTGGTGGTGGTGTGGTGCTGGGCGGGAAACCAACAAGACAGGAGGAAGGCGGCAGTTAGGAGTTTATTAGCGTCAAGTGTAAAAATGATAGGTTTGTTGTCAGGATGGATATGCCAGGTATTCCTTGGTTGTAAAGACATGTACGTAAAGAAAGCTGAACCACCATCCCCAGGAAAGAGTGGGAATCTGAGAGGAGCTGGGCTGCCAGAACCTTGCCCTGGAAGTGCTATTAGCATTAAGCCGGCATTCTCTCCCTTCCCCCCGCCCCTCCCCCCCCACCCCTCCCTACCCCCCCCCCCCCACTGCCCCTCACCTTTCTCTTCCATTCACTGGCTTCCAAAATCTCTTGTATCTACCGCACGTCTTTTTCCAACTCAAAATGTCTACTCCTTTGAAAAAATGAAAGGAACAGATGCAGAGGGACACATGTGACCTAACGTGGTAAGTGTAGAGGGGATCCCCGAAGTCGCATCCAGCCTGTGCTTTCACACAGAGGGTGGCTTTGAACAAGGCCTTGTGCACATCAGGGATCCACTTGTTAGTGGGCCCTAAATTTATTTATACCACGGCAGTCATTGGCTGTTTGTAAAAAATTATCTTTTTACTAATGGAAAAGTCTGGAAGTGATGAATTAATGCCAGGTAATTGATTTTGTGAGGCGCGGCTGGAAAGGAATACAAAGACACGTAAATGTGGGCTCTTTATTTCTCTAGCAAGACATCATCAATTCAGAATGATTGGGAGAAAACAATTACTAGCATAAATATATGAATATTCAGAATTGTGGATCATCATAAAGCATTCGGTCTTATTTTCAAGTGTAAGAATTCAAACTTAGTTCCTGTTAGAATTAGATCCTTGAGGGCCTGCCGAAATAAATTATTTAGAGTGATTTGTAATGGACATATTAATTTCTTTTCATGTAAACAGCCCTTCCACGTTTTTAAAATGGTATATTACCCTACACGACTTTAACATTCTCCTTGCAAAAGGTTAATGCATCATTCATTACTTTCACAAACCCATTGCTACATGAAATGAAAGATGAATTTTAAGCTCTGCCTTAGCATCCAGTGCTGCAGATTAAAAATCCATCTCACCCTCTAAGTTTGAGAGAAGCACATTCTGGCCAGCAGCATTCGGAAAAGTCAGAAGAAGTGAGGTTTATTCTGTGCTAGCCCCAGCTTCTTTCCACAGGTTATTATTCTTGTCTCCAAGACTCTAGGTCAGCGTTGGAATCAGGTTTCAAAAGCCTTTGGTTCTGCAAACATCCCAAAGTCATGAAAAATTCTCATTAGCCCATTGGCAGCGTTCCTGGTAAACAGCCAGTTCCCCTCCTTGCCACAACTCGGGGCTGAGAGAACCCAGGGAGCTACCTGTCGCAAACACTGCACACACGTTCCCATGAAAAACAAGCAAAAGTGGGCCTGGCGGGAGAGGCAGACACAGAGTGTCCATCCATCCCCAGCGCTGCTCTGGCCCATTCCTGATTTCTTTGAGGCTAGCGCTGATCTGCAAGCCTTGGAAGGAATCGGCTATAAGGGTTTGTGCCAATTAGCAGGGAGGCCCAGCCTCCCCTTCTTGGCTGTTCCACAAGGAGCTGGTTGCCCTGTGGTTTGGGATTTTCTTTCCCTCTCCGCTGCAGCTTCTGGGGCCAGGGGCCTAGTCTCTGCAGCGGACGTAGAGGCAGAGGGCGGTGCGTCCCGTCCCGGACGAACTGCATCCGTGCCGGTTCCGCTAAAACCATCTCTGATGCTCTTGAAGGGAGGCCTCGCTGCTGTGGGCGGTCATATTTAGGTGAATACATCCATGCCCTTCAGGATTTTACAAAGTCTGACCATAGCCTCGTGTAATGTGAATCCCTCAAGGCCTGAAAGTCTCGGTTATTCTGGTGTTGCCTGGGTGGCTCAATCGGTTGGGCGTCTGACTTTGGCTCAGGTCATGATCTCACGTTCGTGGCTTCGAGCCCCGCATCGGGCTCTGTGCTGACAGTTCTGAGCCTGCTTCGGATTCTGTGTCTCCCTCTCTCTTTCCCCTCTCCTGTTCATGCTGCCTGTCTCTGTCTCTCAAAAATAAATAAATGTAAATAATAATAGTAATAAAAAAATTAAAAAGTCCCGATTATTCTGTGCTGTCCTCACAGGAATACCTTTTAATCCATACTATCCACTTAGCAGCCCTTTCCTGGACTCTGCAGGTCTCTTCCGTGTCTTTTGAGAATTCCATTGAGGGAGCAACTCGGTATAATGGGTTACCTCGTGATCTTTGGCGTTTGTAAGTCCACAGATCAAGCGGAGGCTCGGCCAGGAAGTGGCTCTGTGACCTGGGACAAGGTGCTTACCTTTACTGAGTCTATCTCCTTGGCAGTAACGTTAGAAGAGCAACAGCACACTCTTAATCAGGTTGTTGTAAGGAATAAATAAATTAACACATGTGCCCATTAGAATAGCGCCTGGTCCCGACAAACGGAAGCATGATAGTGTGGAAACACAAATATAACTAGACAACTGAGTTCTTCCCTTCTTTACGCGAGTGTTTGGCACACGGCAATCTATGCACTTGCTAAGAATACACTCCCGGAATTTTTCCGACCCGAAATAAGTTGCAGTTGAATCCATCCAGCTTTGAAGTGGTAACTGCTCAAACAGCGTTGACTTTGCACATACCGTATGCAGGAGCACACCGGGCACCTTATTGGAAGCCATATTTATTATTTATAGTTCGGTCAAGACTCCCTCTCATCTGGGCAGCGATGTCTCAAAGAACAAACCAGAGTCTTTATTCTTAGAAACCTTCCAGTACACTCGAGTATGTGCATAGTTACCACAAGCGTTGCTCTACTGTATTAGTCGGTGTTTAAATACTGTAACAAACAGTTCCAGTGTCTCAAAGCTTTGTTTTTATCCGTGTGGTATTAGTGTCTACTGCTGTGTAGCAAATGGCCCTACAACTTAGCAGTTGAAAACAAGCATGCATTATCTCTCACAGTTGCTAAGAATCAAGAACCCAGGAGCAGTTTAACTGGGTGATTCTATGTCGGTAGGTCTTGCGAATTACATTCAAGCTATCTTCTGGAGTTGTAGGTTAACAACTCCTAAACTAGCAGGCCTCGACTCCTCTGGCTGTTGGATGGAAGTCTCCATTCCTTACCATGTGGGTATCTCCACGGGCTGTGTAAGTAACCCCAATATATGGCCGCTGGCTTCCTTGAGAGAGAGAGAATGCACGAGAGAGCATCCAACACAAAAGCTACAGCCTTTAATAACTCAACCTAAGAAGTGACATACCGTCCCTTCTGCCATATGCTATTGGTCCCACAGACCGACCCCGGTACCATATGGGAGGTAGATACACACAAGGGTATGAAAAGCAGATGTGACTGTTGGACTGGCTACCACACCATGAATATGTGCGACAGTCTACTGTGAGTCATTGTCCACGGGAGATGGAAAGAGGCAGAGTCGGTGTGCTCACACATTTTTATTCCAGGACCCAACCTCCTTCCATCCAGTGGTTCCCCCTTATGCCCTTGGCATTCTCCACCTTGACTCTGTGTCTTTCCAAAGCATCAGAAGCCTAGTGTAGAACACTTCTGTAGGGTTGCCCAAGAGACCTAGTAGCCAGACTTGGACACTGTATACATTACTTTGGCTGACATTCCACTGGCCAGAAACCACCCAAATTCAGGGGAGACTGGGAAATGTGTTCTATCTGGGATTTTGGATTAAAAAGGAATGGGATTTGGTGAATCTCTTTTCTACTTGAAAAGAGATTGCACATTTAAACAGCTTACTTTAAAAAAAAAAAAAGCAGTCTGTTCAGTTTTATGCAACAATAAGAAAATATGATTGCCCACCACTACAGGACAAAGCAGCTGATTGATTGCATATTTTCACCTTTTCAGTGCATTTTAAATGTAGCCTCTGTTTAAGGGGCCCATAAGCAGGTGGTGGAGAGCAGTTCCTGAACCATTAAGTTTGCTGCTTTTTCAGGAATACTAGTAGGATGCCGGCAGGAACAAGTCTTGCCTTGTTTCCCAAGTGGGAAAAGAAGAAAGTCTTTGTTCCCAAGCAAATGAAAATACAAATCACAAGACTAAAATTATGAATGCAAAACAATATATTAAAATGTGGCTTGCGTGTAGTATTTGCATGCATTTTAATATGCATCTGTCATTCCCTTTGCTAAATTCAGCAGGCGCTGAAAATATTAAACAACTGAGTACAATTAATAATTAGAGGAATTGTTTTAAAATATATTTTAACCCATCCATGTTTCTATTGCCAGACCTCTTGGTCTGGCAAGGCTCTAAGATATCAGATCAGATAGTTTTATTGGTCAGATTTCAGATCTTTGTGGCCTGAGAACAATTCACAAAAATGTTTTTATAAATTGATGTGCTAACACGCAAATGATTGTAACATACGACGAAAACCATTTCTAGGATAGAAAAATCAAATCCAAATTTGAAAGCTGGAAAAGGCTTCAGAGACTCTTTGGATCAGATGTTCTCATCTCTCCTACTCATTTGGAAGTCTGGCTGTATTTATTCTCCATCCGATGAATGAATTTCTCATCCAATGAATCCACGAGAAATTTAAGAGCACTTTTCTGCGAAACCCCAATTCGCAAAACCTTCGGCTCCATTTATCTTTGAAGCTGAAGCTTTCAGAATCAGTTTGCCCCTTTCTGGGGTTCATTTACCTGGCTTTCTATTGGAGCAAACCCCCAAAAGAGAAATCACTTTTCGGGCAGTAGCAAAAAGGAACCGAATTTCAGCCAGCCTGACAATCCTTGCTCTCCGCCTATCAAGGCTCCTGGACCAGGGAAGAATATATTTCACGAGAACATAGCTCTAAGTCATAAACTTGAAATCCATCAAGCTCTTTGTTGTTAATTGGCACTTACCTCACCTGAGGGCCTTTGCCAAGGAGGCAGAGGGGTTTAATGGGGAAGGAAGAAAGGAAAGAGCCTGGAGCTCTGGAAAACAGCTCCAGCCACATGTGATTTTCAGCTGGGGGGCTTCCCACCCCTCAGGATGCCAGAGCAACAAAGTGGCCTATGTGTTTTCTCAAATGTAGGCTGTTTGTTTGGGGGGTAATGCTCAGACTGGGGCCTGAGTGATAACTGCTTCATGTAATTATTAAGACAGCTTGAACACTATGCCCCTCTTTGTTTCGGCCTCCAGATGACGGCTGTCTCACCGCTGTTTGTGCCAGTTTTATTTCAAAGCACTTTTCTTTCCATATTTCAAAGGTCAGTGTGTTTACTTGTGGCCAAAAAAGAGCCTGTGTGTAAGAGCAAGAAACACATGTGGTTGAGTGGCAGAACTGGATGAGGAGTCAGGAGAACTGGATTTGAATCCTAGATTGGCTTCTAGATAAGTGAGGGAACTAAAAGTATTTGACCTCCCTTTTTCATTACATGGGGGGCGGGGGGAGTAAATAGTATCAATGGTCTCTTTTAGGGGGAAAAAAAAAATCCAGAAGTCTGGTGTAAGAAGAAGAAATGTAGGTATTTCCAGTAAAGAAACATTATCAAATACACAGCCAAGAAAATGTCCGCTTCATCTTCTCGAAATGGAAATATTTCCCCCTTCAAAGAAAGCAGGCTGGATATTCTGGCCACCTTCAGAAACCTTGGGATTGTTTTTGGTCAAGGAATATTCGCACAGGGAAATAAAGCAAACCACAAACACTTTCTCAGGAGTCTTAGTTTGGCTTTTTGACATCATTACTTCGAACATCAAGGCTGATCAGACTGTTACCTGCCCATATAGGAAATATTAGTGTTTCTATTATGAGTATTTGAAAACAGCATCAAATTTCAATCACGCAAGCTTAATAACTATTTCAAATGTTCTTCATGATTCATCTTCTTTTGATCTGTGTTTTCCCCATCTATCTTCCTTTAATTTTCTGGGTATCGAGCTCCCAGGGAAAAGAGATGAATAAACCATTGAGATGGTACAGAACATGTATTCTGAAGCTAGATTTCCCTGGGTTCAGAGCTTAGTTCAACCACCAATTAGCTGTGTGGCCTTGCATCATTTACTTAAACTCTCTGTGCCTCTGTTCCTTGTCTATTAATACGGAGGTCATGGGGCGCCTGGGTGGCTCAGTCGGTTGACTGTCCGATTTCGGCTCAGGTCACGATCTCACGGTTCATGAGTTCGAGCCCCGCGTTGGGCTCTGTGCTGACAGCTCGGACCCTGGAGACTGCTTCGGATTCTGAGTCTCCCTCTCTCTCTGCTCCTCCCCTGCTCGCACACTGTCTCTCTCTCTCTCTCAAAAATAAAGATTAAAAAAAAATTTTTTAAATTACAGAGGTCATAAGGATGAAATGGATTGACATGCGTGACGCAGATAGAAGAGTGCCTGGCACTTAGCAAGCATTCAAATGTTAGCTAGTCGTGAAAAAGACTCCCCCTTTCCGAAACGAATTCTACCTTTGGAAAAAAAAAAAAAAACAACCTTCTCTTTTGTGCTACTATTTCTCTCCTTGAATCAATCCACCTACACCTGTGGAAATAAAAAAGTAAATTTGCAAATGCCAAGGGAACAGCGCCTGTGCTGTAAAAGGTGGAAGAGAGGGAACTAGAAAAAGAGAATACATGAAATGTCTCAAACTTAATCTTCCAGTTACTGTGAATTTCCAGCCTCCGAGAAGTAAGGGTGATAGCCGCTTTGAGTTTGCACAAGACAAACGGCATTCTCACCGCTTGACCAGGAAAAGGCATGGCAATTCTTGGCTGTGACTCCAGGAGTGGAAGTGGGGAGGGAAGCACAGGGAAAGGAAAAGGAAAGTGCATTGAACACCTTGTCTAAGCCTTCCATTTCTGTCTCATTGAATCCACTGCTTGGATATTATTACCTCTATTTCACAACCAAAGAAAAGGCTCAGGGAAGTGAAGTGACTTTGCAGTCTATTCGGCCGGCCAGGGGTGTGGCTGTGATGTTAACCCATTTCTATTGAATGCAAGATCCTTACTTTTTTTTTTTTTTTTTTTAAGTTTATTTACTTAGGGGGAGGGGGGCAGAGAGAGAGGGAGAGAGAAAATCCCGAGCAGACTTTGCAGGCCTTGCGCTGTCAGTGCAGAGCCCGATGCAGTGCTCGAACTCATGAACTATGAGATCGTGAACTGGGAGATCATGACCTGAGCCGAAATCAAGAGTTGGATGCTTAACTGACTGAGTCACCCAGACGCCCCAGCAAGAGCCTTACTTTTGTCTCCTTTCTACATCGCCTTCTCAGGAAAGACATGGCCAGGAGCATAACAGGCTGGATCTAGACTCCAGATGATCCGTTACTACATGGACGGTATTAGTGGGAGGCTCTCATATTTTTTCTAAGCCATTTATTTCTACCCCTGTTCAAATGAATAGACTCATGGGGGTCTTTGCTGTGAACCATGTAACTTTGGGCATCAAGGAGAGGAGTAATTCCCTTTCATTGCTAAAGTCAGAACTTCCACTTTGGTCACAGCCATTTGGGCAGCGGCCTGCTCTTCCTTTCCCATCCTTCAGGATCTTTATAGAAGTAGAGATAGAGATCTTTTTTTTTTCCTTCCCCGTAACCTACTGCGCTGTTTGGACATCCAGATTGGTGCCGCCTCAGTGGGTTCCTGATGCAAGGAAATTGAGCACATCCTCCTCTTTATTTGCAGGATATCGAGGGCTCCAGACATTGTGAAAATTTCCCTTTAAGTTACGAGGGGAAACCAGAAGAATGCCATATGAACCCCACTCTGGGTAGTGTGGGATAGCACAAAACATCTTCATGGAGATAAAGAGAGCTTGGGCATATGCAGTCCTGCTCGGTCATGACTTGACTCCCCCTCCCTTCTTCATCGCCTTGGAGCAAGTATGGCCCATATTGGTAGGAATATGGCAAAAGAAACCCCTGTTATTTTCTTCATACCTAATTATTTCATTGAATTCAACCAGGTTTTCTAAACCTGTTTGTGTGTGTTTAGACATACGGCATGAGTAATTTGTGAGCACTTACCAAGAACTCTTATCCAAATTTCTTTCAAGAAAGATGCCAGGACCTCATTCTCAATTCTGTTACTGAAGCTGTGATTTTCCCATTTTAGAGTTGAGATGCTAAAGCTAAACAGGAATATGGATTTCACTTTCAATAAAATCACTGGCTGGTAAAACCCAAATTAAAACAGAGCATTGGAAATCAAGCTGCCTTTTCCTATTAGAACTAACAAGAGCTGTTTCATTTTTCAAATCAAAAGTCCTAGATACTGAAATCGTATTTGTAGGGAATGCTAAGCATTATGAAAAACACAGACAGTCATCACGAGCTTGCATGTTTTGTGGTTGCTGGGACGTTTTAACGACAAAGCAGAGGACAGGTGCACATAACACATCAACATTTTAATTGAAGAATAAAGGCAGACAGAAGACATGAAATGCTCCAAAGCGTTTAGGAGAGAGAACGCTTCCTCTTGAGATTCGATCGTGACCTCATTGTTCAGGGGAGAAAAAAAAAAAAAAAAAGCTACTCTCCATCTCTTTTCTAACGATCTTGCTTCCTTTCCCTGCATATGTTTCTCTTCTGGCTGCGGTTTTCTCCATTTCTTCTTGGTCATGACCTTAATAGTAATAATAACAACAATGAGAACTTTGTTTGGCTTGGTGCCCCTTTAGTCCCTATCTAAAAAAGAGATTCTCAAACTGGCCTCCATACAAAGCTTTCCATGTGTATTTCTAACAGTATTTTTTTTTTTCTGAGAATTGGGTCTATAGCTTTCATAAACATGCAGAGAACTTGTCATCGTCCAGAAGAAGTTAAGCCAAACAAACAAACATTGAAAAAAAGATATGACACCCTTGTGGTCCATCTTTCTTGTACTGCTATTTTGTTTCAATAGGGCTTTTGATAAAAGCTAATGAGCAGTCAATTCAAGGTTAAATTGTCTGGTCATAGTAGATATGGTGCCACCTATAACTGTGGATATTGTAAAGAGATGGGATCACTTGGACATTCTACCATCTACTTCAGTTCAAACTCATCTTCCCTCCCAAACCATTTCTCTTCCACTATGATGTCATGCCCTGTCCATTCTCTTAGGCACCCTTGCTTGAGATCTAAGTTGTTTTGGAGTCTTGCCTGACCTTTATCTCTCCTGTGTAATCAGTTGGCAATCCTCTTAGGTCACCTGCACAGGTCTTTTACATACCACTCTTCCATTTCATCATTAAAAACCAGCATAGTCTACCATTGGTGGTTTTTATCATTGGCTGGACATTAGGATTACATGGGGAGCTTTTAACATTATACGGAAGCTTACATTCTAGACCCAGAGAGTTCCATATAACTCCTCTGGGATAGAGCCCGGGCATTTGAATTTTTTAAGAGCTCCTTAGGGTGCAGCCAGTGCTGAGAGTCACTTGCCTACCCTAGTGATTTGACTAGGGTGTATATATATATATATATAGGGTATACCCTATATATACCCTATATACCCTATAGGGTATATATATATATATATAGGGTATACCCTATATATACCCTATATACCCTATAGGGTATATATATATATATATATATATATATATATATATGTATTTTACTATGTGAAACTTCATAAATGGGGAAATATATATAGTTTATATATGCTATATATATATGTACTATAAGAGTCTTCTAGCTGGTGATCTTGTATCCAATCTTGCTACTCGCTATCTTATTCCATATTTTCTCTCCCCCAGATTTATCTTCTCAACATCTTAATTTTCTCATAGCTTTCTTTGATAGGACACCCATTGCCATCTGTTGTCTGTAGAGGCACTTAAATTGTTCTGTGGGGCTTTAGGGGTTCCCCACAATCCCATTGGGACCTCTAGTTGAGGGAGGATGAAGGAATACTGCTCTGAAGCCTCTCTCTCCTAGTTTTGCAAATAAGACCCTCCAAGATAAAGTGGCTTGACTTGCTTAAAGACACAGTCAGTGGTAGAGATGGACCTAGAGCCAAATCCCCTTCCCCTTGACCCGTTTTCTAATTTGAAATGCTGAGTAGGCCAAGGGCCATAGTAACTAGTGATAGAAGTCAATGCTGGGCCTTTGCCGTGTTTCTCCACTTGTTAGCTTTATTCTGCTTCCGTCTGTTTGGAACATCTTCAGCAGGTGTATCTACATCTTTAGGAAAATCAGAAGTGACGGAAAGATTTGGCTAGTCCAATTTGTCATGATTTGTTGACGGCAGCCCCGGGGGTGGTGGGACCTGTAACACTGGAGCCTTGGTGCTGTGCCTGTCAACCTAAGAACATGGTGTTGAAGCACCCTGTGTTTGGCTACAGCCCCAGAGTCTGTCCACAATACTTTATATTAAACAACTTTAGGATACACTCTATGGGTTATCCAAATAGCAGCTTATCTGTGATTCAAGAAAGGCTGAATGCTCTACCTGCCCCCAAATATCATCTTTACCCTCCTGCCACATTACACAAAGTTCTTAGGGTTGGTCATCCCTCCTGGGGATAAAACAATCTTGACTTTTCCAAAATGCTAATGTGATACCCCAAAAGCATAACATTAACTTATCAACATCCATTAATACCTTAAACTAGATTTTTTTTTTTTTTTAATTTTCACATGGTTCAGAGCAAAGTCCTGAGGGAACAGAACTTTGAGTAAAAGCTGATTGATGAAGGGGGAGTATGGAGGGGAGTAGCGAAAAAAATCTGGAGGCTGGGTGCAGTGTTCTAAGAGGAACCTAGAGAAAGCAAAATCGACAGATAGTGCCAAAGGGTAAGTTTTGCCTGATTCCCAGTTTTGGCAAATTCGACATTTTCCTGAGTTCTCCTTGCTTAGCTCCCTTCCTTTGTTGACTTTGCCTGGCATTGGCTAAAATGCTGAAAATTTGGAAAAAGATAATACCAATCACTGTAGCTAATATCTGTTGAGCACTCTATGCCGCAGACATCGCTGAAAGCATTTTCCAGGCATCGGCTTATTTTGTCCTCCCTGTAACATTTGGAGATTAGATCCAGTAATATCTCCACTTCGTAGATGATGAAACTGAGGCCCAGAAGTTTGAAGAACGTCCCTAAGATCATCCAGCAGGTAAATGGTGAAATCAGAGTTCCAACCCAAGAAGTCTGGTTCCATGGCCTACGTGCTTAACGCCTGTGATCTACTGTCTCTCAAAATCACAGCATTCATCAGCAAATGGTGAGGCTCATCTTCAAATCCAGTCTGATTCCAGATCATCCCACTATCATGCCTCCTAGGCTGGAATGGATCTTTCGAGTGTATCGTGATTTTGCAGTCAAGGACGCTGTAGTGGTCCAGAAAAATTTTCTTGATTTAGGATCTTTCTAAAGTTGGAGTAGTCTGGTGTCTTAATAACAGTGCTCTATTGATTTAATATAAAATGCCAATCTGACAAAGGCAGTTGAGTGCAAAACTCACAAAGCGTTGTGCAAAATCCCTGTCCGGCTGTTACTGTCCCATACTGAAATGGGGAATCCAGACAAAATTACTTCTTGTCTCTGTAAAAGGTCAGCTGAAATAAAAATTGTTTAATATTTCTTTTTCCTCTATATAACCAAACATTGCTAGTGCCCAGGGAACATCAAAGATAAACCCGAAATCTTGGATTTAGGAAATCACTACACCACCTTCGGTTGTATTTTGCAAGGCCCTCCATAGGGCTTTCGGGATGTTATCTAATGAATCCTCATTGACATTCAGCCAGGTTTTCACCCCATGGAGTGTCACCTTCCTGCTAAGAAGAACTTCCCTGGAAATAAAGCAGATGGCAGGTGTCAGATTAATGTAAAAATGTAGCTGTAGTTTGGAGAAAGTCTTGCTTAGTGCATCCCTTCCCCTGTAAGGATGGAACGAATTCTGGTAAGATGGTCCATTTGGGGGCTGGAGGGAAGAATAAAATGTCCTTTAGGCCAGTGCTACTGGAGCTCAACTTCTTGATGATTCTCTGGGAGCTGAGAAGATGGAAACAGAATTGCTGAGGGAAGGGGAGGTGGGAAAGGCTGGGAAAAGGAACAGGAAAGTTTAAATGATATGTAAACTACAGAGGCTCCATCTTGAAAATCCCTTCCTCTTTTCTTCTAATAATTAGCTATGTTCACGCCCAAATTAAATCATTTCTCCCTACTTTCAGGAAATAAATGTGAAACAAACAAAAACAAAAACAAATGATACTCTTGTTTCATCAGAAAAGGTTCTTTTCTGTTATTCTCCAGTCTTCAGGAGGGAAATGCTTCATCCACTCTCTTAATAGATTTGACCTATCTTTGCTTGGGAACATCTTTCATTTCCATGGAAGCCTTAAAGAAACAGTAAGACACCGCAGCAGAAATTCCTAATCTTTTTGTTGAGGGAAGCTGCTTTTCATTTCCCCTAAAGCTTGAAGGTCAAGGGGTGGGGGTGGGGATTTCCAGCAGATGTTTTATTCCTCCCTGGGGAAGCTGTCAATCCTTAGGCCACTCACTGGAGCGTTATCAGATCAGGGTTTGAGCTCTACGAGCAGACTTTCACCGACTGGTTGAGGACTCTTGTACAAGGATTCTTCCATTTGATGAGAAATGGAAAAAAAAACTTAAAAAGAAAGAAAGGAAGAAAAAGCAATGACTTGCTTTTTCACTTCCCCAGAACATGTTCTGAGCACCAACTAAACTCATTTGCCACCAGAGTTGGTCAAAACAGTGAAGTTGACACAGTTTAGCCTCTGGAATTCTTTTGTCTTTGCTTTGTATCATCCTTGTACATCCCAGACGAATTTTCATGTAAATATCCTTGTTGCCCTGGGCAGAGTTTCCAGGCTTGCTGTGCTGATCGAGTGGGACCTTCAGCTAGCCTTCGTCCCGTAGAGTGGCATCTTCTTGCCTGAGTAAGAACTTCCCTGGAAATAAAGCTCTGAGGAAGGTGTTCACAATCCTACTGTTTGTTCTTAAGCCACTCATATGTCTTGAGTTTTCAAGGTACAGACTATACTTCTGTTCTGAATTAGACACATGATACAGAGATGGAGAAACCGTTTGAGCTGTCCAGGTGGCCGTGCTAGATGGTTCCCTAGGAAGAGTATATGGGCATCCGAATTCAACCACAGAATTGCATGTTTTACACTTAAAAGAAATGTCCATGGATTGTTTGATCCCATTCAAACATCTTCCTCAGTGGTAGAGCATTTGACGGCAAACATCTTGGGTAGCATGACCCATTTACCAGATGGCAAAATAGAGGCTCAAAGAGACTAAAGGCCATATCCAAGGTTTTTCTGGTCATCTTTAAGACTAAAAGATAGGGGGCTTAGGGCCCTTATCTTTTACCTCCTTCTTCGTGCTATCTTTCTCTTCTTTTCCCTGTGACTTGCCATATCAGCTTGATGTTTTGCTCTTGGGGGGATCTTTCCCAAATAGCTGAGTGATTCCCCAAAACATCAGATGGGTGACACTTTTGTTGGATCAGTCAAGTTCCCAGGTCTTATCTCCTATATGCTGCTTGTAGATGGCCCGAGTGAGAAAGAATTTTGCTAGTAATGGTTATTATAAACTCCAGAGCTATATACAAATTACTTTCATCATCATTGTTATAAAGATAGAGTTTAGGGAGAGTCAGAGAGAGAGAGAGAAGATAGACAGTGGGGGTTTGTTTGTGGAGTTTCTATTCAGCGTGTATCTTTGCAACAACCAAGTAGTATGTGGAGTTCTAGATACAAGGTTGAAGTACAGATTCTGTACTTGAACTATGGATTTTGAATTACTCCAAACAGAGACAAAGAATGTTCTGCAGTTGATATAAAAATACCCATTCCCACACAGACAAATGTGGGAAAGGGAACCATATGGCACGTGAGAGAGAATAGCCATATTTGAGAGAACCAAATGAATCCAAGGAAGAGATACAAAATAGAATCGAGATAGAGACATTTCTCTTAACCTCAGTAGCCAACACTTTCCAATTGCTCTGTTGAAAGAAGTAGAAGCTTTTTAAAAATGAATGTTATTATCTAATACTATTATGAATTTATATTACTCAATATTACTGTAAACTTGTGTTATATACTCATACCGTGCTCATTATCTATTACTGGGTAACAAATTTGCCCGAGATTTGTTGGCTTAAAGCAGCAAACGTGTATCATTTCACAGTTTCTGAGAGTCAGAAATCCCAGAGTGGCTTAGCTGGGTCTTCCGGGTCAGCATCTCTTGTGAGGTCCCAGTCAAGGTATCAGCCAGGGCCTGCCACATCATCTGAAACCTTGGATGTGCTTGGAGCATCTTCTGCCAAGAAGGCTTACTCACTGGAGTCATCGATTTCTCACTCATGTTGTCCGGAAGTCACAGTTCTTAGCCACACAGACGTCTCTACAGACCTGCCTAGGTGGCTTCAAGATATGGTAAGTGGCTTCTCCCAGAGTAGAATGGTCCAAGAGACCGAAAGAGAGAGGCACACAACACTTAACATGGAAACTGCAGTCTTTTTTTTTGGGGGGGAGGGTACTATGGTAAAATATACATAACATAAATTTATCATTTCGACCGCTCTTAAGCGTGCACATCAGTAGCATTAACCATCACCACTATTCACTTTCATCAACCCAAAGAGAGGCTCTATATCCACGAAGGAGTAACTCCTCATCCTCCTACCCCATCCTCTGGTAGGTCTCTTTTCTGCTTTCTGTCCCTATGAATTAGCCAACCTGAATACCTCACAAAAGAAGAATCATAATATTTATCCCTCTGTGTCTGGCTTATTTCCCTCAGCACAGTGTTTTCAAGATTCATCCATGTTGTAGCATGTATCGGAATTTCATTCCTTTTTATGACTGACTACCATTCTATCGCGTGCACATACACATTTTGTTTATCCATTCATCTGTCAGTGGACATTTAGATTGTCCCCACCTTTACTGCAGTCTTTTGATAGCCTAATCTGGAAGTGTAATCTACCCTCTGGAAGGAAGTCATTCAACTGAGCCCACACTCAGGGGAAGAGGGAGAGAAATATCAAAGAATTTGTGGATGCATTTCTCGAAGAATAGAAGACACTTAAGTTAATTTTACCAACTTCCCACCATGCTTTTCATGGGGCTTGGTCATTGTCCTTAATTCTCTTGTAGGTTTTATAAAACCTTGAGTTTAAGAAACTTTCTGGGGACTGTATCCGGAGTAGCTCCAATCAGCATAGTGATGAAAATGGGCAAACCCGAAAAATGACATGCCTGATAACCATTGCCCTAAAAGGCTTATTTTGGTACAGGAGGCATTATAGATATGAACCTAATTTCTCTGCCCCTCTCGGGCCTGGGTTTACCAGCAGGAAGCATGAAAGGAGACCTGCCTCGTGTTTCCTTCTACCGCGTGTGAGTGGATGCACTTCCCAGGTGGTCGTGGCTGAGGCGCGTGTGTTTAGAGCATATTCAGAGTCATTCCCGTTGGCGTCCGTCTTTGTGTGTAGTTGAAAGAAGGCTTAGAAATGAGAAAGAATGAAATATGGCCCTTTGTAGCAACGTGGACGGAACTGGAGAGTGTGATGCTAAGTGAAATAAGCCATACAGAGAAAGACAGATGCTATGTTTTCACTCTTACGGGGATCCTGAGAAACTTAACAGAAACCCATGGGGGAGGGGAAGGGAAAAAAAAAAAAAAGAGGTTAGAGTGGGAGAGAGCCAAAGCATAAGAGACTCTTAAAAACTGAGAACAAACTGAGGGTTGATGGGGGGTGGGAGGGAGGGGAAGGTGGGTGATGGGTATTGAAGAGGGCATCTTTTGGGATGAGCACCGGGTGTTGTATGGAAACCAATTTGACAATAAATTTCATATATAAAAAAAAAAAGAAAGAAGGCTTAGACTGTAATGACAAAAATCACAACAGGAAGAAATCATCCCCCACCCCCACGCTTGTCCCTTTTCTTAAGCCTGTCAGTGCTCCTACTTCCTTCTTTTAAGACTGGCACCCCAAAGCTGAGCTCTTTTGCCTTTTTAATTTATTACGCTACCTCCATTTTCTGTTGTGTGATGAATGCGAGGAATTTGGAAGTCGTTTGCAAAGATGAAGGCAGGGAGGAGGAAAAAGCAATTACCTCACGCCAATTATACCAGGAAATAGTGGAGGTCCCCTTCCCGCAGCATTTCTGTCCATTTTTCTTCATTACTATCATGGTGGCCGCTCTCCGCATTACCCGACACATTTCTCTTCATTACCAGCTGCGGTGATGGGGGTGATGACGAGTGCTATTTACAGCTGGAATTCTGTGAAGGGCCCTGCAGATGAATAATAATGATTCAAACAGATATGTGGAGGCCAAAAAAAGACAAATGATTACAGGGAAGCTATTGTGTCCCTGAAAGGCAGGGAGGTAACTTCTTTGGAAGGGAGAGGGGGCTCATGGTCCTCAGTCAGGGACCGTCCTGCAGTGTTGAGCTGGCACGGCTTATCTAAGGTACTCAGTTTGGAAAACAATGATTCACTGAAACCATCAAACACATGCATAGGCCCACTGGACCCCTAGCTTCATCTGCCAGGGAGAAAGCAGGGCCTTCCTTGGGTCCATGCTAAAAAAATATCTCACCACAAACCCTTCCCTCACAGCCCTCCACCCTTGTATCCAGCTATCTCCCTATCTGGGGCAACCTTGTTAGGTCAATATTCATAAGGCACATTAACTCTCATTTATCTGTCTGTGTATCCACATATATGTGTATGGTTGTACCTATCTACCTACCTGGATTAGTCAGGGTTCCACAAAGAAACAGCACTGGCAAAAAATGTGGAGAGAGAGAGAGTTTTTTTTTTTTTTTTTTTTTTTTTTTTTTTTTTTTTTTTTTAATATATGAAATTTACTGTCAAATTGGTTTCCATACAACACCCAGTGCTCATCCCAAAAGGTGCCCTCCTCAATACCCATCACCCACCCTGTCCTCCCTCCCACCCTGCCCTCCCTCCCACCCCCCATCAACCCTCAGTTTGTTCTCAGTTTTTTAACAGTCTCTAATGCTTTGGCTCTCTCCCACTCTAACCTCTTTTTTTTTTTTTTTTTTCCTTCCCCTCCCCCATGGGTTTCTGTTATGTTTCTCAGGATCCACATAAGAGTGAAACCATATGGTATCTGTCTTTCTCTGTATGGCTTATTTCACTTAGCATCACACTCTCCAGTTCCATCCATGTTGCTACAAAGGGCCATATTTCATTTTTTCTCATTGCCACGTAGTATTCCATTGTGTATATAAACCACAGTTTCTTTATCCATTCATCAGTTGATGGACATTTAGGCTCTTTCCATACTTTGGCTATTGTTGAGAGTGCCGCTATAAACATTGGGGTACAGGTGCCCCTATGCATCAGTACTCCTGTATCCCTTGGATAAATTCCTAGCAGTGCTATTGCTGGGTCATAGGGTAGGTCTATTTTTAATTTTCTGAGGAACCTCCACACTGCTTTCCAGAGCGGCTTCACCAATTTGCATTCCCACCAACAGTGCAAGAGGGTTCCTGTTTCTCCACATCCTCTCCAGCATCTATAGTCTCCTGATTTCTTCATTTTGGCCACTCTGACTGGCGTGAGGTGGTATCTGAGTGTGGTTTTGATTTGTATTTCCCTGATAAGGAGCGACGTTGAACATCTTTTCATGTGCCTGTTGGCCATCCGGATGTCTTCTTTAGAGAAGTGTCTATTCATGTTTTCTGCCCATTTCTTCACTGGGTTATTTGTTTTTCGGGTGTGGAGTTTGATGAGCTCTTTATAGATTTTGGATACTAGCCCTTTGTCCGATGTGTCATTTGCAAATATCTTTTCCCATTCCGTTGGTTGCCTTTTAGTTTTGTTGGTTGTTTCCTTTGCTGTGCAGAAGCTTTTTATCTTCATAAGGTCCCAGTAATTCACTTTTGCTTTTAATTCCCTTGCCTTTGGGGATGTGCCGAGTAAGAGATTGCTACGGCTGAGGTCAGAGAGGTCTTTTCCTGCTTTCTCCTCTAAGGTTTTGATGGTTTCCTGGAGAGAGAGAGTTTTTAAGGAATTGACTCATGTGATTGTACAGGCTTAGACAGTCCAAAATCTGAAGGGGTAAATCAGCAAGCTGGAGACTCGGGGAAGAGTCGCAGTCCTAGTTCAAAGGAAGTTTGCTGAGAGAATTCCTTCTCATTAAGGGAAAGTTAGCCTTTGGTCTATTAAAACTTTGAACTGATTGGACGAGGCCCACCCACATTGTGAAGGGTAAGCTCCTTTACTCAAAATCCACTGATGTGAGTGTCAATCTCATCCAAAAAACACTTTCCCAGAAACATCCAGAATAATGTTTGGCCAAATATCTGGACACCGTGGCCCAGCCAAGTTGACAAATGAAACGAACCGTTTATCTATCTATCTATCTATCTATCTATCTATCTATCTACTTATCTATCTAGACCAACAAGTTACAAAAAATCTGTGACCCACAAATAAGGGTGCTAAGTTGAGTTTTTACCTAACTAATGATGAGTCTTTGACTTGGGCTATTAAGGTTCTTTCTGGAGTGTGGGAGATCCAGCAGCTCTAGCCAGGAGCAGAGTGCTGCCTTCCATCTTCCCTCCTTGAAGACACTTGAATCGAGGGGAGTAATTACTCCAGGGGCAGAAGGGGCCCCATGAGTTTGGAGGAGGGGCAGGGTGTAAATACGACCGGGAACTGTGGTGAATTCTTTATTAAAGAACACCTTTCAACTTAATTATCTAACTGCCGCTCTTGCTTTGACTTTCCCACTAGCGATGGCTCTCACAGCTGTCCCATGGCAACCTTGCCCAGCTCGAAAAGGTGTTGAAACGGGCCGCAGAACTTCCAAGCCAGGCAAGTCGGAGCAAGTCGACTTCCCAGAGACGGGCTCATGAGCAGGTCCCTGGAACCCCTGCTAGGCTGGAGCATTTGGGGAGAAGGCCCTGGAAAAGATTTCCACTCGAAGGGCACTGCCATTTGCCAAACTCTGCCGGTGTGTGCAGCCTGTTAAGACTGATAGAGGCGGTGTTTCTAGCACAGCAGGCTTTCGGGATGAAACAGAGGGATGAAAGGGTACAATATGAAAACAGCAGGTGAGAATAGATGTATCACACAGGGAAAAGATGTTAGAGGAATACTGAGGTATATTAATTCTCCCCAGGCCCCCTCAATTTCAGTAGCGTCAGTGAAAGCAAAAATATGCTCTCGAATTAGGCCCAGGCTCCTAACAAGTGCCATAGCACCATCTGCTTAGTAGCAAAAGGCATAGGAGGTGGGAAAGACAGACGCGCATGCCAATCGATGATATTTTCTTCAATAACCTCGATTGCCTCGGGGGCCCTCCCAAGCCGTCATGTGTGGACAAGCTCAGGGAATTTGGTATCTCCTACGTGATGCTTCTCCAGACTTAGGCTACTCCTGTGGGCAACATGGCATTTGCCCAGTGGCTTTGGGATAATTTTCACTTTTCTGAGGGCTTGAAGCAAGCAAGTGGCAACTCTTTGGCACCTGTAAAATCCTTCCTAAAGACCTGGGTCTACAGAGTCTGTGGGCAGGTTGTCAGACCCTGCCCAGGACAAATCGTTCACCATCGAGCAAGGGTGTGATCTTGTACCTTCATACCTATCTCCTTCTAACTTCAGTGAAACAGGGACAAACAAAAGGTAAATACCCTGTGGGGTATGTGTGTGAATCAACTATATCCCTGAGAGATAGGGCTCAGGGATTTCCTTAAATAGCCAGCTTTGGTATTTTGACTTTGGTCTTATGATTTATTTTCCATAGTGCTTGAGCCACTTACCATTTTCCTAAACCAACTTCCCGAGCCCCTGAGGAGGGAGCATGCTATGACGGTCTCCCCGATCTGGACGCGAATAGCTTGAGTCCGTCGTGACTTTGTTCTCTCCTGGCACCAGACATCCGTTTGGAAAACTTGGACGAAGCAAATTTCATCATGCTTCTCCTCGCTGTCCCCGGGTCACCTTCTCCAGTGTCATGGATTCAGCCGCCACCGACGGAATGATTACCTCCATCCCAATCCCTATCAATCTTTAGAGTCCCAGACTTTCTTTGAAGGTTCAACCTGGACTTACCAACCTGAATGTGAGATGGGCGCCTCAGACAACCTGCTCAAAACTGAACCCACCCCCCCCCCAAACGTGTTCTCTTTTTATTTCCTAGTTCCGTTACTGGCACCCCACTGCACCAGTCACAGGAACTAGTCACCTTTTACTTCTCCACTTCTACCCATCCTCACACACATCCGACTTATCACCAAATTACGTGAACTTAACATTTCGAAGAGTTTTTTTTTTGTTAATGTATCTGGTTGGGTTTTGTTTTTTTTTTTTTTTTCCATTCTTATGACCATTACCATAATCCAAGCTCTTAGAAGTCCTCCTGCTTTACTTGTAACTAGTCTCTTCTGCCCCAACTCGTTTAAGACTGTATACAATAGTTTAAATAATTGATCTAAAATGCTTTAAATCTTTGAACGCGCCCCCCCCCCCCTTCATTTACCAAACCAAGCACTAAACTACTTATCCAGGCCCTCTTTGACTTCCCTCTCTGGTATTATCTCCCAATAACTCTCCCTGTCCCTTTCCACTCTTGTAATACCTTTTTAATTCCCCACATGGGCCATGCAAGCTTCCCTCTCTGTGCCTCTGCGGGAGTTATTCCTTCAATCTGGAACACTCATTCCACCCTTCTTCACAGGCTAATTATGCCTGACTCATCTTTAATACTCAGCTAAAGCATTAGCTTTTCCAGGAAACCTCTTGTGAACCCTCCAAATGGAACAAGGACCGTTCCTGTCTGTTATTCCCCATAACACTCTGTAGATATATCTGTTACCCTTCATGGCCATTTCTCTCGCTACATTTTTAAGACCTTTTCTAAAAATCTTTACTCTCAAAGTTCCTAGAATAGAATGGCAGTGGGCATGGGACTATTTTATTTTGCACTTAATTCCTATGTTTTTGTGTTTTTAGACCATTAAATATTATTAATTCTACTACAGATTCCTTCAGTTCACAAAACCATCATAATATCAGAGCTTATCGTACATGGAACATCCCTGTCTAAAGATCTCCAAGGGTCTTCAATATCTCCACTCTTGAAAGCCACATATCTCCATAACCCACAACATCTAACACACTAATACCACTGACCTCCTTGAAAAGTGACTTTTGGATCAAGCGTCTCTCTGTGACCTATGTTTCCAATATGGCTGACATTTCTAATTGACTGACATGACTTATTGTCTTGGCTGCAGTTTCGGGGTTCCACAAATCATCATCAGAACATGAAACAAGAAAAGCAACCTAGCAAAATAACATCTTAGATTATGTTTGGGACCCCATATAGGCGTTGCTGGGACATAGGAAGTCTCCAGAGAATATCTAAGATTCAGAAAGGGACCCTCTGCCAGCTTGCTTAACTGGAAATGAGTATCTGGCATTCCATTTCCTCAGTTGAGTCTTTTAGCCCACCTGCTGAGTGCATCACACTATAGATGTAATTGAGGTTAAGCCCCATCTACCAGAGGGTTAGAATACAGTACTCAAGGGGCTCCTGGGTGGATCAGTTGGTTAAGCCTCTGACTTCGGCTCAGGTCAGGATGTCACAGTTTGTGAGTTCGAGCCCCTCATCGGGCTGCGTGCTGACAGTGCTGAGCTTACTTGGGATTCTCTCTCTCTCTCTCTCTGTCTCTCTCTCTGCTCCACCCCCACGTGTGTGAGCCCATGCATGTTCTATCTCTCAAAATAAATAAACTTAAAAAAAAAACAAAGAATACAGCAGTCAAGGCAAGGAATTTAAAGATGTAAATTTTCTTGGATGCATAATCCCAATACATAGAGGTCATGCTGTGTTTTTGCTTTACAATTCTTCTCATCTCCCTGGAATACATTCAGGACCCAGCTCCTTATGACACAATAATGAGAGATATTATGGCATGGAAGATAGAAGTGTATGTCCCAGCACAAGACTGGATTGACATCCTAACCCAGATGCTTGCTAAGTGTGTAAGTGCCCACGTCTCAGTTACCTCATCTATAAAATGGGAATAATAAAATAGGAATAGTACCTACTTCATGAAGTGTTGGGACAATAAAAGAAACAGCATGACAAGAACCTAGAAGATTGCCTGGCACATACTAACTATTCAATAAAAGTTAACTGCTATTAGATGACAAATGATCTGTCTGTTTCCCCATCTGCATTTTTCATTGCACTCCAGCCATACTGAATTTGAAATCCCCCTACTGCTATTCGCACATTGCTTTCCACCTGCTGCCAGGAATGTTTGCACCTCCTTCATCTGGTTACATCCTATCTCTGTTAATGGTCCTGTTCTCGTACTTTCACGGATCCCTGTGCTTCCTACTCCCATGTCTGCCCTGACGCTCCTTCACATGGCCATCTCCCACACTGCACTCTGAGGCCCTCAGTGGGAAGGAGTGTTTTCTTTTCCTCTCATCTCTCAATTTAATCACCGTAACTGCCATTTAAAAGGTGCTCAAACATGTCTATGAAATGAGCTGGAGACTAAAAACGTCGCCAAACACACACACGAGGTGAAAGTAAACATCTCATTCAAAAGAATGAGAAGACAGGCGGCAAACTGGATGAAAATATTTACAGATGACACATCTGATAAAAAGCCATTATGCAGAATACACAAAGAATTCTTAGAGCTCAACAGTAAGAAAATAAACAACCTGGTTAAACAATGGGTAAAGCGCCTGAGTGGACACCTCACCACAGAAAATGTACAGATGGGAAAGTAAGCGTATGAAAAGATGGTCCACATCATACGTCACCAGGGAAATGAAAGTTAAAACACCGAGAGGTACCACCGCACATCTACTAGAATGGCCAGAATCCAGACCCCTGACAACACCAAATGCTGGCAAGGATATGGAAAAACAGGAACTCTCATTCGTTGCTGGTTTGGTCCTTCACGTGATGGCGGGTACGAAACATGCCTGAGCAGAGTGGATGGGCTCCAGAGAAGTGCTTTTCAAACTGCGGTGGGTAGAAGAACAATCCGGAGGTCTTAATAGAATGCAGACTCTGATTCCATCAGTCTGAGACTCCACATTTCTCACGTGCAACCAGGAGATAACAGTGCTGTTGGTCTCGGGCCATATGCTGACTGGAAAGCTCTAGAGTCAGGCTGTCCGGGCTCAAATCCCAGTCCTGCCACGGGCAAGCTTTTTAACCTCTCCGGGACTCCATTTTTTCCACTTGGAACTTGAGGATCATAACAGCACTGCCCTTCTAGGGTTTTGTGAGGATTAAGTTAGGGAATATATGTACCAGGCACTTGGAGTAGTGCCCTGAATCTGATATTCAGTGTTTGCCATTATTACTACCTTGGAATGTAATTCATCCAGACTTGAGCTCAGGTAGCTGCTGCATGCTTTCTGAGCAGATGCTCACCTATCTTGAGCTCTCATTCTCTCTGAGACTGAATCTCTGTTTTCCTTATTTTCCAATTTACTGCTTTTTGATAGTACAGATGAAAGCATGCAGGAAGGGGGAAACTTCAACTTGTTTTTGTCGCACATTAATCGTATACCGTCTACCCCATGTAGTCAGCTTATCCTTTTCATGGCTTTCTTCTTGTTCCAAGTATGCTTTGAAATATTCTATTTAATGTTCTTGGCGTTTTAGTAAACTTCAATTCATTCTGATGCTATTCAATGTCAGAAGTCTGTTTAAAAACAATAAGAGAGGGGCGCCTGGGTGGCTCAGTCGGTTAAATGTCCAACTTCGGCTCAGGTCATGATCTCCCGGTTTGTGGTCATGGGTTCGAGCCCCGCGTCGGGCTCTGTGCTGACAGCTCAGAGCCTGGAGCCTGCTTCGGATTCTGTGTCTCCCTCTCTCTCTGTCCCTTCTCCACTCACTCTCTCAGTCTCTCTCTCAAAATAAATAAATTTTTTAAAAAATAAATAAATAAACAATAACAGAATCATTTTACGTTACATTTTACATTACATTAGCTATTACAAGTAACTAAGTGATTCATTTGAACTATTTTGTGTGGACTATATGAATAAGAGCTTCTCACACTCAGACTCTTGCCTCCCAGGTGAGGAGGCCAGATAATAATAGGTAAGCTTTCAATTATGACTGACATGGGACAGATAGGACAGATTGTGTAGTTCATTATCAATTCTCTAAGAACTCACTGCACCCTTGTTGAAAGACAATTTAGAAAATTGGGATGGTAATGAATGGGATCGTTGCTGGGTGCAAATTATATCAATTTTCACCAAGTTGCTGCCAAATCCAACTTTATTTGGATAAAAAGCAACTTGGAGTTGTACTGTCACTCACATGCCTGATAAATCACGGCTATGCTAAGTATTGTAAAAATTAAAGTGGTAAGACTGGAATTCTCACAAAGAAGCAATCAGTAGATTAAGTGACGAATTGGAAGTCCTCCACACCTAAGGCAGTGGCTGAGAGCAGGCAGCTCCCAAGGCGAACTAGGATGTGCGGACCCCAAGGAATAAGGACAACTTACATTTGGATTCAGTTGAAGAGATTATAAAAATCTTCCCATGTATGTTGTTTTATTTGATCTTCCCAGTGGGACCTCAAGGAATTCTACAGAATCACTTATCTCTTTCTACCACTTATGAAATAGTAGTCAATAGTTTGGGCTCTTAAATCCAATTGCCTGATTGTGTTAGTTCGGGTCCTCTGAAAAGCAGATGCCCAAATGGGATCAAACACACAAGAATTTTTGGGTGTCTGGGTGGCTCAGTCAGTTGAGCATCCAACTTCAGCTCAGGTCATGATCTCATGGTTTGTGAGTTCGAGCCCTGCATGGGGCTCTGTGCTGACAGCTCAGAACCTGGAGCCTGCTTTGGATTCTGTGTCTCCCTCTCTCTTTGCACCTCTCCTGCTCATGGTCTGTGTCTCTCTGTCTCTCACAAAATAAAATAAAACTTTAGAAATATTTTTTAAAACAGCATGCAAGAATTTTCTTAAGGGAAATGCCTGTGCTGGAGACCATGGAGGAGGGAGCTGGGTGAGGCCAGGTGAACCAACATCAGTGATGCAAGTCTGACCCTAAGCGAAGGAGAGAAGGAGGATGGGTTAGATGGAAGCATCCTAGACTTTTCTGAAGTCTAACAGAGACTTGGCAACGATCTTGAGGCAAAGTGAGCTGTCCGAGGACCCCGTATTGTTCAGAAATGGACCTGTCGTGGCATCCCTGAAATGGTTTCAGGGAGCTGCAGCTGGGCGCCTTGATCAACAATGTATCCTGCGGTTGGAGATCATAGGTGCCCCGTGTTCAAATCCTAGCTCCACAGTGGATTAACTGTTATTTCAGCAAATTACTCTGCCTCTTTCTAAGCCTTATCTTTCTCATTTATAAAATGGTAATCATAGTGGTGCCTCCTCTATTGTGTGCATTAAATGAAATTAGTATATTGTTATTTTACTCTGAGGCTCTTGGGCCCTCAAAACACCAACTGTTTCCATAAAAGAGGGGATCCAGGCCCATCCCACCGGTTGGCCTGTGATAGAGGTGAAGTCAGGGCTGAAATTCACAGACATCCTGGGCTAATAGGTAATGCTTTCTAATCTCATTCATCAGGAAACATTCAAAATATTTTACCTTTTGATTTTTGCATATGCTTCTCTTTTAAAAAAATGGAAGAAATAAACATGTAAAGAAGAAGGAAACAGTAGTCTAAGAACAAAATGAACACAACCTCAGGAATATGTAGGACTACCACCGGAAGAGCTAATACAATGTCTTTGGAGTCCTAGGAGGAGAAGAGAAAGAGTATAGAGCTAGAAAAAGTACTCAAATACTGTGACTGAAGACTTCCAAAAATTTGGCAAAAGATATAACCTACAGATTCAAGAAGGTGAGCTGACTCCAAAAAAGGATTAACCCAAAGAAGCAAGGAAATCTACATAACAACAATCATAGTCAATTACTAAATATTAAAGACCCAAAACAACAACAACTAAAAATACCTTGAAAGCAGTGAGAGAGAAACAACATCTCACCTATAGGAGAAAAGTAACTTGAATGGCAGTGGATTTCTCACCAGAAATAATGACAGAAGGAAGTAATACATTTTTTTCAAGTGTTGCAGGAAAAAAAAAAATATGTTAGTGCAGCCTCCTATATCTAGTGAAAATATCTTTAGAAATGAGAGGGAAATCAAGAAATTTTGAGATGAAGAAAAACTATGAGAATGTGTCACCAGCAGAACTTCTCTAGAAAAATAGACAGAGGAAGTTCTCTAAACAGAAAGGAAATGATAAAAATTGGACCTTGGAATGTTAGGAAGGAAGAAAGACCATGATAAGCACAAATAAGATTGAATACAATTGACTCTGTTTCTCTTGAATTTTCTAAATTATATTTGATGGTTGGAGTCAAAATCATTACACTCTCTTATGTGGTTCTAAGTGTATATTGAGGAAATATGTAAGCAAATTAAATTTTAACCAGGTAATAAGGGCTTACAGATCAGAAAGGAAGAAATAAAACTTTCCCTGTTTCCAAATGACATGATTTTCTATGTAGAAAGTCCCATGAAATGAAAACCAAACCAAAACGAAACAAAATCTCCTCGAACTAATAAGTGAGTTTATAAAGGTTGCAGAATGCAAAAAGCATACCAAAAGGTCAACTGTATTTCTATGTACTAGCAATAAATATGAAAATATAAAAGGCACTACCACTTTACAATCAATAAAAAAAATTATGTGTTAACAGAATATGTGTAGGACTTTTGTGCTAAAAACTACAAAATACTGATGAAAGAAACCAAAGGAAGCCAACTTAAATGGAACGACATACTATATTCACGTACTGAAAGAGTCGACAGAGTAAAGGTATCATTTCTTTCCAAATCAATATACAGGTTTCACTCAATTCCTATCAAAATCCCAGCAAGAGTTTTGTAGATACAAACAAAACTATTTCTGAAAGTTATATGGAAAGGCAAAGAAACGAAGACAGACAAACCAATTTTGAAAAAGGATAATAAAATGGGAGGAATCATCTATCTGATTTCAAGACATCGTAAAGCTTCAATAATCACAAATGCATGGTATTGGCCGAGGGAAAGACACATACATCAGTGGAATAGAATAGAAAACAAAGAAACTGACCTGCACAACTATGCCCAACTGATTTTTGAGTAAAGTGCAGCAACAGTTTACTGCAGGAAAGATACCATTTTCAACAAATGGTGCTAGGGCTGTTGGGTATCCATTGGCAAAAATTGAAACTCGACCAAGTCTTACATACCTTATACAAAAATTAACTCAAAGTGGATCATAGCCTTAAATATAAAACATAAAACTTAAAAACTTTTAGAAAAACCTCATGCCCATCATGATGACATATGGAGGTAAGCCTTTGGAAGATGCTTAGGTCATGAGGACCATGAAGTCCTCATGAAGAGGATTAGTGCCCTTGTAAAAGAGATCCCAGAGAGCACTCTCGACTCTTCCACCATGTGAGGACACATCAAGAGAATTGTCATCTATGAACCAGCAGGCAACCCTCACCATGCCTAGAGTCTGTTGGTACCTTGATCTTGGACTTCCCAGCCCCCAAGACTGTGAGAAATAAATATCTGTTATTCAAGCCACCCAGTCTATGGTACGCTATTACAAATTCTATTATAGCAGCCCAGATGGACTAAGACAAATGGATGGATGATGGATGGATGGATGGATGGATGGATAGATGGATGGATGGATGGAAGTGTGGAATCGGTGAAGTGTGGAACATGTAAAACATGTTAAGGCATAAGACATTTACAAGCATGACCTAAGTCTTACACCTTATGCAAAAATCAACCCAAAATGGATTGTAGACTTAAATATAAAAAATAAAACTTAAAAACTTTTAGAAAAACACATAGAAGAATCTTAAGAACCTAGAGCTAGGCAAAGAGTTCTTAGATTTGACATCAATGAAGAATCTAGAGCTAGGCAAAGAGTTCTTAGATTTGACATCAATGGCAAGATTCATAAAGGAAAACAAATTGATAAGTTAGACTTAATTAGACTTAATCAAAGTTATACCTTTTGCTTTGTGAAAAATCCTGCTAAGAGGTTGAAGGAACAAACTATTTTAAGTGAATTTGGGTCACAAGACCCATCTAAAGTCCCTGGGCCAGAGCAGAATGATGCAGGAAATTCAAAGAAAAACAGAAAATGAGTCACACCTTGTAAATTGTAAACAAGAACTCCTTGCGTACTGGGCATCTTTGGAAACAGTGAATAATTTTCTGTGGTAAGTACGAGATAGAGACATTTTGTTTAGAACTTTTCCTGTTACCTGCTGCATGTTCTGATCATTTGCAAGGCTGTGTCTCTTTGCTCTCTCAGAGTTCTGGCTGACCACACCTAGGAAATCAGCTATGCACGTTCAGTGTGGCAGGAAAAACACTGGCAAGTTTTCTGACAAAGAAAGCCACCGATAGAGCAACACATGTTACTTGCATGACCATTTGCCTGCCTTTGACCCTTGACAGGACTTGACCTCCAGCTTCTGAGCATTCTGTTTTCTAGCTTTGGATCAGAGGTCACCATACTTGACCTCTGGCTTCAGCGCGATCTCTGACTCCCAATTCCCAGCTTGGCTTTGGTTGTTCTGCACAATCTGTAGTCCCCTAGGGTCCAGAAAAGCCCTTCCGCTGGTTCCCACCAGCTGTTGTCTCCTTTGTTCCCTCGGTCCAGGTTCTGACCAACTGAAATCTGCAGCCACTAACAATGGTGTGGCCCCTCCAAGTTGCCTTGTGTACTGACTTTGATTGAATGCGAATAATTATTACTATGAATGTCCATTTACTGAAATGCTAAACGCGCTAATATAGTCACCATCTCATTTAGCATTCAGGAATCCCAAGAAGAGGATACCAGTTATCCCTATCTTTGGAGATCAGGAAACTGAGGCTCAGCACAATTGAAGGTAACTGGTCCAAGGTCACAATGCCAGAAAGCGTCAGATTTAAGATGTGTTATTTTTACTCCAAATCAATTTCTCATGCTCTCTATTTATTAAGTATTTCCCCGTCGAACATCCCAGTGTTGGTCTGGGTACTGAATACACACATTTGAATATACATGTGGAAAAGCTACGTTTTAGTTTTAAAATATGTTATATTTTTCAACGTTCCACAAAGGTTTGACCAGCTTTAGTAGGTGCAGGATGGCAGTCCCTCACCTCAAGTCTCTGAGAATCGGCTTAGGACATTCATGGGAAAACATGTCACTCATACTTGCACAATCCAGAAATACCAGGGAGTTAATGCCCTTGAGTTCACCCTCGACCAGCGTGGGGTAGGAGCCAAGGAACCACTTCCCCCCCTAACATCACCCAGCAGACAGTTCCCAAAGTCTTGGCTGACTCTCCTCGAAAGATCCTATAGAAATGAACACCAGTTAACCATAACAATGGTCCACTGGAAAAGCCATCCTTGTATCTGGTTCCTTTCTTTCTTGTTTCATTTCCCTTGTCCCTCACTCCTGTTTTTTGGGATCCATTTCTGGAGTAACGATCCACACGCAAAATGGACTCAGTCTTTGCTTCTGGAGAAACCCAGACTGATTCTACCTATCAGTGAGTCTGAATTAGTGAATTTACTGACTTTGTCATAGTTTTTACCTCTTATATGTCTGTGTCATTGTGCATAAGCATTAATCAAATTTATTTGGTTTCTTGATCAGCTGATTTGGCTTCAGCAATGGTTTTATAACCCTGTGAACAGACAGCCTTCGGGAATGTATTACCAACATATCTGGGTGAACTCATTTGTTTTGTGCTCATAAGGGAATTTTAATCAATAATATTAAATATTACTGCTAAGTAATATGAGTTGGGTCAGAAGTCTCCCGACCGACTGTTAATGGTTCTTATGTAAATGGTAACTATAATCTTTCTTTGGTGATAAAAATCTATAGTAACAAATCCATAGCTGTTTTTCCACATTCTTGAACTTCTCTTCTGCCCCCGTAAACACCATCCCTGACAAGACGTGTAATGTCCACACCTGAATGGTTTAAACCAAATACTTTCTGTAAGAACATACTGGCCATCTTAGCTCATTTGACCGCTGGGTCTACAATGTTCAAGGTGAAGAGGTAGGTAAGTAGGGATGCACACTTTGGAAGTTTCCTGATCTCTATTTACCCTCTGCCCCTTCACACCCACATGATGGCACACCCGGGTGCAGGGCAAGCCTAGATGCAAACAGGACAATGGGACAATAAAATCATTTCTATAGAACACCATAGAATCTATAGATTCTTTAGAATCTCCATGGATAGAAAAGTAAAACAGGATGAGTAAAGTCGACGGAGGGAACAAAACTGAAAGTCTAATGCCTTTCTTTTATTTCTTACGTCCTTAAGAGGCCCAGAGATAAATTGCTTTTCATGAAAACTCCTTAGCAAGTAAATTTGTGTAAAAGCAGATAAGCTTAGAGATTCTCACATCTTTCAGAGAAAAATATTCCAGGTAATTATAATCTAGGGATCTGGGGAATTGGGGGTTGTGGTTTATTCTGAATGTCAAGCAATAAAAATATAGGAATAGAGATCGTATATAGATTATACACCACGGTTGTTTTTCTTTTTCAGTTCTCCTCCACATTAAAAAGCCGTCATCTGTGCTGTATAAATTAACTGTTACAGTCAGCACAGCGCTCCATTATTTGACCGAACAGCAAAATTAGTCACATCAGAATAGCATTTGAAAGAAAGGATGGCATTAGCTGATTTACTGTCTTTTGTGTCTGATACAAAACCTAGCATGAGTGTTCGTGTGGGAGTGAAGACGGTGAACACGAAGCATCAAGAACGACTTTCTGAATTATCTGATGCAAAACTTAAATTATGAAAACGGAAACACACACACACACATATGCCTGTGTACATGTACACATATATACAGGAATAGCAAGATGACGCCATAATCCCTAAATCTATTTTTTTAATGTTTATTTATTTTTGAGAGAGAGAGAAGAGAGAGAGAGAGAGAATGAGCAGGGGAGGGGCAGAGAGAGAGGGAGATACAGAATCCGAAGCAGGCTCCAGGCTCTGAGCTGTCGGCACAGAGCCCGACGGCGGGCTCGAACTCACGGACCGTGAGATCGTGACCTGAGCCGAAGTCGGACACCCAATTGACTGAGCCACCCGGGAGCCCCACTAAATCTGTTTTTTTAATCTTGACCAAAAACGTTTGTTAAATTTCGTCAGCCTCTGTGTGACATTTTTCAGGACGATGCAGATTTCTCCTTTTCATATTTTCTTCCAACCTCTGCTATAGTGCTTATCTCATTTATCTCATTTTATCATAGCTTGTTGCATATCATCAATCTTCCTAACCAGAATAAGGGCACAGAAGGCAGAGGCCTATCCAGTGAGCCCCAGCATGCACGTAGCACATGATATACAACAAACACGTGCTCTGGTGGATGAATAGTGAATAGTTAAAAAATTATTTGGTAGTTGGATCTAAACTAATGATATCCAAGCTTTCTTTTTGGTCTGAGGACACGCCTTGGGTCATCACTGGAAAGGTAGAAATTCTGTGTATACTATGGTTCTCCTGGTATGTCATGTATAAGCTATCAACTTAATACAGAAACCAAACCATACAAAATGTTATAAAATACACAACATGCCATAAAAGCCAAACGCATGGGCCACCCCTGGGCCCTGTCTGGAGTGTGTACTGTTTGCCAGATGCTTTTATGCCCTTCATCCCATTTTGCCCTCATAGCCCTTGGAGGCAGTAATGCCCTCCATTTCCAGATCAGGAAATGGCGGTTCAGAAATCTCAAGTAATTTGCTTCGAGAGACAAAGCCAGGCACAGAATCCAGGCTTTCAGAATCAAAGTCCGGGGCTTATTTTGTTAGAGTTCAGTTGCTTTCTTCCTTAAAGAGTATTTGTTTAGACAAATATTCCAAGGGGAAAAATATCCAAACTAACTGCTTGGCATTGCATCAATTCAACACGAAACAACCTGGTGATGAGCTGAATTATTCACTCTTCACTTGATTATTTTGTCATCTTGTACACACAAGCATGCTCTGGTTAAGAATGAAAAATGCCTTTCATAAGACCATCGTTAGCTCTGCCCCTGGCATGTTCCGTTCAGTACAGTGTTGTTGTTATTTTTCTTTTAAATCTTCAGGCTTCTTGTTCCAAATGCAAAAATGACCTAAGCTCCTTTGTGTTTTCATCCTGTAATTTATTCCTGGAATTATTCCTCATGTTTTATTTAAAATTTTTGGTATTTGCTTTTAAAATGCACTTGTGATACATGTAGAAGTTTTAATATGGGAGATCAATATTTTCCCCCTGAAAAACATACTTTTAATTTTACATACATCAACGGACTACTATGATTTGCTGTACAGAAATTCACCTGCAAGGCGACTTTAAAACAAACAAACAAACAAACAAACAAACAAAAAAACCATGCTATTCTACAAAATGCAGCACCTGTTCAGACCGAGAAAAGGAACAAAGATAGAAAAATTCATTTTGTAGCACCATGAATTCTGTGATTGGTTGTCTCTTTCCTCAGAGCCATTTTCCCCCATCACTACATTTCTCAGACTCCAAATGGAGAATTATAATTCTGGAAGGTGATGGAATGAGCTGAGCTCCACAGATGCTGAGGCAGCCAGTTTACTATTAGATTTCAAAGGCAACAACCCCAAACCGATGCCTGAGGAGATTTGTTTTTATTTGGATAACAGAGGACTCAAGATGAATAAAATGATAGCTTTACAAGTGCTATTCAGAACTACTATGTAAATAAGTAGCTTACACAGCCAGACATAGGGATAAACAAAGGAATACGTCAACTGACATTCAAATCTCATTACTGCATTAATGTAATCTTCCTGGGTATGGGGCGAAATAATTTATATAAATGTGTATAGAGGAACAGAAAAATAAATTAACCAAGTATAAATTCTCAACAATTTATCACCCAGCAATATAACCCTCTACAATAAATGCTAACAATACCTGATTCTTCTTGCAACGTTTCACCCGTTTCCTTTATTTGAGCAACTAGAGATCTCTAATGACCTCCTCATCGCATCAGACCGAAGTGGGACTGACCTCATTCAGCACAACCAATTGTTCATAATTGGGTTTTGTGAACTGTGCTGAGTATTAGGTGTTTTCTATTGAAAGTGTCTTCTGCGTGATTCCTCACGAGTCCCATCCATTTCAGCTTTTCATTTCTTCCAGTAAATGTGGTCATGCTCAGAGCTTCAGAATCTTTACAATGTGAGAAAGGATGGAGTGTTACCATTATCATATATAAGAGCATGTCTGAGTTATGGGAGGGGAGCGGTCTGCTCTGAGATGCAGGGGTTAAAATGGCCTCCCTGGCTAAGGATTAGTGTTTGTGCATTTAAATTACATTGAAGAGTTCAGTTATTTTTTAAAGCCATTGGTTCCACGTTTGAATCAGTCCCCACGCTGATTCCACTCTGACCAAATTCTTACCCATCCACTGTGAAATAAGGAAAAATAACATTGAGGTTGGGAGGTTTTAATAAATTCTGAAATTCTACTCTTTACTATCATTCGTATGCAATGACGTAGTAGATAGTTATTTGTTGGTTTTGAATTCTCTGCTTAGATGAACCCAGTGTTGACAATTCTATGTCAGCTCCACAATTATTTAGACTTTGTTGATCTATGAAATCCAAAATTTACCACCAAAATTTTATTCCAAAATGTGCTGAGAAAACTAGTTATTCTTTGGATAAAAAGACAAAAGTCACTTAACAAAGTTTCACAGATAAACCCCAGATTGAGTAAATATGTAACTACAAAAGGCAGAACAATAAAAACCCTTGGAGGGGCACCTGGGTGGCTCAGTCGGCTGAGCACCCTACTCTTGATTTTAGCTCAGGTCATGATCTCACGGTTTGTGAGTTCGAGCCCCCACTGTCAGCGCAGAGCCTGCTTGGGATTCTCTCTTTCCCTGTCTCTCTGCCCTTCCCCCATGTGCAGTCTCTCTCACTCTCTCTCAAAATAAATAAATAAACTGTAAAAAAAAAAAAAATTGGAAAAAAATAAACAGGAAGATACAATCATCAGGCTAGGGAAAACTTCTAAGCAAAACAGGAAACCCAGGAGCCATAATGGGGCAAAGTAATGAAAGAACAGACGTGCTCTTAAGGGTCCTGCTTCCCAGAATATCCAAATCCTTCCAGTTTTTGCAGAAATTTCAGTTATCATGATACAAAAATGCCCAAGAATAACACCTTTACTTCTTCCGTGGCTAATACTAGTATCTCTTTCCACCCATTGTGTCAATGAATTAGTGATTGTCTAACGATGCCAACAATGAATAAATCAGTTAAATTCAATATAAGTTGATTACTAAGTGAAGTTACAAATCTGAGACATGCTTTAGGATTTTGTGAAGTTGATTACAGTGATGTTGGAGAATTGTCTGAATCATGAGCCAAGTCAGTGACAAATGAGGACCCAAAATATTTGGATGAGTTAATAACTACCATAGCGATCCTTAGGCAAAAGAATAAAGTCTTCTAATAGTTTTGCAAAATAAAATCATTATTCACTATATTTTGAAGATAAAGACTGAATCAACTTAAAAATATTTACTAGGACCTTTTGGTCCATTTTTAAAGTCGAGTTACAAGTAAGTGGACTCCTTGTATCAACTCTCCTTAGACACCAGCTATTCATAAATACGCATATTATATCTGCATATATACATTCAAGAGACAAGATTATGAAGACAGATTAGAAATTCAGAAGAATAAATATAAATGGTGTGGAAAGGTATGTAGAGATACTTAACCTCACCAGTAGTTAAGGAAAAGTAAATTAAAGCGGCAAGCTAAGAGTTTCACCCATCATATTGGCAAAAGTGTGTATTTACATATATATATGTTTTGGCAAGAGTCTGAGGAAATGGGGACTCTCATTGGAGCGTAAAAATTAGTTTCCTTTTTGCTAACTAATCTCTAATCTATATTAAAATCTAAAACAAGCATACTCCTTGACCTGATAATCCCGTATGTAGGGTCTATGTTGTATAATACTACCAAGGATACATAAAAGCATATGTGCAGCATGCTTATTATAGTATTAATTATAGTAGTAAATTAAAAAAAAGATTATTAGAAAGCCTTAGTAAATGTGGTGCCTTCACACAATGGAATATCAAGTAGTCATAAAAAATGTGATCTGAAAAATAACGCCTAAAATATACTATTATGTGAAAAAAGTCAGGGACAAACAAATTTGTTCAATATTATTCCGCTGCTGTGAATATATATGTTTGGCATGCCCCACCTTTTTGCCACACATAACACAGAGCAGCTTGCTGAAGATCAGGTTTGATATTCACCACATTCTTAACAGTGATTATCTTGGGGTGGTAAGACTGGTAGAGAAGGAGGTGATTCTCACTTGTTGCTTTGGATTAAAAATTTTTTTCCTTAATGTTTTATTTATTTTTGAGAGAGAGAGAGAGACAGAGCACAAGTGGCAGAGGGGCAGAGAGAGAGGGAGACGCAGAATCCGAAGCAGGCTCCGGGCTCTGAGCTGTCAGCACAGAGCCCGATGCAGAACTTGAACCCATGAACCATGAGGTCATGACTTGAGCTGAAGTCAGACGCTTAACTGACTGAGCCACCCAGGTGCCCCTGTATCTTTTTTTTTTTAAATGGTAGAACAATGGGTGAGATATTTTTGTGTTTTTTCAGTATTAAAACAAAACAAAACAGAACAGAACACAACAACACTGGTGACTGTAATAGGCCTAGAATCTTATTTGAGCCTGCAGATGAGATCCAGGGCGAGCACCATGGCTGAGAATGCACCTGTAGCCAAGATCTACACGCACCCTGAACACCTGCTCTCTCTCAAAGTCTAGTTCACGCCCCTTCCTCTGGGGCTCAGGGATCTGCAAAGAGCCGTGTACAGAATTCAGTGGTCTGAGAACTTGAAAGGGGGAAAAAAAAATCACACCTTCTTTTTTATTAATCTTTAACTGGAACCTAGCAGTTTCTAAAATTTATAGGCAACAAGCCTATATCTGCAGCTTTGTCGCCAGTACAAATCACAGGTATTTTCATATCTGATTACAATCGTTATGGACATCCCAAAATATTTCTTTTTTTTTTTTAACGTTTATTTATTTTTCAGATAGAGAGAGACAAAGCATGAACGGGGGAGGGGCAGAGAGAGAGGGAAACACAGAATCGGAAGCAGGCTCCAGGCTCTGAGCCATCAGCCCAGAGCCCGACGGCGGGGCTCGAACCCGCGGACCGTGAGATCGTGACCTGAGCCGAAGTCGGACGCTTAACCGACTGAGCCACCCAGGCGCCCCCATCCCAAAATATTTCTTATGAACTTCTCCACCCTCCAAACAAGTCCTTTTAGACCCTCCACTAGATCTCATTTTTCAACACGGTAATAAAGAAGCACATCTAGTACTGTATCACAGATTTGACGTTTCTCAGTAGTTTGATAATTATATATCAGCATAACTTGGCTTCCTTTGTAAGTCCTTTTTTAATTTTGTGCAGTTAAACATTATGCAGAAAAGGAGTCCCTAGGATTCACCAGATCCCCCCAGAGGGGCTATGGCACAAATACAGCAAGGTTAAGAATCCCTCTAAGTGTATTGGGGTTTCAGAGGAAGACATTGGAATGGAGTAAACATGACATTAGATTGTAATTTAGAGGTCTGCAGCTTGCTCTTTACATTCTGCCTAAAGATAGCCTTGAAGTCTTTTGAAAACTTCTAATCTGTACCAGTGCACTTTTCCGGGTGCCGAGAAGATGATGTTCACTGAACAGACAATGAGCAGTTCAATGAACTCTCATAGAGCTTGTATCTGGAGGGTTGAGGTGAGGGGAGCAGAGACAGAAAAGAAACAGAAGTCCAAATAAATAGCTACAGATAGAAGTAAATTCTATGAAGAAAATAACAGACCATGCACAGGCATTTGGATGTAATTTTCTAAGTGCCAGGGGAAGTCTTTGGATGTCTTAAGCAGGGTGGAAAATTGATAGTGGGAGAGCAGTAGATATGATGGTTTGGGATACGGAGATGGAGATGGAAATGGGGAAACATGGAAGGAAAAGAATTACAGTAAGACCTTGGTTTGTGGGCGTAATTTGTTCCAGAAACATGCTTGTAATCCAAAGCACTGGTGTATCAAAGCAAATTTCGAGAACCATTGGCTCAGTTGCGATCATGTGACATTTGGGATCACGTACTACTCGTGTTGCAAGACATCACTCGTTTATCAAGTGAAAAGTTTATCAAGTTAAAATGTATTAGAAAGGTTTGCTCGTCTTGCGGAACCCCCGCAGACCAAGTTACTCGCAATCCGAGGTTTTACTGCATGTTTGGTTGATGAGCAAACCACTCCACTGAAGGAACAGAACATTCTTCTTCCACTGAAGAAATAGAACATTCATTCTAGAGATTATAATCCAAGTCACTAGCATATTCTCTAGATTAGACTGCACGAGGCCTAAACAATTCCATGAAAACATGCATCAAACTGGTTATTTGTTGATACAGAGAGGCAATAGTATGGGTGGGTATTAGCCTAGGGTGATAGAACCCCTACAGGAGACTGAGCCATATCTCGTCCGTAGATACAAGGAAAACAAAAACCAGGTTCTGTGTAAAGAATGTGATAACAGAGTGTGGCACTCCAAAGCACCTGAAAAAATTAGGAATCACAGCACATTCAGAAGATTAAGGACAAGATGTCTCAGGATAGAACAGTGTTTTCAGCAGGAGACACGCATGACCACACCTGCAAGATGGGAAGCTGCTAGCCAGTTCCTAGCCACGCTGAGAATCTTGCATAACAAGAAGCCTCCCTGCTCAATGACACGCAGCTCTCACCAGCAACAGCTGTGTGATCATTGTTAAAGCCTGGCAGCCTCAACAGCTTTGGCAAAGAGCCTTGTATGACAATATTGCCAGAAGAATCTACCAGGGATAGGATACAACACAATCATGTGTCTGCTTCTGTTGTTGTTGCTGTTGTCATTACTATAACTACCATTTATGGAGCGCCTACTCCCTGCCCTCGAGTTTCCTGGGAACTTTATGTATAGGATCTTATCTAATCCTCAGACAAGTCCACAAGGTAAGTACTATTACATGATGAATTCAAGAAGTTTAAGTATCCTGCCCAGCGCCGTCGAACAGAACTTTCTACAATAATGAAAACATTCTGTATCTGTGCTGTCCAGGAGGGTCACCACTAGCCACCTTAGTTATTGGGCTCTTGAAATGTGGCAAGAGCAAATAAAGAACTGATTTTTAAACAGGGTTTTTTTTGTTTTTTTTTTTTAGTTTATGTGAACACAAATTTAAAATAGCCACATGTGGTTCGTTGGCTATCATATTGGACAATCCTAAGACCAAGGTCACATGGCTGGCAAATACCAGAAGTAGGGATTCAATCCAGGGATTCCAGAGCCATGCTTTAATCAGTGTTGGTTGGGACCCCATTAAGGATGTTGTAACAGTTGCACCATTATCACTTTTCAGTTAGTGTTTATAGCTACTTCCTTGTCTAGGAGTCTCGAAGAGCACTGAATGTGGGTACCTTGAGCAATCTGTCCCCAAAAATTCTATATGCCTAGCCAGTGCCACCTGCTCTGGGTACTTTGGTATTAGAATCCCTGGTTATGTTCCTCTGGCTGACCAAATGCGAAGGTAGGAAACAAGACTAACAGTGAAATTATTGGTGCTAGATATTTAACGCTTGTCCCTCCGGATATAATTCTCCACCGTTCTCCACTCTGCTCTGCTCTCAGGCTCCTGACAATCTGTGGACCGCTTCACAGGGCTTCCTTGCCCTGCAGCCTCTGGCTGTGTCTAGCCAATGGAAGCCTCTGGTTGGAACTTAAGGGGTAAGAGGAGAAAGAGGTGCAGATCTTTATCCCTCCCAGCTCTTTCTCTGCCGGGCCATTGTTTAGCAGAGGTTACAAAATTTTATTTGCGAAAGCAACGCCTAGCGAGAGGCTTTCCCCTCAGCTGCTGGTCTTCCCAGATTCCAGTAAATATTCTTTCCCTTTCCCCCTTTAGGTAGCACTGATAACAGCTTCCCCTTGTTGCCAGTCCTGGAGTGGTTCACTGACTCTTGCTAGTTTCCCTTAACCCTGCCCACACTTTCATGAGTAATTCCTTTAGGAAAGTCCCCTTTGCTTCTCCTTTTGAATGTGTCATTTCTTTATTTCTGGGGACTCTGATGGATATGCTATTTGATGAATTTAAAGAATAAGAATTATTAGCTCACTGCTAATTCATAAAGTGGTTATCATATATTTTTAGCCATGAAAAAAAAAATGCAGCACATTTTACATTAAATACGGGAACACTGTGCCGAGAAGTGATGTCTGATGGCCTGGATTTTGTTTTGATATTGAAAAGATTCTGGGGGCACCTGGGTGGTTCAGTCAGTTGGGCGACCGACTTTGGCCCAAGTCATGGTCTTGCAGCCCGTGGGCTTGAGCCCTGAGTTGGGCTCTCTGCTGACAGCTCAGAGCCTGGAGCCTGCTTTGGATTGCATCTCCCTCTCTCTCTGCCCCTTTTCTGCTCACATTCTGTCTGTCTCTCTCTCAAAAGTAAATAGCATTAAAAAAAAATAAAAGGATCCTGGGACACCTGGATGGCTAGGTCGGTTGAGTGTCTGACTCTTGATTTCAGCTCAGGTCGTGATCTCACGGTTCATGGGTTTGAGCCACAGGTCACACTCTGTGCTGACAGTGTGGAGCCTGCTTGGGATTCTCTCCCTCTCTCTCTGTCTCTCTTTCTCTCTCCCTCTCTCTCTCTGCCCATCCCCTGATTGCACTCACCTGCTCTCTCTCTCTCTCAAAATAAACAAAGAAACTTAAACAAAAAATAAGAAGATCCAAGAAAATATATAAGCAGGGACATTCATTGCAACATTATTTTCTACATTAAAAAGTCAAACAAATCATATGTCCATCAAAAAAGGAATGGCTAAATTATAAGTGTATATTTTAAAAGGAAAACTATGTAGTCATTAAAAAGAATGAGGAATATCTTTAAATACCAAAATAGAAAGATGTCTATGACATACCTTCGAATAGAAAATAAAGTTGTCAAACTGCACGTACAATAAATTCCAACATTTCCAAGGTAAATGAAAATGTGTTTAACAAACATGGAGTACCTACTATGTGTCAAGCATTGTTCTAGGCTCTGGGGATTCAGCAGGGATCAAAACAGACCAAAAAAAAAAAAAAAGAAAGAAAAGAAAAGAAAAAATCCCTGTCCTCATGAAACTCACATTCCATTGGAGACAGGCAGATAAATGAAATTAGTCAAATATATTGTACATTAAGAGGAGAAATATGCAAAAAAAAAAAGGGGGGGTAGAGATCTCATGTTGGACAAGGTGTAAAATGTTGCATAGGATAGTCAAAGAAAGCTTCACTGAGAAAGTGACAATACATTAAAGACCTAAGGGAGAGGGTAAGTCACTAGCATACCTGGGAAAGAAACATTTCAGGAGGAGGAAGTAGGAGGTGCTAAGGCCCTGAGGCTGAAATATGCCTGATATTTTACAGAAGGCTGTAAGGCAGCAGGGTGGTTGGAGCAGTGAGTGAGGAAAAGAGGCATAGGAGAAGCATTTGAAGAGGTATTTAACTGTATATATTTGTATACGGATTTTAAAAAGTCTAGAAAAATACCCATCAAACTTAACAGTCGTTACTCCCGAGGAATGAGGGACATTCCTTCTTTCTGAAGAGATATTCAGCTTTAATTTTATGCACCGATACAATGTTTGAATGTTAAAATAGAAGGGTCTGGCTTTTAACATTCAAAACCAGTTTGTTTTTTCAAAGAAGAATCAGAAAACAGAAGAGCACATAGTACGTACCAAGAAATTAAAAATAACTCTCCCAAACACCAGCATTTGCACAGAAAGTGACGCAAGATATCTGTGGTCAAAATTACATATTGATGTTACGGAATATTCTGAGCGCGAAAACGAACCAAAATGGCCCCAGTGCAATGAATTCCATTTTTAATGCCTGCTTATTCTAACAATGACAGAGCCACACCAATTATTTACAGCACATGTCTTGCTAGATGCTATAGCTTCTGACAGTGGGCTTGCATTTATTACTTCTATTGAATTTAGGGAATTTGTACATGAGAATATTATGAGATGTCACCATTGTGATTCATTAAGCCAACTCTCAGTCTTAATAGAGCTAAGGACGCCCTGAAGCAACTTGTTTGAAGAAACTGGCCAATACAAGTTGTTAGAGTCTCCCTGTAACATGTAATTGCATATTCAACAAAAGTTCTCCTGAGTCCCCCAGGACATCTCAAAGTTTATTTCAAGTGACTTCTGTAAGATTAAGCTGTTGTTTCATTCTTTCTGGCTCGCTCTTTGCTCATTTTTAGAAGAGTCTTTTCAAGAACATTGGCGCCTCTCTCTTCCTTCCCCACTCATTTCCTCTTATGTCCCCCCTTTACTTCCCAGTTTAGGTCCGTATTCACCCTCGTGTTTTCCTCTGCAGGATAAATTGTACACTTCTCACCGCCCCCCTTCAAATTCCATCCAGCATCTCCCTCACCATTGGTCTTTCTTCTGCCCTCCTCTATTTCCCCTTTCCCCATGTATCACTTTTTCAAAATGAAGCTGAATGTTCACAACATGGATTTGAAATATATCTTAATAGACTTTTTTGCTGTTTTCCCTTCTTTATTTAGAAAGAAAATGAACAGAAAAATTAGGAAAACACCGTAAACATGCAGATACGTTAAAGTGCTTATCACTTATTTTTAAAAAAAGAAGAAGAAAGGAACATTCAGGCTTGCCGGTGAATTCCTATCGCTAGAATTGAGGTCAAGATGTGTACAAGGGCTGGACTGTTGGTAACTCAATGGGGTGTCATTCTGGTGCCCAACAGTAAGGAATTAAGAGAGAACTTTTAGAAAAAGGATAGAGGCGCCTCGGTGGCTCAGTCGGGTAAGCATCTGACTTGGACTCAGGTCATAATCTCATGGTTCATGGGTTCAAGCCCCGCGTCGGGCTCTGTGCTGACAGCTCGGAGACTGGAACCTGCTTCAGATTCTGTGTCTCCCTCTCTCTCTGTCCTCCCCGCTTGCATTCTGTCTCTCTCTCTCTCAAAAATAAATAAACATGAAAACCAAGGAAAAGATGATAAATACAGGGTGTGGGTGTTGTGTCTCCATTCCTGTGCCTGTCACATATGCTGGTGGTAACTCCAGCTCTAGGTAGCCACTACTCTTTACTGGCACTAAGGGTGAAATGTACTTATCATTCTCGTGGTCCCGGAAGCATGTCTTCTAGAGTCAACTGATATGGAGGCTGGGTGGCACTACTTCTCCAGGATCACAAGCTAAAACACAGTCCTCGTAGCGACGTCCCTCAAAACTGTCACATGGATGAGCTGGTCAGGGCTTTGCCCCAAGGCACCAACACTAAGTGGGCAAAATGTTAATAATTTTCAAAGGTTCTATAATTTTTCCTCTACCATCGCGGTCTCCCACCAGCTGTCGGGTTGAGGTTCCCCTGGCTAGACACAGACAGACTCTTCAGTAGTTGATACGTATGGAAGGATCCCAGGAGCAGAGATCAAGACCGGGCTGCCTATGGCCCAGGTTCCCTGCCTTCTTCCCCTCCTCCTCTCTCCTGCCCCACAGCCAGCCTTGGCACGCCCCTGTTAACTCCAGACTGCATTTTGTGCATGTGGTCCTAGTCACAATTATTGCTAGAATGACTTAAAAAAAAGATTGGACTATAGACCCAATCTCACTATAGAGTACCTCCCTCTCAGTGTGAATTAGAGAAGTCTCAAAAGCTAAAGCACAATTTGAAGACCTGTGTCAGAAGCCTTAAAATCTCCTGTCTTTTTAACCTAGTGATTTCAATTCTATAATAAATTAAAGAAGTAAATATTTAACCACACACACACACACACACACACACACACTGTTCATCCAAGCATTGTTTGTATCAGAGAAAATAAGAACAACCGAAATCTCCAACAATAAGGAACAAAAATGCCACATGGATGCCACACAAAAACTTAACTCAAAGGTTTTTGGTTTTTTTTTTTTTTTTAATTTTTTAACGTCTATTTATTTTCAAGAGAGAGACAGAATGCGAGCAGGGGAGGAGCAGAGAGAGAGAGGGAGACACAGAATCTGAAGCAGGCTTCAGGCTCTGAGCTGTCAGCACAGAGCCGGACGCGGGGCTGGAACCCACGAACCGCGAGATCATGACCTGAGCCAAAGTCAGATGCTTAACCATCTGAGCCACCCAGGTGTCCCTCAATGATTTAGCTATTATGTTTGTGATATATTGTTAAGCTTTAGAGTAAAATTGCAGATAGTATAAACTTCACCATCTGTTTTTAAAAATACTGTACATGGAATAACCAAGAATACCTGAAAAGGAGACCAAAATCTTATCAACAGTTATCAATGAAGGGTGAGTTTATGGTTTATTTGGATTATTTTTATTTTCTTTGTTTTGCTTGTCAATAGGTTCTATACTTTCCAATCTATAAAATGTTTTTAATATCAAAATACACCAACAGTTTTGTCCATTTTAATGAAAACCTCCTTTTCGTTAGTGATTCCACTAAATGGGGGAAAGCATTGAGAATGCTTAGGGGGTCCTGGTGCAATATGAATGCACTCGTTGTAGCTCTTGAGTTTCTGGAGTTTGGCCCACGGTGATTTCTGAAGGAGGAGGTGTACTGGAGCTGAACTTGAGTTGCCCCATGTTAATAAAGGGCTATTTGTTTCAACCCTGTTTGTCCTGTGATTGATTTGTGGGGTGGGGATGATTTCTGTTTATTCTTATTGCTACTAAATATAACAATATTGCAACACCTACCCAACAGGTGGTTGTGTAGGCAAATAGCTCCTAAAAGAGAGAGTCCTTTTCGGACAGTATGACTCTTTTCAAAGGCACAGTGTTTGTCAGGTATGGTCTTACGGTCCAAATGCTTCACCAGTTGAGCTTTTAAACAGGTCTTTTCGTGATCACGGAGGCACAGGTTGCATCTGAGTAAGGAATAGAACCGCCCCGTCAGATGCACATGTCTGACCGCATCTTGTGGCTCATGTCTCTTTGCGAACTTAAATGGGCTCGTTGTTCAGCTGGCTTCCTTCATATGGTGGAATGTGTTGTTTTGTGAGTAAAAACAACACCAAATCAAAACAGTTAAGAATAAAAACTAAAACCCTCATAAATCCCAAAACATGAGTAAGTTGAGAGCAATGGTTTTCAACATGTACTTCCTGCCAGCAACAGCAACATTGCTCAGGGTCACACCCTGACTACGGTGGGCCACAGCTACTTTTGCCTTCACGTGCCCCTTCCTTTATTAAAAAATACATAAATAAAATTGGAATTAATATTTTTACTTTTGTATTATTTTTTACCGTTTATTTTATTTTTGAGAGAGACAAAGCGTGAGTGGGGGAGGGGCAGAGAGAGAGGGAGACATAGAATCTGAAGCAGAATCCGGGCTCTGAGCGGTCAGCCCAGAGCCCGACCTGGGGCTCCAACCCACTGACCGTGAGGTCATGACCTGAGCCGGAGTCGAATGCTTAACCCACTGAGCCACCCAGGAGCCCCAGAATTAATAGTTTTAGACTGCACTGCTATAAAGATGTATACACTCCAGGTTGGATTCATCATTGTGCATTCACTATTATTATATTAACTATTTTCTTCTGATGTCGGGAGAGAGAGAATCAAATCATTTTCATAGGCCACTATAAGTAAAGTATGCCGTAGGTCCTATACCTACTGTGCCTATGAATAAGTTAGTCCCAGCCTCGCCTGGGAACTTGGAAATGCAAATTCTTGGGTACCGCCCTAGATTGAATGAACCAGAAATTCAGTAGTGTGTGTTTTGACAAACCCTCCAGGTGATTCCAAACCACCTTCAAGTTTTAGAAAAATTGGTCTCGACAATTCAAAGCCAGATAGGTAGAACCTTGCTCTGCAGAAGTTAAAAATTCTCTTTACCATCTCCAGGTCTTAGGCAAATGACCTCCCCCACGCGGGTCTGTTCTTAGAGGTCAGAAAGGGCAGTCATTCTTTCGAGTATTTGTTAAATTTGGCTTTATCACATAAAAGATATTTTAAAGCCTTGAAAAACAGTATCATACAATGGACCCAACCCCTCAGATTTTAAATAGTCTTGGACTAGTGAATTATCTTGGGAAAGAAGTCATATACATTCTAGTTACAGTCTACGTATATCTGTATGATGTTTATATGTGTTTTAAAAATCACTGCACTACGCGAAGCCCCACAATAAAAACCGCAGGCCTTGTGAAATTGGTGTGTTGGTGATACATTAAAAAGAGAGAGACAGAAACCTAATAAAAACAGAAACACAGCTTCCCCCATCTTACATGGTTAATAAACGCACATATACTACAACAATCATGGCGTTTTGTTGCGAAAGGGACCTGAAGTTTGCTTGTGGAAGGGAGCATCAGGGCTGTAGCTTGTGAGTTATTGTAAAGTGATAGAGTTATCGGAAACGTGACAAAACACTGTAACAGTAGGTGTGCGTGAATGTTGCTCGCGACTCATATGGGGAAATAACACAGCTGATAGATGTTCGAGGTGTGTGCGTGGTGCGTTTTGTGTGTTCATATGCAGCTTTGTTCACCTGGGTGCAGTTTTCTGCACTCACGTACTATTTCTCTCTTGTGAAATTGTGCATAAGCAAAGGCAAAATTTGCCTTATGCTCAAATTGTTCCCTAATGGGAAGCATTATACAAACAAGCATTATCGCAGAGCTGACTCTGTATGCGCGTGTGTGTATAATGTTATAGTTGCATCTATAAATTCCAAAACTAAGTGTTATGCCTACATTTGAAAGCCGATCTTTGTACATCCTGTGAGCTCGATACCATTGTTTTATATAGAACATTAAGCGTAAATGGACAAGTAAGAGAGTGTGTGGAGGGGTGTGTGGGGGTGTATTTATGCTAATGTACAATAAGCCCTATTAGGAGAAATAGTACACTTCTCTGCCAAATCCAAAACATTCCAAATGTGTTTGATGGATACACATATCTGTTAATTCTAAGGAGGGACTGGCAATTAGATGAGCTTTTTCCTTAGTCTTCCACACTGGAAGCAAATCAAGGATGAAATCACATTTTTATTTAAGATTTAAAACCGAGACCGAAGCTCCGCTGAGGCACAAAAATAGTTGTTGCTGGGTTCTCATATGGTGATACCAGTCATGGCTGTTTTAATCTCTGCCCCAACAGTTGTCTTAAGGAATCAAATACAGTCAGTTCTTGCTTTCCATGGTTCTAACATGCCCAAACGCCGGTTACCATGGTTTGGTGAAATAACTCCACTCCCCCAACAACACAGCTCAAGTTTCAGTTATCATGGTACATTAGCAATCGCGCAAAATCCAAACTTTGCTGCTGTTTCTTCAGTGCGCAAGTCACTACGTCAATAACAGATTTGCTTCACGATCAGGGACTGATCACATCCCTTCTTTCCAAGTCTATCACTTTTTTGGTCACCACGCACCTGTTCCTCAGTTGGTGTCTAGACGGTAAAGCATGTTGTGCTGTCTCCTCATCTCCCACTGCCGCCTCATGTGGCATTTCGCAAAAACACATCATTGAGTGTGGCTAATAAGAGTGAAAAAGCAGCAAAAAAACAGAAGTGGGAGCACTGGAAGGGAGTCTTGACCTTCGTATAAATGGAGTTAGAGAAGAAATTGGCTGACCACGAGGAGGGTTGACACCTGCAGGAGGAGAGATTCTAGATGTGCAAGTAGCACTTAGTGAAGCTAACTTCTCATAAATGAGGGGAGTGGTTTGACAAAAAGGATGAAGATATCCCAGAGGAAGAGACACGGGCAAAAAATTTCACAGTGAAGGAGCTATCGGGAATGTTTCCCAATATTGAAAGTGTGAAAGAGAGAATGTCGGAGTTAACCGGTTAGAAAGGTGTGTGGCAATCAGGTGGGGTGTCGAAAATGATGGGTGCTCCATATTGGTAAACTATACGAGGAGAAAAAGACAAGTACTATTCAAACTACTCTTGATTAAGTTGTTTTTACCAAGAAATAAAACACCTTACTTTTCAAGTCTCCAATGTTTTGAATTACAGTGTACTAAACAATTGTTTCTTTTACTACCTCAAAATTTTTCCTTATACATTTATAACAAACACTAAGATTAATGGTACATTAGCAATAACCTATATGGTAATGTTGGGGCGCCTGGGTGGCTCAGTTGGTTAAGCACTTGACTCTTGATTTTGGCTCAGGTCAAGATCTCACAGTTCATGAGTTCAAGCCCCACGTCAGGGCCCTCGCTGGCAGTGCAGAGCCTGCTTGGGATTCTCTCTCTCTCCCCCTCTCACTGCCCTCCCCCCTCCTATTTCTCAAAATAAATAAGTAAACTTAAAAAAAAAAACAAACAACCAGTAATGTTAATGTTTTGACAAAAGATTTTAAAGGTCAAGAACAATCAGAATTTTCCCATTGGTTATTAAGATAGTTTTACACATTTCAGCTTGCATGGTTATTTATAGATTTTTGCACTACTCAAAGCAAGGAATACCGTATAATCCATGGGAAACATGAATGTACACTATGTGTGGACTACCAAGAGTAATAAATGATCGAAGAAGATATTAATTTTTTTAAACAAGTTAGGATAATTTTGTGTTGCCTGTTTGCCAAAAATCCATCCAAAAATCACTGGTCTCATTTCTGTATAATTATTCATTTAAACACTATCTGAGAGGGGCGCCTGGGTGGCTCAGTCAGTTGAGCGTCCGACTCCGGCTAAGGTCACGATCTCACAGTTCGTGAGTTCAAGCCCCACGGAGGGCTCTATGCTGACAGCTCAGAGCCTGGAGCTTGCTTCAGATTCTGTGTCTCCCTCTCTCTCTGCCCCTCCCCCGCTCATGTTCACTCTCTCTCTCTCTCTCTCAAAATAAATAAGCATTAAACATTTTCTGAGATACCTTAACATGAACTTTGATCCCATTTGAGCTCATCTAAAGCAATCAGTTATTTTGGTGAAACAGAACAGGGCAGAGCAGGGGTATGAGGAAGCTTTCCAGTAACTGAAAAGAATTCTGTCCCATCAACTGCATGAAAGTCTTGGGGCCAAGCTCATCGAAGTTAATTGAATTTTTCAGTTAAAAATATTCATTTATTTATTTTTAAGTTTATTTTTATTTATTTTGGCAGAGAGAGAGTGACCACAAGCAGGGGAGGGGCAGAGAGAAGGAGAGACAGAATCCCAAGCAGGCTCCGCACTGTCAGTGCAGAACCCAACATGGGGCTCGAACTCATGAACTGTGAGATCATAACCTGAGCCGGGATCGAGAGTCAGATGCTTAACCGACTGTGCCACCCAAGCACCCCTTCAGTTAAAAATATTTGGTTCAAACAAATATTTTGGTAACATGTCGTCGTACAATTTGTAGATAGTTTTTGCTACCTGTGAAGAATTATGGATGATGTAAATAAGGTAGGCGTTTTTAATGTCAGCTTAGCAGTAAGATACTATATCATAATTATAGAAAGGAAAAAGAATTAAGCAAAATTAATAGTTTTGGAATAATAATTCATTGTGGATGTTTTTTAAACCACTATTAATCTACCTTGGGCTGAGCTTGTTCAAAGAAAAGAACTACCAATTAGTGCTTTAAACATTACCTTTTAAACAATTACCTCGTGTGTGTGTGTGTGTGTGTGTGTGTGTGTGTGTAATTTACAGATCTAGTGGTTCCCTTTGATCAAATGACCAGCCTCATCTCTAATCAGTTGTGTAAGAAGGATGTTTAAATCAGATTTACACACAACTGCCTTCCTCTGTATTTCACGCTGACAGCTAGGTGCTGGCTTTCCCTTGGAAGTCAAGTTCAATTGGAAAATAATAAACCTTCAGAGCACAAACTTTATTCCTCCCATCTAACATTTACTGTTAATATGTGATTCAGTACATATATTGACTACATTAAGATTGTGAGAATTTCTCTTTTTAAATATTGCTTACTGTAGGTAAATATATACTCTACGATTGTGCCTACATTTACACAACAAATAAATAATCTGGAGAAAAACAAAATATTTCGTTAATAAATCAGTTGTTTACCCTGTAAAAAACTCGAGAATCAGTTTTATTGCCCTCCCTTTTCTTCTTACAAAATGACAGCAATTTTTACTGAAATGATTGAAATGCTGTGTTTTGACATTGTGTAGACAGACATCCCTTCAGTCAACATTAGGCCAAATGTTATAAGGAACCTAACTCTCAGACAAATTATTCAAAGGTTTCTAACCACATTTTTATGGTATGAATGATTGATTGAAATTTGTTGGGATTCCAGGAAAACTAAAACCATCTCAATGAAAGCAAAGCATGATTTGAATATTTATAAGGTAATTGGCAATTCTAGCAATATGTTTACTTGAGCTGAAGCAATTAAATATAAAATAACAAAAATAGAGAATTGTACACAAGCGTGTGGAAAGAATAGGTCGAGGAAAAACAGAACTGGAGTATATGAAATCACACTGCTGTTTGTTTATGTTTCTATAATATCTTCATCGGAGATGATTAACATAGGATTTTCAGAATGTTCCACGTGTAAATTGCACTTGTATGGCATTTTTGTATTTTCCATATTCAGAAATCTAACTCTGATTTTGAAGAACCAGAAGGAAATTATGACTGTAACTATGTAAAGCAGCGTACTTAGGCTGGATCCTCTCAGGAAGTATTAGATGCTAATGCTTATAATTAGCACGCCTGTCCTGTGTGGGGCCATTTCGATACCAAGGGGAATGTTTAGTGGCAAACCATAATGTGCACATTACAACTGAGCAAGCCAAGTGACTGCTTCCTCTGAGTTGTCAGATGTAGAACACTGTTCCATGAGGGACAGAAAGGGAATGGCGTTCTCTTAAGTATCTACAATGTGCCAAATACTCTGCCACTTACAGCCTATATGTTGTTTTATTTAAGATCTTCACATCCAACCTTATGCAATATGTCCATAATGTTCATTTTATAAATGAAGAAACTAAGACTCAAAGAGGTTATGTGATAAATAAATCTCCTAAACAGAAAATTGAAGGGGGAAAAAAAAAGCAAGTTACATGGGCTATCCACAGGATAATATAATGTATGTACTTTAAAAAAATGTTTTTCCAATGTTTATGTATTTATTTTGAGAGAGAGAGAAAGACGGAGAGACAGAGCATGAGCAGGGGAGGGGCAGGGAGAAAAGGAGAGAGAGAATCCCAAGCAGGCTCCATGCTGCCAGTGCAGAGCCCAACACAGGGCTCAAACTCACGAACTGAGAGACCACAATCCGAGCTGAAACCAAGAGTTGGACGCTCAATTGACTGAGCCACCCAGGTGCCCCTATAATTTACGTACTTTTCTCAAAACATGCCAAACAATAGTACGTATTGCTTAGACATAAATACGCATATAGCGAACGTTAAGGACATAGGCAGGAATGACAAATAGCAAATTGGAAGTGATTCTCTTTTGGTGGATGAAAATGGGGTCATAGAGAGTGCACAGAAGGGCTGTTTGATTTTTAAGCTGGGACATGAGCATATGGGTAATCATTACGTCATTCCCTACACATTTTTGTTTGGCTGAAGTATTTTGTAAGGATCTAAAAAGTAAAAGAGACATTCAGCCCTCAGAGGAAAGCCACACAGCTATGTAAGAGGAGGCAGGGCTGGGTTCCACCCCATGTCTGCTGGTACTGGAGGTTGTCTCCTTTAGACTTTGCACCAGCTGGACCAGGCAGAAGTCTTCTTGGAGAAACACATTGTGGCTGGGAATGAAGGGGCTGATCGGGAATCTCCCTATGACACTGCATCATTGTATAGTGTTGGGTAGAGAGGACAAATGCTAGGAGGCCTGTGTTTTATGGAAGGAAGGAGCCCATGCCACTTAGAAGAAGAATGAAAGAAGCTCACTGAATCCCTGCTGCTACAGCTACATTCAGTCTCCCCAAGACAATGGAACAAGATGTTATATAAAAAACAGCTAGCTTATTAACCATTTCAATATAGTAATGAAGCTAAGCAAATAAGCTGTAAAATTATATCATCATCATTATTCCTCTTAGGGATAACGTCTAGAAATAACTGGATGCTGGCTGCAAAATTAATTTGTGGTGCACTCTTCAAGTGCTGCTGTATTAAAGTTCTTGAAATTGACTTCACAGAATGTTCCCCTTCTCCCCATTCCCCACTCCTAACCACAGAGATCTGTCATTGGAATTGAGCCTGGGAAACATATATCTTTACATATGTTACTGTATGCTCTAGATTTATGATCTCTGATTCAACTGATCATTATATTCTTAGCATCTAGCATAGATCCTGGCATGTGGTAGGCAGTCAATAAATATTTGTTGAATGGAATATGTGAAATATTATCTGTTTACATTACTTTTTTATGGGAGGCAGTGGAGTATAGTGATGTAGTCTCAGCAAGGAGTCTGTGGTTGAGAAGAAGGCCAGTGGAGCCATTATGCTCGTCTAGACACCTTGTTCATCACTGATGGTACTTTGGGCAAACTACTCAACCCCTATAAGTCTCATTTTCAGCTTCAGAAAAATTTGGGTTATATTAATGCCTCTCACTTAAGGTTGTTGTGAGACCTAAATGAAATAATACCTCTACAGTGCTTATAATAGTGTTAGGTACATAGTAAGTGCTCAATCAATGTTAGCTGTTATTGAGATTGTTTTTGGTTCCCACTGTATAGACTTTGTTTTTATGAGAGAGCTATATGGTGTTTGTCTCATTGCTTTCTGAATAGGCTCATTAAAAAAAAAAAAAAATGCCTTATGGAGCTACCCAGCTCTCTTTCTCTCTCTCTTTTTCTTTTCCTTATCAAAATTTCTCTTTCTTAACAGCAAATCACCATTCACCTACTATTGCAGAAGAAAAATGACTTTAACCTCAAAGGCAATATTAAAAATAGGGCAAAAGAAAACAAATCAATAAAGGCAAAGGTCATGGAAACAGATGATTTGAACATACAGCAATACTCCTGAGCACTGGGTTCTATACACAGATTTGAAAAGAAATACACAAATAAGCAGGACATCTGGAAGAGAAATTACATGACTTGGGTACCAATATCCAAATAATTCTGCATGTCAAACTTTTTAAGGAAGCCACTGAAAACCTTGAAATAAAAAAACTATGTCCGAAGATTTCACTTTCCAATAATGTGATTTCCTTTCCTTAGAATTTCTAGCCAGATTGAATCCTCCCATGTATAAACCCAATGACACGCAAACACACACACACACACACACACACACACACACACACACACACACACACCATGCTCCAAATCACTTAAATTCTCTACCATGGAGAATGAGGATGTTGCTTTAAGAAAAAAATAATGAGATAGCAGGGCTAAGGTTTGGGTAAGCATGCTATTTCTTATTGTTCCTGTTCATCATCAGACATGGCCCGTGTGTCATTAAAAAATAATTGTTTTAATGATCTTCAGGATTTTTTAAATGACTGTTTTAGTATAGGAAGAAGTTATAGAAATTAATCACTTAGGGCAGCAGCTCTGACAGATTTTTTACAATGGGAATGCCTCTGATTGCAACCCAAATGTTCTATTTTATTTCATTTTTTAAATGTTAGTTGCGACGCATAAATTTATTTTCACAATCCACTAATGGGTCATGACCCACTGTTTGGAAAACATTGCCTTCGGATGTTCTAGTCAAACTGTCCCATTGGAGCGGCAGGGAAAAGGGAGAGTTTGGGGGGGATTAGGGGAGAAGGTTGAAAGAAAGACTATGAGGGCCCTGCCCAAGTGCGAACTTTCTTTGAAGTTCCTTTATTTCACCTTTAAGATTTATCTCACTTTGGCATTGGACATCAAACAAGACCATTAGTTTTCTGTAAAAGGTTTTAAATCTCCCAGTGTAATAAAACAGATGCTCAGGGACACACGCTGTGTTATCCTGGGGCTACCTCCCTTGCTAAGGATATGCACGTTGCAGTCTGCAAAGCAAGCTGTCGTAGATGATAAATTTACCCCCAGATAGTACATGAATTTACCAAAGGCTTGGGGCCTCTTGACTGTCTGACAATCATTCAACACAGGTCACGTGGATGATCTCACCGAGAAGATGAGGACACTTCCCTTTAGTCAACAGACGCATGTCTGAGTGTGGCCCTTTGCTTTTCTCTGGCACTTGTCGGCCGGATGGAGTGAAAGGTGAGAGCCTAACTCCATGACTCAGACCTTATTAGCCCACACCGCGTGCACGGAGCCTCCAGGCAGCTAAGGTGGCAGGAAGGGCACAGGCCGTGCTAACGAGGTCACCCAGCATTGGGCTAAGCAGAGTTGGTCATGATGAGCCCGATGATGAATGTGGAGCCATGGAATCAATCATTTTGAAGGGAGGACATGTTAATTCTTCTTTTGCCATGGAATTGGCTTCACAGCAGTTTGACATCATCCCTCCCCTGAATCAGCCATCACCAAGCTCACAGTGTGCCAGAAGGAAAAGGGAGAAAAGAAGTAAATAAACCAAGGGAGGGAGAGCCTCTGGCATTTTTTTTTAAAGCACTTCATTTCCTTACTTGGTATCAAAGGATCCTAATAGCTGTTTGGGATCCAAAGACAAGAGGAAATGACGCAGATACTACGTTTTCTCAAAGAGAAGCTCTCGAAAGCTCAAACTTTTCCTTTGTGAAATAACACCCAGAAACAATCTGGTTTTAGACATATGCATAAATTACAGTAAGAGAAAAGAAAAAAAAAAAAACACACCTCGACAGAAACCCAAGATCACTTTGATTAAACTATACCCATACAGACAGACAGAGGTATAGATACATATAAGCAATGAGGCTTAAGCGAAAAAAGTTTCGTAAACTCAATATGGAAAATCGCTGCAATAGACCACTTAAACTTGAAGTCTCTCTCTCCTTTCTTTTTTTCTTCTACTATGCTGACTCTATAAACCACGTTCTGCAACAAAGGTGGATTTCAGCAGAATGCCTTATTGTAGTAATAAAAAGCACCCTGCAATTTGAAAGGCCAAGCCTCCTCTGTTTAGAAGTACAAAGAGTTTTATTTTTTCATCATTAAAAGTAAAAAGTACACACGTGGAAATCTGGACTTTCTGAACTCGAACACTCTGTCTCTCTAACTGAAGACATAGTGATGAATTCCAAGTTGAAGAAATTATTTCAGGCAGGAGTAGCCACTATAGTAATATTTAATTACCCTCAAGGGAAGAAAAAAAAAAAAAAGGTTGGCTGTAGAATCTGAACATGAAGTTATAAAATATAGGGACAAGAATCTTCTTGCCTTCTGGGACATTTCTGTCTGCCAGACATGTTAAAATCCTGGATTCAAAATGTATAATCGAGAGTATTTTTTTTTAATATGTAAAATTAAAAAGTCAAATCAGATAGCAGAACTTTCTGGTTAAAAGATTAAAAAGATTATTGGATGGCATCTAAGTATGCCGCTGGGTGATTTATGAAATATAGTTAGATGACATAAAAATACTGATGCTTATAATGTTCAAGCTTGGTTTTTTTCAGGCAGCATGCACACAGGTGCGGAGAGGAAAAGGTTAACCTGCCTGCCTTTCATCACAACTCCCTACACAGGGCCTCCCCTCTGACCAGAAAGCCCAACAAACATTCCAGCCTTCTGCTAAGATTGTTAATATTTTAGAAAGTAAAGGGAGCCTCCAGGCAACCTGGGTGGCTCAGTGGGTTAAGCCTTGACTCTTAATTTTGTCTCGGGTCATGATCTCATGGTTGTTGGATCGAGCCCCCCTTCAGGCTCCGGGTTCAGCGTGCTTTAAAATTCTCTCTCTCCAGGCGCCTGGATGGCTCATTGGTTAAGCGTCTGACTTCAGCTCAGGTCATGATCTCACGGTTTGTGGGTTCGAGCCTCGTGTTGCGCTCTGTGCTGACAGCAGCCTGGAGCCTGCTTCAGATTCCGTGTCCCCTTCTCTCTCTGCCCCTGCCCTGTTCGCACTCTGTCTCTGTCTCTCAAAAAGTGAATAAACGTTAAAAAATATATTTAAAATTCTTTCCCTCTGCTCTTCTGCCCTGCTCGTACTCGTTCTCTCTCTCAAAAATTAAAAAAAAAAAAAATAATAATAAATAAGGGAAGCCTGTACAGATCACTGGTGTGGTGTAGTCAGATTCCAAGCAGATCATCGGGGACATTAGCATCTTCTTGAAATCACCATGCTCTTTTTTAAGAACGTATGTACTTTTCACTTCTATGTAGCGTTTTTTAATATAGTCCCCCCCTTTTTTTTTTATCTCCACACCATTAAATGAAGCCAAGAAATAGCATTCCGCTATTTCAAATGAAGAGACTGGGGTTTCACATTGCGTTGTCCTCCCCGCAGGTGATATCCTCTTTTATGAATTTTCATAGCGCCCTAAGTGTTTCCTTTATGGGGTTTACCACAGTCGTAATTAATAATGTTTGTCTCGCTGCATGGGCTGCAAACGTCCTGAGAACAAGGATCCTTGTCCCCCTGGGTTATCACTAAATATCCAGCACCTAGCACGATGCCGAGTGCAGAAGGTGTGCTCCAAAAAGATTTGACAATTGAACGAATGTAGCCATAACATGTTCCCAAGTTTCACAGAAAATAACGGACAGAGCCAAGATTTGAACCTCTGTCTTCTGCTGGGAATTCCTCGTTCCTTCCACTCTATCACGTAAGGGCAAATATGTGTCTCCCTACCAGCCTTTCAAGGTTTGGAAGCTGGAGCTCTGGATAAGTGAATGGAAGCCAGACTACACGGGAGGATACAATTCAAGAGGATGTCCCTGCACAAAGTCATTGGAAATCGCGGATCATCCTTGAAGGGTTTTGGCCCCTGGGTCTGGAGCACACCATTCCGTGCTCCTGGAGCAAAGGAGAGGGCATTTAAACCCTGAACAACACTTTTTCCCTCACTGGCCGTGTGTGAAAATAAACATTTGAATTTGTCTCACGTGTCGTGAGCATGACCTGATTCAGAAACACGTTCGCATTTCTCAAATTCACGGTGTTCTGGGCCATCCCAGACAGAGCCAGCAAAGCCCCCAGGAGAAGATGGGGGGCTGTCAGGGGCGTGTGGGATCAGAGGCCTGGCCGGCCGTCCGTCCACGGGAGCGAAACAATGACTGCGGACTCCGGATTCCAGCCATCGCAACCCCAATCCATCCTAGGACAAGCTGAACTGAATTGACCGTCCTGCTGCCTTTGTTGGCAAAGTTAACTCAGTTTGGGGGTCAGTCGAGTTTCAGGGAATGAACCAGCAGACAGAGAATGAAGACTGCCTCCTTTCTCATGTCTTCGTAGATCCCAACCTGCCCTCAGTCACCACCTGTTCCTCTCAGTGCCTGCGGGATTCGAGGTGGGTGCCCCAGCCTCGCTCCTAACTGCCTGTTGTGTCTCCCTGCTGTTGTTGAGGCTCTCTTCCCAATCACCTTAAAATCCTCTGCCTTGTACTTCTTTGCCTTCTGCCAAAAGGATCCTGAACATACAATAGGCCCATAATAACATCTTCATTATTCCTCAGGTAAGGTAGCAGAATACTGCATCTCAAAAGCTTATGGTGAAAAGAGGCGTGTGTAAGGGGCGCCTGGGTGGCTCAGTCGGTTAAGCCTCCGACTTCAGCTCAGGTCATGATCTTGCCCCGCGTCGGGCTCTGTGCCGACAGCTCAGAGCCTGGAGCCTGCTTCGGATTCTGTGTCTCCCCCTCTCTCTGCCCCTCCCCTGCTCACGCTCTCTCTCTCTCTCACAAATAAATAAACATTGCAAAAAAAAATTTTTTAAGAGGCATATTTAAGAGCCTCAGCTCTGGATTTACTCTGTGAAGATTCAAATCCCACCCGTCCCCCTTAGAGCGCGACACCTCTACACCAAGCTAATGGACTCATTTAATTGTTTCACTTGCAAAAGCGACGATCGCGATGGTATCTGGCTTAAAATGTTGTTACGATGATCAAACAAAACACACTACGCAAAGCACAGCACTTGAAATTTAATTAAGGGCTTAATCGATGCTAGATGTTTATTATTTAATTATTCTTGCTGTCAACGTTGTGAAAACGGTATTGTAAATCATTTTAAATCGTTAGCAAAATATTTAAATTGTTATTACTTAAATTATTGTTGTTCTTATTTATCAAGAATCACACTGTGATCGCTATAATCACTGTAGCTTTGAGGCGGAGCGTGTAGATTTTAGAACCATGCTGCCTGAGTGGTTCTGCTACCTTCTGGCTCTGTGACTCGGGCAGTGACTCAGTTGTTCCTTTCCTCATGTTTCTATCTGAAAAGTGGGGATAAAAATAGTACCTACCTCTCGGAGGTGTGAGAGTTACACCCGTCTACATCACCCTGACCACATATATTTCACAGCTTCTGTTTTCACTGAATCACAGGACACGAATGGAACATGGAACACCTCAGCGGGAGGACATGGGAGGCACTGATCTCAACCAGGACAGTGGCCTGGGTTGGAATCCAGACTCCTCAAATGATCATCCCTTGAATCTTCAGTATATCCCTTAACTTCCCAGAGAATCAGTTTCCTGATCTATAAAACAATTTGGTTTAACATGTTCCTCGTGGAATTACCGCAATTTGATTATTGCAATAAACAGGAGTTGAATGTGAACCTAAATTTAAATCTTTGGGAGCCAGCCTCCGGAAAACTCCTCATTTGACATTTGGTGGCACTTGTAGGAGACGCATGTTGTATGATGACGACAAACATGCCCTCAGCTGCCAGTGTGGATTTGGATATATATTTGCATCTTCTTTCTGTGATCCCTTCTTCTTCTATCTGTTGGGGACACTGCTGCTAAATGTATAGCTTCTTCTAGCCCCACTGTGCACATCTCTATTTTCATCCAAGACTTCTACGTGTCCTCATTCTGCCCTCACCTCTCACCAGCCCTCTGATTGTTCCTTTCTTACATTGGGTGAGAAGTAGGATAAACTTGGGGCACCTGGGTAGCTCAGTCAGTTGAGTGTTTGACTCTTGATTTCAGCTCAGGTCGTGTCCCAGGGTCATGAAAGCAAGCCCCGCCATTGGGCTCTCACTGAGTGTGGAGGCTGCTTGAGATTCTCTCTCTCCCCCTGCCGTTCCCCCACTCATGCTCTCTCTGTCTCTTTCTCTCTCTGTAAAACAAAAATAAATAAATAAAAATAAATAAATACACAAATAAAAAGTAGGATAAGCTTATTCTATTGTAAACAAACTCAGTTACGTAGACACCATCAAAATGGAAAAGTAAGATGCACCCTTGTTGCCTACTGCTGTGTCTAAGCCCTTTTTGTTTTTGTAATGTTTATGTATTTATTTTGAGAGAGACAGACTATGAGCAGGGGAGGAGCAGAGAAAGAGGAAGATAGAGAATCCCAAGCAGGCTCTGTGCTGGCAGCACAGAGCCCAGTGCGGGGCTCAAACCCACGAACCATGAGATCATGACCTGAGCTGAAATCAAGAGCCAGACACTTAACTGACTGAGGCACCCAGGCGCCCTTGTCTAAGCCTGTTTTGTTCTCCTCAATCCCTCATCTCACAATGCCCGGTCTTGGCACATCACTTGGCAACCCTTGTAAGCACGTGCTGACCCATCTTTTCCTTTCCAATTTCTTCTTTCCTACCCCCTACTTCAAATGTGACATTCCAATCTCCCTGGATATGTGTGATTCCCCGAATGCATCAAGTGCTGTGGTTTTCATGTCTTTTCACCCTGGTCCTCGAATATTCCCCCTTGATCAGATATCCACCACCACCTGCCTCCTTCTGATCTGTACTTGACTGTCATTCAATTAAGGAACAGTTTCTACCTTTAAGAGAAAGCGCCTCTTCTCTGAATCCTTTTTTGGTTCTTCAACCCTTGAGTAGATTATGTCCTTCCCTTCCTGTCTCCTTCATGCTACCCTAGTGCTTTAGAGCTTTGTATATAGCTCTGTTATGGCACTTTACACATTGTACTTTCATTATTTGTACTTCATTATTCTGCCCTAGTCCCTGACCTGTCTCATAAATTCGAGTAAAAGTCTGTGCTTAGTCATCATTGTCTCCCAATGAGAGACCAATCAGCACTGAGTAGTCGTTCAAAAACTATTTGATGAGTTAATGGTCTATATTTTTACCATCAAGGCTAAGGAATTAGGAATATTTTTACAAAACCAGAGCTGGAGCAACCTGACATGCACAAGAGCAAATGAATGAAAGCAAATGCTCCAAAGACAACCAGCTTCTTCCGTATTGAAAGAAGGCTGTCAATTAATTATTCATTTTTGCGAGGAATTATATTCAAGCTTCATGAATGTTTGTAAGCAGGTTTTTTTCTAGATTCAAATTAATGCTGATATTTAGTTAAGACTTCAAGACACTAGGGGCGCCTGGGTGGCTCAGTCAGTTAAGCGTCCGACTTCAGCTCAGGTCATGATCTCACTGTTGGTGAGTTCAAGCCCCGCGTCGGGCTCTGTGCTGAAGCTTGGAGCCTGGAGCCCGCTTCAGATCTGTGTCTCCCTCTCTCTCTCTCTCTCTCTCTCTCTCTGCCTCTCCCCTGCTCTCACTCTCTCTCTCTCTCTCAAAAATAAACATAAAAAATTAAAAAAAAAGACTTCAAGACACTGTATATAAAAGCTATCTCAATAAAATTGTTTAAAAAAATGATGACTTAAAGAACAAAAACAATCTTTTAGAAGCCTCTCAGTATATCATGCACTATACAGGACTGTGCTTGAAACATTAACAGGAAGAACAAATGTGTTCCATTTGTTAAAGCTTAGAATTGCCCTCCAACAAGAAATAATAACAAGTCAGAAACAAACTATTTAAAGTAGGTAGACCAGTCGTTTATTGGCTATCACTGACATTTCATTAAGAGGAAAGCCAAGTGCTTTGAGGTACAGGAGGCCCCGCAATATCATGTCTAGGATCTTGGGCTCTTGAGTGAGCCTACGCAGTCCCACCATCCGTGTCTCAATTTCCCTCCTCAATAAAATGGAGCTAATAATAACATCTGCTTCATAGGGTTAATGCGAGGAGCAAATCAGACAACCGCACCTAAAGCACTTAGCAGGCAATCAGTTGTCAGCAAATATCATATGTTGTTGTAATCTGCTCAGTTAAAGGAGACAAGATGGTGAGTTTATTTAAACAGGGGAAGATGTAGAATCGCTCCATGCCCCAAAATATATTATAGTGCAATAGAGTCAACACAGCTGAGACATGGATTCTCAGGACCTGGCTAAAATTTTAGTTCTTAAAGAAGGGTGAGGAGGAAAGGAATAGAATTCTTCTAGAATTCCAGGATGACCTGGCTAATTGCCCCCATATGGTATAGAAGGATCCACACTGAGCAGCCGTATAGTGAACAGGACTGACCCTGCATTAGCTCCAGCGATAGTCGCTGCTACCTGGGTACTTTCTTTCTGCTATACAGAGAAAGGGGAAAAAGTTGTGGTGGCTGCCAGAGGCAGGGGGTGGAAGGTGGGGAAAATGGGTGAAGAAGATGATCAAAATGTACCAATCTCCAGTTATAAAATAAATAAATCCTGGGGATATAATATACGGTACGGTTACTATATAGTTAATAAGAAAGTTATTACATATTTGAAAGTTGCTAAGAGAGTAGATCTTAAAAGCTCTCACCACACACACACACAAATATAACTACGTATGGCAATGGACGTCGATCAGACTTATAGTGGTGCTCATTTTCTATATATACAAGTGTCGACTCATTATGTTCTATACTTGAAACTAATAAGGTGTCATGTATTGATTATATTTCAATTTTTTAAACTGGAAGATAAGAACTAGAAAGGAAGTTAGACTTCTAACATTAAAAGTAACAACCACAAAACATTTGTCTCTTGCAAATATCATATAAGTGGATTCTTTGCAAATTTTAGAAAACTCAGGAGTCCGAGGCATATTGAAATTTCTAAGTTGGAGGTTACTTCTTCTTTTTAAATAATAGGCACTCTACTATGCTTTTCTTTCTGCTTTTGTGTGTGGTTGAAATGTGTATTATATATATACATATATATATACATATATGTATATATATGTATATATATATAAATGTATATATGTGTATATATATAAATGTATATAAAAATGTATATATAAATATATATATACATACATATATATATTTATATTTATATATATATATAAAGTCAGTGCCAAATGTGAATAGTACCACAACTGAATTTTTTTAATACAAAAATGTTTCTCCTTCTGGACTTTGCATGAAGTCAGATGGGATAGATTGCCTTTGATTTTCCTTATGTAAAAATCTTCCTGCTTGGGGGATAGGTTGTTCATTTAAATTTTACTTTGGCAGCTAGTTCTTAACACTTCGGTCAGTTTTCCTTTATCTACTTGTTGCTTGTCTCTTGCCAATTTTATCATTGTTGTTGCTGCTACTTCTGTGATGATGGAACCCCCCAGGCTGTAACCAGTACCATCATGGAATTCTAAAGCTGTTCTCCATAGGAGCTGATTCCAAAAAGGCCTCACCTCCCCTGCAGACCAGGTCTAGAGGTTTTGAGGTTAACGGTATGCGCGACTTCTCCCTCTGTTCTTCCGGAGGACCTAAAACACAGTCTCAGGCTCTTTCTCCCCTGAGAATAGGAGGGGGTGAATGTTGAAGCCCTACCTAATGACTGATGGCAGATCCAAAAAAACAAGGTCCAATAGCAAACAGGAAACTGAGAGTCCATGGCAGAGTTCCAGGAGCAAAAACAAAAAAATCCAGAAAGAGAAGAGTCTTAGCAAAAATAATCAGGGATGAGAGAGCGGAGATAGATAGAAGGTATCAAGTACACAATGATTCGTGTTCTTTCCTTTGTACATTTTTTTCACAAGAGGGTTTGAATTCCTTGATTTCACTAGCTTACCATAGTTAGCTCAAAACCCTCTCTGAGTTTACCTAAGCGTTCCTTAATTCCCTGACGCCTTCAAATTAAAATAAAGTAAAACCAAGTAACAACAAAACCCAAAAACCCGGTAAAAAAATAAAATAAAATAAAATAATTCAAACTTCCTTGGACCATAGAGTAGAGCAGAAAATCATGTCTATTTACACGGTTATCTTTATAGACTTAGAGCAACATTTGAATACAAGCTCAGGGGTGGAGTGGGCCATAAATTTACCATGCCTAGAGAATCAAGTGAGCAAAGAGAAACAAATTCTCTGCTTTTATATAAATGATCAAATCTTCCTCATGAACCCTAATCCCACCAGGAGATGAGGAGGCAGGTTTTAAATGGACCAAATAATGGGGTCCCAATATGTTTCCATTTAAATAGTCTCTTTTGAATGACTCACTACATTTCAGGTAGTTTCTCAGTCTTTTAGATTTTTCTTTCTTTCTCCTTGCTCATCTTCAAGAGGTCACCTGTGTCTGGGGGAGTGACAGCTCATGGCTTGATAGGCTTCTTGGGGGTGGGGGGGGAGGCGGTCTCAGATCCACAGACTTGTCAGAAGGTCTCTCCGGCTTCTGCCATGAAGTTGCTAATCTGATTGAGTTCCTGGGCTCTAATCCGTTGAGATGTGCCTGAGTTTTGCCGGCTGATAACTCAGAACTCACGCTTAAATTCCAGGTTTGCCACATCCCGAAACGAAGTCCCCGCAAAGCCTCGTTTCTCCAACTTGAGGACCTAGCCCATCCGCCATGTTCTCGGCACTTCTGTGTCGCCTGAGGGCGCTGAGCCTCACTGTTCAGCCTGACTGGACCAAGTGCCATCTGTTCTGCTTTCCTAAGATAGAGTAATTTTTATTACCACTTTACTTTCCTCTTTCTCTTTCTTTTCTCCTCCTTTCCCTTTTCTTCTCTAAGCTAGCTGCCACAGAGAGTACCCCCTCACTGTGATGTTTTTTTGTTTGCTAAACGTATGGAATATATGTGGGAACATGTTACATCCCGGGAAAGGACAATATGCTGCAGTGGTTAAGAGCTCTCCACAGTTGAATTTAAATTCCTGTCCCAACATGTTCCCCTGCTCAGATAAGTTCCCTCACAGAGCCTCTATTTCTTCATCCTAAGAATGAAGATAACAATATTGTACGGTAAGAGACTCATGAAGACAACATCAGGCATCTCGATCTTAACACGTCCGAGGTCATACGCTTGGTTTTCCAAGCTACAGAACTATGCCTCCTCCAATGTATGTTTTTAAAGTAATCTCTACTCCCAACATGGGGCTTGAACTCGTGACCCCAAGATCAGAAGCGGCACACTCCACCGACTGACCTGGCCAGACACCCCTCCACTTCCAATCTTTCCATCTCAATAAGTGGCCATTCCTCCCTACGCATATTCCAGGCAAAAACATTTAGATGGTCCTTGGCTCCTCTCTTACTACCTTACCACATCCAAATCCTTGAAAAATCTTGTCACGCTACTGAGGATGTAGAATCTGACCACTCCTCATCATCTTCACCTCTAGCGCCCTGGTCCAAGGAAAAATGACCCATCGCTTCTTAGTTTAGGTAATCGTAGATGCTACTGTGGAATATCTCAACGGTTTAACACCAAAGAAGTTGGTTTTACGCTCTTGATCAATGGTCAGCTTTATCTCAGCAGTGAGCTTGGGAACAACCTCTTTCGTCCTTGTGGCCCGGCACCTTCGACACTGGCATCAAAGCTGCAGACGTGAAAGATCATGCAGGTGGCACCCGGGAGATTTGGAGGCCAGGCCTGGAAGTGGCATACGTCGCTTCACTCACGTCGCAGAAGTCAGAAAGCAGTGAGATGGCCATACCTCACCGCAAAGTTGCTGGGAAAAGTCTATCTGTGTGCTAAGGAGAAGAGAAAGGGGTCTGGTACATAGCTAGGCAGTCTCCACCACTCTCAACCCAGACAAACGTCCTCTACTTACAAACATTCTCTAATTCTTTCCCATTTTTACCTTTGTGCTCTCCCAGTTCTTTTTCTCCACATATCAACTTACTCATCCTTTGAAACACAACTCAGATCACCTCCCTCGTTTGCTCAACACCACCTAATGGTTTTTCATCTCGAGTGTGTATGCCAGAGTCCTTATGACCCAGGGCTTTACATGATCTGCCTCTTACCCAGTTTCATGATTCCTTTCTTAGCCTTCCCCTACTTGCTCACTCCACCACAGCCACACTGGCCAGCATAGTCTCCCTCAAATGTGCCAAGCACATCGCATTTCCTCTCTCTTCTGCCCAGAACACTCTTCCCTCCAGATACTCTCAGAGCTCACCCTCAGATTGCCTTCAGACCTATGGTCAAACTCCAGCTTATTAAGCAGCCTTTGTTGGAGAGCCAATCCAAATGACTCTCTCTCCACTCCCTTTTATGTTCCACTTCACAAAAGATGTATTTATTTCTAGGCTTAGTGTCTTCCTTCCAAAAGCAGAGTGGTTTCCCTCACGGGAGCAGGAACTTTGTTTTAACCCCAGCCCCTTGGTAATAAGTGCACAGACAGGGGCTTACCAAATAGTCTTATTAATTATTGAAAAAAATGACTGAATTAGTAGGCGAATTAATTGTTTAGCACACAGCTTGGCAAAAAGCAACCAATAAATGGTAGCATTGCTGTGATACCAAGTTTTTCTCTTAGTTTGGAAAGGATGTTCATTTTTTTCTATTTTATTAATAGTGGGTATTTTATGCTTTTCAAAAAAATGGGCAAATACAAAATTAATTTCTTCCTCATGTCCGCATCATCCTTAACATGACTTTCTCTATTCTTTAACTTTTCATTCTTATGCCTTTGCTTCAATAGATGTCCTACATCTATCAAATGAGGTGGGAGCGAGATCACAGGTAGAGAAGAAAGGAGGAGAATAATTTATAGTTGAACATACTGCTAAAAGTGAAAAAGTCAGTGACCACATCTTGTGCTAAAAAGGAATAATAAGATGTAAAACATTATAAGCAAATGTAACCATTTTTGCCTAATTGAGTTTCAGTCAAAATTGTATGTAGAGTCAAGGCCTCGATTTCTGAAATGGAAGCAATGACAATCTCTATGACTAGAAATAAGATGAGATAAATATAACTCTTTCTCTTACCTTATATAGAAAAAACAAAGCATGTGGAAAATATCTCAGACTTTTGTTAGTACAGTATTCCACCTGATATAGTTTGTATATAGGGAAAAAAAAATCACATGCCTAATCAGAAGTTGAAGGTAGCTTGAATAGAAATTCTAAACTGTGAAAAAGATCGAAGTGTGACTTTCAATTAGCTTAGAAATGAGCTCTAAAACTCTGACTGTGTCTTCAGAAATGATACCTATTATTCCTCCAGTAAATAAAAAGTGGGATGGTAAAGGGTAATTTGAGGCCGCTCCAAAGATTCAGTGTCTGATTTTGTTAACTTCTCAGCTAATTACAGGTACCTAATGAAAAATTACTAGATACCACTGAATTCTTGACAGGTTGGAAAAAAAACACATTCTGAAGAAATTGTGATATTGAGACTTATAATCCATAATTATAAGCATAATTCCCTTTAGGCTTGCTTTCTCTAGCAAGACCAAAATCCATTCAAATCAGTGAGGTTTTTGTTTGCATGTGTAGAAGGGTGTGGGTGGGGGTGAGGGCCATTTGAGAAAACTTACATAAGATCCATTGTTATATTAATGAATATATATTGTAAGGTAGGATATGAATAACACTGACTTTTAAAACACTTTGAAACTGAGAACAAACTGAGGGTTGATGGGGGGTGGGAGGGAGGGGAGGGTGGGTGATGGGTATTGAGGGCACCTTTTGGGATGAGCACTGGGTGTTGTATGGAAACCAATTTGACAATAAACTTCATATATTGAAAAAAAAATAAAATAAATAAAACACTTTGAACGCGCTACTGCTAGGTAAAGTACTTTCAAAGGAAGAGGCCACAATAACCTTCTTAGATGACGTGTGGACCAGCTATCCCATTGTTCCACCAACTGTCCTCAGACAGTGCTAATAGGATCTCCTTACCCCACCCGATGGAACTTGCCAGCTGCTCCAGCTGAATGGTGGTCAAGCCCCACGTAAGAGATGAATCTAGGTTACAGCCAGGTTGAACTTTCAGAGAACCATTTTAGGTGGAGTCAAGAGGGAGGGATAACAGATATGTAAGGGGGAGAACTCATAATTGCCGAAAAGGCATTTTATTAATAAGTTATTAATAAGAGAGTTATTAATAGGTTAGGAGCAAAAGTCAAGCTGCAGTCATAGGGACAAGCTGGGAAGCAAACTTGGGTGTAAGGGCCGTTTGCCTTGGAGCTCCTGGAGTCAGAGAGAATGCAGGGCAGCCAGGCAGAGCTTCACTTACCTGGGGATGATAAAGATAATGAGGACAGTGGGGAGGGGAAGGAGGAACAGTGGGGGAGTGGTCTTGAACATATGGCAAACCCAGAACTTGCTAAACGTTTGCCTCCGGATGCGGCTTCTCTATCACTTGCATCAGAACCCTCTGGGAGGGGAGGTTTCAGACACAGATTCCCAGACTCCACCCCACACCTCCTGAATAACACTGTTGGAAGTGGAGCCTAGGAACAGAGACTTTTAGGTAGCTTAGGCACATTTACATTTGCATGCTAAATTCCTTACCTGTGCCCTTCAGCTTAATCCTCCAACAGCTCTATGATGCTCGTGTCCTATTATTATCCCCTCCCTACAAAGGAAACTGACTCAGAGATGCTGACCAACTCAAGGCACAGAGTTTACGGAATGCAAACTCAGATATTCTGACTCTGGATTCTGTGATCGTTCATCGCTGCAGACCAGGGGTACTCAAACTTTTTCCGTAAAATGGCCAGATCATCATCATCTAAGGTATTGTCTGCTCTAGGGTCTCTGTTGCAACTACTCAACTCTGCCATGGACAATGTAAACAAGTGGACATGGCTGGGTGTTCCAATAAAACTTTACAAAAACAGGTGCCTTTCTGATGACCCCTGCTCCAGACTCAGAATTGCTTTTCGAGGTATGGTATTCAGAATAGCAGCATCTTGGGATCTTACCAGAAATGCAGAAGCTTAGCCTGCTCCAGACTTGCTGAATCAGAATCTGCATTTAACGCGGCTTCCACGTGATGTTTATGCACATTAAAGTATTAGACTCCTACTCTACGGCATTTTCAAAGGACTTCCTTTGAAGTGCATGCACCTGGCTTCTGACAGTGAGTGTGTTGACTGGGTCCCGAAAAAAGTTTAAAAATAAATAATAAAAATCTTTAATCAGGAAAAGAAAACTCTTTCAACTAAACTTTTTTTTTTATTTTTATTTTTTTAACGTTTATTTATTTTTGAGACAGAGAGAGACAGAGCATGAATGGGGGAGGGCAGAGAGAGAGGGAGACACAGAATCAGAACAGGCTCCAGGCTCTGAGCCATCAGCCCAGAGCCCGACACGGGGCTCAAACTCACGGACCGAGAGATCGTGACCTGAGCTGAAGTTGGATGCTTAACCGACTGAGCCACCCAGGCGCCCCTCGACTAAACTTTAATCAGTAACTCTTACTACTTCTTTTACTGTCTTTATTCTTTGCAGCACATAAAGGATCAGTGTTCATCTCCAAATAGTAGGAAGACAGTGGGAATGGGATTAGTATTTAACTATTAATTTGGTATAGGGGCGCCTGGGTGGCTCAGTCAGTTGGGTGTCCGACTTCGGCTCAGGTCATGATCTCACCGTTTGTGAGTTCGAGCCCTGCGTCGGGCTCTGTGCTGACAGCTCAGAGCCTGGAACATGCTTCGGATTTTGTGTCTCCTTCTCTCTCTGCCCCTCCCCCACTTGTGCTCTGTCTCTCTCTATCAAAAATAAATAAATCTAAAAAAAAATTAATTTGTTATAAACTTAGAGAAAAGTTGCAAGGATAATATAAAGTACTCTTCTACCCCATACTAATCAATTTTTACATCATTTGCCTCACTATTATGTACCTGTCTAGATAGATAGAAAGAAAGACAATAGAGATGGATGAGTAGATGGATGGATGGATGGATGGATGGATGGATGGATGGATAATTTTTTCTTTCTCAAACTGAGAGTAGATTGCAGAAATCATTCTTTTTATCCCTAAATACTTCAATATGGTGAATGGATGGATGGATAGAGGGATGGATAGACGGATAATTTTTTTCTTTCTCAAACTGAGAGTAGATTGCAGAAATCATTCTTTTTATCCCTAAATACTTCAATATGGATTTTCTTAAGAATAATATAATTCTTTTACATAACTAAAGTCCAATTATCAAAATCAGGAAATTTAATATTAATATACCTTTATCTAACCCACAGCCTATACTTAGATTTTGTCAATTGTCCTATCCAGAGTAACGCATTGTAATTGGTTGTTACCTCTCTCTGTTGCTCTCTCTCTCTTTTTTTTAATGTTTACTTATTTTTGAGAGAGAGCACGTGCATGAGCATGAGAGAGAGCAGAGGAGGGGCAGAGAGAGAGAGAGACAGAGACAGAGGATCCCAAGCAGGCCAGGTGCCATCAGCACAGAGCCCGACATGGGGCTTGAACTCATGAACCGTGAGATCGTGACCTGAGCTGAAACCAAGAGTCGGAGGCTCAACTGACTGAGCCACTCGGGTGTCCCACAGTTGTTACATTTCTTTAATCTTTATTAATATGAAAGAGTTCCTCAGGCTTTCTTTGTGTTTCTTGACTTGATATTTTCGAAGATTACATACCAGTTCTTTGTAGACTGCCCTTCACTTTGGGTTTGTCAGATGTTCCCTCATAATTAAATACAGGTCATGCATTTTTGACCGGAACATCACTAACGTAGCACTGTGATCCTCTTGGTGTATCATGTCAGGAAGCACACGATGTCACTTCGTCCCAGTGTTTGTGATGTGACTTTCGGCCACTTAATTAAGGTGGTCACTGCCAGAGTTATCTACGATACGGGTACTATTTTTAATTTGTGATGAAAAAGTTATTTATGGAGAGATACTTTGAAAGTATATAAATATCCTGTTCTTCATCAAATTTTTACCACTAGTTTTAGCACTTATGGATGATTTTCTAACCCTACCATTCTTTCTATTTGCAGTAGTTGGCATTCTATAAGAAAGAGCTGGCCTTTCTCACCCACTTAGTTTGTTTTAATTTTTTTAAATTTTTTGAGAGAGAAAGAGAGACAGAGTATGAGTGGGGGAGGGGCAGAGAGAGAGGGAGACACAGAATCGGAAGCAGGCTCCAGGCTCTGAGCTCTGTCAGCACAGAGCCTGACGTGGGGCTCAAACTCACGAACTGTGAGATCATGACCTGAGCCGGTCAGTCGCTTAACTGACTGAGCCACCCAGGCGCCCCTCTCACCCACTTATTTATTGAACTATTAACTTACATCATTATGGAATCTCAGATTCTCCGAGATAATATTTAGATCAGCCAAGGTGACATTTGTGTCAATGCACCCTGAGTTTGAGAGCCACTATATGAAGGAAGGAAGTGAGGTCCAAGAAGGTTAGTTTACCCAAGGTCAGAGAATTAATGGAAGACTAAAACCCTCTCTCCAAATCTAGTGGCTTCTTCATATCGATAACTTCCAAGTCTGGAGACTGAATACCTACAGAATCATCTGAAGGCAGATCACTTGGGAAACCTGTCAAAAATGCTGCTCCCAAGTCTAATCCCCAGGGATTCTGATTTGGTAGGTCTTACATACAGCCTAGCAATTTATACCGGAAAGCAAAACAAAACACACTCAAAGAATCCTTTCTGCTTATCTCAGTTGCTTTTTAAAAAAAAATACATATTATGATATGTCTTCGAATCCAAGGTAACAGGTACTTTAAGAAACCGCATCAACTTAATAATGGCTTTGAAGGCAAAATAAGAATCAATGGCACATTGAAAACACACCTTAAATGTATATATTTTATACAGTTTGGGCTTCAGAAAGATTAGAATATGAAAAATATTAATTTTATACTCGGGGAAGTAAGAATGTAAGATATTCATGAAATAAGTAGGTAACTATTCTGCTTGGGAGTACATATATTAGTTGAAGCTGGTTATTTATTAAGTTATGTGGTAATGAGTCCCCCTGCCCCTTGCTAGACAGTTCTATAAGGGAGTCTCCATATTTGGTTAGCACCTACATGAGCTGTCCACAGCCAGTGTTCACCAGATGGCAAACACTGTTACCACGAGAGTCATACGTCTAAGCAGGGTTTGTCAACTGCTAGCGACATTAGGGACCGGGTTATTTTGTTGTCGGGGACTTTCTTGTGCATTTTAGGATGTGGAGCAGTGTCTCTATCCCTGGCCTCTATCCCCTCCATGTCCCCAAGTTGGGACAAGCAACAATGTTTCCATGCAGGATGACACTGAAGGACAAAATCACCCTTGATCGGGGACCAACGGCACTGAGTTGAACAGTGACCCCTCAAAAGACAATTTCACCAGGAACTGACCTGTAAATGTGACCTTATTTATAAAAGGGTCTTTATAGATGTGGTTTCAAAGGAGATAATCCTAGATATATGTGGAACCTGAAACCAATGACCGGCAGCTTTATAAGAGAAAAGCAGAGGAGTTTCAGGAGATGCTGAGACTCAGAGAGATACTACAGACAGAGGCAGAAATTCACATGCTGTCGCAAGCCAAGGATACCTGCAGCGAGCGGAAGTAGGAAGAGGCAAGAAAGATTCTCTCTTCAAGACTTTGGAGAAAATGTGGCTCTGCCAATGCCTTGATTTTGGACTTCTGGCCCCCAGAAGTTTGAGAGAATAAATTTCTGGTTTGAAGCCACCAAATTTGTGGTTATTTGTCATTGACACCCGAAAGAACTGATGCACCACTCACTGGCCTAAGGGAAAGAGAAGCTTTAGTTCATATTATGTGCATGTGTACTTAGGTGTAATTGTTACTTAATCGCAAATGAGAGAAGTACAATTTGCACCAGTAGCCAAGGGGATTCATGGGGAGAATATTGAGGTACTTGAAATAATCAAGTACAGGCTGACCAATCAAACTTTGCAAAAGTCAGAGATTCAGTTAGCCTTTAGAAAAAAATAAATGGAAATAGGTGTTTATACCTTGCCCACTCACTCCTTTTCTCCATCTATGATTTTCTCTTTGTTTTTCTCCACATAATGGCATGTTCTAGGTTCCAGGACTGAGGCCAATTATGGTCTCCAAGGCTTACACCTGGAGAGTCCCACAGTCAGTGAAAGTCTGACTTCTCTGCCCTCCATTCAGTTTTTAAATTATGGGGAGAGAAAACATTGACCTCATGTTGGTCAGATGCTCATTCCTAGAACAAGCAGGAATGGCAGGGGGGCAGGCCATGTAAAACTCTGTTTTTACCTTATGGTAAACATTATGGATGGCGGGGGGGGGGGGGGGGGGGGGGAGGGGGGAGGGGTGTGCCCTGGTGGCTTAGTTGGTTAAGCGTCCGGGGACTTTGGCTCAGGTCATGATCTCACAGTTTGTGAGTTCAAGCCCCGCATTGGGCTATGTGCTGACAGCTCAGAGCCTGGAGCCTGCTTTGGATTCTGTATCTCCCTCTCTCTCTCTGCCTCTCCCCTGCTTGCATTTCTATTTGTCTCTCTCTCTCTCAAAAATAAACATTAAAAAAACTAAAAACAGGGGTGCCTGGGTGGCTCAGTCGGTTGAGCGTCCAACTTCGGCTCAGGTCATGATCTCACAGTTCGTGAGCTGGAGCCCCACATTGGGCTCTGTGCTGACAGCTCAGAGCCTGGAGCCTGCTGCGGATTCGGTGTTTCCGCCTCTCTGTCTCTCTCTCTCTACCCCTCCCTGGCTCGCACTCTGTATCTCTCTCTCTCAAACATAAATAAACATTAATAAAAAAAAAATTTTTTTAAACCTAAAAACAAAAAAAACAAAAATAAAACTCTTATGGATGGGATTAAAGAACAATAGTTTCCAGGAGAAAGAAAAGATTTCGAGCAACCAAACCCACAAATATCTGCCATTGTACATAAATCAACATGATTAGCTTTAAACTATAATTTTCATATCAATACATTTCTCAGAAAGCGTGATGGCAAACAAATTAATATTTCCTCCACTCTAAATTTAGTCATTTGGCCAAATATATAGATAGGCACAGTGGTAGTAAAATATATATGTGTGTGTGTGTGTGTGTGTGTGTGTATATATATATATATATATATATACACACACACACATATATATGAAAATATATATATATTTATTATTATAAATATATATATATAAATTTTATAAATATAAAAATATAAATATTATTATAAATATATATTATTATATATATTTATTATATATATATTTTATATACACACACATATATATGAAAATATATATATATGAAAATATATACATACTATATATATATATATATATATATATATATATATATTGGAAAACATAACTAGAACCACCCAATGGTTTTAGTGTCACGGAAGTTCAGTAAGTGAAAGAATAATGGAGTCTTCAACAAAGTCCTGGGTGTGAAAATTCCATAACAGAACTTTTTAGAAGTGAATGCCCCACCTTAGGAATCCAAACAAAGCCCATAATGAATCATTCAGATGTCCTGAAAAGAGACCTATTTCCAAATTGATTAGAATGATCAAGCGTATTGTCATTCTATCTTGAATGAGATATAAAATAAGGCAGGATAAAATTTTAAATTCTCTCTCTCTCTCTCTCATTAATCTGTTAGTCCTTAAAGGCCCTGAGCTTCCTGCTTCATCAGTATTGGTAAGTATATCATCGGGTCCCTCCCCGCTTATGCCGGATGTAGGTCTTTTGTCTCCGTGCCTTATTGGATTGCAGAGATTCCTGAATATTTCCTCTGACCAGCCTGTCTAGGAATTTAAAATGCACCATCCTAAAATGGAGGTGATGGCCTCAACACATGGAATGTAGCACCTTGTTTGGACAGTAGAAGTGGGACTATAATCGGTAACATCTTACTATCACTTTCTGTTGCAAGGAATATTTTCCTCGTGGTAGGCTGTGGCTGAAGACTTTCCCCCAAATCATAGAAGTCAGCAAATACTCTGAGATCAAGGGAGCAAAGAGTGATATTTAATAAATATATTCTTAAGATATTTTGCATGGTTGTCTCCTCTACTGCATAAATAACCCTTTGCTCAATATTCAGTTACTACAACGATGGATTGAAAGACACAGTCCCGAATCAGGGTGGCAGACATCCGTTTTGGAACCCAGGGACTTATCCTTCCAGATTCTGGGAGTGGCGGCTACTGACTCTCACACTTGAGTCCCTCTCCATGACTGCCCTTGGCCCAAGGGAACTGCCTCGCCCTGGTCACATCCTCTCTGGGAGTAGCCTGCAACCCAGGATTCACCGTGAATGCAGGGCACACAGGCCCAGCCACTTTGCCTCCATGGGGATAAGTCTGAAGAGCTAGGTCAAGAGCTCCCTGTGTGGAGGACACACTGAGGCCCTACTGGCATCTGCAGCACAGGCCCAGCTCTCTCTCTGCTCCATCCTGCTGCTCAGTCATACACACATGTGTTGTTCCCAAAAGCCCACTCCCACCCCGGCCCAGTTACCTACTGGTAGGCACATCTCTGCCTCAGAAACCTTGAAGACCCCAACCTAAGACAAAGGGTCGTGTCAGAAATACTGAACCCAGAAGCAGAGGATCTGAAAACCATGGAGAACATAACTCTGGTAAGGAGTGTGTGCTCTTTTCGTCTTCACACGGAGATACCACCTCACGCCGCTCAGAGTGGCTAAAATGAACAAATCAGGAGACTATAGATGCTGGAGAGGATGTGGAGAAACGGGAACCCTCTTGCACTGTTGGTGGGAGTGCAAACTGGTGCGGCCGCTCTGGAAAACAGTGTGGAGGTTCCTCAAAAAATTAAAAATAGACCTACCCTATGACCCAGCAATAGCACTGCTAGGAATTTACCCAAGGGATACAGAAGTGCTGATGCACAGGGGCACTTGTACCCCAATGTTTATAGCAGCACTCTCAACAATAGCCAAATTATGGAAAGAGCCTAAATGTCCATCAACTGATGAATGGATAAAGAAGATGTGGTTTATATATACAATGGAATACTAGTTGGCAATGAGAGAGGATGAAATTTGACCATTTGCAGCAACATGGATGGAACTGGAGGGTATTATGCTAAGTGAAATAAGTCAGGTAGAGAAAGATACCATATGATTTCACTCATACGTGGACCCTGAGAAACTTAATGGGGAATCATGGGGGAGGAGAAGGGGGGAAAAAAAGGGAGGGAGGCAAACCATAAGAGACTCTTGAATGCTGAAAAGCAACTGAGGGTTGATGGGGTGGGGGGGAGGAGAAAGTGGGTGATGGGCATTGAGGAGGGCACCTGTTGGAATGAGCACTGGGTATTGTATGGAAACCAACTGGACAATAAATTATATTTAATAAAAAAAGAGTGTGTTCTCAAAAAGGGATTCTATACTAACCTTCCAGCTACTTCTAGTAACCAAATGAGTGAATACTGGAATTCTTGCACTCTCTGGGTCCCTAAAAGGGAAATAAATGGAAAAGGAAGGATGAAGGGGAAAGAAGGAGGAAAGCAGGGAAGGGGGGAGGGGAGCAAAGGAAGAAAAAAAAAAAAAAAAAAGAAACATGCCCAATAAACTGAGTCTGCTTTGCAGTTTTACACTTTTGAGAGCTCTTCTAAGTATTGCAATAGTTATTTTTAGAGTATAATTACCATCCATTGGATACCTATGCTACTCTTGCTGCCTTACACATGCTATCTCTAAACTTAAAATCAATACCACAGGGGAGATAATATTATCAGAGAGGTTAAGTGATTTCCCCAAAGGCACAGAGCTAGTAAAAGACGAAACAGGAATTGAAAACAACTCTTGGCACTAAATCCTGCTTTCTTTTGTCTAAGTCAGATGCTGCCTCTGTTCCCAGTGAGGAGCACAGACCCACGCCAGGAGCAAAGTTTGACTTTATTTTGAAAGATAGCTGCCTTATTAGTTGGGACTCTTTTCTCAGCAAGGGACAGAAACTCAGTTCAAACTAGCTGAAACACAGAAGCTAATTTATGATGAATAAGGATACTTCTTTATACTGTTTCATGCATGAACACTAAGAAAAAAATATTACTTGATCTCAAAGGGGAAAAAAAAATGTGACCAAGGACAACAAAACTGTTAGGATTCACTTTCTCTTTGCCACATGTGGAAAACATTACAGCCAACATCCCTGGAACTTTACAGCTCCGAAGAGAAAGATTGGCCTATTTTCTTTGTCCCAAGGAAAAAAAAAAATATATCCCACTTCGTTAGCCAACCCTGAACCAATCACCCCTGACCTGGGATCAGAGTTACAATGTAATATGTTTGTCTTTACTATACCCTGCGGCTAGAAGCAGCAAGGAGAGAGTGAAGATTTTAGAAAGAGGAGGAGGGGCAGGGATGTTACTAAATATCACTGTATAGATTCATCAGATGTCCTCACAATGTATGAACTTGGTTAATGTCCACACTGAGCAGCTTTCTGATTTTCTTTAGATAGCTGTCAGACATATGACTGCAAAATGTGGCCATTCCATGAAAGATGGCGGGCAGGGTTGGCTGCGAGAACAGCCCTGAAATCGTCCCTTTGTTATTACAGAAGCGTGCTGTTGTCCTTGTACCCTCCAAAAGAAAGGGGGTTGAAAAGACAGAGCAGGAAGTAAAGTCTGGGCCATTTTGGAAGCTAAAACTTTCCTTACTAAAGCAGGAAATTAACGTCTTCCTGATCATGATGGCTGAAGGAGATTGAAGAGAAAGAATCGGTGATGAAGACGCTTAAGACACATTTTTCTGACGGCATTGTGCATGAAGTCCTAAGAGAAAACTGAGCAGAGAGTGTGTGCTTCCCGTGGAAGTGGGTTAGTAATCAGATACATACTTTATTAACATATGCTTCAAAATGTTTCCCTTCCTGACTGATCAAAGTGGGGGTGGGGAGCGGCCCTGATGGAGCCCGAGGTTTCTCTCCAGGCCCTTCTTAAAGACCCAGTTGCAGACCCACCTTCAAAGTACACAAAAGGACAAAAGGGCCTTTCATTCTACCCTCCCTAGAAGGGCTTGAGGTTGAAAATGGCTATTTGTTCCCTCTGCGACATATATGTCTGATAATATGCATGGGCACGAATAATTGACTGGCTGCATTATGTATGAATTAGACCCCACTCTTGTTTGGCAACAGCTGGAGGGGTTTTTTTTTCTTTTTTTTTTCTCCTCCAGATGCCCAGCTGCAGTAGGGCCCCCTCCCCCTCCTCAACATGTGCCTGTGCCACACACACACCCCACACATGGGCACTGGGGACAATTGTCCTAATTTACCAGAACCCAAGAACCACTATAGCGGGCGCAATGTGTTTTGTTTGCGTTGCTTTTCTTTTGCTAGAATTCGTTTTTCTTCCACATTTCATTGCTGCCCTTCTACCAATGGAACAAAGACTCGGGCCAAACAAGCGCCCTAGTAATCACCTTGGTTCATTCTCACAGCCAAAGGCTTCTAAACGCACTGTGTTTTCAAGCTGTTGGCTGCATGGTCTCCCTGGGGAAATGCTTGCCACTTTTAAAGACATTTTGAGCCAAGAGAAACTAGGATAAAGGCACCATTGGGTAGTTTTTCTTGTTGTTGTTTCTTTGTTTGTGATCCATTATCACCAAGTCCCCGATCTCTTTTACTGAGAATAAGGCATTGTAGGTGGAATTAAAAAAAAAAACAAACAAAAAACGTTATAAATATGATACCACTTACGCAGTTCTAAGTTGAAGTACCATCTAAATGACATGGTTTTTAGGATGAAAGCTGCAATAATTAGCTGGTTATTTGCAAAATATTTCAATGAAGTGAATATTAAAGCTCTTGGGGATGGTGGGGAGGGGTCTGAGTCATTGCCTGAATTTTGCAATTCCCCCTGGATATTCGCCATCCTACCAACATAGCTTGTATGTCAAAAAAAGAAACATTGTATGTTAGAAAATGTTATGGGGAGCGATGTAAGTTTCTTTCACTCTATTCAACAGAGGGGAATGTGTTTGTAGGCCCTACACAACCTAATCGATGGGCTGAAAATATCCTGGCAAAAATGACCCCTGCTACCTTCACCCCCCTCCCCCACCACCAAGAAATTCTCCCAGAATAAGCTCCTCTTGAAATGTTTCCCAAAGAGAGGAGCCTTTATACAGCGGCCTTCTGAAGACTCATATGAAAACATAATAATCTTGATCAACTTGGCTGCCTAGTGGAGAAAGCGTTATGAAGAGTCTAATGACCATTTTCTTGCTGAAATGTCCTCTATAGCGGAGGTCAATCATCCAGCTACTTTCTCCATCAGACAGCTTGAAAGAATAAGGACATACAGGTAATCTTCTTCTGTATCTCACCAAATTTCTGAGGTCAAAGCACTTATGCAGTGAGGTCTCTCGGTACCATTAACCGTGAAAATATCCAATATCAAAATAATTCTGAATTTCAAAACCAATTTGAGTTTTTATCTGAGTATTCAGGGTATTCACCCTTGATATTGATGCATCCAACCACCAGCTCACCTTAAATTGGCCAAATTGATGAGGTCAGTTACGTTAAATAAGAGACCGCAATGCACTGTCCCCATTGTTTGCATGGCTGTTTTTTGCTTTTCTCATTATTCCTTCAGTACAGAATTTTGAGACAGCGGATTTGGTATATATATTACAAAACGAGGAGTGTTCTGGTTCTTATTGCTCTCTGCTCTCCTGCCTCTCAACAGTAGTGCAGGGGGAGGGGGAGGGGAGGGGGAGAGGGGGAGGATTTGGAGAGATAAATGAGGAAAAGAATGGTATCTAGCATAAAGTGGAACTTGAAATGGCTATCATCAGCCTGGTGTTGAGCCAGACCATCCTTGGAATTAAAAAGACACGAGTTTTAATTTCTAGCTCCACTAACTCTTTAACAGCTTTCTCTCTGAGCCTCATTCCTGAAACAGAGATAATAGTACCTTTCTTTCAGAGTATGAAGTGTGATGTTGGAAGGGCCAATGCCTAGTAAGGGCTCAGTTGACCCAAGCCGGCTTATTTCTCCCGTTCAATGCTCTGCGGACACTGTCCTGAACTCCAGTCCATTTGTCTAGAGTCCTGCACCTAGCTCTAGGGTCTGCACCATGTTCTTGCACTTCTAGATGGATCAGTCCCACAGAGCCAGGCTGCCATGTTAAGAATCTACCTGGAAGACGTTATTGGCTGCCTCCCCACCTCCCATAGCCATATCCCCCTTCCTTCTTGCCAGTACAGCTACAGTTGGCTCAGATATCAGATAACGACATGTTCAAGAAAGACAGTCTTCCCCAGCATTCCAGGGCATTGGCTCAAACTGGACTATGGTTAATTCATTCCCCTTTGCGTCTGATAAGTGGCGTGGGAAATATTTCTCTTCTCAGATAGAAAAGAGAGAGAAAGAGAGATGGGGGAAACAGAACTGCCCTTCCTCCTCCTCCCGCCTGATCTTTTGCTCTGCCCTTAAGACTTCGCCATACGAAGATTTAGTGTTTGGATCTGGGCAACGCCATATATTGCCACCCACTGTGAGGGTAATGCCTCTAGAAAACACAGAGGAGCAGGCCCACAACCCTTGACGTGATTGAGCTATTAAATTAACCAATCCTGCAACGACCAAACTCAAAAATCCTTATTTTGTGAGATGATAAATCTCATTGAATTAGGTTTTCTATTTATTGCAGCTGGGAGCATCGTAACTGACACACACACACCACGTTTCTGTGCTCTTCCTGTGATGTTTGCAGACCAACAGGGCCTCCCTAGATTGGATGGTGGTGCAGCATTTCGCTCTATATCTAACCCAGCTGTATTTCCTTCTCTGTTTCAAGATGTCTGTGAGACTGCCTTGGTCACCTCACAAACTTGAAGTCACTCAAACAATTGCTACACTTGATCTTAGCCAAAAGGCCGAGAAGCGATCACTCAAACAATTCTTAATTAGGTTTATGATAAGCTTTTCTTTTCTTTTTTCTTTCCTTCCCTTCTCTTTCCTTTCCTTTCCTTTCTTTTCCTTTCCTTCCCTTTTTTTTTTTTTTTAAGCAGGCTCCACACCCAGCACAGTGTCCAATGCAGGACTTGAACTCATGACCCTGAGATCAAGACCTAAGCTGAGATAAACCATTGGACGCTTAACCAACCGAGCCACCCGAGTGGCCCAAGATTAGCTCCTTTTCGTTCTTCAAAATCCTCGATATACTCTCTTAGGAATCCATTGTGTTTTAGAGGATATGTAGAAAAGTTTTTAAGTTCTATTTTCAGTAAATTCTCAATAGTCTGGTCTACGTGTCCAGTTGTGTGGATGACACGTGAAGACGAAGGGAGACTTTTAAGTTTGGTAAAATATGTGGCAGAAAGCAATAAAATTTATCTCCAGTTAGAGGAGGAAATCATTAAAAATACTGGCATCGAACTTCATGAACACTCTTGAGTTTATGTGGATTCAGATACCGTGATATCTGTGATTCAGCAACCTTAGCGACAAAATCAGTTATTTATTTTGATCAGTTGAATGTGATGAAAGTAATACTGTTACCTCCAAGCCTGGGCCATCGAGGTCTCCAGCTTCTACGTTCACACGTGGAATGTTCCAACCCGGAAGCCCCGCTTTATTATTGTAAGAAGCACAAGAAGTAGGAGGGGCCAGGTGGAGGCGAACCAGGGGCTTCTGTAGACAGTCCCAGGTGAGCTCCCAGTCAGGAGTTCATACCCACTGATAACCATGAGGAGAAACGATCTGGGATATTCCTGTTCGGTGAAGTCTCTGGATGACTGCGGCCCTAGCTGATCCCACCCCGGAGCAGAGAACCACCCAGCTGAGACCAGTCGCTGCGCTGAATGTAATAGATGGTTGCTGTTGTATTAAACTGCTACATTTTGGAGTGGTTTCGTCACACAGAGCAATAGATTGCTGGAACTTTGCCCAAGCATACAGAATGAGTTTCCAGTGATGTCCCAGTCAACCGGCTGTCGGGAGAGAGAGGGAAGGGGCAAGGAACAAATCCTGATTGTAGTACTCTCCCATTTCCATGATATCAACACCCCCGCCTTGGCTGATTTCAAGCCACCAACACCATGTCAACTGGCTCATATAATTCCTGAAAATGGGATAATCAGCTCTCACAAGCCAGTACAAACCAGTTCCAGCAGGAGCCAACTCCAGCCCATCACTGAAATGATCCTGAAATAAGTAATAACTATTTTACCAACTTGATGCCCCAGACCTTTTCTAGCTTGTAATTCAAATAACATAAAGTTTCCCATTTGCATAGTGATTTATGTTTTTAAGTCACCTTTTTAACATCTGGTCTATTTTAATTTTCACACGAACCAAGAGAAATTGTTACCTTATCACTATAATGGAAATAAGGATGCTAAAATTTAAAGAATAATTTGCCAAACTTACACCCAGATCTTTTCTCTCTGGAGTCAAGATTCTTTGGAACGGCACAGATTTTACAGGATAGATGCCCCCAGTTCTACTCAGCATTATGACCCTCTCCCTCCACATTTTCTTATACTGAGTGTATAATGCCTTTGAATACAAAGGGATAAAAGGCTACAATTCATTGCATATATTGTATGAAGGTCTCTCTGTATAACCGTCCAAGGACCAACTAAATTCATTTACTCGTCCACTTGGGGCCAGCTTCTTATCCATTCTCAAGTTCAAAACATATTGTATTCTGAGCCCACGCTTTGAAGAAATCTAGTATAAAGAGAGTTGTCTGTGGGAGGTCTGTTCCTCGTTGTTTCCAAATAATCATTAAGTGGACATATGGTGAATTGAATCCATACCAACAGTTCTGAACCTATTCAATTTCTTTTTTTTAACAGTGAACTAGAGGGTAACCAATTTGTAAGCATTTTCAGAACTTCTCCATTGAAATTAGGTTTTAATTATCCCAATTCTCATCATATGAATTAAGAGTCGAGTATAAAAGAAAATGGATCTTTGCAAAAAGATAGCCAAATCCCACATGCCAGGTATAGGGTTTGGGATTGTATGTGTTGTTCCCAAATTAAGTGTTTTCAATGGTGAGCTATCATGAAAAATTACAGTTTTTGCGTGGTTTTTGCAACATGTGCAAATCACAAGTGTGACTTATGGAGACCAATTTACTTCAGTGGCTGGGCTCTCCAACTGCCTTTAATTCAATTATAAATTTAGAATATCCTTTTGTGGCAGAAGGTATGTGAGGAGAAAGGGGGGTTGGTAGGAAAGAAGGCAGAGCCTCTGGTACGTCTTTCCTGAGGAAGCCGAGCAGCAACATTTCAAAGCTTATATATCAAGGGCGGAATTTTCACCATATTGGTAACATTAGTCTCAGTAAATACTATTCCCTGTGTGCCCCAGAGGAAAAGATCAAATTACCTCAACACACTTAGACAGTTGAAAGATTTTAGTAATCTTCCTATCTTCTTTTCTCTCTCTCTCTCTCTCTCTCTCTGTGTGTCTCTGTCTCTGTCTGTTTCTGTCTCTTCTATACACAGTATAACCTGCTCTTAAGGAAAGTTATAACGTGATGATGTGAGGTTATAGTTCAATAATAAATGATTATTCAAATCCTTTGGAGACATGCTATTTTAATGTACACAATGGTAGAATCTTCTCCTTTGTGTTTCTGGAGAAGGCGAAAGGGCTTCTAAAAAAGCCATGGATTCCAGCCTTTAATGGGCTTTGAAAAATACCAGACTTGAGGGTAGTAAGTTGATGCCATTAGGACAATTCAATAATATTCTTATTTTCTTATTATCATAGAGGCATCTGTTGCTCGGGGAGAAATCGCGAGATGAAGTTTTCTTTCCTACACGCCAGCACCATTCTGAGATCTTTTGGAAAAACTGCTTCTGCAGCAAAGAACAAGTGCAAAGCTACAGGTCAAGGGCAGATGGAGTCCTGTGTAACCAGACATACTGACTCCTGCCTGCCTGATCTTTAAGCAGAAAGTTGACACTTGGTTCTCTAAGACAAGTTCTGACCTGAGAAAGCAATATAATCATCTCAAATAAGGCCAGAATGGCTAGAAAATTTCAGCTACTTACTACTGGGCTGATTTTCAGAGCCCAAGGGCCTGTTTATTTTATGGCAACAAGCTTCCTGAACCTTCCCTTCATTCGGGAAACTAACTAAATAAATAAATAAACAAACACACAAACAAACTTGGAGAATCTCTGAAATTTTCCCACATGAAGAACACCCTTCTGATCTTATTTTCTGATTTGTAGAAGTGATAAATGCATACCTTTTAAAAAATATAATCTCAAGCTAACCAGTATTCACTGTTTTCAATTATAATTCCTGCTGCATTTCTTTCCTGGGGATCAGGTTTTGGAAAACAGAACAAATTAATGGCAGATACCTGCAAAAACTCTGTGTTCCTTCAGGATCCCCGTTTCCCTGAAGTCCTCTTGGTAAAAGAATTAAACACACCTCCACATCACTATGGTGAAAGGGACCCATCAGTAAAAAAAAAATCCCTGCTGAGGGTGTTTCCTTAATATGTTTGGAATTGTAAGAGGGAGAGGCTTTTCTCTTCGCACTCCAGCCTCACGTACCTTGGAGCTGATGAATTCTGCACGTCCCTGGGATTTGCGGGAGGTTACAGAACAAGATTATGCGCCCCGGTGATATATTTACGGCAAGGACAACCCGGGCACAGCTGCAGCTTGAAACCAGAAATGTGTAGAAAGACTGTAACCATGAAATACTTACGGCTATTATTTCAACGGAGCATCCTTGTGTACCTGGGAAATGGAGCCAATCAATTTTGCTTTTGCTTTTTCATCGTTGCTGGTTTAATGTAATTTAGTCAAGGAGGATGAAAACTGGTACCTGACTTTATTATTTTCTCATGGAAAATCAAGGCCAAGAAAAAATGGTGTCCAGCGACGGGAATTTGATGCAGTTAACTGCTTTGCAAAGAATTATAAGAAGGCAAAGCTCTCAGTTTGTGCAAAAAGGGAAGGTTGGGGGTTTCCTGTCCTTTTAGGATTAAGCTGCAAATGTCATTTAACATTGAATGGCTTTAGACGCGATATCACATTGAATTTCTCAAGTGGCTTCCCCAGATCTTTTTTTTTTTTTTTTCTTTCTCCCACTTCCTAAATAATTATGCTGAGGACAGTCTGGATGGAGCAGTTAGCAAAGCAGACGGTGTCCCTCGTGGAGTCCATAACCTTGTTAGGAAAAGGACATTAAAAGAAAAAGTAGGAGGACGAAGATAGTAACAAAGTCACAGGCCTTCATAAAGCTAGCAAAGTGATCCAAGAGAGCGCACTTAACACGCCTCACGTTTACGTCTTTGCTTCCTCGATCAGTCAGCCTGTGAGATTTGTGACTGAAGCAATGTGTTATTTGAACTGTTGCTTTTTTTTTTTTTTTTTTTTTCAGACCCCTCTACGGTTTATCATTCTCTTCCCGGAGACTTGCACAGTGCATGGCACACGGTGAATGCTTACCAATCTTTGTTAGTGATGTTTGTTGAGTAAGCCGGCAGTTGCTGGGAATTACTCATGTAATCCTTAAAAAAGTCACGTGAGCTAAATTAGGCATCTGTGTCTTCTTTTTACTGACAGGAAAACAGGGAAAAAAAAAAAAAAAGGACTACAACGGGTCTTTGGACTCTGAAACCAATGTTCTTTCACCAAACAACACTGCCTCCAGAAAAACACAGGTGATGTAAAGGATGAACGTGATCCTGATGAAACTAACAGACTGTACGTGCTTGTTTGCCCGTCAGTAAAGGGGGTAGGAAACAAGACGAACGCTTCCGAATTATGCCTGAATTAAAATGCATCCAATTCACCCTCAAATGAAAATCTATGGGATAAAAGCCAAAAACTTTCTTAGATTTTTGTATCTCCAGCAACCTATATTTAAGCAGATGTATTTCTTTTTAAAGAACCCTCCTATTCAAGCTTTTGAAAGGGAAGATTTGCCTTTTAATGGAATATCTTTGTTCCATCATGAAGATAAGATGCAACTTTACAAGTTTGGTTATTTATTCTCAATTTTAGCAGACTTTTTCCCTAAACTATTACAGTTAGCATATAAAAAAAGACAGACTCTGCAATATATTCGATGCCAGACAGACTGGAAACATCCATAGGAAGTGTCTTAGCTTGGGCTTGCCAAGACAAAGTACCATAGACTGTGTGGCTTCAACAACGGAAATTTATTTCTCACAGTTCTGGAGCCGGGGAAGTCCAGGATCAAGGTGCTGGCTGGTCAGAGTTCTCTTCCTGGGTCGCAAATAACCGCCTTCTTGCTGTGTCTTTAGGTGGCAGAGAAAGAACTGTCTCTCTCTTTCTCCCTCTTCTTACAAAGCCATTAATCCCATCATGAGGGCCTTACCCTTACGACCCACTCTAATCCCAATTATCTCGCAAAGACCATATCTCCAAATATTATCTCAGTGGGGGTTATGACTTGAACACAAATTTGGGGAGACATAAACATTCAGTTTATAACATGAAGTATAATTGGAAACCGTTTTTAAGAAATGAAACTAATTCCATGACACACACACGTGTGTGGGGGCGTGCATCACCCCCCTTCCACACACACACACATAAGACTTTAGACCAAACTTTGAACCTTTGACGAGGACCATGCATAAAGTTATGCCAAATCTTGAAGCACTGAATCTAAATAATAAAAATTAGACTGACAATCCACAACAGAAGGACAAGTAAAGCTAATCAGGAATGGTTCATGTACTTGGCATTATTGGAAAAGAAATCAGAGATAGCTTGACATAAGTAAGGTAGCAGGGAAGTCCCAGAGTGCTATAACTGGTCCAGAAAAGACTTTTAAATTTAACTTGAGCATCTTGGCGTTGTAAGAGCTGAAACATCTTTGTTTCAAAAAGGTGCAATGTGCATAGAATCCATTTATTAGAAATTTAAAAGTATTCTATTGACAATGGTTTCAGATTTATTACCAAAGTGGAAGAAAATGAGCACATTTTTTATTTTGCTATGTTCTGTCCAATGAGCAAAAAGAAAACAAAGAAAGGATGAATTGTAATGATACTATATTTCAGTCCTTGTGAAAGAAGCATTGATGACCGACATAACCACTGGAATACCAAAACCTTGTCTTGATTAATTGTTATCTTAAGAATAAAAATCTGCATATAGTGTGCATTTATTTTGATATGTGTCCTGCCTACTTTCAAATAGAATTTATAATGGTAAAAAATAAATCATTATGACAATCCCTATCAAAATAACACCAGCATCCTTCATAGAGCTAGAACAAACCATTCTAAAATTTGTATGGAACCAGAAAAGACCCCGAATAGCCAAAGCAATCTTGAAAAAGAAAACCAAAGCAGGAGGCATCACAATCCCAGACTTCAAGCTGTATTACAAAGCTGTAATCATCAGTACAGTATGGTACTGGCACAAAAACAGACACTCAGATCAATGTAAGAGAATAGAGAACCCGGAAATGGACCCACAAACATATGGCCAACTAATCTTTGACAAAGCAGGAAAGAATATCCAATAGAATAAAGACAGTTTCTTCAGCAAATGGTGCTGGGAAAACTGCACAGAGACATGCAGAAAAATGAGCCTGGACTGCTTTCTTCCACCATACACACACAAAAAAAACTCAAAATGGATGAAAGACCTAAGTGTAAGACAGGAAGCCATCAAAATCCTCGAGGAGAAAGCAGGCAAAAACCTCTTTGACCTCGGCTGCAGCAATTTCTTTTTAACACGTCTCCAGAGGCAAGGGAAACAAAAGCAAAAATGAACTACTGGGACCTCATCAAAATAAAAAGCATCTCTGCACAGCAAAGAAAACAATCAGCAAAACTAAAAGGCAACCAACGGAATGGGAGAAGATATTTGCAAACAACATATCAGATAGTCAGTTAGTATCCAGAATCTATAAAGAACTTATACAACTCAACACCCAAAAAACAAATAGTCCAGTGAAGAAATGGGCAAAAGACACGAATAGACACCTCTCCAAAGAAGACATCCAGATGGCCAACCGACACATGAAAAAATGCTCAACATCACTCGTCATCAGAGAAATACAGATCAAAACCAATATGAGATACCACCTCACCCCTGTCAGAATGGCTAAAACCAACTCAGGCAACAAGAGATGTTGGTGAGGATGCAGAGAAAGAGGATCTCTCTTGCACTGCTGGTGGGAAAGCAAACTGATGCAATCACTCCAGAAAACAGAATGGAGATTCCTCAAAAAATTAAAAATAGAACTACCCTATGACCCAGCAATTGTACTATTAGGTATTTATCCAAGGGATACAGATGTGCTGTTTTGAAGAGGCACATGCACCCCAATGTTTATGACGATAGTCAAAGTATGGAAAGAGCCCAAATGTCCATCAACAGATGAATGGATAAAGAAGATGTGGTGTGTGTGTGTGTGTGTGTATATATATATATATATATATATATATATATATATATATAATGCAGTATTACTCAGCAATCAAAAAGAATGAAATCTTGCCATTTGCAACTACGTGGATGGACTGAAGGGTATAATGTTAAGCAAAATTTTTGAGTCAGAGAAATACAAATATCATATGACTTCACTCATATGAGGACTTCAGGGTACAAAACAGATGAACATAAAGGAAGAGAAGCAAAAATAATATAAAAATAGGGAGGGGGACAAAAACATAAGAAACTCTTAAATATAGAGAGCAAACAGTTGCTGGAGAGGTTGGGGGGGGGGAGGGCTAAATGGGTAAGGGGCATTAAGGAATCTACTCTTGAAATCATTGTTGCACTACATGCTAACTAACTTGGATGTAAATTAAACAATAAATAACATAAAATGAAATTAAATAAGTAAATAAATAAATAAAATCAGAAAAAAAAAATCATTATATTTGTTAACCCATATTGGATTGTAAGGTCCAGCAAACCCCAACTACGATGGTTTAAGCACAAAAGGGAATTTATCAGTCCATCTAGTTGAAGTCCTGAGGTAGAACTCACATCTAACACAACTAAATCCGGGATTCAAAGAAGTCATCAGGTATCTGTTTCCCTGTCTTCACATCTCAGGTCTGCTTTCCTTTGGGTTGGCTCCATTGTCAAGCACCTGTGGAACAAAATGGCAGCCTAAAACTCTAGTTTCTCATGCCCATATTCTGAAAATTAACACCGTCTTCACAGTCATGGTAGTGAAAGGCTTTGATAGACCTTATGTTAATATCATGGCTCATTCTTGATCCAGTTACAGTGACCAGAGCAACAGAGCCCATTGATTGGCCTGGCCTGTGTCATGTTCCCACCCTTGACTCCAAAAGACCAGGACTAATTCCCTCTAAACCACATGGACTGAGAATGGCAGAAACGAAGCAACCGAGAAATAATGACACTCTATTACCACAAAAGGGGTAAATAGCTTTCACGTAGTCGAACACTACAGATGTCTACCACAGTCCCAGTACAATTAAATTGAATCATTGACAAATATGGAAAAGAAAAAGTCCCATATAATAGTGGTAGTGGTCTTGGGGGTGTGGAGGGAAAGAAGGGGTGATGGTACATCACAGAAAACTGGACTGAGAAAAGCCAGAATGAGCAAGTATAAGAACTTTGCTTTGAGTTTCCGAGAAGCCGTGGGTCGTGTCGCTCTCCTAATCTAATGAAAGGAAGCTCCCAGCTTGTTAGTTGATATACTTTCCTGGTTCTGAATTCTGAGAATAATTTGTGTCCAAAGCCTTTAATAAGAAATACTCAAAAACGTAATGAGGTACCATGTTTTCAAAAAGCAAGATTTCAAACGGAGAAAGATTTCCTTTTGCTCAATGAAAGCCAAGGACATAGCATTACACTGTAGCTCCGTAAAGTCAATTATTCAAAAGGCTAGTGTGACATGGGCCAACTATGTAACTTAATGAAGGGCTCAACCATAGAAAACCTGCAGTGAAATGTTAGCTCTGCTACTTATTAGCTGAGCCACTTAGCCATCCCTCTCATTCTCTAAGCTTATGTTTTTTAATTATAAAGAAGGAGTAATAATACCTATATTTTTGACTATAAATGAGAATTAAATTAAGTAACATATGAAAGTACTTTTAACTCTTTAATATATATTTATAGATATACAAAGTATTTTCATCAGGAAAATGATACTCTAGGATCTTCTAGATAAAGGATAAAGTCAGATGGCATTGTATATATCTTATGACTGATTACAGTTGATGAGCCATTCAATAGTAAAGGGCTATTTCAAGTTTTCATTGCAGCTCTAATAAAAGCCTTTTTTACTGCCCCTCTTTCATTATTTTGCTCTTAAACTTCCTAGGCTTCAAATAAGTGAGGTGTCACCAACAAAAGAAACTGTTGTTTTTATTTGTGAAGTACTTTAAAGTAGTGCCCATAACCCTGAATAAAGCTTTGTGGACATTATTATTACCGGTAAAATCATTCCTACCGCATTACCTCAATCAATCGCTACCATATATTGAGCATTTCGTATTGGCCATACACAAAATGAATCACTTTTGCATCCATTGAAAACGCGATCCCTGGACTAGGAATGAGGAGAAGGATGGCTTTTGTAACAGCCCTTGAGTGGTAGAACATTGGCCTAACCACCTCCTGCTGACTCCGTTTCTCCAGGCATAGTATGGGTATGACTGCACATCTTACAAGTTTCCTTCCAGACTTCAATATCCTATCATTACTTCGTCAGGGTTAACTTATTGGTGAAAAGATTGTTTCTCACATTTGTGGTGTTCCATAAGCACTTTTACCCTGGTTATGAATCAGTACTTTTGTTACAGTGTTCTCTTTGGTATTTTATCAGAAACAGCACCATTTTTTTTTTTTTTTCCTCCAATGAACCTGATGGGCTGCTCTTCCGTAAGAGAGAAGAACGTGTCTGCTACAATTCATGGAATTTTGTGGAATGTGTTTCCTTAAGGAAACAGAAAAGACCCAGTAAGTTTGTGTTAATGTCTTAAACAAGCAGGTAGTATTGTATTTCCAAGGGAAAATTCATTTCTTTTTTTCTTTTTTTTTTTTTTTTTAATTAAAAAAAATTATTGAGATGGGGCTCCTGGGTCGCTCAGTTGGTTATGTGTCCAACTTTGGCTCAGGTCATGATCTCCGGGTTCGTGAGTTCCAGCCCAGCGTCGGGCTCTGTGCTGACAGCTCGGAGCTTGGAGCCTGCTTCGAATTCTGTGTCTCCCTCTCTCTCTGCCTCTCCCCACTCACACTCTGTCTCTCCTTCTCTCTCAAAAAATAAGTAAACATCCAAAAATTTTTTTTTTAAATATTGAGGTGTCATGGATATAACACTATATCTTAAGTTCCCTAATAGTTCACCAGCTTTCATCAGTCAAGGTCAGAGTTAATACGCCAAAATGGCATCTAGCAGTGGCTTTCAGCTTTGGATACACATTATAGACATTAGGGAGCTTTAAAAAATATCAGTGCCTGAATCCCACCACTAGCGATTCTGAAGAAATTGGCCAAGGGCGCAGCCTGGAAATTGAGATTTATTTTCTAAAGCTTTCCCAGATGATTCTAATGTATAGTCAAGATTAAGATTTACTGGCCCATCTGGTGTTATCCGTGAGGCAGGGCATCATGTACTTGAAGACAGGATGCGCCAATCAGGATGATATGGTGGATAGATACACTGTTGGAGAACATCAGCAGGATTGCCCAGTCAAGCCCCAACCAGCATTTGCAAGACAGGTGAAACCAGTGGTATAAAAAAATGGCTGGTTGTAAGAAGGATTTTTGTACTTATGTATGCTGTTTGGGGGACTTTCAACTGAGGAAAAGTAGAAGAAACATACGTCATCTTCAGTGGAAAAAGCCTATGTGAGAATTTTCTTTTTTTTCTTTTCTTCTCCCCCCTGCTCCCATTTTTTAAATTGTCAAAATCTAGAGCAGACACCTGGGGAAAAGATGTTCTGCATTTGCCCTCCCACCCCTTTTGGTGGCATTAAATTTTCTTTTCTATTTCGGAGGTTTTCTGGACAGGGTTTATAATATCGTTGTTTCCTGCAGGGTCTATTTTAATTGACAGAACCAATAGACACAAGAAATCTTTACCAAAATGAGAAACCAACTGGATGTAATCCTTTGGGAATTTCTCTGCTTTCTTAAATAAACTCCAACACATGGTCTTGTCCTGGCATGTTTGGGCAATTATGCCCATTACGTCTCTTTGCTGGCTTTTTAAACCAGTTTTTTTGATTTCTTGTGAATTTTTCGGAGCAAAGCTAAATTGATCTTGCACCGAAAAGATAAACTCCAATCCAGAAACCAAAAAGAAAATGTTTATGTGGTTGAGGTGCATATTTATAGAATTCCTCACTGGAGGGTGAGACGTGGGCGGGGGGCGATGTTTCAGCTTCTGGTGGATATGATAGTCCTTTGTCAGTTCTGTGAGATGAGAGGTTTTCATCCACCGTGAAGCTTGCCAAGCCTGGTCTACAGATGGTTCACATTTATGCTCTTCTTATATTGGCTTGTGAATTCTTGGGTGAAAATTTGAGGTTAAATGTACAAATAATATGGAAGGAAGTAAATGCTTGAGGTTAATGTATGCAGGAAAAACCGGGGAGGGGACTTTTTGCTAAAGGTTTTTTTGAAAAGCTACTCTACTTCCTACAGATGGATAGAGTAACCCAAGATAAGGGAGTTTAATTCTTTTTTTTTCAATTTTTATAATGGCCACAAAAACACACCTCATACTCTGAAGAAGGGAGAAATATCGAATTGGTCATAAGGTTATATTATTTTGTTTGTTTGTTTGTCTGCTTTTCTATTTCACAATATGAGGAGAGAAAACTAAGATGTTTGGAAAATTAAAAGACAGTAAAATAACTTTCCTCCATGGTAGCATTTAGGGATTAAAAGACAAGTAGTCAAAAAGAATAAGAAAGGCCACTAATCATTGTTATATTCACTGATTGCCTAAAGATTTCAGAGATTTTTATTTTCTTGTATTGATTTTCCTGTTGGTAAGAGTCCTTAATATTTTGTTTTCTTGGATCTCAGGCTTTACCCCTGTTAAATAATCTGTTAGGTAGGGGTGTGTATATGTGTGTGTGTGTGTGTGTGTAGGCAATTTAGAAGTGTAGTAATAAGTTGTCTTATAATTCAATTATCTCTTGATTTGAAAGGTGAATTTTATTAAACTATAGGATACATGTAAGAAGTTTTGGCTGTAAAGAATAGAAACCAATTTGGCTACTTTAAGAAAAAAATCAAGATTCATTGCAAAGATACTGGGGTTATTTCACAGTACCTAAAGGCTGAGAGATGTCAGTGTATTAAGTTGTTTTTAAAATAGCTCTTGGGAAGCCTGGTGGCTCAGTCAGTTAAGTGTGTGACTTTCCCTCAAGTCGGAATCTTGTGTTTCATGAGTTTGAGGCCCACGTCAGGCTCTGTGCTGACTGTTCAGAGCCTGGAACTTGCTTTGGATTCTGTGTCTCCTCTCTCTCTCTCTGCCCTTCCCCCATTTACACTCTGTCTTTCTCTCTTTCTCTCTCAAAAATAAATAAACATTAAAAAAATCTTTTTAAATGGCTTTCAGTGATCCCTGACTCGTAATATTTTTTACCAAATATCATCCCCTCCCCAAGAGTGTGGGCTGGCTGGATCTAGTGACTTCTAATAAATAGAACTTAGCAAAACTGATGGGATATCTCTTCCAAGATTAAGTTATAAAAGACTGTGTCTTCCATTTTCTTTCTCTTTCCAATCTGATGAAGACAGATGCCATATTTTGAGCTGCCCCGTGAAACAGCTTACGTGACAAGGAACCGAGGGCAGCCTCTGGCCAGCAGCTCAAGAGGAACCAAGGTTCTTAATGTAACTCCCGGCAAGAACAGAATTCTGCCGTCTGCTATGTGAGAGCCTGGAAAATATCCTTCCCTAGTTGAGATGTCTGATGAGACTACGGCTGTGGTCAGCACCTTGACTTTAATTTTTTGAGGGATCTGGGGACAGAGGGTCCAGTTAAGTCATGTCTAGATTCCCAACTTGCAGAAATTATGGGAAAATAAATGCTCTTCATTAATTTAGTGTTGAGTTAATCTGTTACATAACAATAGATAACTAAGAGAGTCAGCAAGAAACTGGCAGAGCACTGGGGGAATCCATCAAATGTCTTTTTTTTTTTTTTTTCCTGCTCCTTGATTTTCTTTTCCTTTGGGTGTCTTTCATTCATTTCTCCCATTACCAAGCCACTTTGCCTACTCCTCAGGACCAGGGGCACCAATCGTTCCTATATTACCAGCTCTCAGTTTCTGTCACACAAAAGGAAATTAATGTATTTTTAGGTACATATCCACACCTCTAATTTTAGGTACATTTCCAAACTTTGGACTGGAGGCCCACATTTGAACCAATCATCTATGCCCAGGAGGGAAGCATAAAAAGAAGAGACTGTGATTGGCCCTGCTTGGATCAAGCATACTAACACTGCAGTGTTGGGAGCAATTGTGAAGACTGGAGAAGGTAGTTACATCTGCAATTTGTTTCAATATCTTGTTCACTTTGGTCCACGTTTATACAATTTGAATTACTAATATATATTAGTAAAGTATTTGAATGACTAAACTAATATAAGCCGTCACTCTAAAAAGTAAATGTAGAAAAACTGAAGGTCTCTAGAAAGACTTTCCACCTAGAAAATACATCCTGTGAAACTTGAGGTTTGTGCAAGTTACACGCCAAGAAGTAGAAAGTAATAGACACTGACATTCTTGATTATTCAGGAAGGATATGGTTTGACATTTAAGGCCAACTGAAGCTTCTTACCCCAATCATAACGCAAGCTCCTTTGGGCCTCCACTCTTTATTTATTGTCCTACATGTGTGTGGAAAAACTGATACAATTCTGGCAAAGGGCGGGGTGGGGGGGAACCCACTAAGATCTGTTGGTTGTACCAGGATAGTGAGCATTTATCAAGCTACAGTATTTTTCAAGCTGCACTTGCATAATTGTGACCCCTGAAAAGGTCCCTTCCGAACTGCCTATACATAGAAGGGCAGAACGCAGACAATAATCAAACAATGTAGACAAAACAGGGCGGCTTTGCCGCTGTCTCTCTGGGATCCAAGGAGAACAAAGGGTGGCAGGTTATGTTGTATTTTGGCCATCAGACTTGCTTTGCATCTCAAAAGCGTTCTGTAAAAATTACCTCTGGAATCAGACAAAATAAGCATACTTCTCTATTATTTTGGTGTCCTAGGAGAATCAGCGACACAGTGAGATGGTCAAGGTAATAAAATCATGCATTCAAGGGGCGCCTGGGTGGCTCAGTCAGTTGAGCGTCCGACTTCGGCTCAGGTCATGATCTCGCGGTCCGTGAGTTGGAGCCCCGCGTCGGGCTCTGTGCTCACGGCTCGGAGCCTGGAGCCTGTTTCGGATTCTGTGTCTCCCTCTCTCTCTGCTCCTCCCCTGTTCATGCTCTGTCTCTCTCTGTCTCAAAAAAATAAATAAACGTTAAAAAAAAATAAATAAAAAAATATAAAGTCTGAAGTAATCTCTACACCCAACACGGGGCTCGAACTCCAAACCTCAAGATCAAGAGTCACATGCTCTTTCCACCGAGCCAGCCGGGCGTCCCTATGACATACTTTTTGACACCAGTCATTTGCTCTGTCAACCTCAATGTCCTCATTTGTCAAATAGGGAAGTGATTTTAGCAATGACACATACAAAGTTCTGTGTATGACCCAGTGCATGGTATTGCGCACTCAATCTCATGCATTTTTTCGTCATCCTTTGGGAACGAGAAGGGAACGTGAGTCGGTCGTCCCTTGGTGATCATCTAGGCTCACAGCTGTGGGCACATTTTGGTGTATCAGTTTCCCAGGCTGCCATAATAAATTGCCACAAACGTGATGGCTTAAAACAACAGCAATGTGTTCTCTCTCAGATTTGGAGGTAAGAAATCTGAAGTCAAGGTGTCAGCAGCCCATGCTCCCTCTAAATGTACTTGGGGAGCATTTTCCCTTGATTCTCTCTTTTTTTTTTTATTTAATTTAAGTTTATTTATTTATTTTGAGGGAGAGCAAGAGAGACAGCACAAGCTGGAGAGGGGCAGAGAGGAGAGACAGAATCCCAAGCAGGCTCCACACCATCAGCACAGAGCCCAGTGTGGGGCTCGAACTCACAGACCATAAGATCGAGAGTCGGACGCTTAACTGACTCTGCCAACCAGGTGCCCTGATTCTCTGAGCTTCGGGTGGTTTCTGCCCGTGGTCTGTGGCGGCAGAAGCCCAATATCTGCCTTTATCTTCCTTCACATGGCCTTCCTCCTTCCCCAGTGCATGTCTGTCTCCCAATCGCTCCTTCCTTTCTCTTAAGAGGACACCAGTCACTGGATGTAGGTTTGCCCTACATCCCGGATGATTGCATCTGGAAATGATAAACTAACTGCATCTGTCAATACCCTATTTTCAAATAAAGTCACATTCCGAGGTTCTGGGTGCACGTGATCGGGTGTTTGCGGGGCAAGGGCTGGGGGGCGCTATTCACCACACTGCAGTGGTGGGGTTGCCAAATGCTTCCAGCTCCTCCATGCCCTTTGCCTGATTTTTACTTCAACCTATTCATTCAGCTCACATTTTGGACGCACCTACTGTGTATCAGATCTCGGGACACAAAGGTGGTTCCTTGAAAGAGCTCACCATATTTTGAGAAAGGTGCACACTGAACAGGCTGTCTGGAACTATAGCAACAGAGAAAAGTGGTGTTTTGTCCCTAAGTGGTTGGAGAGGACTCTCTGAAGGAAGCAAATCCTGTAGGTGTCACAAACTGTTTCCTCATCTAGGCAAAGCACAGCTGCCAGATGAAGGTATATAGGGTGAAAGAAGGAAATGGACATGGCCAGACAGACCATTCTGGCCCTCTGGGTTAAACAGAAGTAGGCGACATCCTTGGGTGCCCAACCAACTTGCTTCAAATAGGATTGCACCCAACATTCAAGGCGAACGTATATCAAGGTGTAACAATTAGAACCCTGGATTGTAAAAATTTTATTTAAATAAAGGATTTAGGGGCGCTTGGGTGGCTCAGTCGGTTGAGCGACCGACTTCAGCTCAGGTTATCATCTCACGGTTCGTGAGTTCGAGCCCCGCGTCGGGCTCTGTGCTGACAACTCAGAGCCTGGAGCCTGCTTCGGATTCTGTGTCTCCCTCTCTCTCTGCCCCTCCCCCGCTCATGCTCTGTCTCTCTCTGTCTCAGAAATAAATAAACATTAAAAACAATTTTTTTAAATAAAATAAAATAAAATAAAATAAAGGATTTACCTGAGTGTCTGCTATCTACGAGAAATACAGTTTTATTTAAAATGGGGAACGTGCACTGCAAAATGTATGTATGTGCGACCACTCATTGGCTGGAATAGAACATCACTGGTTTCTAAATTATTTAATTGGTGACACATTGCCATGATATGCGGTGACATTTAAGCTCCCTTTGTAGTTATGTTTCTTTCAAGGGGATGTTTTTATAAATCTAATTTCATACACATCATAGTTTAAAATTCTTCCCTGCGGCAAAGTGGTAACTGAAAGCTAGATGTTAGCTTGTCATTGCACCTTGCTTTGAGAGAACTCGGGAGGTGCAAGAACACTTATTTTCAGCACTTGGAATGTGACAAATGTGTTATCTCTAGACTTCATGAGGTTCACCTCCACCTCCCTCCATTGCACCTAGATTCTTGGTGAGTGTAGGTGCTATGTTTTCTATGATAGAGGCTTTGTCCTCAGACAAAAAAATTCCACGTGCAAGCGTTGCCACGAGGATTCGATTGTATGTCTACAACAACTACTTCTGCTGGCAGGTGGTGGCTTAAGCTACGTCACCCCACAATCAGGCTCTGAAGCTATGCCAAAGATATCAGAAAGCCCTGGTATCTATGAAAGAATAATTACTAATCCGAGGTAGTTGAACAGAGGGGACTCACCTTGAATGAAATTGTGAAGTAGGTAAACATGTTCATTATCCTCTTACTTCCCTTTGCTAGACACTCAATGTCTGAATAGACAAAGAGAACACAAGGATTTTCCATGTCGTTCAATAAGCCTTAATATATTTAAAACTTAAGGGGCACCTGGGTGGCTCAGTCGGTTAAGCAGTCGACTTCGGCTCGGGTCATGATCTCGTGGTTTGTGAGTTCGAGCCCCGCGTCGGGCTCTGTGCTGACAGCTCACAGCCTGGAGGCTGTTTCGGATTCTGTGTCTCCCTCTCTCTCTGACCCTCCCCCGTTCATGCTCTGTCTCTCTCTGTCTCAAAAATAAATAAACATTTAAAAAACAATTAAAAAAATATATTTAAAACTTAAGTGAATATTTTACTGCTTTAAGAATTAGAAAATGGTATGGAACCAATATGGCTGCCATGAAAAAAATTCAACACTGAGGTCTTATTGCTTCCAAGAGCAGGCAAAGGTTTCCCCAACGGTTCCTCAAAGCCCAGTTTCACCTATCCAACCTTCAATCATAGGCATCTTTAAGACATCTTTAAAATATCATCAGAGGCACCTGGGCGGGTCAGTCATTTAAGCATTTGATTCTTGATTTCAGCTCAGGTCATGATCTCAGGGTCTTGAGATGGAGCCCCACATGGGGCCCTGAGCTGACAGCACAGAGTCTGCTTGGGATTCTCTCTCTCCTTCCCTCCCTGCCCCTTCCCTGCTCATGCTCTCTCTCTCTCTCTCCCTTTCTCTCTCTCTGTCTCAAATAAATAAATAAATAAATAAATAAATAAATAAATAAATATTTTAAAAAATACGTGATCAAAGATATGGATCTTTCCACCAAAAAAAAAAAATGCATAGATACAATTTACAAATGTTTTCAGTGGATTTTAGAGTCACATCTCCATTCCCTAAGATCGGGCTCATTCTTTTACTGTCTTTCGACTCAGACACACCCTTTCTTGTGTTGGAATGGGGTAGCAGCTGGAGTGGCCATTATACTTCTCCCCTTCCATATCAGGCTAGCTTCTGAATGTCTTCTTCCATGCTGTCATTCTGCAGACAGACCCACTGATCCTTCTTATTTTAAGGGCTTGTGTGTCAATCACCGTGAGAAACATTACGGGGAAACAATAGCAGGGAGATGACAAAAATAACAACAGGGCAGTCCCAAAGCTTACCTCTTAAGGCCCGCATGCCCGCTGAGAAGGTTCTAGGAGCCCTGCCCTTCAATAGCTGCTGTCTGATTTTCTTCTTTCGAGTCGGATCTCTTCTGATTAACTTGTTGGTTGAATCCTTTCTCCTTTCTAGGAAAAATTCAGAGTGTTTGGAAAGATGTCATGGGAGTAGATTTATCTCAAGGAGGCAAATTGCGCCCTTGCGCTCCTGTGCACTGGGCGACCCACCCAAACGTAGGTACTTTCTCACTACACAGATTCCCTGCTCTTTTCCCTAAGAAATAGGTAAGTGTCATGAATTCCTTACAGAAGGAAGCCAATAGTTTTTAAGAACCTTGTAAAGGCATTGGAAAAGGGAATAGCGTTAAGGAGAGGGTTCATTCATTCAAAAATCAGTTAATGCTGATCTACTCAAAGTGAGAGATTGCAGAGGGAGAGTGCCCTGATGGTTAAAGAGAAAACTGCCCTTTTGGAGCTCACTACTAGGATTCTCATTGTTTTCCCATCTTTTCGGTCTTAACATGCTTCTCTCACCCAACTTCATTATGCTACAGTCCACATATTTCTTCAGCTTTAGGGGGTGATTTTGAGTTCTAAAAAAAAAGACGCTCACCACTCTGAATTTCATACCTTTCTCTCACTGTTTACACTCTTTTCCTCAATAACTCACCTGTCCAGGGTTGCCAGATTTAGCAATAAAAACAGTGAAGTCTGAATTTCAGAAAAACAGCAAGTGATCTTTTAGCATGTAACATTTGGAACATACTTATACTGAGAAATGTATCGTTGTTCATCTAATTCTGATTTAACTGGACGTCCTGATTTTTATCTTGCAACCCTACCATTATCCCAGCCCCTCTCTCCAAAATGTTGGCCCTCAAACTGAGTGACATCCACAGATTTAGACAGGATCTTCTTGATTTTATAAACCCAGTCACGGAGACATGCTAAACGCTCCGTAGGAAACCACTCCCTGCCAGGCAACACTTATTTGCTCCCTTCTGACATTGACCCTGTTAGCTGAATGGGACACTCCAGCCACTGCTAACCTCATACAATACGAGTCACATCTGGAGCATGTTTGTTTGGTTCCCCCCCTCACTGATTTGAATTTTTGATTTTTTTTTTTTTTCCTCGAGAAAACAAATCCTGTGGGCCTTGGCTGTCTGTCCCCTGTCCTGGGTCTGAGTGTGTCTTTTGTTTCTGTGACGAAACTAAATGAGGATCGTGTTGGTAATTATCAAGCACATATTCTCCAGCATCTGTGGTAACAAGGCAAGAAAGACTGAAGCCTACAAGTAACTTACACCTAAGTTTTGATCTTCTCTAAAAAGCAAAGAAGAAAACCAAAGGTGAACAACTGGTCTGAATGTCACTCCCATCGTTCCCCCTGCTCATAGTGTGGTAGGATCTAGAATGTATGAAGCCTCGTGAAACGGATTTTGGATTAGCTCCTCTCTGACTGAGAGTTGGCTGTTCTGAGCTCAGCAGATATCAGAGTATCATGAGATTGGGAAACACCCAATGTGTAATTTATTTGATGCAACACTTTTGTAGGTATACTATTATGCCAACTTTTAACCTCAACCTAACTGAATTGAATTATGTTATCACTAATACCCTAAATCAGCAATTTCTAAAGGAGTTTATATGTGCAGCTGCTTTAAAATGTGCTTACAGATTAGCAAAATGTCAGAGCCTACTTTCAAAGATAGCTGTCTCCTGGGACACCATTTATTCTCGATCGTGACTTTAATGAGATTACCTCCCACCGAAGCAAACTGGTTTTCTATAAAATTCTAAAGAGAAGTTATCCACAGAAAAAGCTATGATACTTCCAGTCAGTATGGCCACCTCTGAGACAGGTAATAGACGCTGAAACTTCTGTGACACCAACCTCCAGTGTTCATTGCCAAACTAATTACACAAGGAGGCCATCAGACTGAGGTGGTTCCAACACTTCAGCAGCCTGTGCAAGCAAACCCAAAACGAAACCTGTAAACGCTTCGAGGTTAAGAAATCAAAATCTAAGAACAACCAATCATAGACAACTAGGTTTTTCCCAAATAACGCAATGGCTGAAGCTGTAGCCAATTTAATCATTTCTTTGTTTTGTTTCTGCCTCTTTTCTTTAAAAGTCTAACCCCAGCAGGATGGAGGTTCCTCAAAAAATTAAAAATAGAACTACCTATGACCCATTAATTGCACTACTAAGGATTTATCCAAAGGATACAGGTATGCTATTTAGAAGGGGCACATGCACCCCAATGTTCATGGCAGCACTATCAACAATGGCCAATGGATGGAAAGAGCCCAAATGTCCATCGACGGATGAATGGGTAAAGAAGATGTGGTATATATACACAATGGAATATTACTCAGCAATCAAAAGGAATGAAGTCTTGCCATTTGCAACTACGTGGATGGAACTAGAGGGTATTATGCTAAGTGAAATTAGTCAGTCAGAGAAATACAAATATATGACTTCACTCATATGAGGACTTTAAGAGACAAAGCAGATGAACATAAGGGAAGGGAAGTAAAAATAACATAAAACAAGGAAGGGGACAAAGCATAAAAGACTCTTAAATACAGAGAACAAACTGAGGGTTGCTGGAAAGGTTGTGGGAGGGGGGATGCGCTGAATGGGTAAGGGGCATTAAGGAAGACACTTGTTGGGTTGAGCACTGGGTGTTATCCATGGGGGATGAAGCACTGGAACCTAGTCCTGAAATCATTATTGCACTAACTATATGCTAACTAACTTGAATATAAATTTAAAAATAAGTAAATAAAATAAAAAAAAATTAAATATATCCGCCTCCCCACCCCCCACAAAAAAAAAAAAAAAAAAAAAAAAAAAAAAAGTCTACCTCCAGGCTTCTGACAGTGGAGTGATCCTAACCATTTCAGGCCTGGAACTGCCCTATGTGAATCGGTTTTTGTTCCAACAAACTCTTAAAATGTTTACTATATCTCAGTGTATGTTTTAACACTATAAAGAAATCATTTATAAACCTGGAACTTGGGCGGACGGAGATTTGGATGGAGACCAGATGATTATTCCCCAAGAGCAGAATCTAAAATGGGACAGCCGCTCGTGCCATTGGTTCACAAACTCCACTTTTCACAGAAACAAAAAAGTGTTTCTGAAATCCGCCTGAGACTCCCTAGGGGGTCAAGGGAGAATGCAGAGAACTGGCAAACAGTATGTGAGCCTGTTCAGGCCCATCAGGAAATCAGAGTGCAGAGCCTACAGGGTAGCCCAAGGGAGCACTCTCGGGCCTGAGCCTTGAGGCCTCAGGACCTTGCTTTACAACCCTGGGGAAGACAAGCCCCCGCCTGCCTGTCCCATCGCCTGCGGGTCACATAGGTTACTACTCGGCGCACATCACATCGCCTTCGGTGTTTCCTGATTCAGGCCGGGCTGGGGGTCGTTCTGTACTGTTTTGATTATATCTGCCGGTTCTGATGAGCTCATTGCGTTGTTAATTAAATTTTTAGCTTATTTGAGTCTCCTTTTAATAGTTCACTTTTAACGGCGGCGAAGAGGACATAGCACCTCAGAGAATAGTGTCTGCCCCAGAGGTAACTCCACAGCCTTCCTTCCTGGGCTTCAAATCCCGTCCTCTTGCCAGGCCTTCCAGGGAACCCCAAAGGCACAAGTTAAAAATCTTCCTCCAGGTCGTTTAGGAAGAGCATGGATGAAATTACCCTTCTGAGGGGAAATGCAGATAGCCCTCCAGCCTCTGGGGAATTGCCAGACCAGAGAGGCCCAGAAGCTGTCACCCGGACCAAAGGTGAGGGCTCTCACCTCACGTATATTGTGTGTGTTAAAGTGCTTTTTCCACATTGTTTATCAATTGGGATACAATAACTCCCTAGGTGGTCTCTCTGGGCACAGTATAGGCCCTGAAAGGAATCTTTTCAGATGTGATCATCTATAGTCACCTATTCTCGTCCCTTTGTCTATGTAATGTTAATGTGGGATATGTTCCCCTGAACACTGGCTCTTTTAGGTGAATGAAAAACTCAGACAATGCCAGCTCTTTGTTTATTCTGTCTAGCCCAATCCCTTAAGGGTATCAACTCTGTTAAACTTTAAAAATTGTTTTGCCTAGGGGTGCCTGGGTGGCTCAGTTGATTCAGCATCCCACTTCCACACGGGTCATGATCTCACATTTGGTGAGTTCGAGCCCCGCATCGGGCTCTGTGCTGACAGCTCAGAGCCTGGAGCCTGCTTCGGATTCTGTGTCTCCCCCTCTCTGTTCATCCCCCCTCTCTCTTTCTCTCAAAAATAAATAAACATTAAAAAATTAAAAAAAAAATAGCTTTGCCTAGTTGTCAGTTTTTTTCTGTTTTTCCTTTTGGGTTTTGGTGGCTGGAAGTTTTAAATTTTCACGCAGTCAAATCTGCGTTTCTTATGAGGATATATTTCCACGTCAGAGTTTCTTGCACTTTTGCCTTCAAACAATCCATTATGAATACAAATTTTAAAATGTGCAGCTAAGCTTAAAAACTGTTTAGATAGATAGCTATAATAGTTCCGACCAGTACAGTGCCTCATGACGTTCAGCGGTACGATACTGGACTGACGCAGTCAGGTACGTGCTCATTTGGTCTCTGCCATATGCTAGCTCTGCATCCTCGATGCTCTGTTGGAAACCCTAGGAACCCTCCTTTTTCTCTTCTCTCCCTTTCCCGAAAAAGTCAGTCTTAAAGAAGTTACATAGAATTGAGCAAAGTGGACGTGAGCTTTAGGGCAGGGCTGTGGGATGGGAAATTGGCATGTTCCAGAGGTGATGTCAGAGCTCAAGTGAAGTGACAAGGACAAATATCTACCTTCACTCTAGACTTTATGACTATTGGCCTGTGGTCCACAGGTGGGGCAGAACATTTCATATTCTTACCAAGAAGTTAACTATTTAATAAGAAGTCTCAGTTAGGATGCTATCAGTTATAAGGGATAATAACAAGTTAAAATGGCTTAAGCAAAAACAAAACAAAACAAACAAACAAACAAACAAACAACTACTGGAAGGCTCTTGGGGTCTCTCACAGAATCTAAGGAGGAGGTGAATGACCAAGTCATAAGGAGGGCCAGAATGCAGCAGAGAGAACACCCTGGAACAACTCAATTCAGGAACTTAAATGTCCCCAGGATGTTCCCTATGGCTTTCACTTCTGTTTTTTGTGTTTTTTCTTTCTCTAGAATGGTGTTCTTCACAGTGTAAGAGAAAATGACTGCCAATGGTTTCAAGATTTTACCTGCAACACATATGACTATAGGAGAGAAACTGCCTTGATTTCCAGTGTTTCCAGGTCCAAAAATCCCAGTAAACGAACTCATTGGCCAAGCTTAGGCGCCTAGTCATGGTGGCTCCTGGATCCTTGGATGAAAGTGAGATCCCTGAGGGAGTATTTGAAGGATTTCCCAGAATAGCGCCTGGTGGTTCAGTCAGTTAAGCATCTGACTCTTGGTTTCAGCTCGGGTCATGATCTCCTGGTTTCATGAGTTTGAGCCCTGAGTCGGGCTCTGTGCTGACAGCATAGAGTCTGCTTGGAAGCCTCTCTCTTTCCTTCTCTCTCTGCCCCTCCCCCACTCACACTCTCTGTCCCTTTCAAAATGAATAAACTTAAAAAAAAAAAAAAAAAAAGGAATTGGGATGCTATGTATAACCCCTGAGTATCTAGTAGGCAGACCGACCTACTTACCTCCATCTCTTAAGGGTATAGGTGAGCAGTTCTGCTTTAAACTCATCCTGACTTAGCAGTGTTCTCTACAATAATTCTACATTCACCTCTGATGGTGAACTCAAGAGAATGACATTTATAAGAAGTGAGATCTTCTCAGTATGTTGCCTTCTGTATTACATGGACTCTGTAAGCGAGTGTCAAAAGTGGGATGTCAAAGTCTAAGTATATTTTTAATGAATACATTTGACCAGTTCCTTCCAAAAAGATTGTAGCTCACTGTATTCCCATAAACAAAGTGTCAGAAATGGCATTTCCCTATAAACTTATGGGCATTGGACATCATTAATTTTTTAATATTCATCAATCTGCTAGGTAACAAATGGCATATTGTTTTATTTTGCATTTTCCTGACTACTAATAGGACTGCATAACTTCTGTTATTGTTATCTACCTTCCTTTATTGTCAAATTGCCCATTCCTATATTTTTCCTATTTTTCTCTTATTTGCTCATTTTCCAACTTGTAGGAGTTTTGTGTGAAGATAGTAATTTAACCTTTTGCATTTTAATTTTTTTTTACTGTATTTAATATTAATCTCTATTTGTCACATGTCACTGATTTTTTTTTTTTTTTTACCCCTCATTTGTATCAGCTTTGTTTATGGTGCTTCTTACACAGAAACAACGTAGATATATGATCGTATAATTAAACGATATATTAATCATTTCCTTTATGGATGCTTATTTTCCTGACTTACTTAAGGAAGTTTTTCTACCCATCCCAATCTGGTGGATCTACACATTTCCTAACTTTTCTTCTACTGGTTTTGATTTCTGCAATATAGTCCAAGTGGATTTGGTTTTGTATATGATGCAGCAGTCTAACTTTTAGCTAGAAGGCCAGTGTTCAGGATATAGAAAAATAAGTAAATGCCAACCCTTTCAAACATAACCTCAGAGGAGTACACATCTGATGTTCACCTTGGATTTTTTCCTATGCACATATAATTCTTTGAGATGTGTTTGTATATATGTACACACACATATGCACACACAAATAAATTTATTTTACTTATTTACCTTATTCTCCTTCAGTTTGCTTTCTTTGCTTAAAATTCTGGGAAGGAACTCCAAACCAGTGGTCTGTGGCTCTAGCTCATTCTTTCAGAAGACACAATAGCATGCTACCTTAAGAATTGACCAACCGGATGCATTAAGGCATAACCAACTAATTAACTGCTCCCAGCTGAAGTCCCCAGGGTAAAATCTTCAGCTGCCCAACCTCTCCAAGTCCTGCTCTGAATAGTCAAACCTCCACAAAGCTCTGTGACTGACTGCCCTCTCGATTCTTCTTGGACAGAGTCACAGTATCCACCTCCGTCTTCAAAAAGGGTAACTTTCTCCTGTGCCACCTTCAATCAGCCTGCTCCACAGATGCTCCACATTCTGAGCTAGCTTTCTTCCTAATCCATTGTGGGTCTGGCTTCTCCATTTAATATTCTGCATGGAAAAGGAGCAGGGAAAGTACCATTATTCTCCTGCTGACCCTGTTTTAAAAAAAAAAAAATGTGTATTTAGTTACTGAGAGAGAGAGAGAGAGAAGGTGGGGCAGAGAGAGAGGGGGAGAGAGAATCCCAATTAGGCTCCACGTTGTCAACGCAGAGCCCGACTCGGGGCTCTATTTCACCACTGGGAGATCACGTGAGCCAGTATCAACAGTCAGATGCTCAACTGACTGAGCCACCCAGGCCCCCCTGCTGCTGACCCTTTTGATACTTTTTAATCTATGGTGGGTATAGTTAAAAAGAACTGAAGACTACTGCAATATTTATTGATCGCTCATCCATCTTTGATTCCATAGGCAGGTACCACTTAGCCAAGCCATATGATTTTGATACTGATTCAGGTTTTTTTTTTTATCTTCCCTCGGAGCTTCCGCTGCGGCAGCATCTCAATCAGGGTTCATTTATTCCTCAAATATGTATCGATGCCACAATTTACCAAACACAGGGTCAAGTGCTGTGGATAGACTGGTAAGCAAAATAGTCACAATACTGGGGAGTTACGGACTTCCTCCGAGCAAATTCTAATCTTGGATGTCATTAAGAACATTCCTCACCCTCCATATTCCTCTGAAGCATCTATTCAAATGTCTGATGCAGATTTAGCCTTCCTTACGTGCTCTCGCCATAAAACAAAAGGTCAGCATCTTTTGCTGTCTAGAAGAGAAGGTGTTTTATGCCGTAGGTACCACCGTGATACTTCTCAAGCAACAAATAGTTTCGCATCTTTTTAGCAACAAGAAAAATGTTGTTGCTATGAGTTAATGATCACCTAGTTTTCAAGAAATAGTTATCGAGCCCAGATTATAAAAGAAAGACACACCATGATCTAGTTTTAAGGTCAAGATGCAGAGGTTGTCACCGGAATCTACCCGCAAAACCAAGAGCACGCTGTATACACTGTATATTAGCCAACTTGACAATAAATTATATTTTAAAAAAAGATAAAAAATAAATAAAATAACCATTTTGCTCCCTGCTGAAAACCTCCCCCCTCCCTCCTTAGCCTTTTGTTTGGGGAACCCGGGATCAACTTGAGAATGACTAATCTACAATTCCTGTCAAAACCAGGTAGGTCCTGTATTTCCCTTTAGACCGCCCCCCCCCCAACCCGCACCCGCTTCCTGGGGGATGGGGGGATGGGGGGATGGGGGGGCGGGGGCGTGGATTACCCTTTCTGAAGGCCATAGCCTGCTTCAGCCTCCTTTGCTCAGCAAAGCATTAAAGCTATCGTTCCTCTTTATCCCAAACTTTGCCTGTCTTCACGTTATATTTTGCGTCTGAAGCACTGAGGCATGTTTTTGACAATAGTGGGTGATATGTGTACAAGTCAGGAGTGTGGGAGTTTGATATGGGGAAGGCCATTATTCGTCCTGCATTATTTACATCTTCACAGATTTTTTTAACCTTTGAGCGAGCTCATTAGTAGAGAGGTCAAATTTTGCTTAAAATAAGCTTGAAAACTTATCTCTAGAGCAAAAATAGAAGCAGAACACAAACAATGCAAACTACTTGGAGGCAGCATGTGCACACAACAGACCAAAGGCTTATAAGAAATGAAGATGGTAAGTTTCCAACTCTTGCTTGGTGTCTACAGGCAAAGCAAGAGTGTCTGGGTTCATCGGAGCAGGGCATCCAACTTAAATTTGCTACCTTTGGTGCTTTGATGCCAAAACTCTGCTGAGTGAACTGGTGAGTGGTTTGGGTCCAAAATTATCGTACTGACACAATTTCTTATACGTATTTAGTGTGTTTGGGTGAAATTGTTCTTTATACTGTTGAAAAGAAAGCGACAACAACATGGAGTCACTTAGGTCAAGTCATCAAACTGGGGTTTAATACTTAACCTAGTGGCAATTCCACCTTCCTCAGACATGTAGTCTTGACCTATCAATCAGGAAATTTCTAAGCAGCACCAATGAGGTCACATGGGCCCTCTCCATCCCTCCTCCCACCATAGGAAGATGAGGTAACCCACCTAATAAGACCCCTGCCTTTCCCCCTAAGGGAATGTGACTTTGCTGGAAACAATCTTTTCTTTTGCTAATAACTTCTTGCCCCACCCTCCTTCTGCAAAAACCTTCCATTGTACACAACTCCTAGGAGCCTCTCCCTACTTGCCTCTGGTTCATGAATCGCCTAAAAAAGCCAATTAGATCTACTGGGTTGAATTTTGTTTTTTGACAATACTGGGGATAAAACGTTTCCCAGTAATCATGACTTTTGAAGAGTTTTATTGCTGAAGAGACATTACCTGAATGTTCATTTTGTGAGTTACATCTGTTAGCATATTCTATAGACAAAACCCAAGGACTCAGCTGGGGGCTTAAAAAACAGAACAAAATAACTGAACAAAACAGACATAAATCCTTGCCTCTAAGGAGCTCATATTCTTCACAATCTACACAGATGATAATTTTGTTCACAGGTCATTTCTTTCAGCTCAGAAGGTGCATTTTGTCCCTGCTATATAGTCCTATCACAACATAGTTCTCCTAAATCCCCAAGAGAGCACAGTTATGCCATTAAAGGTTTGTTTGCTTAGAGGGTTACCATAGCCTCTGAACTCTTCTATCATGATCAGCTCTTAAATGCTTCTTGATCTAGGTCAGAGATAGGCATAGTATTGTCAAGACCCAAGTCCATTACCTCCTGCTTTGTAAATAAAGTTTTATTGGAACACAGCCATGCCCATATTGTCTATGGTTGCTTCTGTGCAGAGATAAGAAATTGGGACAAACGTCTTCTAGTTCACAAAGTCAAAAATATATACTATCAAGCTCTTTATAAAAAAATTGCCTATTATCACTGATCTAGATTTCTGTGGCTTCAAGTAGAGTATTGAACATTTGACCAGATCTAAAGAAGCATCTTAAGAGATGTGGCCTTGGTTACAGATACTTTTATAGCTCTCCCACAAAGGAAATAACAGACAGAACCTCAGAAAAATAGATCTTCACTTTCTAATTTTCATCATAATACTAGCATACCCATTGCCCTGTGCTTAATGAGTGTAACTCTTAATATGCAAATCTGTCTGTCACTGCTTTGCTTCAAACTCCTGCACGACACCTCCCTTATTCTTTGGATAAGATTAATGTTTTTAAAGGCAAGTTAAAAGACGCCTCAGGCTCTGACCTTACATACCCTTCCCGCCTTATCTTTGGTCTCTCTACTTACATTCTTCCAACTAAGACCACAGGGTTCTGCTTTGAGCACACCTCTCTGTCTCCTTTGTAAATTCACTTCCTTAGTCTACAGAGCAAGTCTAACACCCTCAGATCCCACCCAGCCTAATTCCTACTCCTCCTTAGACTTCTGACTAAAGCCCTTGCTGAAGGAAAGGCTTCTTTGATTGTCCCATCAATTAGGTTCACTTTCCTAGGTCCTGTATTTTTCTTTCACAGCAATCTTCAGAGTGGCAAATAGGAACTTATTTTCACTACTTCTTAATTTCAGTCTTTCTACCAGATTCAGTCAAGTGTGCGACAGGTCTTTTTTGTTTGTGGATGTACCTCCAATGCTTAGCCATTAACTCATTAGTCAATCAAATTTGTGGAATGAGTTTATGAATACGATAGAACACATGCAGCAGACATTTAGCAGTGAACTTGTTCTTAGCTCCCATTGGGAGAGTCAGATGAAGAATGTACTACCCTAGAGGTGCCTTGGTGGTTCAGTTGGTTGAGTGTCTGACTTCAGTTCAGGTGAGATCTCTTAGTTCATGAGTTCAAGCCCTGCATTGGGCTCTCTGCTGTCAGCGCAGAGCCCGCTTTGGATCCTCTGTCCCCCACTCTCTCTGCCCCAACCCCACTCATGCCCTCTCTCAAAAATAAACATTAAAAAAAAAAGAGAGTGCACTGTCCAAAACATGTTTCCTTGAATATTTTATAAAATTATGTAAACCTATTCTATATTATAAATTGATAAGCTTATCAGCGTTTAACACCAATAATTTTTTTTTCCTTTGATGGTATCCTTTTTTTTTTTTTTTAAAGTTAGCAAAAGTTGGTTCCCCTGGGTGGTTCATGGTTCAGTTGATTAAGTTTCCAACTTCAGCTCAGGTCTTGATCTCATGGTTCACAAGTTCGAGCCCCGCGTTGGGCTCTGTGCTGACATCTCAGAGCCTGGAGCCCACTTCAGATTCTGTGTCTCCCCCTCTCTCCTCCCCTCCCCTGCTTGCGCTCCGTCTCTTTCTCTCAAAAATAAAATAAAGTTACCAAAAGCAATGCACTTTGCTTCTCTTTTTCCTGGATGCCAAAAAGCTCAAAAGTAAATGTATTGCTTATTTACAGGAATGTTCTCCAAACCCAGATTCCTGGTAAAAATTCTTCCTACTTTCTGTACACGGCTTATTAAGCCTTTTATTTATTATTTTTAAAAATGTGTTAAATATTTGCTTCATGTCAAGTTGCCTCGACTTTGCATAATTATATCTTGATCCCATTGAAGACTCATAATGTAATGTTCCTCGTTGGAGTAAATTTAGAAAACTACATAAACAACACCTCTTCAGCCGTATCTTAGCAATTGGTAAGGGTGGAAACTACATTGGGACTTAGGAGGTTCTAAGTGTCCTGATGGAAATTATGTGACTAGTTTGGGCTGGAGAAGAGGGGCTGGGGAGGAACCATGTTCTTAAAGTCATTTTTTTTTTTTTTTTTTTAAGGCAGCAAAATAAACTGGAGTAGGTTATCCACTGCTCATGAAATTCAAACAGCATATTAATACAGTGCAGGGGCACCTGGGCAAAACTTGGCTTCCTGTGCTGTAAGTGTGGGCTGCAGCCTAACATGCACACAGTCTGAAAATGAGGACCCCCTGCTTCTCTGACAGGCTGATTTTCAGGTCACTTCTCCTGCCTAAGTAGAGTGGGGGACAGGGGGCAGGAGGTGACTTAAAAGAGCTGATCTGTTTAGGAGTTGGGGGGGAACTTAATCATAAGTTTGCACTTTCTTCAGATGGTTAAACAATGAGTGTTTATGAAATCAAGAAAAATGTGTCCTGCCCCCCTCACCACCACCCCAGAAGTTTCCTTTTCAAAGACGTCTCTGTGTGCACTCTGGCTAATTTAAAAAGAGCCTCATTGGGTGCTTATTTTTTTTTTTGCACATATATTGCCAAAGTAGTTCCTGTTTTGGTTTTAATGTGTTCCTTCTTTTTAGTGAGATGAAAGAGAACTTTCTTTAAAAAAAAGACTTGTCTGCTGATCATGTTTGTTAGAATGATCCTAAATAAAGCTTCTGTTAAGAGTTTAACTGTTTAGCTAAATCCTCTGGGCTAAATTATCTGGCAGATTTTTGTCCTTAGTTGGACTATGTACCTACAGTGCTCTTATTACCCTCTTTCTAACCTGAAATTTCTGCCTCTCCCAGGACTTCTCTGAAGCGAATGTCTTCAGGAAGGAGTTTTTTCTCTCAATCCAGTCGACTTATTTTTTTTGCATAAAGATACAAGCGCTCTTGACTCATAGTCCCTACCCCCTAAATATGGTACAGGCAGCTTGCTTCTACAAGGCAGAAAGCCATGAAAAGAACCATTCCTGGAGTGCATTAATGCTGAGTCTCTCACTAGTGTTTTACAGCTTGAAATCGACTCATGTGGTAACCAGGGAGGTCAGACATGAAAAACGACACGGTGATCATTCCTTGAGTTTGAAGGTCAGCATCACAGTCAACACTCAAATTGGTTTCCAGAAGACGGAAATGTTTTCCTACATTGTGCTGGGTGAAAAGATTTAAAGGAGAGGCCTCCACTACAAACTCTGCAAATAGGGAATGTTTTCAACCCATGCATTAATGCCAATAAAGGATCCTTTGCTTTCACCTTCAATTAATTCAACTAAATCAAACGATAAATATTATCTAAGCTGAAGATTGCTTCTGCTTCATTTAGGGAAAACAAATATTTAGAAAACAAGATACAAACACAAGATAATGAGAAGCCTCTTACCTATGCTATCTGCTTTGGAAAATCATGCAATTTGACATGTAAATCTTAACCTTTCCCCACCCTACCCCCCCCCCCCCCCCCCACACACACACACACACACATCCGCCGCAGCAGACTTCTTGGCTAGAATAGTCTTTTTAGGAATTTGGATCAGTCTAACTTGCTATACACCATAAATGAGTACATTCTAAGTTCTATTTTCCAATGGGATTTTGATCCTTTAATTCAAGCTGAAGTATACCCAAATCCATGATAGTTTTCACAATCGTGTTGAACATCTATATTTAGGACCTCCATATTTATTTGTTTATTGCACTTCCTTTCACCATTTGAATGTTCCTTTATTTTAGTTCACTATCGTGTTAAATAAATGATATGACATCACTCGGTGGCTGTAAATGCTAATCTACTTTGAGATTTTGAATTCGAGTCCCTTGAAAAGGTCAATTGGCTGCTTGTCTTAGAAATGAAAATAAAACCATGGACTATGCCAACATTTGGCTAGATGATTATTCTACCAAGCTTCCTGAGTATTATCTTCTCTCTTGAGAGTAACATGGACATCATTATCTGCTCTAGCTTGCCTAATGTCTCAGAAGCTGGGAAAAAAGCACTTTCCCCAGACTATAGAACTTGAGGGAAGCAAATAACAACACACTTAAAACTTACTTCATACTTCAAGGCCACTTTTATATATTAAATTAGTATGATAGCTTTTTTTTCTTTTAAAAGACAAGATTTCGAACTTGAGATAATACATTCCCAGATAAAAATTTCATTGGTTTTAAGTTACAGAATTTTGCCACTATGTTCTAAAAGCAGTTTTTTCTGAAACATTAGTGTTTCAGATGTGTCTAGGTGGCCTGGCCTAACCCCTGGAGTTTCTTTCTTTTTTTTTTTTTTTTTAAGTTTATTTATTTATGTTTGAGAGAGAGTGAGCGACAGAGGGACAGAGAGAGAGGGAGAATCCCAAGCAGCAGCTGAGCTTTCAGCGGGTTTGATCCCATGACCCGAGCCAAAATCAAGAGTCAGATGTTCAACCGACTGAGCTGCCCGGGCACTCCCAGAGTTTCTGATTTAGTGCATCTAGAGCCAAAAGTTTGCATTTCTGTCCATTTCCGGGGGTGATGCTGGGGTGAAAATCGCTGAGAAGTCCCAGTCTGCTGTCTAATTAGTCTGAAGGGAAGGAGAGATCCATTGTTCCCTATTCAGAAAGTTAAAACATGCTAGAGGCCGGGATCACAACTTGTTAAGAACTTTGTAATGACTCTTTAAAGTTCACAATTTTCCATACTTGATTCTTATCATCTGTCACTTTCTCTGGACTACTGTTAAGCTTTTAAAACTGAACTAGGTCTTTGGCAGCTGGGGAGATAGATGCAGAGAAACATCCCATAAGCCTGAACACTGGCGGAGACAGTATATGGTGGTAACTTCACAAAGAGCAAAGTAAATGGAATCCTAGGGTTCTGCTAAAAGGAAAGAGACAAGGTCAGGGACGGAGGCCTGGCTTTGAGAAGTGGCCCTGGTACTTAGCTAGAGAAGGTTCAAGGAGAGTTCCTCCAGGGCAAGTGATCAAATTCCAAAGCACTGCTGAGATAAACACACAACCTTATCCTTCTAGCCGCCCTTCTTCCTCTTCCACCTGATGCCCGGGCTCCCCTCAGTTGCTGGGGAAGGGGGACTGTGGGGTTGACCCCTCCCTGATTCCTCCTGCCAGTTTAGGCCAAAGCAGAAGTGAGGAGCTTCAACAGTTTAACATAGAAGGCATTTTTGCTGCTTTCTCTTATCAGCCCCTAGGGATACTTTTCATTCCAGCGAAATTATTTTATTTGGCAGATTAATGTTTTAATATGTTCTTTGATTCATTTTTCAGTGAGCCCTTTAATGAATGTAGCTGTGTTTTCCTGGGTTATGTCAGCCATGAGAGGTCTCCTTAGCTGTCTTGAGTTTTTTCTTTTTTCTTTTCCTTTCTACTGTCTCTACTCATCTCTAAATGGTCTTCTAACTTTATAGGGTTTGATTTCTCACAGTCCCTTTTAGAAAAGGTAGTATCGGGGCGCTTGGGTGGCTCAGTAGGCTGAGCGTCCCAACTCTGGATCTCGGCTCAGGTCATAGCCTCAGGGTTCGTGGGATCAAGCCCCACGTTGGGCTCCACGCTAACAGCTCAGAGCCTACTCGGGATTCTTTCTCTACACCCTCTTTCCCCCCCACCCCCCAAATAAATAAACTTAAAAAAAAAAAAAAGGTAGTATCAGGAGCATGTTTCCAAGTTTTGGAGTTTATGACTTGAGAGTTCGAATCTGGTTGCAAGACCCTGGGAAAATTATTTATTTTCTTTAGGACTGAAACCTCATATGTTTCACTGTTAATTATACAGACCTAGTGGTGTTTCTTGGAGAATTATTTGGGAATTATTCTTGGGAATTATTTGGGAAGCTCACAGTGTGAGTTTCACAGTGATACATGACCATCGCTATTGCTGCTGGTAAGCCTGGTAAGCAACACTTTAATCCCCCTTTTTTTTTTTTCCGATTCTCTATGATCTGGATTGCTTTAACAAGAAGAAACAAGGTTAGTCCCAAATCTGTATGTGTCACCCTTGGATTTCTAGTTCTCTTCTGTTTTCGGAACCCCAGTAGATCCAAACCTTAGTACAAATGCCTTAGTGTGTGTCCTGGGACTCAAACCTCAGCAAAGCAAGGCAGGTCGCCAGGTGGGGAGGCTGCTAAAAGTGGTCTCCTTCCTGTGGGTCACCAAAACAAGAATAAATAAAAGCCATAGGTCTCTGTTGAAGAGATAAGCCCACGTGCAAGCTAAATTATTTAAAGATTTAAGTAACAATTGGAGACAAAAACAGAGAGGTCACTTCAACATTACCGTTTTCCAATCCGTCATCCTCGGGGCTCTCCAAAAAATAAATCTGGTCCTATCACTTCCCTGTCAAAAATATCCCACCTCTGAACATCCTATGCACCCCTAGCCACCAGTTTTTTCGCTACTATTTATCTTCCTTGTGTTGGTTTCAGTCTTGAAAAGACTCCAAGTTCAGACCCCTCCTTTTCTTCCTTCCAAAGAGAACTAATTATGGGCCAATTTAACTGGTTTAGCAGAGATTATTCACTTTGGGGGCTTCCTTTTCTCTTTCTGAACCCAAACACCTGTGAAAATAAGTGCCTTGTCTCTATCTGCTGTTAACACTGGAGAGAACTCTTCTAGTGTACCCTGAACTTTTTGGTTAAGCTGAGTTTTCTAAAGCAAGCGGCACTGACACGTAGCACTCTATCTGGAAGTAAGTTCACGATAAGTACAACTTTAGTGAACGCAGCCAGCTGACAGGCAACAAGGAAGCCATCTCCAACTCAGCCTGGAAGTCTGGGTCTAAAGGTGCCTTCAGGGGAGGGAAGGTCCAGATGGATAACAAGACCTTTGCTAGGTGACATTACTATATACAAGGGGGAGGTGGGCAAAGTCCTTCCAGACAAACTTTCGAACTGCAATACAGCCATTGAAAAAATTCTGGGACTTTCCCAGCAATAATCCAGAAATCCTGGATTTCATAAATAAATTGAGAGACTGGAGCATTGGAAGGACACGTGAGAAACTTCGGGATACAATGGCAGTATGAGAGAGTGGCACATAAGCAAATGACACAATGGCTAACCTGATGTAAACATACTGAAACATGTCTACACAGCATAAGGGGAAACAAAGCAAAAAACCTTAAATGGGGGCAATGTGGACAATACCACAATATTCCTGAGCAACATATCTAAGTTACTTTGGTCTCCATTTGTCTACCCTAAAACAATGTTTATTTATAAAAGCAATTTATGCAATAATCTAACACGGCAACCAGGAAAAAAGTGCCACGGACTTTATTTATCTTGTCTCCTCAAATATTCACTGTCCAATTTTTAGCCGCAAAAATTCTCTGTATATTATTTTGCACCCGGAAAGTCGCAAGTAATGGTTCTGATTTGCCTCATTTGAATTTTGATATGTCTATTTAACATCATTCAAAAACATATACTATGCATTGGGTGTTAGGCATTGAGGGTATAATAGTGAGTTACGTAAGATGCTTGCCCTCAAAGAATTTACAGTCTAGAAAGAAAAAGAGACCAGTGCACATAGTAAATCTAGTATGTTTGATAAGTGTCAGAGCCAGGGGAAGGGAAAGCAGAATACTGCAGATGTTTACGCAAGTGCAGAGGATCATGGAGGGCTTCTTGGAGGATGAGCAAAAAATCAGCTTTTTGGGGGGAAGGGGAATTGGAGAAGGTATCTCAGGCCATGGGACTGGCATATAAAATGAATAGCATACTAGCTTAATTTAGTGTCATCGTCTTCATAGATTTAACAGTTTAGATGAGTTCCCAAATGTAGGGCCATGACACGCAAAAAGTGGCATTGAGTGACTTTAAATTTATTCAATTACAAAGACCCTGCTTTATTCTAATATGGATACCTTTCCCACTCTGGGGATGTTAAAATACCATCCGTTTCCCAATACGATCATGACAGCAGATGGCAATGGGATTAAAAAAAATCTTTGGCAAAATAAAAGATTTTCAACATTGTGTGCATCCTTAATTTTTACTAGTCTATGAAACAGACAAAGGAGTTCCCCTGCCCTATGTAAATGTTTCTTTTTTTCTTTTTCTCTTTTTGGTTAGTCCAGAGCAAACTGTTCTAGTAACAGTTAAGCTGAGGGATGGGAATATAAATCCCCAGCCCTTTGAAACTCTAGTTTGTTGTCCAATAGTTACCTCTATAGAAAGTACTTTCTGAACTCCTAAGCACTCTTTCCAAAGACCTGACAATCTGTGCTTTTACTTGCAAACTTATTTTGAAAAGCAGTTTCATTTTCTAGATTTGTTTTGATAGAATTCCTAAGTGCTGGTTGTGTGTGTGTGTGTGTGTGTGTGTGTGTGTGTGTGTTTCGTGCTTTGATTTAAATTTTTCTAGGTTTTGGATATAAATTTGATATTATCAAATTGCCTGATGACAATTTAAGCCAGCTAATATTTATATATTATGTACAAATTATATATATGTATATATTTGGAGGCTTATTTAATGCCAGAGATAGTGCTAAATAGTTTCTACAGTTATTCTAGTCAGTCCTCACAACAACCTTTCAGTTTCTGAAGAAAATATTATGCAGAAAGTCTAAGTAACTTGCCTCTTACACACAGCTGAAAGAGATGGGTGTGTAAATACAGTTGACCACCAACAAGGCTTCGAGCTGTGTGGGTCCACTTACATGCGGACTTTTTGATCAATGCCACACTAGATTATAAATGTATTTTATTTTCTTAGCTTTACCTTATTATAAGAATACAGTATATAATACATATAACATACAAAATACCTGTTAGTTGACTTTATGTTATTGGTTAGGCTGCTGCTCAATAGTAAGTTATGAGGAGTTAAGTTTTGGGGAGTCCGAAATAATACATGGATTTGACTGCTTCTGGTCCCCTGCCCTTCATCCCTGCATTTTTCAAGGGTCAGCTGGAGTTGAGACTGCCCTATAGTTTAGCCTAACAGAAAAATAAGAAAGTGCCTTTATAATTCAAAAGCTGTTGAGAAACACCAGCTTGTCTTTTAGATGGGAAGAGCCTGACTAAACCTCTGGAAAAATATTACTAAACATATATATGTCCAGAATTGAAAACTGTTGGTAATTAACATGGTGCACTATCTAAAGCTTGCATTTAGGGCCAATGTTTATTTCCAGTTCTTTCCCCGAGTTCTCTCCCTAGATTCCCCCAACGACTAATTTCTTAAATCCATGTCTCTTAAAAGAATGATTTAAAGTGGGAAACATACACATACAATAAAAAAGTGTGGGGGTGAGTTTAACTTTCTGGTAACCCTACCTAACTGACTTTAAAAAGTTTTCAGGAGGGGCGCCTGGGTGGCACAGTCGGTTAAGCGTCCGACTTCAGCCAGGTCACGATCTCGCGGTCCGTGAGTTCGAGCCCCGCGTCAGGCTCTGGGCTGATGGCTCGGAGCCTGGAGCCTGTTTCCGATTCTGTGTCTCCCTCTCTCTCTGCCCCTCCCCCATTCATGCTCTGTCTCTCTCTCTGTCCCAAAAATAAATAAAAAACGTTGAAAAAAAAAAAAAAAAAAAAAGTTTTCAGGAGTCCAGCCACTGTCTGGGAAGGCAGTAAAAGTGGAAAGAACAAGGACTTGAGAGACAAGTCTGAGTTCAAATCCTAGCATTTTGTTAACTTCATTACTTGTTTTGCAGAGGAGTCAACTGAAGCTCCGATTATCAGGAGTCCCAAGTTGGAGACCAGGCTTCATTTGATTTCTCATCTAATGCTGGAATGACTGATAAAGTGAGGAAAATGAACACCGCAGATGATTAAGGGTGGGTGGGGTTAGGAGGGCTATCAGAAGATCTTGTGCTAGGGCTATGGTGATTTTAAGCATTTACCTTGGGGGTACCTGGGTGGCTCAGTCGGTTAAGCATCCGACTTCGGCTCAGGTCATGATCTCATGGTCCCTGAGTTCAAGCCCCTTGCCGGGCTCTGTGCAGACAGCTCAGAATCTGTTTTGGATTCTGTGTCTCCCTCTCTCTGTGACCCTCCCCCGTTCATGCTCTGTCTCAATAATAAATAAACATTAAAAAAAAAAAAAAAGAATTTACTTCAGTTTTCCTATTTCCTTTTGAGTAGTAAGAGGTTTCATGTCCTCAGTGAATTACCGTGACGTTTGTTTTTAAACAAAGTTCTCTCCAAAAAGTCCTAGAATGGAACAGATGTACCTTATTTGCCATTATTTTTGATGCATTTATCCAAAGAAAAGATGTTCACAAAAGTTAATGCTTTTAACAATACTATCTTTAAAGTATTTAGCTTAGTTTAACTACCTAATTATTGTGTATGAATTTAAAACCTAGCAGTTTTTCCAAACCCAGTTTTACATGTTTCATTTAAACAATAAAACGTTTTCTCCTTCAGCTTTATACAAGTTCTACTTTTGCTACATTTCTATACCCTTTGGCTAGTACTTAAAACACACACACACACACACACACACACCTCAAAGTGGTGTGTTTTGCAATACTGATGACCAACTAAACTCAGGATATTTATTTCCATCTGGTAGAGTTCAACTTCTGCCTCTTGTTTGCTTTCTCCATCTGTCCGACTCACCATCTTTTTTTTTTTTTCCCTCTCCTCCTTACTGGAGTCAGAGTTAACCCTCTCTTAGGCTTAATCGTTTTAGCAGGCTCAAGCCTTAGCACAAGTCTTTTTCTCTAGTTTTGGAAGTAGGGTTTCCAGTAAACTCAAATGTCTAAGCCTAATACTTCCCTAAGCTTCAAATTTAATCTTTATTTTCTTCTGTTTTTATAAAGAGCAAGGGCCAGAGAGCTATTTGGACCAGAAAAAAAAGGAAAACAATCTTTGGTTAAGGTATAAACGGTGTAAATGCATTACACAAATGTGTGTTTCCAGTACAGCCTTAACTTTACGGGATCCGCGTTACTACATTATCTTCAGAAACAGGCTTTCCTACCAGCACGACGCTCGATTCAGTAAGGTCTCCACTCCTCTCTCGTTTGACTCCTGAAATTACTGAAACAGCAACCACAAAAGGCTTACTAACCTTCTATTTATTTTGCAATTAAACTTTTACAAAGACACCCCCGCTCCTCCCGAGGGTGAAGCTGAAACGGTTCCCTGACGTAGGCAGCACGTCTACTAGGAGACCCCCCCCCCCCCCCCCGGCCCCCCGACTCCCTAGAGCTGCAGAAAGACCTTCAATAGTAGCCCTTTCGTTCCACTTTCTCCGTATCCCCGCTGCACGCCCCCGCACACTTTCAGCACCGGCACCCGAACCCCGCTGCTCGGCAAGAACCTCCCGCTTGGGCAACCAGCCTCTTAGGAGCGGGGACGAGATTGAAACACCCAGCGCGCGAGGGGACAGGCACCTCGGACTTGCAGCCGGATCTGCGCGCGCGGACGCCAAGAAGGCTTTTATCTGCCCGGCACTGAGACTCCCCGCCAGCGAGCCCAGGCAGCTCACTCTCGCAGAGGATGCGCTGGCGCTGGGCCCGGAGTAGCTGAACCGGGAAGGAGGAGCTAGGGCTGGGGGCGGAGCTTTCACACGCGCACCCTCGCTCGGCTCCGTCCCTTGGCCACAGCCCGCCGGTCCCGGGCCGCCGCTCCGGAGTTTATTTGTTTACAAGCGGATTACGTCAGCTCCTCCCTCTCTTCCCCGTCTCCGCATCCACCCCCTAGCCCCCTTTTCCCGCCCCCTCCGGCTCCGAATCTGCTGCGTCACAATGGTGCGATCTCCGGATTGGCTGAAGTCGGCCGTCATGCTCCAGGTACGCCACTTCCTTTCCGCCGCGCTATAAAAGCTACTGCACGGCTCCTGCATCTCTTCGCCGCTCCGAGCTGGAAATGCAACTGTTAGGAGCTTCGGAGGCTGCGGAGCTGGACGCGGAGGCGGCTGGGGAAGTCCGAGCGATGTGACCAGGCCGCCGTCGCTCGTCTCTTCCTCTCGCCTGCCGCCTCCTGTCGTGAAAATAACTTTTTTACTATAAAGGAGAAAAAAAGTAGCTGTCCGCCCCTCCCGCCCTCTCTTCCTCTCAGCCCTCTGACCTGCGAGGGAGCCCGGGGTGGCCGCTCCGTCGTCGGGGCCGCGCCGCCGAGCCCCGGCCGCCCCGGGCCGCCCCCGCCCGCCGCCCCCATGCATCCCTTCTACACCCGGGCCGCCACCATGATAGGCGAGATCGCCGCCGCCGTGTCCTTCATCTCCAAGTTCCTCCGCACCAAGGGGCTCACGAGCGAGCGACAGCTGCAGACCTTCAGCCAGAGCCTGCAGGAGCTGCTGGCAGGTGAGCCGGCCGCGGCGGGCGGGCGAGGGGCGCCGGGCGGACGCGGACCGCACACCCGGGGCGGGAGGCGGGCCGAGCCGTCGGGGCCGCGGAAACCGCGGCACTGCCCCGGGCCGGCCGCGCTCGGGTCCCGCCGCGGGAGCGGGGCAGGCGCGCCTGGCGGCCGCTAACGGCGGGTCCTGGCGAAGGTTTGGGGGCTGGGCCGAGGGCTCCCCCTCCCCCCACGGCTGCCCCACCGAGGGGAGAAGGGAACAGGCTCACAACAAAGAGACTACAGCCACTGAGGCGGGAGCTGCGGTCCTCGGACCGTCCGCGGATTTGGGGACAAAGGAGCTGCGGGGCTGGGGTTGGTTCGACGCCCCCTCCCCCAACCCCCTCCAACCGTTGTGGGCTCGGCGGCCGGGCCCGGGGCTGGGAGACAGCGCCGCTGTCCCGGGGCCAGCCCGGGACGGACGTGCCGTCGCCCCGCGCCTCCTACCCCTGACCATTAATCATCGGATTTGTCACCGGTTCAGTTGCAGCCCTGCCCAGAGCTTGGTTTAGTTAGGGTTGCTTGTTTTTCTTCCCTTCGGGGTTAACAGCCCGGTGGCGCTTCTCCTCCAAAGCCATAAACCCCATTGTGTGCGGCTGGGGTGGGGTGGAGAAAGTAAACAGGTTCCCGCCTGGCCGCCGGTGCCATCCGGCTGCCCGGCCAGCCGAGGCCGCGCGCCGGATTCCTGTTTTGGCGGCTCAACCGGTTGGTTCCTGGAGATTGTTTTGTCCCCTACTACTGTGTTGTTTCTAAAACCCTGCCCGCTCTTTTCCCCAGCCCCAAGCACGCACAGCCGCGGTGCAGTGCTGGGCGTTTTTAAAAGTTGATAGTTTAAATTTTTCACTTTTCAAAGGAGCCTGCGGAAGGAGGAAGCCATAGCGGGATCTTACAGTAACGATCTAAGCATTGTTTCTCTCTCTCTCTCTTTCTCTCTCTCTCTCTCTCTCTCTCTCTCTCTCTCTCTCTCTTTCCCCCTATAGAACATTATAAACATCACTGGTTCCCAGAAAAGCCGTGCAAGGGATCAGGTTACCGTTGTATTCGCATCAACCATAAAATGGATCCTCTGATTGGACAGGCGGCACAGCGGATTGGACTGAGCAGTCAGGAGCTGTTCAGGCTTCTCCCAAGTGAACTCACTCTCTGGGTTGACCCCTACGAAGTGTCCTACAGAATTGGAGAGGATGGTTCCATCTGTGTGCTGTACGAAGCCTCACCAGCAGGAGGTAGCACTCAAAACAGCAGCAGCGTGCAAATGGTAGACAGCAGAATCAGCTGTAAGGAGGAACTTCTCTTGGGCAGAACAAGCCCTTCCAAAAACTACAATATGATGACTGTATCAGGTTAAGATATAGTCTATGGATGGATCATCTTATAATGGATGGATAAATTTGATTTTTGTTTTGGGTGGGCTCCTCTTGGGGATGGATTATGGAATTTAAACCATGTCACAGCTGTGAAGATCTGGCACAAGATAGAGTGGTAAAAAAAAAATTTTTTTTTAAGTGACAGTGCCATAGTTTGGACAGTACCTTTCAATGATTTAATAGCCTGTGAGTCCAAGTAAATGATCACTTTATTTGCTAGGGAGTGAAGTCCTAGGGTGGTTTCAGTTTCTCCCAGATGTTAAACCTAAATTTTTTCCATCAATCCCTTTAAGGCAAATCTGTATTTCAAAGAACCTTTCTCTGCAGTAGACCTTGCGGAGGAAATTTGCACTATCACACTTGAAAATGGTTAACTTTTTTGGCAGCTGACTAGGAAAGCTCAACATTTGAAACATGGTAGTACTGGAAATTTTGACAAGACTTTTACCTAGCACTTAAATTTGTATAAATGTACATAAGACAAACCTAGTAAGCATGACCTGGGGAAATGGTCAGACCTTGTATTGTGTTTTTGGCCTTGAGAGTAGCAAGTGACAAGAATCTGCCGTGGCAACAGGCTTTAAAAAGACCCTTAAAAAGACACTGTCTCAACTGTGGTGTTAGCACCAGCCAGCTCTCTGTACATTTGCTAGCTTGTAGTTTTCTAAGACTGAGTAAACTTCTTATTTTTAGAAAGTGGAGGTCTGGTTTGTAACTTTCCTTGTACTTAATTGGGTAAAAGTCTTTTCCACAAACCACCATCTATTTTGTGAACTTTGTTAGTCATCTTTTATTTGGTAAATTATGAACTGGTGTAAATTTGTACAGTTCATGTATATTGATTGTGGCAAAGTTGTACAGATTTCTATATTTTGGATGAGAAATTTTTCTTCTCTCTATAATAAATTGTTTCTTATCTTGGCATTTTAATCAATCTCTTGTCATGATTATAGAGGTTCAGCTCAAAGAAATATGTTTCTCAGAAGACTTAGGTTCTATAAGCTATGTGAATGTCAGTTGCACACTGGTCATGCTGAAAAACATTTGATGGGAGTGTACATGTCTAGGTGTTAGAGGAAACACAGGGTAACTTTTTTTTTTAAATCTCGAAAGTCAAAACATGGACACATTACCAGGCTAATCTCACGAAATGAGGATAAGAGACAAAGGTAACATCTACCAAAAATGATACTCAGAGGATTATATTTCATTGCTTCCCTGTCGAAGTGAAGATATAAATGTTCCGTTCTGGCCCACCTTTGAAAAAACAGTAATTTTGCCCCATGGAATCCATGTTCAATTAGAAAATCCTGGGGTAGGTGACCCATAGTCTTAAAGAACAGGCTAATCACTGCAGAGATGGTGGTGTTTTGCTTTTCATCAGCTGCAAGATTTACATAAAAATCACTTAAGCTGGAATTCAACAACAGGTACGTTTATCAATTTTTATTCTCAAAAGTTGGAAATGTGAGTTTTTGATCCCTTATTTTCAGACTTCTGTTTCAGATAAATTCTCAGAACCCAAATGAAACCTTGCCAGAGTGTACATTACTCCACTACCCCATGTGATAAAAACTTGTTGGTAGTTCTTTGGTTGAACGGGATTTTGAAAGTGGAGAAGGTTGAGTTTTTCTGTACACCGTTAACTTACAGTGGCTTTTGAGATACGCATGTAATAAACATGATCACACTGGAAGTACCCCGCAGTTGAGGTTCCTTGAAATCAGTAGTCCCAAATTTGGGGGATACACAGAAGTAAAGCCACAGCCGGATACGCAGGTGTTTAGAATACGAACAATGTCTGTGTACTTCACCCGTCATTCGCATTAGAACCACGGCACGCGGAATACCCTTACCAGTTATGGTTTTATTTTCCAGCGTGTTCTTTGAGAAGCCTCCCGGTTTTTCAAATTTGAATGTACAATGAAACAACTGGTAGTGGGTAGTGTCGTCTTCCACAGGTCTCAGCCCAGTTCTGATTAGCATTGTTTGCCAACTGCATCTCTGGTAACTCCTTTGAAGCCAGGTGCTTGCTAAGGTTTTGCATACTAAGCCATTGGAGCCTAAGGCAGAGTGTCCAGAGAGTTTAGGAGTATATTCTAACCGAAAACTTCGGTCATAGAACCGATTCTCAACTGGAAAATCATTTTTGAAGATGGTGACATCAGACTTTTCGGTACTTTCAAAGAAATTCGGTAGGAAGAGAACTTAAAAACATTTCACTTTAGAATGTAGGTGATGTCTGGCACTTAAGGAGCTGTTAAGTTCCTCTTTAAAAAGGCTTGCAAATATCACTGAGACCTAGCATCCTGCTGTTTCCCGGGACTTGAACCCTTAGTTCTCCAGACAATTGCTTACGGTGCTGGACCTTTTTAATTTCTCATTCATTGCTTCTGGGGGCTGTTTTTGCCTTGCTGTTTAGATAAAAACTGTGCTGCTGTATGCACCTGCAGGAGTGTACCAATCTGCATGTGCAGTCATTGTATCTGTGTACTTGTAAGAAATTTAATACTGATAAAATTTAGAAGGCTTTTACACTGAGTGAGAAGACACTTCCTTAAGTCATTTTAAGAAAGGAGGACTGCTTTCAAAAATCATTAGCTGCCGTTGGCACCAAGAGTTCATGATTATTAGCAGTATCGTTATGGGTGCCACTTTTCTGAATTTTAACAGGTAGTTTTAAAATTATTTCCTCTTCTCCAAATGTAAGTACTATCTTGCTCTATAATGCTGAAGCAAGGATTACCCTGGTTTGTGCAGGATAATGTGGCTGTTTTCTCCCCTTCAGTCTGGGATGGGAATCACATGTCCATAGCCTTGAGTTACAATATTTCTTGTATTAGTAGTAGACGGGAAAGTCCACTAGAAAATCGCTTTCTGGTACTGTTGCATAAATGATTTCCCTAAGTCACCGTTCTTCACAAATCGCAAGTAGTTTTTGTTTTGTATGGGTGTTACAGATTGTGGAATTGGCCTTCATGTTGAAGCAGTCTTCCTGACTATTAGGATCTTTAAGAACTAAAGATTAAAAGTGTATTGTATATTGAAAATCATACCTCTCTCCTTTGCACCCCTATTTCAGATAATGTGATGAGATGCTATTGATAAGCTATGGGGAGAAGTTATCAATAGTTTTATTTTGGATTGTCTGAAACAACGTATTTCTTACTTGTCTGAAAGTACAGGGACTGCAGAGAGTTTAATTTCATCTCAGTCTGCGTATATGGCTACTGCTAAAATATAACAGTATTTTTTATGTTTGGAACATAACAGGGTGAAAAACTTGTAGTGAAATAGTTTGTACTGCTAAGCAAACTAAGCCGCTTAAATGAGTCCTGCAGTCATTTATATTAATGCAAAAGGCCAGAGGAATTCATATGTGATTTATAGTTTCTGGCTATATATACACGTGTGTATATATATATATATATGTATGTATATGTATGTTTTTTTGTTTTTTTTTCTGAGAATAGCCTAAAGTGAAGAAACATTGTTAAACAAGATGTTAAACTTTGTAGTTTTAAGGTGCTCCTAAACAAGTAAGCCTTAGGTTGTATTAATAGGATTGCCACCATTTCCTTAACAATTTATGGAATATAATTGACACCAGTTTTTTTTTGACTGCAGTTTTAACTTAGCTAACCAGTTTCTTTTGATATTGTTCAGTGTCAAACGATAGAAAATGATAAGGCTTCCAATTTCACTTCCAGTTGAGGATTTTCGATTCTGTAAGTGTTTTCTGTCCTCTCGTAGTTAAGTAATCTTAAAAGGAACATTTTGGAGTTCAACTTCTGACTTTCATAGGAACCTTTGCATGCTGTTTATCGTTTTAATGTTGATGAATATCGAGAGGTCTGTGCAGCCATCTTTTGGCAGAGAGTTTGGGAAGCACGACTGTAGGGATTCTGTAATTCACGAATCTGGGACCAAGTCTGCGCTCACTTTGTGAACATGCAGGTCGAAGTGGTAGTGAGGTTTATGGTTCATACCAAGTGGAAACTGGGCTGGGTGGGGGTGGGGGGTGGGGAGTGGGATAGCTTAAAGAAAGCCTGTACCTATAGGCATTTTTAAAGACATTCAAATCGAATGCTTAGTGCCTTTGTCTAGGTATTTTATAAAGGGACAATGTTTTTGAAGCTGTTAGGAACTGCTTGATTATAAGCCTCTTTCCTCGTGCCTTTTAGTTGTGAAGGCCGTTTGTGACCCCGCTTCTGATGATAGAAGGGTGATTAAGTGTAGGCCAGACATCTAACATCAGGACAGAGATCACCAGGCAGGAAATGAGAGTAGAGTTAACTGCATTCCTGTATTTGGAGACTGTCACATCAAACAATTATTATTTCAAATCATAACAGATAGAAGACATGGTCACCTGTGGGCACATTTACTTTTAATAATTCTCTAGGTGATCTCCAAAGTACCTTTATGTCATTCTCCTAAAGTATTTTTGTGTGTGTTTTCATGTGGGTTTGCACAAGCACATGGTACATTTTGTAAACAAATATATGGGGCATGTACTGAAAATTCCATTGATAGGGGTGCCTGATCAAAAATACTTTCTCTAGATCACTAAGGTAGATGAGGGTTTGCTCTCTTAATAACTTGTGATTATTATGTTAAGTGATACGTCTTCAAATGAGAAACTGGTAGCATTTCAAAGAAGGTTATCTTGTCTAATTTTAGCTTCTTAAGTCCGTATTTATAAAATTAAGACATTTTTTACAGCCAACAGAAACCCCAAATTAAGTGTCCTACCAATTCAAAGTCTATGTGCTCCTATATATTAAACTATGTATTGCTATGTGCTGAGATCCACATTTTATGTTTTTAGAAATTTTCTTTTTAAATGTTAGGGCTCTTGTAACATTTCCTTTATTTGCATGCATGGTTGTAAAAGAACTGAGTTCATGTAGTTGCACACCAGTGATTACATTAGCCTTAGCATTTATGGGTTAGCCAGAAGTCTCCTGTATCTTTTCTCTCTGGTTCTGAGCAATCTGTAAATTTGTAGGAAGGAAAGGTGACTGCAAATTGGACTTTATTTGATAAGATTCTATAAATGAGCATAAACCTAAAATGGTAAGATTTGACAATGGCACTGTAAACAGGACAGATGTATCTTCCAGTCCTGATTTATAACAGTTTTGTCCCCTCGAGTCCGTAGACTGAATGGAATTGTATTTCCTATAAATTACACTCGTGAGCCTTTAAGTTACTGATGTACGTTCTTCGTTGACCTCTCAACAACTGGGTGAGGTTGACAGGTAGATAGGTCAGTATTTTTTAATCTTCGTGTTCTGTGGTTAGAAAGCTGAGGCTTAGGGAGTTTAAGTAATTTGCCCCAAAGTCAAATGGCTAGTAAACAGCTCATTCATAATTTGAACTCGGGCCTTTTTGACCCCAGAACCTGAACTTTCAACTATTGGTATATTGAGGTGTATGATTTATTTACCGTGTTTCACATTGTTGCAACATGCAGGTTTTCATTTCTCATTGCTGGTTAGCCATCATTTTCAGCCTTTGAAACCTCATCACTTTCCATGCTCAGAAGGCAAAAAAACTGTCTTAAAACCACGCTTCTTTCTTCAGGAGGCATTTGGGACTTATTATAAAGAACACTAGTCATGGACTCAGAAGAATGGGTTGGAATGCAGGCCTGTACCAGCTACTACTTTGTGACTTTGGGCAATTTGATTAGCCTCTCTGAGCCCATCGCTCCGTATGTAAAATGGGATAAAAATAAGTCCGTTATACATGAAAACATCCAGCAAAGAATGGTTGGATTTTTGGGAGTTGAATACTTCAGTATAGCATGGAGGCAAATTCAGCAGGTGGTTTTCTTGGTTTCGTGAAAATTTGACGTCACTGTGATCGGTGGGAGTTTCTTGAAAGTCCGCTTTGGCCAATAGCTGTGAGAAATGTACTTGTGATTTTGAAATGATAGGGGAAGAAAAAGGAAGTCCTTTTTAAAAGTGGAAATACAGATAACCCAGGTGTTGAGCGTATTTATTTCACAGACTTTGCTGAGCTGGGTCCTTAACATTGTGCTTTTCAGAGCTATTTTCCCAGTAGAGGACAGAAAAGAAGGACTCCTTCGGATCTTTTGTCTGTTGAACACCTTCAAGTGAGAGATGCCGCCACACTACCAAATGTGTATAGCCAGGCAGCCCCGCGCAGTGCCTGCTTGAGGGCATTATCGTGTTTTGAGTGTTGCACCTCCTCGCCGTAAGAAGTAAGTTGACTTTTCCCAGGGTTTGCCGCCCTTAGAGCCATTTGTATCTGGCCATGCTTTTGTGGTTTTTTCCAAACAGAACTCTCAATCCCTTCTTAACCTAGAGTGCTGTGAGTACTTCCTCTCTACTGCCAGGAAAAGCAGCCTTTTTGTAAGTTACCAGTTTGGGTTTGAGTTGCTTCTTGTGGTGTAACCGGATGCAACGTTTGCTTGAATCACTGATAACGTCATCGGCTTGTTCTAGTCAGTCACGAGTGAACCAGGGACCATGCGCTGTTTTTAGTTTAAACCCCGGTCCCTTTCTCTGGCGAAGATAACCTTCATTGAGGAGCTTGCTGCTGGGTTGTATAGCATGGCTGCGTGCCTCAATGAAGTAGGTACTCAGCCAGCGGAGCGGCTTGCTGATTTATTTTGCAATAGTATAGGAAACAAAGGGCCCTATTCTTAAAAGAACCTCAAGAGACTTCCAGGCAAAGTTCCTTTGGCCCCTTCAGAAGTCTTGCATTTTACTGTCCCTGTGAGCTTCAGGCCTGCTTGGAGTTGTGGGTAGCCTTAAAAATTAGTCTAGGTGTTCTTACAGTGTTTAAGATGGTGATGGAAGAACAAGAGTTTGGAATTAATTAAAACAGGGTTAAGGTGGCCAGTCAGAGTTGTTAGAACAGTTATCCCCTGAGAGAGGGTAGTTCCGGTCATAGGGTTAGAGGTGGGGCCTTATGTAATCGTGAAGCGTCACACACAGGCTCTCTTCTCCTAACTTTCAGCTTCTTGCATTTCCCCCATTCCCTTGTCCAAGGGATCCCTCTTGGGATCCTTCTTTTTTTTTTTTTTTTTTTTTTAATGTTCATTTATTTTTGAGAGAGATGGAGGGGAGGAGAGAGAGAGGGAGAGAGAGAATCCCAAGCCAGCTCCGCGTTGTCAGCACAGGGCCTGACCAGGGGGGATTGATCTTAACAGCCCTGAGTTGAAACCAAGACTGGGACCCTCAAACAACTGAGCTACCCAGGCACGCCTCCTGGGTCCTTTCTGATGGTTAGAATATGACCGTTTTGTCCCGTATCTACCACATTCATTAAATACTCAATTGAGTCCCTCTGTGTGCCATGTACTATCCCAAGGACTCACAAATAGTCATCGTGTCTGCCTTCAAGGGGCTTCGAGCCTAGCAGCAGAGAGAAGTCCCCAAACAAATAGAAACACTGGAATCTACTAAGGGAAGGAAGAGGTGAAGTGGGGTGTCCCGACCGCAATGATGGACGCGACGCCTGCCTTCATTCTTCCCAGAGGAAGACATGAACTGAGCTGTGTCTGTACGATTTGTTTTTTTATCTTTTTCTCAGTTTCGTCTTTGTCCGTAATTTTATCTTCTTTTTCACTTATTCTCCCCTCTGCCTCATCAGTCCTCGCTGTCACCGCATCTGGTTTACGTTGCACCTCATCTACAGCGTTTCTTAATTTGTCATGACTATGTTTTAGTTCCTTCATCTCCGCAGCAATAGGTTCTCTGCTGTCTTCTATGCCTTTCTCAAACCCAGCGATTAATCTTATTGACTATTAGTCTAAATTCTTGTTCAGTTGTATTGTTTGTGTCTGTCTTGAGCAATTCTTTAGCTGTCATTTCTTCCTGGAATTTCTTTCGAGGAGAAGTCTTCCGTTTCGTCCTTTTGGCTGGTTTTCTGTCCCTTATGTGTTTTAAAAGCTTGTTGCGTGCTCTGCACCTGTGAGCACTGCTATGTTATGCTCTGTCCAGGGCCTGGCCCTTCAGGAGGTGTTCTTTGGAGTGCGTTATGTGCTCTCGGTTGTTGGGACTCTGGTTGCTTTATCCCCCTGCTCCTGGCGATGTTTTGGACCCTCCACCAGGTGTGCTTTGATTTGTTTGTTGAAGTAGCCCAATGACCCACCAGGTTGTCCCCTTGGGCCCCTGGAGACATCTCTGTCACTCTGCAGCCGGACTCTTGGAATTCAAAGTCCTCTGTCCTCAAGACTGCTGTGTTTGAGGGATGAGGGAACATCAGGTCCCCCCACCATGTTGGATCTCTGCCTGAGCTGCGTCTGTAGGGTATGTGGGGATTTGCGTGAAGAAGGCAGGACAGGGGACAGCGCACAAAGTCTGGCTGGAGAGCGAACGGTGCTTGGGAGGGATTGAGAGAGGCCAGGATGAGTGGAGTGGAGGAGAATTAAGGAAGGGAGGCCACATCACGTGGGGCTTTGTAGGTAGAGAGCGACCATGTAATTTGATCGATAAGTTTATCGGCTGAACTGTGACCCTTGAGAGTAAAACAGAGTGCAGTTACTAATTAAACCCAGACTGTAAGCAGCTGGAACAGTCTCCTCGCTTTTACAGGCCATGTTAAAGTATTATCTCTTTGCATAAAGGCCGGGCAACCAGCAACGTATCTACTTTCTAGTAAACGCGTCAAGGAGTTAGAACACCTTTTGCAGTCCAAAAGGAACCCAAACCGAACTCAAGAGTGTTTTCTTCAGAATAGCTAGATTGCTATGATTTGTTTTGGTACAAACAATAATGACTTTCATGTTCTAAAGGCTTAGCGCGGAAAGTTGGTTTTTAGCGTAAGCTGCTAGATTAGAGGCACTTTCATGGTGTATGAAATAGAACAATTGAAATTCAAACATATCTTTGATTATTGTCCACGGTTTGTTGTTACTGTTGTTATAGCACTTCCCGTTTTTGCAGTGTTTATTAAATAGAATTAAAAAAAAAAAGTTTAATTGTGAGTTTACATTTCTAGTGGAAGTAACTCCTAGACGTAGCTTTCGAGGTGTGGGCCACCTAAATCTTTTTTCTTTAAATTGCTGTAAAAATGTAATACAACTAAATGTATAGAATTCAGTGGATTTTGCACACCTATGAAATCCACACCCCAATCAAGAGATAGAACGTTTTTACCACCCCAGAAAATTCCCTTTGGGGACAGTTAAGATTTGGTTAAGAAATATGTTTGGGGAGCCATTCCTCAAATTAGAAATGAGTTGTTTTCCCTCTCCTCTTCTTACTACTTTATTTTTGCTCCCTAAACATGCGGTAATGGTTACTTTAAACATGAAGCTAATTGTCACCAGAAGAAACCGTTGCCTTTCAACTAGTTATGATTTAGTGGTTACTAATATTGTACATCCCTGCCTAATTTGCTATGGCTTTTAGTCTTTTAGAGTGAGTAGTAAAATGTGAGTCATATCCCTATCACTGACTCACAAGCTTACTAAGGAGTGCTTGGTGTTTGTTATTAGGCCAGAACTCTAGAATCGTGATCAATTGAAAAAGATTGTGATGATGCAAAATTTATATAATGCTCCCCCTTGTTTCATTTAGCCTGGTTATGCCACTGTCATAGGTCTTGTAGCTAAGAAGAGACAAGTGTTAAACCTGTATATATAGCTGAGTTCTAGCTAGCCTTGAACACTTTCTCCCATCTCAAAATTCTCGACTCCAGTTGCCAAAGAGCAGTTAGAATATTCACCTAAGTTACAGCACAATCAGTTGTGAAATTGACTGAACCCGCTGCGTGCCACTGTCTTTAAAGATTATTGAATGCAGGGGTGGGAAGATTTGTCCTAAAGAGACTGTTAATAGTTTGAGATCTACTGAGAGAGAGGGAAGGAAGAAATTCATCAGTGATTAAAAAGGGGATTTACTTCTTATTTTCCCTGTAGATTAAGTGTTCCGATTTGGAACCAGATCTTAAATTAACTCTTTTTCGGAGAAGGACAATATGTTCTGTTTAGCAAAGCCTCTGTTGCCAAAGCAGTGGTGGGTTGTGGTGGGGATGGTGATGAGTGACAATAATACCTAATATTTCAATACCGGTTGGACTTTTTCCGCTTACGCTCCAATTACGAAAGGATGGCAACTCAGCGGAGTTGTAAGGAAAGCTAAAGCCAGATTTGGTTACCGGAGATTTGTCAATAACCCATTTCCAGTTGGAGAAACCCCTCCTCCAATCGCCTATTCATTTTCCTAGTAGATTCATTCCTCGTTTTAAAAAAGTTTCATGCATTAAGCATAGGAAAATTCAATATGGCACTTCATTACGTGCATGTTGGAAAGGATTTTATTTATTTCAGCCTCTGCCCTCTTACTGATTAGCTTTCCTGGTAGCACCAGACAGCCTTAGCCACCCTGCTCTGCTGATCTGCTGCTCTGCTTCTATAAAGTTCCGACCCAATGCTGCAGGCACTTCCTGTAGATTTCGGAATCTCAGCACTTGTGAGCATCCCCTCCTCATCACAAACCTGTAAGAGTCAACCTTTGGTACTCTACTCATCTCTGAGTCAAAGAAATGTGGTATAGGGGTGTTATAACTTGCCCAAGGTCACAGGGCAATGGGACCATTCGAGGCTAGAATCCAGGTTTGTCCTGGGTCAAGCACCAGCCCCTAACCGGGTATCGCATCCCAGTGCAGTGCTTTCTGATCCCATTATATTGCAATTGTTTGCATTCGTGTCTTATTTCCCCATTAGATGGGAAGACCTTAAAGTCTGGAACTCTTAGACCAGAGCTTCAGCAGATGCTAAAATTAGTTAATCTGTGTGTCTGTAAGTCTTTGCTGAGTATCTGCTCTATGCCCAGCATTGTTCTAGGCACCTGCAGATACAGCTGTGAACCAGACAAAAATGCGTACTCTCCCCAGAGAGCGGGGGAGAACGAGCCGGAAGACGATGGTAGATCAGATGGAAGGAGGTAGAAGATCAGATGGTGATAGTGGTAAGGAGCAGAGCTGCTCTCTCGTTGCCGTGAACATCATACGAGGTGTGTAACACTGCGTGGGCCCAGCAGAAAGGTGTGATAGGGAGCCGTGGCGGGGGGGGGGGGGGGGGGGGCACAGGTTGCTATTTTAAGTAAAGTAAGGAAGGCCTCATTGATAAGGTGGTATTTGAGCGGAAACTTGAAGGAGACCAGAGAAACGGCCTCGGAGATATCTTGGAAAAGAACATTCCATTCAAACAATTGAATGAATTCCCAAATCCTTCCAGGCTCCTTTCTCCCCAAATAAATAATTGTAATTTGGCCTTCTTGGACTCTATTATAATGTCAACAGACCTGGTTCCTGGCAGTTGTTTTCCTGACCACTCCTTACTTCCTCTCCTGGTTATTGTATGCCTTTGGAATCAGCAGACCAGAAAACCCAGCTAGATAGATAGATAGATAGATAGATAGATAGATAGATAGATAGATATTTTTTTTCTCCTCTTCATTTTAGAGGGAATTGCCAATCATATTAAATAGACTGATAAGAAGACCTGAATTTAAAAAAAAAATCTGATTTCTTTAAACTCTATCTACAATGTAGATGCCGTGTTGTGAAATGAGACATGAGAATTGGTGTTGGGTATGGTAGGGGCCCAGTGTTTTGGGCAATGTAGATGTCCTATCTACAGTGTAGATGCTCAGTATTTTGTTCTCATGTATAGCTAGACAAGCTGATGGACAGCACTGAAAACAGAAAGGGTGTTCTTGCCGACGTTCGGATACCTGGAAAATTCAGTTATCCAAAATGCCTATTCCTTACAGAACCTGAGATCATAGTACCGAGGCTGGTTATCATGTAAAGCCCATGGCCTTTCGTTTTATGGAGGAAATGAGAAAAGAACAAGGGTAATATTGCCATCATCATACATTTGCTCAAAACTCACGGAATACTTGCTCTTTTGAAGGTGCTGGCGGGTAAAGGTCCCGGTGTTAGGATATGAAATGGAGATTTCTCTGGTTCCACTTGCCTTCTCAAAATTGAATGAAAATGTGCTTTCTCAAATAAATTTCACTGTGGATTCTACCTCATCCATGCTCCCAGCCCCAGGTGTAAGACTATCCCCTTCCAAACAGTTTGAAGCTTGCTGTATCCAGTTTGGGTAGCCTTCCTTTGGCTCTGTAAAACTTTGATGAGGACTTTTGGCATTTCAAGGTTGAGTCCGAATCACTCAGCTATGATTCTCCATCATCTGAGAGTCCAACCAAGCAAAACTAAAAAGAAAGCAGAAATCTCAGCTTCTGGGTTTAAGAAAGAGTCCCTCTCAAAGCTCCCCCAATTAGCCAGATAATCCTGGCCATTCGACCAAAATTGGCAGGGCGAGACTGGGAGGAGATATATATAGTGATGATAGGCCCTAATGATGATAGGCCCACAGCCCGAATTCCCTAATGTTAAATTTGGGAACACAAGTAAAATAACCATGTTAATTTGAAACTGGGTATCACGGGTACAGATCATGATTATAGCCTTGTGAGTCTGCTAATAATATTTATGGCAATAATCTGTGGCATTTCTCCCAGAAGATTTCTCAGATTCTTCTGTGCGGATTAAAGTTCATTCTGTTATCAGGATGCTGGCTATGATCCTCTGGCCCTGAAAGGTGTGTTTTTGCCCTTCCGTTTTCAGGAGGAAAGTCCTGCCTTCATTTCTTAATGAGCGTCCCTTTGTTTTTCTTCCTTCCTCCTACTCACACTGAACTTGTCAACTTAGATAGGAAAACACTCTACTGTGTAGAATAAAATAAAAACATCTAAATGTGTGGTTGGACAAGCCTATTTTTAAACTTAGTCATTTGATGTAACACTGTGCTAGGCAATAATTAAAGTTCTGATAAGGCTAATTGAAATGGAGTTATTAGTTGACTTTTTCATAGTTAAGAGGTTTTAGGGTATTATTAGGGTAAAAATATATTTCGGTATCTTGGGTACAACTCTGGCTTAATATAGCTTTTTTTTTTTTTCTGTGAAAATTTTCATTTCACTAGAAATTTCTTTCAGGGGAACAAAACTCAAGACTTGTGTTCATGTGTGGGTGGGTGAGTGGGTGGGTTACATATGTGTTTGCTGGGAGAGTGGAATGGGTAGATTTAGCACTGGAAAGAAGACAGAGTAAAATTTAAGAAATGGTGAAAAAGGAAATCTGCGTATATATGGGTACATTTGAGTATTACGTGTATGTCTATGCATGCCCTTAAATTAGTGCAGGGAAAGAATTATGCCGATCCACTTTAAAAACATTTTAAGATATGGTTTCTTCTGATGCCTGGGCACTGATTTTGCTAAAAGAAAGTTACAGAGAAAGAAAAATATATATGTATATTTCCTTTCCCACTGTCGTCACACCCGAAAAGTATGTCCCCTAGGTAAATAACATTTAAAACCTTATCTTTTTTTCTTTTAAGTTAATTTATTTATTTTGAGAGAGAGAGATTGAGAGAGAGAGAGAGTGCATGAGTAGGGGGAGGGGGAGAGAGAGAGGGAGAGAGAGAGAATCCCAAGGAGGCTCCGCGCTCAGCACAGAGCCCAACTCCAGGCTCCACGCAGGCTCGAACTCACAAAGCAGTGAGACCATGACCTGAGCCGAAATCCAAGGTCCAAAGCTTAACCAGCTGAGCCACCCGGGCGCCCCCAACCTTATCCTTTTGCTTTAGAAGGGCACACCTGGCAGAACTGGTGAGCCAGGAGGGTGGCTCTCTCTCGGAAGCATCGCAAATCCCCCAGGGTGCGGGATCGCCTATGGTGCCACAGCCTCTCATCAGAAGTGAGGTCTCTCTTCTTGTCGGAAACTGGCAAACCGCAAGGCCCTAGCCACCCGGTGGTGGAGAACCAAAACTCCAGCAGTCGGAAGGGACAAAGTAGCCAACGGAGCGGCGCATTACGGAACGGAAGGGTGATGTTAAAATCCCATTTTTAAACTTAGACCCAGATGGAATGCCCGTTTTGACCTTGGCCCCAAGACAGTGGTGTGGAGCACCAGTGGTAGGTTGCGGCTGCCCTGGTGTGAAGGAGGGATTATAGATACTGCTTCGTTGCTGCCGCGCCCAGGCGAGACTTGGCTTCATGTGGACTTCATTGTGTTCTGGCATTAGTTTGGCCACCAAGCTCAAACTTGGCCAGTAGGATTTCAAATTAAGAACACAAACAATGGGTCTCAACCCTTTTCCTGCTTTGATAGGCAGTGAGACAGAGTCCTAAACCACAGTCCCATGGGCATTGCAGGTTATGCGTGATCCAGATGCACTCTATACTCTCCCGGGCGAGACCGTATTAGGATGTAGGAGGGGCAGGAGCATGCTGAAGGCGATGATGTCTGCGAGCTGACAGTCGACCATCTGCGACGAGTGGTACCTGATGTAACCCGCCTGCAGACTGCAGCTAGGGTCACCCTAGCCCTCAAAGGCTACGCTGTTCAAACCCCCATCCTGCTGGCCTGATAGTCCCGTGTTATTCTCAGGTTTTTGCGCATTACTGGGGAGAACACCCTCTCCTCTGAACTCTGCCCTTGAACCCCTGTCTCCGCTGGTTTAGGTCAATTTAGAGACCATTTTACCAGCCGGAGCGGGCTGTTCTTTTTGCATGCTTCCCAGACGGGTAGCTCGACCTCATCTTCATTTGGGCAAATTCGCTTGTAGAAGGCATCCTTTTATGCAGATGAATTTACCAAAGGTGTATGAGGACAAAGGACCTTGCAGCAACATAGACCTCTGGAATTATTGGGATGTTTTCAATGCTTCAGTCATTTCTAATCCCAGGCTCTAGGTCCTTTCTCTCTCCTTTCTTTCCCTTTCCTCTACCTCCCACTGTCCCCTCTCCATACTTCCCTCCCCTCCCCCTCCTTCCTCTCTCCTCTCCCGCCTTCCCTTCCCCTCACCTTTCCTTCCCTATTCTTTCAACTCGGTCACAGGAGCAAGACTCAGATTCCTTTTTTTTTTTTTTTTTAAATATTTATTTATTTATTTTGAGAGACAGAGAGAGAGTATCATAAGCAGGCTGTCAGCACAGAGCAGGATGCGGGGCTCACCCTCAGGAACCTGAGCCCAAGTCAAGAATCAGATGCTTAACCAACTGAGCCGCTCAGGTGCCCCAAGACTCAAATTCCTAAAGAAATAAGGAGACCAAGGCTGATGCTGCCTCTTCCTGCTCACTGAAGGAGAAGCAGTGTTTTCCTTTTTTTCTCCTCTCTACAATCATTTTCCAGGTGAGGTCGCAGAGAGAGGCAAGTGATGAGGAATGAGAGGACAGATTAAGTCTTCAGGACAAGCAGAAAGACTGCAGAGGCATCTGTGTTTACTGAGACACCCAAAGAAAAGCCTGAGGGGCAAGAGAGTGGGGTTTTAGACACCGGCTCTGGAGTCTGAGATTTCCTCCTTGAACCTGGCCCAAACACTGCTCCCATGCCAAGAGACGATGCACTTTCTCCTCTGAGTTCCATCTTCTGTGCCTCTACAATGGAGACGGTAATCCATCCGATCTCCAACTCTGAAATTCAACCTCTGAGAACAGGTTTTTGGGTTTTTTTGTTTGTTTTTTTAAATCTAGATTTGGCAAAAACACGTTAGGCAGTAAGACCTGGCCCAAAGAAGTAGTCTTCCTCCTACTTCCGTATCTGTCCGCCCGTTTTGCTGCACCCATATTAACATGGCTGAGTTCCAGCCCCCACTGGAAGGGATTCATACCATGCTGTGCACACTCCGTGTTGACTCCCTAGAATCCGAGGAAATGCTAGATTGCAGAAATACAAGTGGCCCTGGGGGTTTGGGATAAGATAGTCCACCTCAGAGGGTGTTTGGGATCCTAAATGGGATAGACAATAGCTGTGTGGGGGTTAATGTAGGACCCGGCACAGGAATAACCACCCAGTAAGTGCTGGCCATTTTTACCACCCTACTGTGGTCTTGAATGAGAGCATGTGTGTATGTCTGGCTCCAGAAATAGCTACAAAACTTCGTGTTAGGAAGTACTTAAGAGCCTGGCGCGTACGCACTGGCTTATTTTATATCTGTTGTTTATATCTATCTTGAGTGTTGAATTTGCTTCCGATTTTCTTTTTAGATGCCTTCTCAACGCCTTCTGACCCCATTCTTTTTATCTGAGGGAAAATAGCATTTTCTCTCTCTGTAGCACTTAAATATCCTTCTTCTCTGATCACGGGAACCAGAGAGCTCCTGGTGGAGCTGCAATGCCTTTCTCTGTGAGTGGTGATTAATGGCCAAAAGATGCTGGATGTGAATCAGTAATTCAATAAAGCTCTCAGGACATTAACTCGGGGGCCAGGCGCTAAGAACTTCTCAACAGGGACAACTTCGTGCAGGAGATGGAAACACACACAACGTAAAATCTTGGCTGTCAATGTACGATGATTTGTGGGGGGATGGTGGTTTTTCCTTTGGTGTTTTCTCCCTTGTAAAACCTGTTGTCTGAAGTAGGTAAAATTCCTTCTCCTGCACCTAAACTTAGGAGGTTGAATGTGAGGAAGAATAAGTGGGTCAGGCTGGAAGGGTTTGACTGATTGAAATTAAAAAAACAAAAACAAAAAAACCCACCTTTTCTCCCATAGTGATAAGATAACCACAACATCCCTCTAGTGTAAGAAATCTTGATGCTTAGTTAAAAAAAAAAAAAAAAAGATGGCGGCAAGCTGTGGCTTCGTTGTGCCTGTCTGTGCCAGCTTCCCAAACTCTGGCTGAATGGAGACTATGTTTGGGTATGCATCCCGTGAAATATTCTAAATTGCTGGGAGTATTTGTTGTTGTTGTGTTTTGTCTCGCTGTTAAGATTCTGGATTCTTGGAACCTAGTCTAAAGATCTGAATTTCTGTGTTGTGTTCATTAAAACCAAACAAACAAAGATGAGCTGAAACAAATCATTCTAAGAGAAAAGAAGACACAAACAGAGCACTGAGAATCTAAAGTTTTAATAACATTTTATGTTTACTTCGTAAACCCAGCTACAAGTCATTTCTTACTGACAGTTATTTTAGAGGCCAAAGAAAGAAATTTGTCTCGTACACCATTGCCATGAATTTTTTATGAAATCCACATTTATTTCCTCTTTAATTGTCATGGCTTTCTGGGTTCTCTTTCTGGGCATGGCATGCACAGCCCCTCTCTCTCGTTTGTGTTGTCTCAAGGCAGAAATAGAGAATTTGTGTAAAATGAAAGCATTCATAATCGAGGAGTTCGGGGAAAAGAAGGAAATCACAAAAGCTATTCCTTGTCCCGTAAGGGAAGAGTGCAGGTAGCCACTCATTCCTGGTCTTCTGTAAGGGCACCCATGGAGGCCTCTTGAGAATAAATTAATCAGCCCCCAGAGGTTAGCATGGCATTTATTCCATCTTGGGTATGAAGTCTGATCTTGAACTCAAACAAAATAGAATTTAACCTATTTCTGTGTTGTTGTTTTTTAAATCTCTTTCTGAACGTATAAATTTTCTTGCTTCTTAAAAATTTTTTTTTTCCATTCCAGTTATTGTTTGTTTTTATTTGAATTGGGTTCAAAGGTAAATGTAGCCCCTGGTGTCTTCCCTCTTCTACAGTAAAAACACATGCATGCAAAGTGCCCAAAGAATAGGGAAAAGCATGGCTTGTTCTTGAGTGATATGGTCAGTAAAAGAAGTTGGATTTGGAGAGATCTCTTGAAAGGGGCTTTGAGATTTATAAAACTTTGTTTTAAACTGTGTTTGAGTCTATTTTAGACGATCCAGACACATTCATTGTGTCTAAACCTCTTTTCCTTTTCTTTATTTTTAAATATGCAATTAACATCTGATTTTATGAGCATCAACCAATGTGCAGGATTCAGCTCAGCATTAATGAGAAGTCAGAGGTGATAAAGACATAGTCATAACCGCCAGGAGTTTATAATCAAATGCAGAAAAGGGATTGATAAAATCTAACAGTAAGACAGAGTGTCTTGTGTCAGGATAAAGGCGCAGAGTGAAATGTTTTATTTAGGGAAGGCTTCATAAGAAGAATGGTGTTTTAACGAATTGTTGATGGGTTGAGGGATTACCAGTAGTGAAAAGGGAATGACGACAAGACTGTAGTGCATAAGTTCAGTGACCAGAGCATTCCAATGTACCCAGAGTTCAAGCTGTGTGTTTAAACTAAGGCATTGTCCTAAAAAAGAAAAATAAATAAATAAATCCTCATTTATTTACTTAAGTACTAGGTGGCTCAGTCGGTGAAGCGTCCAACTCTTGATTTTGGCTCAGGTCACGATCTCACAGTTCCTGAGCTCCAGCCCCTCGCCGAGCTCTGTGCTGATAGTGAAGAGGCTGCTTGGAATTCTCTCTCTTTCTCTCTCTGCCCCTTCCCTGCTCATGTGCGCTCTCTCTCACAATAAATTAATAAACATTAAAAAAAATGAGTAAAGAAATAAAAATGGCAGTCTAGGACAGAAGAAATGCAAATAAACAAATGAATCAGAGTACGTTTCTCACTCCTGGAACGGAGAGGAAGAAATCTGAACTGCGGTAGTGTTTGGAGGGTGGTTGGAAAGCATCACAAGATTCTGAATCTTGAAGCAACAAAACTTTGCTTGTGGAAATAAGAGGAAAGCACAAGTTCCCCTTACCCTTTCGACTTGTAAGGATACAACTTTTCTGGGGCTTTCTAAGGAAATTTTATTTCAAGATTCTGCTAGGTGGGCGTTCTCTCTTCTCTAAATTGAAATGTGAGGATGCCAACTTCTGTCTTTTCTTTTCTCACCAACTTCTCTTTGTTCCCTCTCTCACTGCTCTCGTTTTCCTTCCCTCATTAGAGTTTTCTCTCTCTCCTCTGTCTACCAGGAAGGAAGCACAAATGCTGTCTTACATTTTAGAGGAAACTCCAAGACCATCTTCCCCAACATCCTTCCTGTTTCATTAAGCAAAAACCTAGTGATCATAATCATGGCGGGACCCTTGCCTTCTGTGGATTAGCAGAGTAACAGATGGCCCCAGGTTTGCACTGTGAGAGATGGTGTTTCAAGTTGAGACTCTAAAGTCAGATTGCTCAGTTCTGACACTTGCTAGATGTTTAATCGCACATAAATTACCGAACCAGTTCCTCAATTCCCTCACCTATAAGACAAAAATAATATAGTACCTACCTCAGACAGTCATGACAATTAAATAAGGTACTCCATGGAGGGCATTTAGTGCTGTGGCTAGAATGTAGTCACTTATTTTATTTATTTTTTAAAATGTTTTTATTATTTATTTTTGAGAGAGAGAGAGAGAGAGAGAGAGAGAGACAGAGCATGAGTAGGGGAGGGGCGAGAGAGAGAGAGGGAGACACAGAATCTGAAGCAGCTCCAGGCTCTGAACTGTCAGCACAGAGCCCAAGGCGGGGCTCGAACTCAGGAACCCTGAGATGATGACCTGAGTAGTAGTCGGACACTAAACTGACTGACCCACTCAGGCGCCCCAATTATTTTAATAAATATTTGCTATTTTTAATCTTTTGGCCAACCATTGACCACCTTCTTGCTCCACAGGCTGCATGATTATAGCCTGTGATAGTTAATGTCATGTATCCACTTGATTGGGCCATGGGCTCCCAAGTATCTGGTGAAACATTTCTTGGTGCATCCAAAAGAGTGATTCTGGAAGAGATTAGCATTTGAATTAGTGGACTGAATAAAGCATATGGCCTCCTTCAACGTGTGTGGGCATCATCCAATCGGGTGAGGGCCTGAATGGAACAGAAAGGCTGAGGAAGGTTGCACTGTCCCTCTGCTTGATTGCATAAACCGAGACATCAGTCCTCTCCTGCCCTCAGCGCTCCTGGTTTCTAGGCCTTCAGGCTCAGGCAGGAATCTACACCATGGGCTCTCTGGCTTTCTGGCCTTGGGCTATACCATAGGCTTTCTTGGATCTCCTGCTCACAGACTGCTGATCATGGGACTTCTCAGCCTCTGTAACTGTGTGAGCCAATGCCTCATAATACACTTCTAGACACATATCCTATTGGTTCCGTTCCTCTGGAGAACCCTGACTAATGCACAGCCCTTCTACTCAAATGGTCTGCAGCCAGCAGCCTGGGGCATCATCTGGGAGCTAATTGGGAATGCAGATTCTCAGTCCCCACCCGTGCAATTTTTAGCAAGCTCCCCGGATGATTACGTATACACCAGACTACACAATCCCCTTATTCCCCATGAAAACCCTAGGTTTGAGTCGATGCTCCCTCAGCTAGGGAACAGCCACAGCCTCATACCACAGACTCCAAAGATCTGCCCGAGAAACACAGCGTTAACATAGATGCAGCTTCCTTTCAATCGGTACAGTTATTGGGAAACAAATTTGGGACTTCTAAAGGCCTATCTAACAATTCTCAGAGGGATTATGAGGACTGGAGAGATGGGTCCCTACTCCTCACCACAGAGGAGTAAGGGAGATGGAGGGAGAGAAACACCTTGTAACGAGGGACAGTATTCTCTACGTGCTCTTCCAAGGGGCAACCTAGAAGACAACCAAGGGAAAGGGGGAGAAGAGTACCTGGAAGTGAAACATCTGCTGAGAAAAGTTGACCAAACAGAGAGACAAGGAAGAACTAACCACTCATAAAAGGCCTCTGAGCCAAGGGCTCTTACACTGACCTGGTTTCCTATGGAGTGAATTTTTCACCGAGAAGGGGAAGAGCGACAGGAATTTAAAAGATGTGTTTCTTAATGGGATTGGCCGGGGTAAGAATCAAGACATTTTCTGGGAAAGTACCGGTAGACAACATACCCATACTTGGGCTTTAGCTACTCACCACCTAGGTCTACCTTCTGTGCCCTCCTCAGTTTTCTGAATGACTGAAAAAATATTGCAGTCTCTCAAATGTCCAGATTTCCAGCCTGAGTCCTAAGGGGCCACTCATGGGGACCAGGTAAACATCCAACGGATATGATGGTAATCTACCAATACTGTTGGGCAAATATCAGGACCAGATGAAGTTGTGCTCAATAAAGCTGAATAAGAAGCAGGAAAAGTGGGATTTCCTTACAAATCATTAAAAAAAAAATGAAAAAGGAATGTGACATGTAAAAGAACACTGCATTATATGTGTTAGAATAATAATTACTTCAGGAAATAAAAACAATAGACTAAATTTCCTCCATCCTCTCAAAGGACTGAAAGTCATGGTGAGTGGAAAGGAGAGCTGGCACACTGAAGAAAGAAATTAAAGGGGAAAATATGATCAGTTTCAAAAGGAAAACTGCTTGAGAATCAAAAAGAAGAACAGAATCAGCAATGAAAAAAGGTCAGAGATGTGGACGGTAGGCATGAGAAAAACCACACAGAAGGCAGTGGAAAAATACAAGGCAATGAGAGAAATCAACTAGGAGCTCACAGATGTGGAGACCCAACACAGGGATGATGTAGGGACTGGAAGATGAAAACCTAGAATGAGCTGGTGCTAAATGATACGTCAGCACCTTGCATACATACTGTTTTCCAAAATAAGACAAAGCAGGGCAGAGAAACGCATGCAGGGTTTTTGTTTGTTTGTGTGTGTGTTTATGTAAAGCTTAAAAACATGTCAACATTTCTGTATGTGTAACATGTTGTAAGAATATAAAGCAATGGATGAGAACAGTAAACTCCTAATTCAGGACAGTGGCTACCTCAAGGGATGGGGGCATGGAATCTAAAATGTATTCAGTGAGTTTCATCTGTGTTGGTTATGTTTGATCTTTTTCGATAAGGTAGTGAGAGGATGGGTTTTCATTGCATTATTGCTTATAGCTCTTTGTTCTGTGCTGGTGACAATGTAGGAAAACAGAGCTTTCTCATACCTTATAAACAGGAGTATGAATTATATTAAATTATCTCTGGAGTCTAGTGGGCATTTGAAAAATTTATATTCAGGAATTCCTTTGTTCAGGACGTTTTTCTTATATCGTAAAATTATATATGTGTGTATATATATATATACACATATTTATATTTATATTTATATATTTCTTATATATTTCTTATATCGTAAAATTATATGTATATATATATATATACACATATTTATATTTATATTTATATTTATATATTTATATATTTTTTAAGAGAGAGAGAGAGGGAGCACCAGTGTGCACAAGCATGAATAGGGGAGGGGCAGAGGGAGAGGGAGAATCTTAAGCAGGCTCGATGCCCAGCATAGAGCTAGTTGCAGGGCTCAATCCCACGATCATGACCTGAGCTGAAATCAAGAGTCAGATGCTCAACCGACTGAGCCACCATGGTGCCCCTATATTATAAAATGTTTAATGTATACAACAAGACTTAAAGGAAATGTTTTGAAATTCTTAGTTTTATTGTATTAAATCTATGTTCTGATTTAGAAGGATTAACATTTTAGTGATATTAAGTCTTTCCATCTAGGAACATTTCATCTTAACATTAATTCATATCTTGTTTCTTTACATATTCTTCTTATGTGTTATTTTCTTGTTAAATGTATTTCTAGATATGTTATACTCTCTATCGTATATGTGATGATTGTATATGTCCATTCCTAACTCCAAACTGTATATAATATAAATATCTTTCCAGATTTTCTTATTAGTCTTAATGATTTTTAGTTCTGTGCCTTGGGATTTTTAAACCTATAATATAAAATTTTCAAATAAACATAATTTATCTATATATACGCACATACCTGTTGTTTTTTTGCTTTATTGCATTTTTTAAGTCATCTAAAATAATTTTGAAAAATAATAATGATAAAAGGGATTCTTGATTTGATTCTGATTTTATTTTTTTTTTAATTTTTTTTTTAACGTTTATTTATTTTTGAGACAGAGAGAGACAGAGCATGAATGGGGGAGGGTCAGAGAGAGAGAGGGAGACACAGAATCTGAAACAGGCTCCAGGCCCTAAGCTGTCAGCACAGAGCCCGACGCGGGGCTCGAACTCATGGACCGCGAGATCATGACCTGAGCCGAAGTTGGATACTTAACCGACTGAGCCACCCAGGCGCCCCTTGATTCTGATTTTAATGGCAATGACTTTAAAAGTTTTATTATAAAATATTTGTTACTTTTTTATTAAAAGTTCTTTAATATATTTAGTTATATTTCTTAAAAGAAATATAAGAATAAGGCACAAAAATATGAATGAGTATACTTAGATAAATGAAAGATGATAATGTGTTCTTATTTTATTGTTTTTATTAAGATTTTTTTGTGATATTTATATGAATGCATTTATATTTCTTCATCTATAAATATATTTTTCTTTTGAATTATTACTGTAATATTACAGTTTTTAAAATGTATCTACATGGCAATGCTATATTCTTTCCATGACTAGATGTATTCAATATACTAATATTTTGAGAACATTTGCTGTCGTAAGTAATTTTTTTTCTTTTTAAAATTATTAATTTGGATGTTCTTGTGTTAGCTTAGTAGACCATCTTGGTCATTTTCAATCATTTTTTGATAGTTGAGAATATTTTGAATAAGATAGATAAAAAGGAATTACAAACATTCCTTCAACATTCAAATCTATTTGGTACCTGAGTTCAGAAAGCAAAAGTTCAGAGAGAGACACCATAAAATCTGATCTTTAGTCTCTGAGGTTTGAATGGTGAGTAGCAAGCGTTTCAGAAACCAAAGGGTCTGTTAACATTTTCTGAATATATTCATCTCCTAAGTTGTATAGTGACAACTGAGATAGAGAGGTATACTAGCTAAGTTTTTTCTGTATTTTGAAGGTTAGACTCCGCAGTAAAACTAACTCAGGCTAGACTCTTTCTAATGGTAGGTCATGCATGATATTCCAATTTCTGCTTTGGTAAAGAAGAGAGGGAGAATGTTATTTATGTATTTATTTTACATGATCTTTTTTGTATTATTTGTATTCTCTATATCCTTGATTGTTTGTGTCTGTTTGATCCATCGAATTCTGATGCAAAATTCCCCACTAGGACCGATTTTTATGATGGTTATACCTATCTTTATCAGAGTTCTGTTTTATGCGTCTTGCTGTTGTAGTTTGTGATATACAGTAATTCATTAATTGTACTCATAGATTTCATAATATGCCTCTTTTCCCTGCTTAATGGTCTGGATCTTGACTTGTTCTTATCTGATTTTGATTCTGCCATTCCTGCTTTCTGTTTGCATACATTTGCCTGGTGTAATTTTCCACATGCCTTATTTTCAAACTTTCTTTGTCATTATGTGTTAGGTGTATTTCTTGAATACGGCATTGAGCTGGTGTATCCATTAGGATAATTTGGGTTGCAAATAACGCTCCCTGGCTTTAAAAAATGCTCTTATAAAGTTGCAGGATAGGTTCCGTTTCAAGCATGGTTTGTTTCAGCGTTGCTGCTTGATTTCTCTCAGTTCTTTCAACTCTGCATTCCTTTGTGTGTTGGGCAACTTCTCTCATGGGAGCAAAATGGCCACAGAGGTCCCAGGCCTCCCATGTGCTTATACCTTGCCATCCAGAAAAAGAGAACTCCTCTTCCGAAAACTTTGAAAACTCTTGAATTCCATGCTAAACCCTAAAGGAAAAAAAAAAATCCACTGTGACTGGTGCTGTTCTGTGCCCCACTTGAGTCGGGCCCTGTGTCACTCATCCTTGAACCAATTGCTTTGGTGAAAAGATTGGTATTATGATGAATGGTTAGTTTGGGTGAATTAAGGGTCAAGCTTAACACTGAAGTTTGAGATTCATTCTACCCAATGGATGTGTCATTCTGAGAAAACAGAGTAAGGAGTATAAGTATTGCAAAGAAGTTAGTACAATTCCCACTCCTACATAATGATATGGTTCTATAGCTTCAAAAACCAAATGAATCAACTGAGAAAACATACCAGAAATAATTAAAAATGATAAGTAAGGTTGTTGTTACCATATCAATATTAATAATGGGGAAAAACTACTAGTTTTCCTATTATAAGGGTAACCAATTAGAAAATGTGACTGAAGAAAATATTTCATTTATAAAAAAGGTACAAAATATACTGAAATAAGCTGATTAAGAAGCATACAGTATTTATATGAAAACATGAACTCTGAGAGATTTAAGATGTTTCTACCTGGGAAAACTCAATATTATAAAGATGTTGATCTGTTTTAAAATACTTTCTGAAATCGTTGCAATCTTAATGATGAAGAGAAATCACAATGGGATTTCTCTTTTGGGTGGGTATTGGGGAGGGAAGTTTGGTGGTTGAGAAAAAATATTTTAAAATCTATCTGATAAAATTATTCATGCTGGACTAGTCAAAAAATTAAAACAAACAGGCAAAAAACCACAGGTGTAATGGGCCTATGTGAAAGAAGGAAGCCTTTTCTCACCAGATATAGAGACATAATATAAAGCTACACTAATTAAAAAAAGTGAGGTACTGATACAAAAATAAATAAACAGTATAACAGAATAGAAAAGCCCAGAAAAGCCCAAAGTAATATAAAGGTGGCTTAGCATGCTAATGGAATGTGTGTGTGTGTGTGTGTGTGTGTGTGTGTGTGTATAAAATTCAAGAGAGTACATGAACTATTCATTATGTCATTAGACAATAATTAGTTACTTGGGGAAAAAGTGAACCGAATCCTTATCTCACAGCTCATACTAAAGTCAATACCAAATAGAATTTAGCTATAATTTAAAGTAGAATAGGCCTTTTTATGAATGATAGGGGAAAGGAAATCAAGAAATCTGACTATGTAAATATTAACAAATTTGAATAGGTGAAAATAAACATATTAGCAAACAGTTCTTTCCCTCCTCCTAAAGAAAGTACAAAATCTGGGCAAATAGTTAAGAGGGGGGAAAAAAAACCCAAAACAATATTTAAGTCATAAAGAGCTAAAAGTCAAGGAAAAGAAGGCAACTCAGAGAAGTACACTTTGCATTTGGTACTGCTTTTCCCCTAGAGGCATCTGCCAATTTTGGAAATTAGACGGGAGGCTGAGAAGGTGAATTGAGCATCTCTAAGATTCTTGAATTCTAAGAGGGAAGAAAGGGAAGTCAATGCTGCCAAGGAGGGAAGCATTGGTAAATTCACAAGTTTTAGAGTGGGACTCCCAGCCAAAAGGCTACACTTTATGGGTAAAGGTGGTCCTGAAATAGATCTTCTCCAGAGGGACTGAAGCCCAGCCTCTAATCATATCATTTTGTGTTTGAGTTAAGATAATTCAGAGCTGCTAAGTTTCCTAGCCACCTGTCAGAAGCAAACAAAATCCTTCCTCTCTGAAGGAAGTTACATCCCAGTTTCAAATTATCTCTACCATTTTTCATATACAATATCTGACACTTAGTCAAGAAAAACCAGATATATGGGGCATGTGGGTGGCTCAGTGGGTTAAATGTCTGACTTCAGCTCAGGTCATGATCTTGTGGTTTTTGAGTTCGAGCTCCGCATTGGGCCCTGTGCTGACTGCTCAGAGTCTGGAGCCTGCTTCATATTCTGTGTCTCTCTGCCCCTCCCCCACTCACCTTGTTTTTCTCAAAAATAAATAAACATTAAAAAAAAAAAAGAAAAAACAAATATATAAGGAATCAAAATAGTGTAGCAGAAAATCAAAAGAAACAATGGACAGTATAAGAAACCATCAGGAATCTTGAAAATGGAGTTTTCATACATGGATTTTAAAGTAAGTGCAATTAATATATCAAAGATAATAAAACATGAAATTGATGATTTTGACAGATAACAGTAAACTACGAAAATGTACAAAATGGAAATTCTAGAACAGAAAACATTTGTGACAGATCAGTAACCCAATGTACAAGTTTAACATGAGAGTAGACACATTGAAGAGAAAATGAATTGGAAAATAAATATGAAAAAATATACAGAATGAATCACATAAATGGAAAGGGAGAGAGAGACATAGAGGACAATATAAGAGACATAGGGGACCTAGTGAAAAGTTCTAACCTATCTGTTAACAGAATCCACAGAAGGAAAAGAGAAAGATAATAAAGGAGAAACAATGTTTGAAGAGACAATGGATGATGACTTTCTTAAAAAAAAAATCTATGAACCCAAGCTGGAGAGATAACACATTCTCTAATAAACACTGAGGGAAATTTTATACCCACCCATAAAAAAGAAAATACTAACATGGACTATTCAGGGACAAGAACATTATCCCAAATGAAAAAACTTAAAGATACAGAATGGATTTAAGAGCATCGGAGATGATAAATATTTAATGTTGATATAAAACTGTAATAATAATGTCTGATAAGGCTAAATATATTACAAATAATGGGTTAGGATAAAAGCAGTTAAAGGGTTCTATGTTTCTTGCATTGTCTGGGAAGAAGTAAATGCACCCATTTATCTTGGACTAAAATAAGTCATCTATACATGTTATAATCTCTAGTCATGTCTATAATCTTTAACAAATCATAGTAAGAGGATGCATAGCTACCATGGTAATAGAGGGAGGAAATGAAACTATAAAAAATAATCAGCCAAACGAAAGGAAAAAAAAAAAAAGAATACAGAACAGGTAGTACAGATAAAAAGCAGAAGACAAAATGGTAGAACTAAACCTGATCATATCAATAATTACATTAAATGTAAATGAACTAAATATTGTAATTAAAAGATGAATATTGTCAGACTGATTTTTTTTTTAAGCAAGGACCAGTTATGTTATTTATAAGAGGAACACCTAAAATATGCAGAAGAGACTGAAGGTAAAAAGATGGAAAAGTTATACCATAGAAAAAATTAATCAAAAGAAGACATGTCACTATATTATTAAGAGTAAGCTTATGAAAAATGGAGAAGAAAGAATTGTCAGGGGGGAGAAGAGAAAGAGACCAAGCAAACAGTGTAAGCAATGTTTCCCAAGTAGACTTCCTTTCTACTGAGGGCAGAAGGCAGGATGGGGTGAAAGGGCTGGTGAATGTGGAGCATGTGTGCTAGCAACTAGTGGGAGAAACCATAGGATTGGAAAATTGAGCCCAGATTAGGGAAAGCCTGCATAGTACTTTCAATGGATATGTCATAGATCTGGTCATGGCTTTAATCAATGAGAAGCTGGTATATCTATAGTTAGTGGTAGTGAAAAATAAAAATTTAACTTGTCATTATCAGACCCATTAACAGAATTTATTTTATTAGAATAAGTCCATTATCTACTGTAAGTTTTAAAGTCTCCTTAACCAACTACAGATAGCATGGTGGTGGTAGTTGTGAACTCTGGCTCTGTAGAATTTGCCTGGTTTCAAATTCATCTTCACATTCTGCATCCACTTCTTCTTAGTTCTATGACCACGGGAGGGACTTTTTAAATATAAAATGAAAACAATAGGAGCACATAACGAATAGTCTTGTGAGAATTAAATGAGTTATGCACATGAAATATGAAAGCAGTGGCTGGGGCATTGTAATCACTCAACAAATAGCTTTTACTTTTACTATTCTAATTACGACTTTTGCCTGGGATATTGTTTTGGTATTTAAATTAAATGCCGATTCAGTAAGCCTAAGGATACTAAGTGAAGGGCCAATTTTTTCTGGTCTTTCTCTGTCCTCAACTCTGGACCAGGAGCTTATTACTGTGTCATGAGTTTGGTCTTTCCTGCCTGAAATTGGCAAACAATGCAAAAAGAAGGAGTTCTTGCTACGTGTGGGTCCTCTGGTTGGCATTGGCAATATTCTCCAGCAAAACAGGGCTGTACTCTTGAAGGAGCTCACAGACATGAGAATACAGGATTTCCATGCAGTGGGATATGACTAATAGGAAGAAGGATGTATCCCAGCACGTAGGATGACGAATGTGCTTTGGAAGCAGAGAAGAGGGATATTTATTTTCTGGGTAAGAAGAGGAAGGCGTCATAATGGACTTGAAGGGAGAGGCAGGAGAGGCTATTCTAGGCACAAAGAACAGCAGGCACACAGAGGCAGAATGGCACAAAAGTACTAGGCATGCTTGGGGAGTGGCTAATTGCCCATTGTCCCAGGTACATCAGATGGACAGAATGGGACAGTATTTGCGAAACTTGAGAAGTAGGCCAGAGCTGGGTTATGACTGCTTTCCTGTGAAATTTAGAATTCTTCAGAATTATTTCAGGGCCAATCTTTTATAGCAAGCCTTCAGGTATAGTTGTGCTTTTTAGTTTATAAAAGAAATTCCATACGAGTGTCCCCTAAGTGGCCAAATAGCTATTGATAGGAATTTAGGATTTAGAAATAAAATCATTCTTTCCTAAAATAAGTTATATATCTTATGACCAGCTAAATGTGAACTTGTACTTCCTAAACTGTTTATGGTTTAGCAAACTAAATGTTTATGCAAACTATGACTATAATAACTGTTAAAAACAATAGCTTGTGTACTGATAGTAATACCATAGAACACTTATTGAAAGTATTTTTGGTGCCAGGAGCTATTGTAGACTCTAGTAATTCATTAGCGTGTTTAATACTCATAACACCTCTTTGAGGCAGTGCTATTATGACGTATAACGGAAAACATTGCAAACCAGGAAAAACACTATGCCAATGATGATAGTAGGTTATGTTATCCTCTTGGTGTGTACTCTAGGCCTCATCTGCCTCTTGTGTTCCTTACATGCTCCTCTTTTCTCTTGTTTTATGCTGTAAGCTGGAGAGAGAGACAGAAATAAGAGAAGAGAGAGAAGCAGGAAAGAGGAAGATCTTTAGGAAATTATCATTCCTAATTGCAGTTTGAGATTGGTTTTTGTTTTTATTTATTTTATTTATTACTTTATTTTTTAATTTACATCCAGGTTAGTTAGCATATAGTACAACAATGATTTCAGGAGTAGATTCTTTAATGCCCCTTACCCATTTAGCCCATCCCCCCTCCCACATCCCCTCCAGTAACCCTCAGTTTGTTCTCCATATTTATGAGTCTCTTCTGTTTTGTCCCCCTCCCTGTTTTTTTTTTTTTTTTTATTATTTTTGTTTCCCTTCCCTTATGTTCATCTGTTTGTCTCTTAAAGTCCTCATGAGTGAAGTCATATGATATTTGTCTTTCTCTGACTAATTTCGCTTAGCGTAATATCCTCTAGTTGCATCCACGTAGTTGCAAATGGCAAGATTTCATTCTTTTTGACTGCCGAGTAATTACTCCATTGTGTGTGTGTGTGTGTGTGTGTGTGTATATATATATACAGAAAGAATGATTTTATACATACACACACACACACACACACATATATATATATATATGCCACATCTTCTTTATCCATTCATCCATCAATGGACATTTGGGTTCTTTCCATCCTTTGGCTATTATTGATAGTGCTGCTATAAACATGGGGGTGCATGTGTCCCTTCAAAACAGCATACCTGTATCCCTTGGATAAATGCCTAGTAGTGCAATTGCTGGGTCATAGGGTAGTTCTATTTTTAGTTTTTTGAGGAACCTCCATACTGTTTTCCAGAATGGCTGCACCACTTTACATTCCCACCAACAATGCAAAAGAGATCCTCTTTCTCCACATCCTCGCCAACATCTATTGTTGCCTGAGTTGTTAATGTTAGCCATTCAGGCAGGCATGAGGTGGTATCTCATTTTGATTTTGATTTGTATTTCCTTGATGATGAGTGATGTTGAGCATTTTTTCATGTGTCGGCTGGCCATCTGGATGTCTTCTTTGGAGAAGTGTCTATTCATGTCTTTTGCCCACTCTTTCACTGGATTATTTGTTTTTTTGGGTGTTGAGTTGGGTAAGTTCTTTATAGAGTTTGGATACTAACCCTTTATCTGATATGTTGTTTGCAAATATCTTCTCCCATTCTGTCCTGTCAGTTGCCTTTTGGTTTTGCTGATTGTTTCCTTCGCTGTGCAGAAGGTTTTTGTTTTGATGAGGTCCCAATAGTTCACTTTTCTTTTGTTTCCCTTGCCTCTGGAGACGTGTTGAGTAAGAGGTTGCTGCAGCTGAGGTCAAAGAGGTTTTTGCCTGCTTTCTCCTTGAGGATTTTGATGGCTTCCTGTCCTATGTTTAGGTCTTTCATCCACTTTGAGTTTATTTTTGTGTGTGGTGTAAGAAGGTGGTCCAGGTTCATTTTTCTGCATGTCGCTGTCCAGTTTTCCCAGCACCATTTACTGAAGAGACTGTCTTTATTCCATTGGATATTCTTTCCTGCTTTGTCAAAGATTGGTTGGCCATATATTTGTGGGTCATTTCTGGGTTCTCTATTCCATTCCGTTGATCGGAGTGTCTGTTTTTGTGCCAGTACCACACTGTCTTGATGATTACAGCTTTGTAATACAGCTTGAAGTCTGGTTGTTTTTGTTTTTAAATCTCATTTAGAGAGGACAAAAAAGACAATTCTATCATGTAAGAATATTATCCCATCTTGCTGATTTTGCATAGGTTGAGACTGGTGGGTGCTGAATTAGAGATTTTGGAGGATACAATGGGTTTTAAGCAGGCTGAGAGTTTGTCTTCTGTATCTGCCTATCTAGTCAGACTCTACTGTAAGTCCCCAAATATTATATCATTCCCTCCCACACACTACATTTGCACAAAATCGATACCACCTCAGGAGAGTCACTAACTTTCCAGCTAGTGATTTACCTGGTTCTGAGAAAAATAGAATAAACATTTGAGGGTCTCAAAGTACTCAGGGGGATGGCAATAGAGAGCACCTTAAGATTGGAATTAATTCCACAGGGGAATTGTGACGGAATAATCAGTTTAGAAATTTAAATCTTGCCTTGAGATTGAAAAGTTTTGAAAAGAAAACAAAACCAAAACCAAAACCAAAAAGCCTTGCAGAAGCAGAGATTTGCTTAAAGTTCTTTTCAATCCCTAACAACTGTGGGTCTAAGATTTTCACAAAATGAGAGGAAAGAAATTATGTGTAATTTTCTCATCTGAACTAGTCTCCTTCTGCCGACTTCTTACCAAAATTTCGGCTACTTAGCCCGTCGGCCAAATCCTACAGCGAACATCACTTTAGAACAATCTCAATGGGAAAACCGCAGAGCACCACTTCTTTAAAATTACACATGAACAAATCCAGAATAATCAGAGGAAGCATAAAACAGATTACGTTTTACCTAAAGTGGAATTTAAGACATGCCACAAGTAATTCATTCTCTTTCTAAGATAATTTAAGAGCAAAGGCTTATTTGACTTTTTTAAAATATATATATATATATATATATATATATATATATATATATATATATTTATTTATTTTTGAGAGAGAGAGAGAGAGAGAGACAGAATGTGAGTAGGGGAGACACAGAATCTGAAGCAGGCTCCAGACTGTCAGCACCAGAGCCCCATGCAGGGCTCGAACCCACAAATTGTAAGCTCATGACCTGAGCTGAAGTTAACTGACTGAGCCGCCCAGGCACCCAGGGTTATTTGACTTCTTAAACACAATAGCAGGTCACTATTCTGTAAAACCAGAAGAGTGATGGTCTTTCCTTCCTTCCTTCCTTCCCTCCCTCCCTCCCTCCCTTCCTTCTTTCCTTCCTTCCTTCCTTCCTTCTTTCCTTTCTTTGTCTTTCTTTCTTTCTTTCTTTCTTTCTTTCTTTCTTTCATCTTTTTTTTAAAGTTTATTTATTTATTTTTGAGAGAGAGACAGAGACAGAGACAGAGAATCCCAAGCAGGCTCCACACTGTCAAGGCAGAGCCCAATGTGGGGCTCGAACTCAAGAACCACAAGATCACGACCTGAGCCAAAATCAAGAGTTGGACGTTTAACCAACTGAACCACCCGGGCACCCCAGTGTGATGGTCTTTTCTAATATAACTGATCTGTTTTTTTCTTTTTGTCACCTTTATGCTGCCTATTTTATTTTATTTTTATTTTTATTTTTTCTTTTCTTTTAATTTTTTTTTTTTTTTTTAATTTACATCCAAATTAGTTAGCATATAGTGGCAACAATGATTTCAGGAGTAGATTCCTTAGTGCCCCTTACCCATTTAGCCCTTCCCCCCTCCCACCCCTCCAGTAACCCTCAGTTTGTTCTCCATATTTTGAGTCTCTTCTGTTTTGTCCCCCTCCCTGTTTTTATATTATTTGTGTTTCCCTTCCCTTATGTTCATCTGCTTTGTCTCTTAAAGTCCTCATATGAGTGAAGTCATATGATTTTTGTCTTTCTCTGACTAATTTTGCTTAGCAGAATACCCTCTAGTTCCATCCACGTAATTGCAAATGGCAAGATCTCATTTTTTTTTTTGATTGCCGAGTAATACTCCATTGTATATATATACCACATCTTCTTTATCCATTCATCTGTCCATGGACATTTGGGCTCTTTCCATCCTTTGGCTATTGTTGATAGTGCTGCTATAAACATGGGGGTGCACGTGTCCCTTCAAAACAGCATCCCTGTATCCCATGGATAAATGCCTAGTAGTGCAATTGCTGGGTCGTAGGGTAGTTCTATTTTTAGTTTTTTGAGGAAGCGCCACACTGTCTTCCAGAGTGGCTGCACCAGCTTGCATTCCCACGTACTGCTTATTTTAGTATTTGTTTCTGTCACTTGCGATTCTTATATTCCTGTCTCCACTATTATAAGTTCCTCAAGAGCAGAAATCTCTTCTTATTTACTCTTATAAAAGGTATTTTCAATATTTGCCACAGTATCATGCATGTATCAACCAACGCATGTTGAATTTATGAATGAATGCGTGCATGCCATGGCAAAAGTAATACATTAATTAATAGCCATTAGTAGTTAGAAGTCCTAGATGCTGTTTGAGCTCTGCCATTAATTATCTGACATTGAACTATTGATGTAATGTTTCTTCATTTATAAAAGATGATTATTTTCAAGTAGGCTCCACCCCCAATGTGAGGCTTGGACTCACAACCCTGAGATTAAGAGTTACATGCTCTATGACTGAACCAGCCAGGTGGCCCTATAAAAGATGACTTTGAAAATTTCTTCCAGCAAACATTTATTTCTAAAGCAAGAAATTTATAGCATTTTATAAACTATGAAGGGGGAAGCATATATTATCAATGAATAATTCACGTTTTGATATCTGATCACCATCTTTTGGAAACCAGGCTAGCATGTACTCTTTTGCCTCACTTTGCTGAAAATTTCAGTTGTAGTCCGTTCTGGTTTGTCTTGTCTTCTTTCTACTGATTCTTATGGGGAGAAAAGAAGTGAGGAAAACAGTCACTGCATTGAAGATATTCAGGGTCGGAGAATTTTGTTCTTTATGCTGGCTGCTAGGGGCTTCATTTCTCTGAGCTCAATTTCCACACCGGCCTAAAATAGCAACCTAGTCCCTTAAGTGTGTTATAATTCTACTACAGTTTATGAGAGTGAAGAGATAAGACGTGGAAGAAGATAAATCAAGTTGAATTTTCTGAGAAAATTTTGAACCGTAGGTTGGTTATTGGGTAACAGCTACTTATTTTTAAAATCATCTAGACTCTTGAAACTGTGTATAGGCCCCAGTTCCTCTAGAAATTTTCCATGCTTTTGAAAAACTTACATAATTGCTTATGTGGCAATTGCAAAATCATCCCTTGACATGAACATAAACCAGAAAAGAAATGTCCTACTCAAAATTTCAGGCTTTTCCTCCCAGAGACAGAAGGGGGGCAAGGGGGGGGGGTATTAGCAGGAAGATAGGAAGAGGGAGGAGTTTGTGTAATGAGTGGGAAAATCACTGAAGAGTTTATAAACAGTTGCAGGGCATTGAGACAACCACAGTGGAGACCGTGGAAGAAAAAATACGATAAATCCAATCATTTGCCCTCATTTCAGCAGAGAAGGAGATTGGCCATTTTATGTTTTGTTCTTCCGTGTTCTGGAGATTGATGTCAAAGTAAAAACAATGAGATGCTCACAGTCTTTTCTTTCCTAATTTGTCCATTGAAAATCAACTACCCAGAAAGCAGGAAGTGTACCACCGATGAGTTTATTAAGATCCTCTCTTAGCTGTCATTTCAGACAATTTTTTTCTCCTTAATTGTAAGAGAGCAGTGAAAGCCTCAGTGAGGCATTTGTTACCAGTAATCAGTCTCTGCTTTGGGGGGAGGGTTGGTGGTTTAGGATGTAAAATCCAAGGCCAGAGAGATTTTCCAAAATTATTGAAAGCAGGTTGATGTGGGAGAAGATAGGAAGCCGTCATAAGAGAGTCTGGTTAGGGGAGTTTCAAAGCCAGCTACTTGATAATTTCCCTAGAAAGTCCTGAAGCTGGAAAAGGAGAAGCCTTTAAATCCCCACACATCTGTGTCTGTGTGTGGGGGTGTGGGTGGGTGGGTGTGGGGGTGTGTGTGTGTGGGTGTTTGCTAAGCAATTACACAAACAAAAAGACAAATAAGGTCCCTTTCTTCGCTCTCCTGGATATTTCTCCCCCCAGGCGGTCTCATGTACAACCTCACTTCTGCAGGTTCCAGAGACAGCTTGGCCTGTGGAAGACAATAGATACGCAAGATAACAACAGGGCAGTTGCTCTGAGGCCTTGGCCTTTATCAGGATTAACTGTTACATCAATAAGCAAAACAGGGCGGCAGGGTTTTTCCATCGCTGGCCTTTGCTGTTCCTGGGTGCCAGATGGCATTTATATCCATGAAAAAAACATGCTGCAAGTTATAATGTTGACTAGGCACTGTTACTTCCGCTTGATCACACTGTTTGGGGCTCTCTTTGATGTACAAAACACTCCTAAGATAATGAAATGCGTTGGCAGCTGGCTAATGGCTGGGAAAGTGCAAACCCTGAACTGAACTCTTCCTCGAGACTATTCAATGGCAAGGTGGTGTCCCGGGACTCTTGGGCAAGCGGCTGAGGAGGGGCTGGTATTTTTCTTCCTTCAATAGAAGTGGTCTGTGCCTGCAGCAAATGAGAAATAAATCCGTCAAGGCCAAGCTCAGGCTTATTTTGAACTGGCTGCTGGAATTTGCATAAGAGCCTGTGCACACACAGGTAAACAAAGACGGTTTATGGAAGTGGAGGTGATCGGGGGATTGTTAGTTTTCGTCTGTGCCCGAGCACATCTTTCTGCCAGGAACACAAAATGTCTTATGAATTAAATTTGACTGTGCTGTTGCTAATCTTTTCACTGGCCTGATTCACTGAGAAAGTAGAGCATGCATAATTGGGTAGGGAGGCATTTTCTCACCCTTCTCTCCCTTGGTGCCATAGGCCCACTCCGTGGAGCCAAACCCTGGGACCAACCCCTTTGGGAAGTCTCCCGTGCCCCTGTACCCTTCTGCCCCACAACCCCACCCCGATCCCGACTGACACGCTGGCCACCGAAAGTTCTTCCACCACCTGGACTCGCCCCAATCTAAGCAGAAACTCCTGATCCTCTGGTTTGCTCTTATCTATGTTGTTAGAATGTACACTTTAGTGTAGAAACTGCTTTTGGACCAAAGGTCAGGTAACTCTGGGCCAGCCCATGGACCAGATCCAGCCTGCTGTCTGTTTTGATACAGCCAACAAAGCTGAGAAGAGTTTTAACTTTTAGATGTTTGGGGGGGGGCTGGGAATCAAAGCAAGAATATTTTATGGCACACGATGATTCTATGACATTCAAATGCTAATGTCCAAAAGTAAGGAGTTATTGGCACCCTGCCACTGGGTTCACTTATGTATTGCCTAAGGCTGTTTTCTCAGTATAGCTGTGGAGCTGACTAGTTGCATCAGAGACTTTGGGAGAGCCCGCAACACCTAGGATATTTACTATCTGGCCCTTCTCAGAAAAGTTCAGTCTCCTGCCTTAAACTTTTTGCAGACCCACAGAGTAGGTGCTCCATGCACCTTTCTGACCATTTCTGAGGTCTGAGGATAAGTTTAGCTGGGTGGCAAGTTCTCCACAATCCCAGTATTGAAAAATTTGTTGGTGCCACCATTGGAGACACTTGCCTTCCTTTCTAGCCTAAAATGGAACCAGCTTTTGAAGTGCTTGCCAAAGCTTCCTTTCTGTGATTTGTCTCTCCACAGTCAACTCACGTTGGAAATGTCCCAAGGGTGTCTGTTCAGCTTGAGTGGAAATCCAAGGGGAAATGTTGAGGTGGGGAATCCGACAGTGAAGCTTCTTACCCTGGCATTTTCCCTTTGCAGACACCCTCTGCAGACCCCCAGGGTCGGGTCACAATTCAAGGTTGTAAGCTTTTCTGAGCCAACAGAACTGGATCTGCCCATCCCATAGCTGGTGTCTGTGTTTTTTCATGGGGCTCTGCCTTTGTTAATTCGAGCAGTGTATTGTCCAAAAATTTAAAGTCACTGACCATGTTTTTGTTTCCTCCTCATCCTGTTTGTCAGGGGATACAGGGGTGTGTGGTTTACAACTTCGTACCCACTCCTCTTTATCTTGTAGTGCTGGGACCTTCTTTCTGAGCTCTTTCACAAGATTGTTGGCCACTGCCATTCTGGATCTATTAAACATAGCATCTTTCCTCACCAAAAGTTCCAACGGTTGACTCTATATGATAGATTCTGGGTGACTGTTTCTTTCTTTGTGTTTTTCTGTGTTTTCCAAGGGAAAAATGGCTATCTTTTATATTATATCAAAGAGAAAAAAGGGTAAAAAAAAAAAAAGTCATAAAAGTACCAGTGTGGTAGTAATCCCTACTTACTAGTGAGTGCATCTCAATTCCTTCCTTTCTTCCATCCTTTCTTGAAGTGCATCCAGATATGTACAGATAGTATTTAAATCCGTGAAACTAGATAAATCAACTCTTGTTGTATATTATTGTATGTTATTATTTCATTTAAAAAGTAATATGTGTGAAAGATATAGAGAGTGTCTGAGAGTGCGTTGTATATATATATATATATAGAGAGAGAGAGAGAGAGAGAGAGACATAGATAGATACATAGACATTAAAAAAACAACTAGACTTCCGGTTTCCAGGTCTAGGATCTAAGGACAGTAAGTAAAAAATGAACAAACTGAAAAAAAAAAAAAGAAACATGGAATGATATTCACGGAATTATCAATAGTAGTTATCTCTGTAAGTAGATTCAGGGGTAATGGGTGATTTTACTTTGTGCTAAACTTGTTGGATTGTTTTAAATTTTTAAGTGGGGGGATGATGTATTACATTGTAATGATAAAAATACTTGAAAATAATGAAAAACTCCAATCCCACATATATTTTCCACACACCTTTGAATATCCATTGGCCCCACGAACATCTGTTATTAATCAGCCCCTACTCCCACCCCTTCCTATGGCAAGAGACCCTGACTCTTAGACCCCTATATCACCCTCCATGGAACATTTGCAAAATGCTAGTGTTATGGCTCATATGGGATGGGTAAAGGGAGTCAAATTTACTTTATGGCTTCAGATTTTTGGGTCATGCATAGAAAGGCTTTTTTGGCTCCAAGGTTTTGAGATATATATATATATATATATATATATATATATATACCATATATATATACGGTATAGTCTGCTATGTTTTCTTTCCAATACTTTGTTATTTGTGCTTATTGTACAATTTTTAATCCATCTGAAATTTATTTGTGTGTGAATTGTGAAGTAGGAATCTGATGTAGGATGTTTCGACCCACCATTATGTAATTAACACAAATTAAAGCTGACAGTTACAAGTGCACATGGTAAAATAAGTTATTAACTAGCTGCTTCCAGAAAAATAAACCTTGACAAATTTATATCTGCAGTATTTGACTGGGGGAGAATTTTGCCTTGATACAAACAATGGTCATAGAAGAAAACTAAGAGCGGCAGAAGCTTTAATTGGTAAGTTTGATAAGGATAAAATAATTTACCATAAGCCTTTATAAGATTTGCATTAAAGAAATCTTGGTATCAGTGAAAATAATTTTTGATAAGATAAAAATGACAATGGTGATAATTAGAGAAATATTTTCATTATGCTATATAGTGCATTGATCAAGGGAAATAAACATAGTTTAATTCTAGAACATTCCTCAGGGAAAATTCATCAGTGTTGGTAAAATTAGGATGTTAAAAATTGTTTGTATTGATAAAACCAGAGTGGAAAGCTTCTTGGGGCCAAATTAGTGAAGTGAAGATTATCCTTTTCTATGGAGATCCTACTTTATTTTTCTAAATGAGCTGCTTACTATTCTGACACCATCTATGTGGGCAACGATCCATTCTTACAACTGGGTTAAAATGAACCTTTTTCATTTACTGAAATCTCACACTTGGGTCTGCCTGGGCTCTTATTTCTTTGATGTGCTTGCTTAACCTGCACTGTTTTTAATCATTGCAGATTTAAAGTAGTGTTGATAACTAGTTGAGTATCCCTCTTTTGCCCCCCCCCCAATTAGAATTATTTTTCAATAATTCTTAATTGTTTCTTAGTTTCTTAGTTGTTCTCTGACATCTATTCTTTCAAGAAACTTCAGTATCAGCTCATTAAATATGACCAGATGTTTAATAAAAGCTGCCTGGTTATAGACATTTTAGTTGTAATCTCTTACTTAAGGTTTTAATACCTTGGGTTAATTTTATATGTATTTCTATCTATCTAATCTTTATATATCTGTATCTGTACCTATTGATATATATGCAGACATGTGTGTATATATGTTTGGTTTTTAGCTTTTATTTATTTTTTTTTTTAAATTTTTTTTTAACGTTTATTTATTTTTGAGACACAGAGAGACAGAGCATGAACGGGGGAGGGTCAGAGAGAGAGGGAGACACAGAATCGGAAGCAGGCTCCAGGCTCTGAGCCGTCAGCACAGGGCCCGACGCGGGGCTCGAACTCACGGACCGTGAGATCATGACCTGAGCCGAAGTCGGACGCTTAACCGACCGAGCCACCCAGGCGCCCCTGGTTTTTAGCTTTTAAATTAATCAAATTTATTTCTTTTATTTTTGTTTTCAGATTTTTTTCTTATTTTGAGCCCTTAAAGATCCTTTGCTGTTCATTCCTTTTGCAGATAATTTTAGTTAGTATATTATACTTTGTCCATTATCTGCTTATTTCCAACAATGATAAGGCCTGGGAACCCTAGCATTCTTGCAGTTCCAACATGTCATAGTTTTGACACCTATTTGGAAGTAAAAATGGCCAAAGTTTGTTTTTTTTTTTTTTCCCTGAAGTTCAGTATATACTCAGAGTTGGTGAAGGGCCAAGATGTTTAAATGTCCTTGTTGGGATTTCCCTGTATCTTCTTTCTCTTTTCCAAAGAATAAGAATCTGTGATTTAGCCTGTCCTTTGCTCTGTCCTCTAAATTCTTGGATGAAATTCACAAGCAGCTTTTAAAGTCTCCCTCCCCTTTGATGAGAATTGGCGATTTGAATTTGCATTGTGGTCTCTCTCCTAAGAGGAGAGCCTTAACCTTCACAATGCTACACTTTGCAAATCTGACACCAGATAAATGGACAAGTCTTTGAAATGTTGTCTCATTGTTCAATCACTTCTTTATAGTTTATTTTGGGGGTTAATCATGTGACCTTTGGGGGGTCTTTTTTTCCCCCCCCCGCAAACTACCTTTTATATACAAGTTACATTCCACAAAGGCAGAAATGAGGCCTAATTTCTAAGTCTATCTTCAGTGTACAGAATAATGCCTGGCACATAGTAGGCACCCGGTAAATATTATTGGTTCACTGACTTGTGTGGCTTTACTTCCAGACACAGATGTCATTGTAACACATCGGAAAGAAATCTGACATCCCCAAAGCCTCTGACTCTTCTTTTTTTTAAAATAAATGCTTATTTATTTATTTATTTATTTGAGAGAGGGAGAGAGAGAGAGGGAGAGAGGGAGAGACAGAGACAACATGAGCAGGGGAGGGGCAGAGAGAGGGAGAGAGAGAACTCCAAGCTGGCTCCACGCTTTCAGCAGAGAGCCTGCCGCGAGACTCCATCTCACTAACCGTGAGATCAGAACCTGCACCAAAATCAAGAGTTGGGTACTTAACCATCGGAGCCACCTAGGCACCCAGCCTCTTGACTCTTCTTATTCCCAAACTCTGATATTGGTGTCCTCCTCATACTGTTTAGGCTCAACATTTTTCAGTCATTTAAGAGCTTCCTCGCTTCTCTCTCTCTCCTCCACGGCCCTTCACATCCATTTGTAATTCCCCACCATGTTGGTTGATTCTGCCTCACAGAGTCTCTACCTCTTTAGGCCTTCTGGTTCCCACTATCCTGGATCAAGACCTTACTCCCTCTTATTTCGCGATTACGATATCCCCCTAATTGTTAGCCCTTCCTTCAGGAGCCTTCTGCACTCAGTCACTTCACCCAAATCCATGTTAGGATTGCTTCGAGAACACTCATCCTTAAACAGGTCTGACCCCATCCCTATGTGCCTATGATTTCTCGTTGCCTATAGAATACAGTACAAACTCTCTAACCTGCTTTACATATTCTTCCAGAATGTGAAGGGCCCCAATCATGATTTTCAGTTCAATCTGCTTCACGCCCTGCACATTTTTCTCCAGACAGGGTAGTGTGCTGTCATTCCTCGGACGGACCCGCCGTCTCTTTGCTGCTGACCTTTGTCCCATCTCTCTGTGCTGCAGCCACACTGGCTGTTTTCAGTTGATCGCCCTCCATGATCTCTCCCACGGCAGTCTTCCCCAGCTGTCCCTTCCCCAGCTTATCTGCGCGTGGTTGTGTAACTGCCACTCGTTCCCCAGATCTCTCTCCAAAACGACTTTGCAGGGAAGCCTTCCACAGTCCCTTCTCAGGAAGCCTTCCCGCCTCCATTATATGAAGTCACATTAAACGCTATCAGCTCTGGTACTCAGACGTGCACAGTGTATAATTACACACATTTGTGGGTTCATTTGATTAAGGACTGTCTCCCTCACTGTATTGTAAACTCTGTGAGTGAAGAGATCCGGTCCGCCTTGCTCACCACTGTGTCCCCTGCCACCAGCACTGGAACGCATTTAATTAGATACCCAATGAATGAATGCACCAATGTCTGTAAAAGACTTGGCCATGCTCCCTACCCCATCGCCTTTCAGAAACTGCCCAAGACTCCTCATTTTGAATTCATCCCTCTCTTACCTTTAATCCCTACACGCCTACCTCTTCTTTTGTAGGTGGTAGCTCCTAGGGAGTAGTTTTTTGTCATCCACACTGTAGTTCCCCAGTGGGAGGCCAGCAGGATGGTCCGTTTGTGTTTAAGGATAAGCACTAACATTAGAAAGTTAAGGCTTTGTTCTAAGAGCAGCAAAGTGCTGCAGAAGTTGTAATGGTTAAATGTGAAATGTTGGGAGTATCATGTCACGCTTCTAATACGCCAGAGTTTCAGTCAGAAGCTCATCTGAATCAGTGTACTCCGATTATACCTTAGGCTTAGCCAGTCAACTCACAGATGTGTGAAGATGTGAATTAGGGAGACTAGGAGAGGATATGGGATGAGTTCAGTGCGAGTTCACACCCACTAGTAGAAACCCATGCCCTAGTGCTGATGGGTTAATAATATCTTCTTGCATTCTTATTTGGTTTTCTTTTGCACACTTCACTCAATAATCTTGTTGATAAATTCTAGTGGATAATGATAATAAGGAAATAATGGTTAACTAGTCTGTGTTTATCCTGTCAACCGCACCTTAACCCAGGACAGAAACCCAACATGGAAAAATTTGGCCTTCGTCTATTTAAATCTCTTACAAAAGGAAAGCAATGCTTGAGTTTTGTTTTGTTTTGTTTGTTTGTTTTACCAAGGCTATAGGTTTATTGCTCTTCTTTCTACTGACAACGAAATGAGTTGTCTTTCAACCTGGTTTTGACAAGTATTTCATTTGGATTAATAGATGATATATTTCACAAAACCATCAAAAACTGTTCAAAAAGGGATAGAGCCCAATTAGCTCTGGACTGCCGCAGAGGGTTTGGGGGATTTCCTGGGGCCTGGGTGTTAATTTGAAGTCACAGGAAAGAACATGGGAAGGAACAGGAAGAGCTGTGGTTATACCCTGTCCTAGAGCTACTGAGGAGGTAGGCATTAATGGCATCTTACAGGGGTGCATTCTGGGTATTTTCTTATCCTAGCTATTGGAAAAGTGGGGTTTTAATAACAGAAAATTCTCATTTTTCTTTCTGGGTCTTGAAGACGGAGCAAATTCCTAAGAGATATTCTTCCTAAGAGTCCGAAAGGTATTGTTCTAATCTTTGTGGAGGCTCGGAGATGCAAATTACTCAATTTTGATAACAGCACACAGTGAGTTTCTTAGTTGTTTCTTAGATGCAGAGAGGGATTTTCTGAAGGATATGAACCAGAAGAAGTCAAACTTAGCGCTCTAGGAGAAAAAGCTGAGGTCTAGGGGATGTCCGGTAACCTGCTCAGTGGGGAGTCAGGAAATAGAGATCAGAAAGAGGTTACAATGATATCACTTTCAGGTTCCAAGACTTTTGTAACTTGTACGTGTGTTATTGTGGTCATTTCCTGTCCCTATGAAGACTACCAGCAAAATGCTTAAAATGAAAATCATTAATGGGCAATGTGTTGGATACGGTGAATTAATGAATTCACTCAACCAATTTTTATTAAGTGCTTCCTTTATGCCAGGGTCTCCTCCAGAGCCTGAAAGTACAGCAGTGGACATAACAGAGATCTATGCTTTCACTGCTCCAACATTCTGGTGAGAAGACTGACAATGAAGAAAATAAGTAAAATCTATAAAGTATTAGATGTTGATAAGTGCTATGGAGGGGAAAAAAAAGGGGGGAAAGAGGTTAGAAGACATTGAAGATGAGGGCTGCGATTCTAAATACGGTAGCCAACAAATGTTTCCTTGAGAAGGTGACCCAAGTAAAGATCTGAAAGAAAAGATAAAGCTAACTGTGTGGCTATCTGGGGGAAGGGTGTTTCAGGCAGAGGAATACAAAGTTTAAAGGTGATTTCTGAAACTAGGTTAGAAACTATTGGCTCAATGTTCCTGAAAATTCAAGGGCTCAGTCTGGCTTCAGGCATGGCTTGATAAGGGATTAGGAAAACATATTCTTTTCTTGTTTTTCCTGTTCTCTCTATATGTTGTTTTCATTCTTGGGTTGGCCTCCTGTGGCTGTAGGATAGCTATCGTGTCACCAGTTCTTACATCCTTGTACTTTATCTCTATGGGAAGAGTAAAGGTCTTTGTCTCAGAAAAAACAAAACAAAACAAAAAAAATCTCACTTTGCCTCTTGTGTTCTGAGTGGGTCCCGGTTCATCTCTGAGCCAATTATTATGATCAGAGCAAATGCGGTGTACTGATTGCTTTATGTTTATGTCAGTTGCTATACTGGAATGGCATAAACCAAGAGAGTATGTATGTGCCTGAGGTTTGCTTGTTTGTTTGTGAGGGGAGGGGGCATTTCCCTAAAGACAACTGGGGAATCAAGAGAAGGATTAGTGGATTTAGGGGGTTTGGGGTAGCAAATGTAGCAAATGTCCTTTATACCATGCCTTTTTAAAAAATATTTTTTACATTTATTTATTTTTGAGAGACAGGGCGTGAGTAGGGGAGGAGCAGAGAGAGAGACACACACACACAGAATCCGAAGCAGGCTCCAGGCTCTGAGCTGTCAGCACAGAGCCCGACGTGGGGCTCAAACCCACGAACCGTGAGATCATGACCTGAGCCCAAGTCGGACGCTTAACCGACTGAGCCACCCAGGCACCCCTATACCATGAGTTTTTAAATAAGATCCTTGTTGGAGTTAGATCTATCACAAACTTGCTGGGGAAAGTCACTTCATCTCTATAGAATCCATTTTCTTTTTCTCTAAAGTGAAGATGTTGATTCATGAGCTTTAAGGCCACATTGTAATTTATAGTCTATGATTAAGTATATTTTCTGAAGTCTTAAATAAAAGAATTATAATATTACAAATATAATCTGTTGAAGGAAAGTAAAAAGGGAGTATTTAGTCTCTATTCTGGCTATTGATATTTGGCATCAGGACCAGAATAAATCCTTGAGTATAGGCCCTAAAAATGGAAGTTTTTTTAAAAAACTTGTCCCAGACACCTTTGTACCGTGATTTAGTATTTCTCCTACTGGATGGGCTATAAGAAGAGAGAGACAAAGAAGGGGTATGGGTCAGGATTTTCTGCTGTGTCAATTTCTAGCCTGGAGTTGGGAAACTCTGCTGAAAGGCCAGCTCAGGGAACATATTTAATACAGATTTCTATATTTGAAACAGAATGGAGAATCTATGCACCCTTTTCTATTGGCCTCTGTGACATCACGATAATGACATTAAGATAAAGACTCTCCTAAAGGTAAAAGACACTTGGGATTCAGTTCCTGGACTTTCAGGATTGCAGAGTCCTTCTTTAGCACTTGACTGAGGGGAGAATGGCCAAAGGAAATGGCCCTTTCTACATGAAGCATCTTGGGACTTAGATTCTCTCAATAACAACAGGGACTTCCGTATTTTGCCTGTGTTTCATATCAGAACTCAACATTTTATATTAAATTTGTGAACATGTGGGTCTGACATTTGGTATTGCATAAGAGAGACAAGTATCTCTTCAAGCTTTCTGCGTGATTGAAACAATGCCTAAAATACCTTCATGTACAGTTTCCATGTGTCAGGAATAATGCATTCAGGTAACCAGACCTGTCTCTCTGAATATTCTCTTGGAAATTTCCATGCTTTTTAGTGCAGTGCACAAAGACTACATCGGACCCAGACTATCTTCCTCTCTTACGGAATCAGGGATTTGTGTACTTTTGGCTTCCCCAAATCAAGATAAATCCCTATCCAGTCTCAATAGGTCTTTAGGATCTGATGAGGACCATTTTCCTTTTTTACTTTCTTTATTTTTTCTTAATTAATGTTTTTTATTTATTTTTGAGACAAAGAGAGACAGAGTGTGAGGGGAGGAAGGGGAGAGAGAGAGGGAGACACAGAATCCGAAGCAGGCTCCAGGCTCTGAGCTGATAGCACAGAGCCTGATGCGGGGCTCGAACTCACGAACCGTGAGATCATGACCTGAGCCGAAGTCGATGCTTAACCGACTGAGCCACCCAGGTGCCCCTCTTTATTTTTTCTTTATTGAACTATTACAAGACCAGTTGCTTTCTTTCCAGTCAGCCTTTGTTGGAAGTTGGAAGGGCATGCTTCAGGAGGACATGGGGTCCCTGAAACTCCCTCCCCGCCCATTTGAAATATTCTCCTTATTGTGGATCCTACATGGTTGACTCACCAGAATATTTGTCTCTGAAATATTTTCCTAAAATAAAATACATGTAATAATCTATTTCAGAACACTGTGATCCACATATTGTTCCCATACCCTGAGTGTTATATGCTTTTAGCCAATAAGAGCAGACCCAGCAAACTACACTATCCGTGTTTGATCAATGACAACTGTTCTGCACTTCCTGAGTTGAGTGTGTCTGCAGTGTTTGTTGTTTCTTTCCCTGTGGTCTCCCTTTCTGCCATTTTTTGTCTTCTTTTCATGGCTGACAAAAAAAGCAATAGCAATCGACTTGCTGCAGAGAAAGGAAGATATTTACAATAGATATTAAAACGCAAGTTTTAGCTAGACAAGAAGAAGGCAAGCCACAGACTGGGAGAAAATATTTGCCAAGTACATATTTGATAAAGGACCGTCATTTAAAATATGTAAAGAATTCCTAAGATGCAACGATGAAATAAACAACCTGACTTAAAAAACGGGCAAAAGACCCAAAAAGACACCACACCGAGGAAGAAACACAGATGGTACATCCATATACGAAAGGCTGCTCAGCATCACAGGTCATTAGAGAATTGCAAACCCAAACATCAATGAGATATCGCCGCATTCCTATACCTGAGCCATTCGAGGCCAAAATCTGGAACACCAACATCAAATGCGGTGAGAATGGGGAACGCCAGGAACTCTCATTCGTCACTGGTGGAATTGCAAAGTGGCTCGGCCACTTTGGAAGACAGTTTGGCAGTTTCTTACAAAACTAAACACACTCTTACCATATGATCCGGCAATTGCACGCCTTGGTATTTACTCAAATGAGCTGAGAAATTATGTCCGCATAAAGCCTGCACATGGATGTTTATAGAAGTTTTATTCATAATTACCACAACTTGTAAACAATCAAGATGTCCTTCAGTAGGTGGATGGATAAATAAACTAGTATGCCCAAACAATGAAATACTATGCAGAGCTAAAAAGAAAGGAGTTGTCAAGCTATAAAAAGACATGGAGGAAACTTAAATGCATATTACTAAGTGAAAGAAGCCGAACCGAAAAGGCTACATCCTGTAGGATTCCAACTGTAGCGATCAGTTTTGCTTTGGCCCTAAACCTGCTCCAAAAATAAAGTCTTAACAAAATGCAAGTTGTATAGGTTTCTGAGGTGACTTTGTGTGGAGGCTCTTTGACCTTGTAAAAGGCATCATCACCACATCCTGAGAAAACGAACATTCAGCTTCGTAGAAGAGACAGGCAAGAACCCATGGGGGTGAGGCCCGACTCCAGGGCCATGTGGAGCCTTGCCAATGCTTCTCTGTGAGAACTGTGCACACTCAGCCTGTTTTGAGCTTTCGAGTTAGCAGGTAGGAAGGAAAGTGGAGAGGGATACTTCTCACGCTGACTTTCTACAAGGCCTTCGTAGAAGATAATCCTCCTCCCTTGTCAGAGTTGGAGGTTACCAAGCCCAGCCTTACTGGGAGGACAGCTTGATAGCAACTGGAAGCAACAGGAGTCCCCTCCCCTGCTGCCACCGTTGCTGTCCCTTTGTGGCTGGACAAGGAGAAGGGTACATGGAGTGACTTTGGCTACTAATTATGCGCATGGCCGACATATAATGTTTAGATGCATGACACTCATTTATTCCTGATGAGAAGCTAATGAGGAGGTACCGTTGCCTTTCCTGTTTCACAGATGAGGAAGCTAAGAATCAGGGAAACTGAATAACTTGCCCAAGGTCACACAGTTGCTAAGTGGTATAGCCAGTGGTCAAACTGGCTGGAAAGCATGAGTCCAGAACAGTCTTAGAGTCAGAGTTGTGCAGAGCCGGTTCATTACAATTTTATTTATCCCTAAAATATTTTCTGGAAACGAAATGTATATTAAAATCCGCTAGAAGACAATGTGAATACATGTTTTTCCGCCATGTTCTCAGTGTGCCGTATGTTCTTGGATAATGAGTGCTAGCTCAACAGACTGTCCCACACGCTCTCAATCAGTTGAGGTGATTGTGTCCTGCTCTGATTGTGATTGTAAACATTTAGAAAAGAAAGCACAAAGCAAGTTTGGAGAGGTGGCAGGAGGGGTGGGGTGACTATCCCAAAACATTTTGTAGGTTGCCCTAATCTTGGAGAGTTTGCTCTGCCTAGAAACCAGCCTACCAGTCGGCAGAAACCTACTCTGGTCAGTCCAACGGGAGTGTTAACCTCCCTGGAATGGACTCCTGGAGACGACAATAAAAATGAGAACACCAATTTACCAACATGCAGTGAGAGTTATAACTGTCAGGGGCGCCAGGCCCTCTCATAACATACTCTCCTTATAGACATGCTCTACAGAAACTCAAATTATAATTACATTGTTAGATGGGTGTGGGATCAGACTAAGGGAGTTTTTCTGTGAAGCAAATATTTCCCGGTTATGAGAGCTAGATGCTTTCAACTCCATGGCAAGGAGAAATCTCCCACCCAGGAGCAGCTAGCTTGAATCTTTGCGCTCAAGTTGGAAATTGGCCAGTGGACTCTATGCCCTACGCAGAGCTTGTCCATATGAATTACTTTGGGGTGACAAGAAACACCTAAAACAAGATAGATGTTTATTTCTAATTCATGTAAAACTCTAGATTGATGGCGGGCCCAACTCTGGCATAATGTCCTATTGTGTCAGAGACCCACATTCCCTTTGTATCTTTTTACTTCGTCCTGCACAGGACCTTATAGTCCAAGAGTGTGGAGTTTGTATTTCAGAAGGAAGCCAGAGAACAAATTAGAGAAAGAGCAAAGAGCACTCATACATGCTTCTCTTAAAACACCCCTGGAAGCCATCACATGGCACTTTTGCTCACATCCCCACGGCCCAGTATTTAATCTTGTGGCAACCCCACCTATGAAGAAGTCTGGAAAATGTAGGCTCTATCCTGTATGGTCAAATACTCTTCCAAAAGTCAGAGTATCCGTCAGCCTGGACAACGTGGAGGGGGGCTATTGAGAGGAGGGGTGAGGGATCGCCATCCAAGACTGATTTGCCACAGGTTGGGCCCCAGCCGTTGTCACGGTGGAGAGAGCCAGGTGCTGCTCCATCCACGAACCCAGATGTGGCTAATCCCGCTGCAACCTTGCAACATCATACAGCTGCAGTTTCAAGGTATGGGCTCCAGCTCCTGATCCCTTCAGAGAAAGATCTGGGGACTTCCTTCCCCCAAGCCCCTGAAGCTGGGAGAAGACAGTCCTGGTGGCTGGGTTCTTCTGTTTCTGGAATTTGATATCTTTTATAGAAGAATTTCTAATAAAATTTACGATCCTGGAATCTTGTTCCTCTTTGAAAGGCAAAAACCAAAATTTGACACACAAATAGGATTCCCGTTAGTGAACTAAACGTCATTTAAATTTGTGTCTGCCTGTTCTTTCATAGTTATTCCTCCTAGCTGTTTGGTGATGTTTTAAAGTTCATCCTTACTTGCTTTCGCCTTTGTCAGTTCTCTTTTCATTTTCTGGTTGAGCTGGTTTGGACTGTGGCTTCTAATGATAGGTCTCTCACCCCTCGAGCCCTAAGATTGCCAGAACGTTCCTTCTGAAGTACTAGAGCATTCTGGGTAATAGTGTTCATGGTCTGACCCAGGTTTTCCTTTCTAGCTGCGCCTCCTTTCCCTCCTCAACCTGTCCTCTAAGAACAACCACTCCAAATTGTTTGTTCTCCCCCAAATTCATCATCCCTATCTTTGTGCCATTGCACAGATTTTTCTCTGTCCGGAGCACTTTTGAACCCAGATGGGACTCTTTTTCATCTCAGTCGGAGAGTCAAGCTACCCTACTCTGATTCCTGTGTCCTCTTCTTTTTGGAATCATGGGATTCTGGACATACCTTGTTCTTTAGTACAATAAATATATATTTCAGCTCACCTCAGTTTTTTTCTTTTGACCCATTTAATTCACCTTCTGAATCCTCATTCTGCCTCTCGTTGGATACCTATGCTCAGGTAAAGCAGGGTACTTCTCCTATCCCTTCTCTGGACTTATGTCTAAGCCCATGTGACTTACATGGCTCATGTAGACCCAAATTCTTTGGGTTAAGGAATATCTTCTTGGCCAAGATCTATTCTTGTTGATTTCCACTTACTGCCCATTGTCTTCACCGTTCCTTTGGTTGTCAGTGCAGACAGGTGGCTACAACATCACTCCTTCTCATCTTTGATGGCAGATTCAGCATAATTCCCAGGATACTTCCTGGGCACGCAGAAATTTATGTTCCCAGGCCATGTTGGGCAATGAAAAAGCTTAGGGTCCCAAGGCCTGTCTTTCTGGATCACTCTCAGAAATATGAGAACATTCTGTTAGCTCAGTGAGGTGGCCTGAGCCCCAGTCCTCCTAGATTGAGCATGCTGATGCTACTTCTCTGCTGTCTGAATGCCTCTCCCGGGCTCTACGAGAGTCTGAAGCACAAATTCCTCCATCACTGGTGTTCTCAATTTCACCTGGGAGTCCTGCCATCCCCTTTCCCTGCACACAGTGCCTTCTTGCAGACTTAGTTGCCTGGAAGTTGTCTTGTTTGTTCAAACCCTTCTTCCTCCCCAACCCTCTGAGGAAATGTGCTTCGGTAATTGGTGACATGGGTGGAGGGTGGGAGGAGGCGTGTGGGAAATCTAGCTCTAACCCCATCCTGTTGTCTCTAGGCCTGGCTTCCCTCAGGCCTAGGCTTTTGCAAATCAAAATGTTTGCTGTGCTTTTTGCTGTAACATCCTTTTGGCAATGAATCGCATCACGCTAAAATGGGGCAAAACCAAGGGGTTCTAAAGAAGAGGTATTAATATTACAAAATATCATGATCCCACTGTAATAATATTTACCACATTATTTTAGAATAGGTCATTTATTTTGCTCCTTCCCTAGACTGTGAGCTTATACCTTTCCACTATATTATCTTCTAATCATGACAGAACCCTAGAGAAAAGATGAAGGAAGGACCCGGATTCAGCCAAACTTAGGTGTTTACCAATAGGCAGAATGAGGGCTCCAATGTAAATTAAAGTGAGCAATAAAAAAAAGATTATGTGAGTTGAAATGTGTAGCTTTTTTGCATCAAGATCAAGCTTTGTCCAGGGTTCCAGCAAGGCACGGTGCAGGGGAGAGAGTAGGAATGCAGCGTCTGGTGAATGAATTAAGGAATTACATGATTGATGCTAATAGCTTTCATTTCTCCAGTGCTTACTCTGTGCAAGCCAGTCTTGTTAACAATCCTATAAGGAAGGCATAATTTTTCTCATTTATACTTGAGGAAAGCCACCAGGCTCAGAGAGGTAACCCCTCTTGTCCCAGATCAAGTAGCTTGTGAGTAGCAAATACAGAATTCTAACTCAGGTCCGTTTGATCCCAAATCCTAAATTGTTTCTTCAGCCACACTGTGTAATCAATGTTACTGAACTTATGAGGTGCTTATAGGTACAAAGTCCCAGATGAGATCTATGTATATGTGTATGTATGCACATATGATGCATATATGATGAGGTCTCTTGCTTTCTAGGGAATTCAATGCATTTTCCAACCACTAGAAAGAATTTAAATATATTCTCTTGCTCTGCTATTCTTAGAAATTTTGATGTTGTTATTTTCTGTGAACCTTATTGATCCATCTAATATTTACTACCGTATCAATAAAAGCAGGATGCAATATCACTGTGTTACACTTGGAATCTTCCCATTTGTAATTGTGGTATATTTCAGTCAAGTGATGTATTTATCATTTAAGTGATTTAGGTGGAGAGGAAGAGAAAAAATGCTTGTTGTGAGTTACACGGGGATAAACGTTTCCTTTTTTCACTGTCTGGCAAGATGGTGGCAGTAATTTTTACAAATAAGATACGTAATTGTGCGTATATTCCAAGTGCTTGTTTATATTTTCCCTTAGGGTTTGACTTTCTTAGATGCCTAAAACACTCTGAGGGGGTGGGGAGAGGCAATGCCATAAACTTTTGCAAACAGACATTGCCCTTGTTTTCTAGGCAAATTCAATGCACCTTCTGTTGAGTAATTGGAATCCAAGAAGTAACACGGAGTGTTTTAGCAAAACGTGAATGAGCTGTATTTATAATGGAATGGCAGAGATTTGGAAACCCAAGCTATTCAATGTGAGGGAAAGTGATTAAAAAGACAGAATAAAAGATCAGAGTGTGTGGACTCAGTTGTAGAATTGGGCATTCAACACAGTAAAAATGGGTAAATGTGAGTAAATATTTCCAGAAGAACGGTCCTGTACCCCTTCTATTTCTGGGGTAGGGTCCCGCTGCATTTTGCTGGTAAATGCATTTTCTTCTTTTAAGGGGCGGTCATTGTAAACTGCACCATCAGAATGGTATTATCCTTTTTTTTTTCTTTCTATTTTGGGTTAATTTGATAGGAAAGAGACATTGGGGGAGTTGTAACCCTCATATTACTTTTTTGTGTCATAATAGCTTCTTTTACAAAAGGCCATGTGTGTGTGTGTGTGTGTGTGTGTGTAAATGTGTTTTTAGAACATCTGAGCTCCTGGGCTTTGTAAATGCAGTACCTTCATAAGAGGTCAAGAACGGAGGGCAAAGGCCAAATGTTATGTCGTTAGGAGTCCTGGGTGGCTGTTGGGTTGTGCAGTGTGGTAAGAGGAAGAGAAAAAGGCAGCTGGTGATTTCAAAAGCTCTGTAAGCTTTCCATTTTCTCCCATATTCATTTTTAACACCATCACTGAATGAACATTTATTCGTATGAACATATAAAAATACTCCTGCCCTTTCCTCTTCCTGGCCATTCATTCCAATTTTCCATTTTATTGGTTGGTTGTTGTATCTCTCAGAATTCTGTTTTCTTCCATGTGCTTTTCAATTGTTTTGGAGTCACATACCTCTGAGAATCCCATGAATGATATGATCTTTCTTCTACGAAAAAAAACTTACCAATACTCAGAATGTTAGGAGTTCAGAGCCCCACAGAAGTTCTTCAGCGGACCCTTGGTTAAGAATCACCATTCTCTATGATCTCCTTTTTCCATGTATCTCTAATCCCATCCTACTGCTTCTTGCCCTTACAACACCTGTCACTTGCAACTTAGCTAATTGCTGTTTCTAACATGCACTGATCAAAGCTGTGCTGTTTCTTTTGTATCACAAAGAGGTGGAGGGAGGAGAACCGAGAACCGGCACTGTGAGTTCCTCCAGCCCCACCCTTCCTTGCCAGCCGTCTTTCTCCTATGTCATTCTGGAACAAGCATCTAATAGACTCTTCTTTCAGCCTGGCAAGGCGGGAACTGATATCCAATAGTGGAAAATAATTATTGAGTTTTTCTAGGAATGGCAATAGATTTGGTATAATACTATCGATACTCCTTAACATGCACCTTCTTGAATTCAAAGTGTATATTTACAAGACGGCAACCCCATCAGATGCGGTGTGTGCTGGTAAAGTTGAACAAAAATCAACTGGTTCCCATGGGAATCCAACCTCTGATTACAGAACAGGTCTAGAACTGATGGAAAAAGCTAAATGCCTGTATTTCTCAAAGAAATGTCTTGAAAATATCGTAGATATTTAGGATTGTGTGTTTGCCTACTCCAATTTGAAAAATGCTGATGTAGGAAGCTAAAATCTTATTCTCAGAAACTCTTTTTCAGTCGCTAGTTATAAATGAAAAAAAAAAAAAGTTCTCGTGTTAGGCCGAGTATGGGCTCCCAAGACTTCCATATCCTTATCCCCTTACCCTACGTGACCAAATATGTTACCTTACACGACCAAAGGGATTTTGCGGAGGTGATTAAGTTTAAGGGCTTCAAAACAGGGAGATGATCCAGCTCAGCCCAAACTAATTACCTGAATCCCTATACTCGGAGAACTTTTCCGGGCTATTGTCAGAAAGAAGGTGGAATGACAGAAGCAGGGGTAGAGAGATGCTATGTCACTGACTCTGAAGATGGAAGAATGAGGCCACAAGACAGAGAATGTGGGTGATATCTTGAAGCTGAAAAGGCAGGAAAATAGATTCACCTCTAAAGCCCCCAGAAAGGAGTCCAGCTTGACCGACACCTTGATTTTAGCCCAGCGAGACCCATGTCAGACTTCTGACCTCCAGAACAAGGTAATAAATGTGTGCTGTTTTAACCTACTAAGTTTGTGGTAATTTGTTACAGCAGCAATGGAAAACGGATACAGTTCTATTGTTAAAACTGTAGAAGAATTTAAAAATACATCATTAACATTACCATGTACAAATTTTATGTATTTATTTTTAATTTTTTTAATGTTTATTTATATTTTAGAGAGAGAGAGACAGAAAGTACCAGCAGGGGAGGGGCAGAGAGAGAGGGAGACACAGAATCCGAGGCAGGCTCCAGGCTCTGAGCTGTTAGCACAGAGCCCGACGCAGGGCTTGAACCCACGAACCACAAGATCACGACCTGTGATATCATGACCTGAGCCAAAGTTGCACGCTTAACTGACTGAGCCACCCAGGAGCGCCTGCCACGTACAAATTTTTAAAATTTTATATAATTCATGACCCCTGAAAAGGTGCCTGTGGATCCTCCAAGGGCCCTTGGGTCCTAGAGGGAGAATCACTGCTGTATTTAAATATTTGGGAAGATGTAGACAGGAAGATCTGTAGATTCTTTTCATCTGTACTTTTGTTGGGTAGATTTGTAAGTTCTTAATTCATTGCTTCAGATGGGTTGGTCTCATTTTCCAAAACACGTATCTTTCTCTATGTGTTGAGTCACTTTCTCTTATATTGTTTAAATTACTCATGTCTCAGTACTCAGGTTACCAATAGTGGCTTATAAATGATGCATTGTGCCTTTAGTAATGCATTCTACAGTCGCCAGAAGCTGTGCATTAATTTTTGCATAGCTCAAAATTGTCCTGTTTAGGATTAAAATAGCAGATTGGCTTCTCTGCCGTGAGATTCTTTCATCTGATAAAAATATAGCTAGTTTTTCTTGGTAATGCCTTGAACTGTAACCGTGTTATCTCTTAGAACATTTCATTTGTATCATGTGGGAAAATATGCATCTCATTTAGACAATATTGTTATCTCCTTTCTGTTTAAATTTATTGATAAATTTATTAGGGAAAAAAAAAGAGAGAGAGAGAGAACACAAGTTAAGAAAGGATCTTGAGAGGTCACCTCTTTCTCCAGGCAGGGCTGCATCTGAGTGATTGCGAACAGATAAGTATCTATCCTAGGGATGGAAATGGAATTTCCCCCCCTAAGGGAGCCCTAAATATATTTCAGTCCACTTATTTGCATGAGTCATTTACATTGATTTCCATGAACCATTCCTAGGTCTCTATTCCTCGCGTAACCCTTGGCTTAACAAAACCTCTCTCTCTTTCTCCCTTTCCTCCCCCTATTTATTATTCATTCAATTCATATTTGAAAGTCTATTCTGGGAGTGTCCTGCACAAGGCATGATGAGAATCTCTGAAGGATCAAGTACAGTTTTACCTCAAGGGATTTGCAAGCTACTGGTGAAGCCGCAGTGTGGGCTGGGCCTAAGGAAAGGTGAGGAGACTACTCAGAGACGTTTAGAAAGCATCACACCATGACGTGCAAAGGCAGGATAATAACAGGTAAGTGTGGGGCGCCTGGGTGGCTCAGTCGGTTAAACGTCCGACTTCAGCTCAGGTCACGATCTCGCGGTCCGCGAGTTCGAGCCCCGCGTCGGGCTCTGGGCGATGGCTCGGAGCCTGGAGCTTGCTTCCGATTCTGTGTCTCCCTCTCTCTCTGCCCCTCCCCCGTTCATGCTCTGTCTCTCTCTGTCTCAAAAATAAATAAACGTTAAAAAAAAAATAATAATAATGATAGGTAAGTGTGGACAATGGGGAGAGCAGGCTGAGTCTGCCGGGTGCCTACTAGATGGGAGGCCCCTTGGAAATGTTACCTTTTTACCCCCCCAACGAACTTTTCAGAGAATTTTATCTCCATTTATGTAACGAGAGAATACTGCCCTCAGTCTTCCAACGGACTCCGATTTATCTGAGTCTAAAATTCATGCTAACTTCACTGGGCCACGCTGTCTTTGATGTGGAGAAGGAAGCATTCTCCGTGGATTAAAGTGTCCCCAGAGGATGTGGCAATTGTCACCCCATTTATCAGTCGTCTACTATGCACCAGGCACTTGGAGCTCTACTCTCCCATTTGAAGCATGAGAAGCCAGGGGGCGCCTGGGTGGCTCAGTCAGTTAAGCAGCTGACTTTGGCTCAGGTCATGATCTCACGGCTCATGAGTTCGAGCCCGCCTTCAAGCTCTGTGCTGACAGCTCCGAGCCTGGAGCCTGCTCAGATTCTTGTCTCCCTCGCTCCCTGCCCCTCCCCCGCTCGCACTCTGTCTCTCTCTCCCCAAAGTAAATAAACAACAACAACAAGCATGTAAGCACAAGAAGCCTGAGACACAGACAGGTTCAGTAACTTGCCCAACAGCACCTATTAGGTCAGTGGGAGAGCCAGGATAGGAACCCAAGCGGTCGGATTCCCCACGCAGCGCTGCCTCCCGGGCCCCGTGCTGGATGTCAGGGATTCCATGTCGAGTGGGACAGAGGTCTTTTCACTCCTTTCAGGATAACATGGAAAGAAGCCAGTTGGGCAGCTGACACGTACAGTGTGGTATTTTGTCAGGCAAAGTGGATGCTGTGAGGACACAGGAAAGGATTTCTAACCTAGAAAGGAAGAAAATGAGGAATGTTGCCCCCAGACCATCCGCGCTCAGCCAAACCCGGGAGAGGAGTAGACGAGAGGCAGGTGAGGGCAGGAGCACGTGCAACTCCCGGCCCTAACTCTGGGACTGAGTCAGAAATAAGTCAAATCCTTTTCCTTCTTTCTTCTTTTTAAAATGTTTATTTTTGAGAGAGAGAGAGAGAGAGAGAGAGAGAGAGAGAGGGAGAGAGTCATGAGCAGGGGAGGGGCAGAGGATCTTAAGCGGGCTCTGTGCTGACAGCAGAACTTGAACTCACAAACCATGAGATCATGGACGGAGTGGAAGTAGGCTGCTTAACTGACTGAGCCACCCAGGCTCCCCCAGTTAATTGCTTTTATAGACCTCTTCCCGCAGATGTCCACTTGGTTCACTCCTTAACTTCATTCAGGTCCTGACTTAGATGTCACCTGTTCATCGAGGTCTCCCCAAACCACCTTACTTAAAGTCATACCACACCCCCAGCCTTCCTGATTTCTTTCTGTGGCAGCTATTTTTCCCCAAGACATCTACCTAACTTATTATGTTATTGATTGCTTTTTTTTTTTTTTTTTTTTAACGTTTATGTATTTTTGAGACAGAGAGAGACAGCATGAACGGGGGAGGGTCAGAGAGAGAGGGAGACACAGAATCGGAAGCAGACTCCAGGCTCTGAGCCATCAGCCCAGAGCCCGACGCGGGGCTCGAACTCACGGACCGTGAGATCGCCACCCGAGCTGAAGTTGGACGCTTAACCGACTGAGCCACCCAGGGGCCCCTATTGATTGCTTTTTATCATATATTTCCTCCTGCTAGGATATAGGCTCCACGAGGCTGTTGTTGTCTTCCTGTTGTGCTGACTGCTGTATTTCAGGAACCTAGAACAGTACTTACAGTGAGCTCTCCGTAAATACTTACTCAGTGAATGTTCAGATCTCCACACATTCCTGATTTCATGACCACCGTGAATCAGAATATTTCCTGTGAATCAGAAATATTTTCACTCAGGTGCTCTCCCTGGAAACTTCCTGAGGCCCTTCATAGGTCATGTTTGAGGCCAGATACTCTGGGAGCCACCCGTCATGGGGCGGGCAGGCACCTGTGACCAGCATACTCTCTGTCTCACCAAAGTCCACAAACCACGTGTAGAATTTTCTTTGACTTTGTGTGGAGTGGAGGATCTTAGTTTTTGTTTCCACCCATCACCTGCACATTTTCCTTTCCATTTTCTTCCTTTGCAGAAACTGTCTCTAGGTCTCTCTGCCTGGTTAGGCCTCTGAAGCTCATCCCTGGGACACATTCCCAGATAGTGATGCTTATGACACAAAAACTTAACAATGCCCTTTCTTATTTTTACCTGAAACTAGTAAGACCTTTGGATTTGGTTGATTAAAAAATATTTAGACTTAAGAGTGTACTATCAAAAATATTTAACATAGCAGAGCTACCAAATACCTGCTGTTTTGACTAAGTTCACAGCTTCTATTGTTTTTTCAGATAGTCTTTACTTTACAAATATATACTGACAGTTGGTACTTCACCTGTCCTTTAACGTCCAGGTAGAGGAATTGAAGCAGAGAACCCAAAGCCTGTGTGTAAAGAGCTCGTGTAAGCAAAGGAATCCAGAGACCTTAGAGACAAGAGTAATTCACTTGATGAGATGGAAAAAGAGCTGGGGGGGTGGGGGAGGGGAGGGGAGGGGAGGGACGAATGCAAGGAGTATATTGGTTGCCTGACCAGGAAACTGCAGAACACATTGAGCACCCTTTAAAGGGTAAAGGAGGTCTATATAAAGGTCTATACAAAGGGTAAAGGAGGTCTATATAAAGGTCTATACAAAGGGTAAAGGAGGGTATATGGAGGTCTCAAAGAGATCTGAAACTTTGTGGCCCTGGTGGAACACTACTAGTGTGAAAATATTTGGGTTGTGGTTACTGCATGACCTCTGGAGATAGTTTGTGAAATCACTGGTGAACCAGGTCAACTCCATCCATATGGTAGCATTATGGTCATTAGGGCAGCAGAGAATAGCATACTTAGAAATCAAAACTGGAAAGAAGACTGTGGGGTCACATCTGGGGTCTGCCTTGCATGAGCCGAACTTCTGTACAGTGGTAGCTATACCTAGAATTGGCTGAGGAGGCTGAGGTCAGAAGAACAACCAGCTCCCTACTATGACTTCCCTATTGACCCCATTCCCGCCCTTGGATACAAAGCAAACTTGATTTTGAATTTTTCCCAGACGCAGAGGCATCGAGTTAAAGCTCCTTTTAGGTGGTCTGTTTCTTGTTTCTCCAGTATTAATTCAGAAGAAAGCAGAAGTTCCATTTACGAGTCTTTTCACGAACCAATGAGATGCTTTCCTCCATATTCGGACAGACACTTCACATAAATTCCCACAGGCCAAATACGTAATTCTGAACCAAACAGTGAACAGTTTCAGGTTTCATAACTGTTGAATTTGGGGATAACGGTTTCCATGTGTTTCCACTGATGAATCAACCTATAGTCATTTCAGAGTTTGATTAAAGACATTTTTTTGCTTTTCACAGTTGTGTTTTTCTATTACATCTGTGTTTCTCTTCATCCCACACACAATCTTCTATTCCCCAACAGAATTCATGAATGAGAAAGACGAGAGGACAAAGCAATGAAATGTTGAGCAGAGAGTCGGTTGGGCCAAGTCCCATGACTCTTCACACACGAAGGAATAACAAGGGTGGGGTACACATATAGTAGGAGCAAATAGTGGCTGAGTCATATAGGGACTGGTGTTCCACAGTGGGACAGAAGATCTTGGCAGACGGGAGAAGGTTTGTCTGAAGTCTTTTCTGAGGTCACTGGGATGCCTAAACCACTCCCTCCAGGCATACAATAATATGACAGAGACTCAACTTGTACCACTCTTCCTTTGACTCATGTGCCCCAATGCCCCATAAAGATCGTTTCTTGAACTGTTTATAGTTCAGGAAAAGACATGTAAAAACTTTGAATAATACAGGATAGCTTCTAGAGTTACTTAATTGAACACATATGTATGGGATACCCCCTTTTTTTTAATGCTTATTTATTTTTGAGAGAAACAGAGTGTGAGCGGGGGAGGGGCAGAGAAAAAGGGAGACACAGAATCTGAAGCAGGCTCCAGACGGTCAGCACAGAGCCTGATGCGGGGGCTGGAACTCACTAACGGCAAGATCATGACCTGAGCCGAGTCAGACGCTTAACCAACTGAGCCACCCAGGCGCCCCTATGGGACACCCATTTTGTATTGGTCATTTTTTCTTCTTCTAGAAATTGGGAGGTACAGTTATGGGCTTCTCTTCCTTGAAGCTTACATTCTAGTGGTGGGTAGAGAGTGATGAAGACAGACGTTCAGCAGGTAAACCAATGAACAAATAAGATGGTTTCCCATGATAATGTTTTACCAATGAAATAGACCTGGGAGTTATGATTGAGAGTGATGAGGGTGAGGTGGGGGCGGAGCATTCTGGGCAGAAGGAACAGATCATGCGGAAACAGAGTGAGAGACAAGGGGAGCCTCCAGCCTTTTTTGTCATCAGCATGAAAGGGCTTCTGGGAATCCTGGCAGAATCTCTGGCATCACCAGGGGGCAGAGCCCTCCAGTCAGGTGGTATTTCAAACCCAGGTAAATAAAAGACCCCTGTGCAGCACGACGGAACCTAAGGACATAGCAGGTCATTAAGCAGAAGGGTAATATACCTTGGGTCCTCTTTTCCATTGTGCTATTTTACCTCCCCGTTCAGCCTCTCTCCACTTTTAGAAAAACCTCATCTCTAGTGGGACCTGCGTGCCCACTGCCTGGGGAAATGATGGATAAAAGTGTATGAGAAACTCCCACAAGGAACTGTGAGAAAGAATACTATAATTACACTGGATTCAGGTGAAAATGCTGCACTATGAGTTTTAGTATATTATAAGCCATTGATTCTCAACTGGGGTGATCCTTCCTTACCCCAAAGAGGACATTTGGCAATTTTCGGAGTGATTTTGACTGTCACAACTTAGAAGGCGGAGCATCTAGTGAGCAGAGGGCAGAGATGCCACTAAATATACCACTGTGCCCAGGTCAGTCCCCCATACCGAAGAATTCCCTCTTGTTCAGGGTAAGTCGCTCTTCTGTTCTATGCAGGCCTTCAACTGATTGGATGAGGCTCACTAACATTATGAAGGGCAATCTGGGTTTACTTAAAATTCACCAATTTCAATGTTCATCTCATCCAAAGACACCCTCACAGAAATACCAGAATAATGTCTGGCCACATGTCTGGGCACCATGGCCCAACCACGGCCCATGTAAAATTAACCATGACAGTGAGTAAGGAAATGTGGCCCATTACTGGGCAAGGATGAGTGTTTGAAATTGGCTTGGTTCTGGGGCGCCTGGGTGGCTCAGTCGGCTAAGTGTCCGACTTCAGCTCAGGTCACGATCTCGCGGCCAGTGAGTTCGAGCCCCGCGTCGGGTTCTGTGCTGACAGCTCGGAACCTGGAGCCTGTTTCGGATTCTGTGTCTCCCTCTCTCTCTGATCCACCCTGTTCATGCTCTATCTCTCTCTGTCTCAAAAATAAATAAACGCTAAAAAATTAAAAAAAAAAAAAAAGAAATTGGCTTAGTTCAGAAGCAGGGGTGCCTCTAAAGTATGCTTGTCAGACGTTTGCTTAGAGCGACCGGCCAAGTGGCAAAACTTGCTTGTTAATTGCCTGTGTTACCTGGCAGAGGAAATCTTCACCACCAGGAGCAATGGTTTCCCCTTTCTAGAAGAGTTGAGAGAGTCTGCTTTTCTTACCAGAAGAGCAAGATCCTAACCTTTTATTAAATCATTCTATATGACAATTTTTTTCATGATTTTGCCATAGCTATAAAAAAATAAATCTTCCCCATGGTTGGATGTTTTTCTTAGACTCCTGCCATGTTTTGTTTGAGGCTCGTTGATATGGATAAGTCGAAGCCCAGTTGTCATATCTGAACCTCCTGTACTCTTAGAATAGTGATTTAAGAGGTTCAACTCTTACTGGAAAATTCTCTGAGGAAATTGAGTAGAGATATGAAAAGTAAATTGTCATTTGTTTATAATCAAATTCATTCCTCTTTAATAAATTTTGTATTAGAAGCTGCCAAATCCAGTCACAGCTTCCTGTTCCTCCTGCAACCTAGATACAAAAGCATTTCATTCAACCACCCCTTCTAGAGACTGACTCCTTGCCAGGAACTCCCAGCATGCACTACCATCTGTTCACCTCTTGGCTGCTTGAAGCCACTCCCCTTTCTAAATTCATACTAAAATTTATTTTCCAAATGCCAGTCCTTTGGCTAGTCCTTTAGCTGACTCCAACCTCATTCTAAGTATCAGGATCCATCCACTATTCTCTAGGAGGAAACAGCAGCAGCAAAGCAAGGAAACTATACCTAAGTGCAGGGTCCAAAGCAGCTGCTTCAAAACAGCGCTGCAATCTTAAAGTGTGTCCCAAACACAATATCTGAATTTAATTAGATTACTTGGTATCGGATTTAAACTGCAGGACCCTTTAGAGGCAAATCCTTTTTCTCCTCTCGTCTTCTTCAGCTCCTGTTGGGTCATCTAAGAACAAAAGCCCTCAGATCAAGCCTTTTGGGGACAAAATTTCCCAGATTAATGGTTATTCTTTATTTTTCTTACTCTTCGGCCCTTGGGTAGGATTCGCCACTTACTGTTATGCCAGAAGATTCTCATGTACACTTCCCTGGAAATTAGGCTTCAAAGGTGGAGGATAAGATGAGATTCAAGGATGAGAGGATGAGAGGAAAACGGAGGGGAAACCGAGCTCTCCTCAAATACTTAATCCCTCTCTTTTTTGGAGATGCTGTGCAGATAAATGGGTAAGAGGAAAGATGTGTGGTGATAGGAGGTGACCTTGAGAAGACCTAAGTGTATTCATTTGTTATGGCTGCCATAACAAAGTACCACAAAGTGGTCAGGTTATAGAACAAAAACACACCGAGTCACAGATCTGGAGGCTAGAAGTCCAAGAGGAAGGAGTTTGCAAGTTCTGTTGCTTCTAAGGGCTGCAAAGGAAGCATTTATCCCATACGTCTCCTAGTTTCTGAGGATTTGCTGGCAATCTTTGGCATTCCTTGGTTTGTAGAGAGGCATCATCCTGATTTCTGTCTTCATGTTCATGTGACTTTTCCCCTGTATGCATGTCTGCCTCTGTGTCCAAATCCTTCCCTCCCTCTTTTATAAGGACACAGTCATATTGGATTAAGGTCCACCGTAATGACCTCATTTAACTTGATTATCTGCAAAGACCTCATTTGGAAATAAGGTCACATTGACAGGTACCGGAGGTTAGGATTTCAATATCTTTTGGGGAGAAATGGTTCAGCTCGTAAGACTAGGATTGGCTGGAACTGGAAAAGCCCATTTTCTTCTTCTGTATCAAACTTGAATCCGGAAGAAGTTCCAGGCTGGTTCATCGTATAGATGGCAGCATGAATGTTTTTTAGTGCTTGGCATTACCATCAAAACGCCAGTGCATAGGCTGCTCTCTCCTGCATGCCTTACATTGTATTGTTTTCTTATATAAACTTTTTAATTAATTTGTTCCTGTTAGTGTAATTTTCTGTAAGAGAATGAGTGCATGTGGTTTTGTTAAAAATTAACGAAATGTAACTTTCCATTTCACTCATGAGGAATTGATTCAAATCTTAGAGTACTTAGGAATGTAGACAATGGAAATTGCTTTTGGCTCCTCATTAGCTATTGATCCAGGATCCAATCGCTCAGGTTCCCACCCCTTCCGCTCACACATCCACACAATCTGGAGTACACACATGCAAACACACGCACATGCACACACTTGTGCACACACACACAAATTTACCTTGTGCCTAAACAAGTCTACCTAAACAAGATTTTGGTTTGAATTTCTCTTACATAGCATTACTCCCTTCGTGTTCTTCATTTTTTTTTTTTTTTTGAAATTACTTTCCACTGGCAGATGACTGTCTACTCGATGCCCAAGCAACTATGCCAGCAGCAGAGCCAAAAGATAAAGTGTGACTGGTGTCCCGCAGACTCAACCCACTTTATCTCACGGAGCTGGACTGCCAGGTGGAGTTGAGTAAACTCTGGGGGTTGCAATACAGTTGAGGCACAAAGTTCACCACCAACGTAAAACAACCAACCCAGTTCTGCTTTTCAATGTGCTCTAAACTGATGAGAAGGAGCAATGTAAACAAGGGTGAAGCAATAGGTTCAGGAGGAAAAAGGGCCACGTTATATTGACAACTAATGTGTGAACTGCTCTTTTCGCATCTGTATGTGCAGAATATATATATATATATATTTTTTTTTCCCCCAGAGTTTACTGGGAAATCAAGGCTGAGGAGGGAAAAACAATGTGGAGTTTCTAGGAGAGGAATTGTTTATTGCCTGCTAGGTCAGGTGATTCGTGGACTTAGAGAGTTAGAAAGACCTTTCTGAGAGCAGCGTGTTCCGCGTTCTTGCTTTCTTAGGTAAGGGACCCAGAACTTGGGTAAATTAAATGAGGGTTGTATGTGTTTAATGAAAAGTTTCAGAACTCTGGGTTCAAGTCTCTAACTTTGTAAAGTGGAGATACTAATATATACGTTATAGGTCATTATGGGAATTAAATGAGAGAGCTTTGTCTGAACTTGTAACATGTTATGAGTGACGTTCTCTCCTTTGACCAGTATCACTCAGCTAATTAGTCCTGGAGAAGGGACCGGGCATCATTTCTCAGTTTGGTGCCTCACCTTTGTTCCTGTTATCTCAGCATTGGGAGGATGGGATTCCTGAAATCCCTAAATGAATAAACTTTATGGTTAAACTAAAAACCCCTTTTCAGATAGTTGTTTCCAATGCCCTGCCAGCAACTTTTACCAGAGCAGCTAATAGTTAACTAAAGGGAGTGAGTAGACGGAAAGTTTTCCAGGCCTCCCTAGAGCATACCTTGCCAAAAACGGTGTGAGAGGCAGCCAAAGTCAGGACGAGAAGAGAAAGCCAGGGGCCTGCAAAACACACATGCGTGACTGAAAGTCTTGGCCTTCAGACAGACAGAGCTGTGAGACACCAAAGCTCTTTCTTCATTTGTGTGTTTACAGATTCAGGATCTCATTTAGCATCTAAATTCAGAGGAGTGGACTAATGCTTAGGGCTCTCTCAGTGGTGTTTACTTCCTCAATAAATTCACTAGCCACTTTCTGTGTAGCCTTATCTGAAACAATGTCTCTATTTTAACACATTGACCTCACTGAGGGGTTTTACAGAGTGGGTTTTGAAAGGTAATGGAGACACATCAAATGGGGAGTTCTGATATTTGAGTATAAAACACTTCTCTGTTCGTGCTCTGCTGCGGTGTTTCTCCGTCAAGATTGGAGATGAAAGAATGTTTAAATTAGATATGAAAATAGAAGACACTAGCAACCCCTACCTTCTCTCTAAAACACTAGTGAAGAAACGATTTGTTGAGCACCAATGGTGGGCTATGGAGTGAAGCATTCTTCTGTGGCCTGTTCACTTTTGCTGGTAGAATTTCTGCGTCACTGGAAGCTGCCCCTTTCTCAGGAAGGATCAGAATCTTGCCCTACGATGTTGTCAAAGTAAGGCCAGATAACTTTCCCCACCCACTTTCAGAGCAAGAGGTCCAAACGCACTAGGGCACCACCCCAAGCTATCAAACACTTAGAGACTGTCTTGTCCACCAATGAATCCGGAGGGCATGGAACTGGGTAGAAATCATTCAGAGGTTCCTTGCGGAACAAATGAGCAATGGAAGCACCTAACTATGACGACAGTTGCCCTTGATTTAGGTGACTCATGCCAACATTAGCTTGTTGGGCAGTATCGGTTTATTTATGGTACCCTGTTAAATTCCGTCTTTTAGATGCAGGCACTAAAGAAAACAAACCAAGATCACTAAAGAAGCAAATGGGATGATTGATTTCACTTGAATTTTTCAAAAGTTTTGTCCTGAAGTTGTAAAGGAATGAGTTAGACTGTCGTTGAAAATAAGATGTTAATATTGCCACTGTAAGGTTATTGTGAGGGTTAATAAGTCAAACATGCTTAGGACAGTGCCTATCCAATGAGAATGAATGAAATCATGCCATTTGCAGCAAAGTGGAGGGAACCGGAAGTTATTATGTTGAGTGAAATAAGTCAGAGAAGGACAGATATCATATATTTTCACTCACGTGGATCTTGAGAAACTTAACAGAAGACCTTGGGGGAAGGGAAGGGAAGTGGAAAAAATAGTTACAAACAGAGAGGGAGGGAGGCAAACCATAAGAGACTCTTAAATACAGAGAACAAACTGAGGGTGGATGGGGGGTGGGGAAGGGGGGAAAATGGGTGCTGGGCATTGAAGAGGGCACTTGTCGGGATGAGCACTGGGTATTGTGTGTAAGCGATGAACCATGGGAATTGAACCCAAAAGCCAAGAGCACGCTTTACAAACTGTATGTTAGCCAATTTGACAATAAATTATATTAAAAAAAATAAAGTTATGCCCACAGATCTCAAAAATGTAAATAAATAAAATAAAATCTCTGACTCAACACCCTATCACAGTGTATTGTAATGTATTCATGATACAAATCTACATAATTTAATGCTGTCTTTAAAAATAGATATAAGAAAACATTTTGAATGATTTATGGTACAATAAAATTTGGTATATTTATATATTAAAAAAAGGAGAGTGTCTATCAATTGTGAGGGTTATTATTAATATTATCATGATCATGTTTTGAACTTGCTGTTGAAATAGCTTCTCATTCTCTTTTGTAATTTTTCATATAAACAGTATATATGTAATCTTGCATAAATACATATATGTTATCTTACACATGTATTTGTCTGTTGTTTAAAGTCTTGTTTTGTCTTTCACATTTACCTTCAACTTCTCTTTCTTTTCTCCTTTGCATCCCCTCTGCACCCCTCCCCCCCATGCAGCTGTTCCCCGACTGCTCATATAATCATATCTGCACATTTCACACTTACGCTTATCTGTGAGAGAGGTATGGTTATCGTCTGTCTCATGAGCATTGAATCATACCCATTGTTTTCGTTATTCTTCACCTAAAGTATAACTGTATAGGAATCCTTCAAAAGTGGCCTTTCAACTGTAACTCATTTATTTTTGGAATCGCTGCATGATAATCCACGGTATGGGTGAGATGTAATCTAAGTAGACATTCTCACCAATCCGCATTAACTTTGGTTCCTGTCCTTCTTTCTTTGTCTTGCTACTATGAACACTCTGACGTTAAGCGTCTTTTCACATGTGCCCCTGTGCCCTGGTGATCTGAGAGGTGTCAAGGTGATTGCAGCACTGAGTGGCACACATATGTTTAATTTTTTTGTATATGCTGCTAAATGGCTTGCCACGGTGGTTTTAACAGGTAAATCTTTTCTCAGCAATATTTGAGCGCCTGTTTCCCCATATACTTACCACCAATAGAGGTTACTGAGGATTTCAATTTTTGCTAGTCCCATGGGTATGAAAGAAACAGTATTGTTACTTTAATTTGCATTTATCTGGGTGTGATTTGTTGTGAACATATTTTCTTGTTTTAAAGAATGTTTATTTATTTTGAGAGATGAGAGAGAAAGAGAGAGCAGGTGAGAGGCAGAGAGAGAGAGAGGGAGATAGAGAATCCTAAGTAGGCTTTGTGCGGCCAGCCCAGAGCCTGAAACAGGGATGGGTCCCACAAAATGTGAGATCATGACCTGAGCCGAAATCAAGAGTCAGATGCCTAACTGACTGAGACACCCACGTGCCCCATGAACATCTTTGCATTTGCTTATTGGCCATTTGGGTTTGCTCCTCTGTGAATTTCCTATTCTAATTCTTTATTCATTTTTCCATGAGTTCATTTGTCTATCTTTGTTGACTTGTAAAAAGAAAACAAAAAAATGATCATCGTCTATGTTACAAATATTTCTGAACCTATTATTTGTCTACTAAACTTGTTATGGAATCTTTCTTTTGCCAAAGATGTTTTAAATTCTTATATGATAACATCTATCTTTTCTTTATAGCTTCAACATTTGGTCAAGAAATGCATCAGTCAAGAAGGTCTCCTTCCACCTGCAGATTATACATACACATGCATGTAACATGCTGGATTTTCTTGAAAGTATTTATTTTTTTTAACAGTTATTTTTAATCCAAAAGACTTCACTTTTGTAGATGGCATAAGATTGGGGTTCAATTTTTTAAAAATTCAGTTGAATAACTCTGCCATGATCAGTTGAATATGTATATGAATATATGTGTACACATATATTCATATATGTAAGTGTATATATATCTTCACATATATGTGTGTATATCCATATATGTATGAGTATATGTGGTGCATATGTATATACACACATACACATATGTATTATACACATATCTATACATTCCATATATATTTCTATATATCCCCACATACATGTGTGTATATACGTGTATATATATAATAATTTTTCTATATAGTTTCATTGACTGCAGGCCCCATCAACCATTTGATTCAGGAGTCAAAGAGAAACTTAAATTAATTACAGAAGACAAGAAAGCTACGCTTGGGTCCACATTGATCCAACACCCCTCCCTCCCCCCAAACATTTTGATCCTGTGACACCATAACCCACAGTCTCTTCTCAAAATGAACCGCTCTTTTCTCATGGAGGTTTCTCTTGCGCTCCTTATCACTATTACCATTAGGAAGTTTCTTCATATACAGGTAGACTGGAAAGATTCTGCACATCTCCTGCCTACTTACCTTTTCTCTTGTCAGGATAAGAAAGAGTGAATATATCCATCTCTCTTTTTTCTTCATTTCTGTTACTAGCGGCACTTAGAGTTACATTAAACTTTGAATATCAGCTGTGGAGATTTATTAGCAGCAGTCATGAGAGTGAAGGTATAGAGTTAACATCTAAGCATTTCAGAAAACCTCAGTTAGAAACATTTCCTAATAATCCAAAGTCATACCCACTTGAATTATATTTAGAGTCATGGGGAAAAAGCAAGACAATTTAGTGATTTAATCTAAAATGTGACATGCGATCCCGATTCCCCTTTATCCTAGGACAATGTCTCAGGCTGGTTAGTGACTGAAGGGCAGTGTGGTTCCTTATGGGCTTTCCCTTTGGTGGCCTTTACAAAAAGGCTAAGGTAACATCTGAGTCATTTCATTTCTCCTTTCCTCACTGGCCCTAACCAAAGTATTGGAGAAGTCTTGTTTCTACAAGTCCCGATTCAATGCCAAAAATTTTTAAGGAACAGAATTTTATGTTTTCTTTTTCTTTTCTCTATTCTTTTGTTTTCTTTTCTTTTTTCTTTTCTTTCCTCTTTTCATTTTCTTCCCGTCCTTCTCTTTCCTTTTCTTCTCTTTTCTTTTTCTTTTCCTTTCCTTTCCTTTTAGTGTTTTTCTCTGTGAATTTTTATTATATAAAGCATAGATTCCTCCCTTTCTTTTCTGTATTTAAATAAGAAACTGGATTTGCTTCTCAACATCACAGAAACTTACAGAATCATAGGATCTTAGAATTGTAAGGGACATTATAAGTCAGCCAACATTAGAAATCAGCTTCTTTAAACTCTTGCAAAATCCTCTTTTTTTTTTTTTTTAAAGCTGCCAGTTGATTTTAAGGGAAGGCAAGATTCTATGAATGCCCAAACTGTGTTTCAGGTCCTACTTCTGTCTTTCTCTGAACTTTATTTAAATGGCTTTGCCTGGAGGACTTTCCAGGGGTGGGGTTTTGTACTTGAACACTTGTGAGAATCCACTCATGCTCCACATTCCTGGGGGAGGTGATTTCGGCAGGGGATTTTTGCTTCACGGGGGGAAGGGAGTGTGAGTGCTTTTTTTTTGTTTTGTTGTTTCTACTCAGCACAGCTGGTAGTTCTCTACTGACTGCTGTTTGTTTTGAAGTCATGAGGCAAAGGGGGTTTCTGCCAATGTGTGTGTACTCATTACACATTCAAATATGACGCCCTGACGCCCATTCACAGGGTAGCTTCAGTGTTGTTATTCGATTCTCCTGCCAGAAATGGAAAGTTTATTCCCAGAGTGAAAGTTGCTTTTTTGCTAATGTAGGAGATTTCAGGCTCAACAGGCAGATTCTAGAAATATTGCTTTTTAAATATTAAATTCATTTATAAAATGTAAAAATTAATTTTACATTTTTTAAGATGACTGCTTGGCTGATTATATCTGAACAATTTCTTAATCAGACGCACTTTTGCTGAAGAATAGCTTCATGGAACAAGGCAGGGAGGCTTACGACTACTCCACCCATTACTTTCCTAATATAAATTGAAACGTTTTTATTCTTGTTTGGGGCCCCTTCCTATGGAAGGTAATACATCTCCGCTATCTTGTCTGTGGATCAGGCCACATGACGTGCTTTGGCCAATGAACTGAGAATGATGGTTTCTAGCAGAGGCTTTAAGAGCCAGTGAGGGGTCCACCGCTCTTGCTTGGCAGTCTGCTGTGTGAGTGGCTAAGTTCCAGGTAAAGACCGCTCCGTCAGCTGCAAATACAAAGTAGGTCAAAGCCACAGCTGCCACGGAATATGAGTAAGAAATCAAGCTTTCCTACTGTGAGCCCCTGAGGTCTGAAGGCCATTTGTTACTGCAACATAACCTAACTCATCCTGACCAATGCCGATGGCATACTGGAAAGAGCAGAAAGAACCCAAGTTCACACCCTGGTTCTACCATTAAATAGAAATGGAAACTTGGACATTTCTAAAGTGCTGGTGAGCTTTACAAACGGAACCTCGGTTTCCTCGGGAATGGGTACAACAGCCATCACCTTCTAGATCTCACAGGCTTGTTTGGGGCTAACACGGCAGGATTTATGTTACAGTACCCTGAAAAGGATCCCACCCTATACAAAGGTAAGACACTGTTACAATTGGATTTTCCCTCTTTTAGTCAGTTGTATGCACTGACCTTGGCCTCTTTTCAAATTTCTAATAAATGAATGTCTTGAAGTATACAGTCCTCATAAAGTTTTATCAGCGGCCGCGCACAGATACATACACTTGTCCGAGAATGGCACTGATGACCATAGAGGACCAGTCTCTTTAAGCATCTTGCCTTGAGAAGGACCCACGCGGAATAACTCTGAGGCAAGTGAACACTTGTCGGGCCGGGGGAGTTAGCCTGATTATCTTTTGCTGAGCCATGAGCGTATCATGTTCTGGCCAAACTGCTTTCACTTTCTGAAGAACATTATATATTTTACGGCTCCCTCTTACATCATTTATTTTTACCGGGAAGACTTAGATCCTAGGAAGAACATTAGCTTTCGAATCATAACGACCTGGCACCTAGTAGCCACTCAACTAATATTTACTGAATCAATAGATGGATTGGCTCAAGTCTCATCCGTAACTCTAGCTGTGTGACCTTGTGCAAGAGAAGCGACCTCTCTGGGCTTCAGTTGCTCACTTGCAACACACAAAATAATAATCTCTAGCTCATAGGGCTTTAAAAAAAAGGATTAAGGGAGTGGTAGATGCAGAAGGTCTCTCAGCGTGCTTGGTAAAGATTTCCTAAGAGTGGAAGTGTAGCTTATTAACTGTGTTACGTTCTGGAGTGGGTGGCCAGCTTAGAGAAGAAAGAGTGGGCTTTTGAGCTTGTTTGCAAGGTTCTATTTCGGATGTCTCCAGATTCTTCTGAACACTCTTCATTCGCATTTTGATAAGCCAACACCTTCTTTGCCACAGAAGGAATCCCACCTGAGTGCACCTGTGGAAAGCTTTCAGAATGCTTTTAACGCACAAAAGCTTCAAGGGCTCTGCCTTGGAAAAGCTTCGCTAACAAAAGGAACTGCACCACCTCCTGCTGCCTGGTTTCTGGATGGATTTGCCATCTCCTCTCAACCGTCCTGTCTCTATCTCTCTGGGCCAATCCCTCTTGCAGGTCCTTGAAGGGCCCCCTCGCAGGTTTCCTTACTCTCAAACTTAGGCATTTATACCAGCAACAATACGGGAGATGACAGAACTTAATGTAATTTATGTTTTTAATTTTTTTAATGTTTATTTATTTTTGAGAGAGAGACAGAGAGAGAGCGTGAGTCGGGGCGGGGCGGAGAGAGAGGGAGACACAGAATCCGAAGCAGGCTCCGGGCTTCTAGCTGCCAGCACAGAGCTCGATGCGGGGCTCGAACTCACAGACAGGGAGGCCATGACCTGAGCCCAAGTCAGACACTTAACCAACTGAGCCACCCAGGCGCCCCAAGATGACAAAGCTTTAAGTGATCTATATCAACAAAGAGAGAAGGGAAGGAGGCTGTGATAAACCCTGGTGCTTTCCTAGGTGTTTCTCCTTCATTTAAGTGAGGTAAGCAGTTTTAGTCGCTTATTTTTTGAAACGGTAATTTTAAAACAGGGATTTTAAGATACAAAGAGGTTCAGGGCTTTGCCCCTAGTGAGGTCAGCAGTAAGTAGTATAGCTGGGACTTGAACGCAAGTCTAATCCCAGCGCCCTGTCCTCTTCCCCACACTCCCCTGCCTCACAGGTCCCTGGCTGGTCACTACCTCAGTGCATGACACAACATAGGAGTCAACAGCTTGGCGTGTCTGGAGAGAGTCTTTGGAGCCACGGGTCCCGATTCTCACACCGATCCTGTCATTTACTAATTCTGTGGCCTTGGGCAGGTTACTTATCATGTCGGAACCTCAAGTGGTTCATTAGTGAAAGGAGGCGAATTGCCCCTTTCGGGCACTGTCGGTCGGTGAGAGAGCTAGAGACCGTGTAAATAGAATGAGTGGTTGGCATAGAGGAGACCTTCGTGTTATTATTATTACCCTCAACAAGGGTCCCTGAATAAGATGATTAACTCTCCAGAGCTATCCTCGGTAGGTGTCAAATGGGTGATAGAGATACCATGTGTATCTGTATGGGTGGGGGGGGATGGTCTCCAGCTTGAATAACTGGGACAAGATTGGAGCACGGACAGACGGCCACTGCAAGCTGATGCCACAATGGTGGGGATGGGGCCCACTTGTCTTTCTCTCGGCATTGTGTTTCTAGGACTGAGGACAGTGGGCTTGAGCACAAAGCGGGGCTCGATAGAGTGTGTCCAATGAATGCAAGTTGATCCTTCAGGGGTGGATTTTGAAGGGGCATAGTGGAGACTGGATGGGAGGTAAGAGGTGATTTAAAAGGGTGGGAGGGCCAGGAAGCATTTGCTGGAGAAAGGAAGTCAAACGGTAGGGCTGCAGAAGCGGCTGGCTAAGTAACTTGGGAGGTCACAGAAAACAAGAGTTGCAAACGCAGCGTGGCACTCAGTTTCTGCCGCTGCGGAGTTTGGAGAAAGGGCTAATTCAACAGCCGGGCAATGAAGAGACCAACGGTTGTCCTTGTTATAATTAGTTATGTACCGACCCGTCCGGTTGTTGTGAGGATTCAATGAAATAGAGGCAGAGAGCTTGGCCCAGTGCCAGGCACACGCTGGGCACTTAGTACATTAGTCACGATGAGTATCAAATTATTATTTATCACTTTGTGGCACTTTGGTGAGTGATGATAGCCGCAGTCACGTCGTAGAGGTGGGAGCCACAGACCAGAGGGACCGCGGAGTTGATATTTAGGGAGAAACTGTAAGTACGGAGCACAGGTCAGCCCCTCCAGAGACACACGGATGAAACTGCCTTCTAGGGCTGCTCGTGACATTGAAATGTTCCTCAAGGACCTTTGTTTTATTTTATTTTTTTGAAGTGTATTTATTTTGAGAGAGAGAACATGAGCAGGGGAGGGGCAGAGAGAAAGGGAGAGAGAGAATCCCAAGCAGGCTCCACACCGTCAGCACTAGGGCTCGATGCGGGGCTCAAACCCATGAACTGTGAGATCGTGACCTGAGCTGAAACCAAGAGTCAGTTGCTTCACTGACTGAGCCACCCAGGAGCCCCTCCTTTAGGACCTTATTACCAGGTACAGAGTTAACGTCTGCAGAGTGGGTATAGTATCACCGGCCAGTTTTGTAGGCTGATCTTGGGGACCCCTTCCCTGGGACATCTCCCGAAGTCAGTCAATTCCCAAATGCCATCCTGGGGGCAACAGAGATCAGGGCCAAGCCTTGTCCAAACATGGCTGAGTTACCTAAAGTGACCATTTAAATTCTATGATCAATCTGAGATTACGAGATGGGACTAGAATTTACTTTGTTTTTTTCCCGCTTCCAGCAGTGTGGAGTCTTGGGAGGAACAGAGACTTTGGAGACCTAATAAAGAGCAGTTTTAGAACAAACGTTCTCCACATAGCCGAGGATTGCGTTAGCAATTTTATGACCCACGATGCGAGCACTTAAATAACTATCACACAAGGTAGAAAATGATAAACATAGAGCACATAAGTGCTGTGGGAATTTGGAGGAATTATTTCAGCTAATACAGGAAAGGCTTTGTGGAGAAGTTTGAGCTGGAGCTGTTTGTCTCTCCAACACTTGATTTTGAAAAAATTTCAAGCATACAGAAAGGTAGAAAGAACCGTAAAATGAACACCCATATACCCTTCAATGAGAGTCAACCTTTAACAATATTTTGGTATATTTATTTTCCCTCTCTGTATAAAAATACATGCATATGCAGGGGCATCTGGGTGGCTCAGCTGGTTAAGCATCCGACTTCAGCTCAGATCATGAGCTCACGGTTTGTGAGTTCGAGCCCCCTGTCGGGCTCTGTGCTGGCAGTTCAGAGCCTGGAGCCTGCTTCGGATTCTGTGGCTCCCTCTCTCTCTGCCCCTCCCCCACTCTCTCTCTCAAAAAATAAACATTAAAAAATATTGTAAAAAATACATGCATATGGATACGTGTATATATAATATACATATTATATTTTTGAGAGCCATCTGAGAGTAAGTTACAGATATCATGACACTTCATTCCTAAGGATTTCAGGGTGCATCTCTTTAAGAATAAAGGCCAACATAACCACAACATTCTATCATGGCAGAAAATGAGGAATTGTGGCTGAGCTGGGGATTGGAGGAAAGGTGGGGTTTGGGTTTTTGCTTTTTAAGGTTTATTTATTTTTGAGAGAGGGAGGGGATCAGAAGCAGGCTGTGCGCCGACAGCAGAGAGCCCGATGTGGGGCTTGATCTCGTGAGCCATGGGATCATGACCTGAGCCAAAGTCGAACGAGCTTAACTAACTGAGTCACCCAGGCATGCCAGGGTTGGGGTTTTTGACAACCAGTGACAGGGCTCCTCAGACAGAAGTCACAGAGTCAGTCCAAACCCAGATGTAGTGACTTATTTTAACCCTTTTGTTTGATTGGGAAACTGCCCCCAGGCCAGAGAGCCACCACAAAGTCAGATCGGAAAGAGCTGAGACCAGAAGCCGCATTTCCTGCTCCCTCTTGCATTGGCCACACTCCTCTTCCTGGCAGGCACTGAATATAGAGGACAGCACTCTCAGTTTCTACATAGGGGTACCTTTAAATCAGCCTCCGTTAAAAAAGCTTTTTGGATGGCACCTTTCTGCGTGGGTTTCCGAGGCGTTGCCAAAATCTGAATCCTGCCAGCTCTCTGGAAGATCAAGGTTTAAACAGGTGGAGACAGAAATGAGGATGGCGAGCTGCACACGAAGTCCTGGAAGGAGCCAGGGCTAAGATCCCGGATTCCCGGGGGAAAAGCAATGCTGTGGCCTGTGTTTGCCCCACCACCTTGACGGCCTGAGGGCCCCTTCTGCTTCTTTTGCTTCTCACAGCAGACGCTGCGAGATTGCTGGGCTGTGAATCAGGACACTTGAGCGCTGTCTTGCTTCCCCTTCTGATGATCAGTGTGACCTCAGCCAGTGGTTTGCCCCCCAGGGAAGGCTTGCCTATGTCTGGAGACATTTCTGATCTTCACGACCACGGGGGTGCTCGTGGTATACAGTAGGAAGAGCCCAGGGATGCCCTTAAACATCTTGCGAAGTGCAGGACAGCCCCCAGCAACAGGGGATTACCCAGGCCCAACCGTCAGTAGCGCTGAGGTTAAGGCCCTCTGTTGTTGACAAATCGCTCGTTTTCTTCAGGCCTTAATACCTTCGCTTGGGAACGGGGACATTTGGGCTAGCTCCGTGGCTCTTGATCTTGAAAGTGTTTAAGATCCCCGAAATGCTCGTAAAATAAGGCAGTTTTCTGGCTCCCATCTTTAGGGATTCCATCGTTGGTCCACAGAGCACAACTTGAGAAATGCTGTGCCGGCTAGTTTCTAGGATGTTTTCCCCATTTTCCAACTCTGAAAATATGGAGGACCGACAGATGTACTCAGCATGCCTGCCAGAGCACAGGAGAAACAGGGAAATGGGAAATGTAGATCTTCCTGAAAATCTCCTCACCTGTGCATACCCCCCCACGCCCACAGGCCGCACAGAGCGGGGTCACGTGCCTGTGGTGAGACCGGAGGCCTGCTCCTTTCCGTCTTCCTTGGAAGCCTGTGAGCCTCCCAATGCCCGGGGTGGGTAATTCCGTCAACATGTGGCGAGGCCGGTTGTTCTGGAACAGCTGAAGTGACAGAACAGCAGGAGACAACACACACACACACACACACACACACACACACACTTTACAGTCAGGCGTTGACTCTCCCACCATCTTGTTTTTAGAGGCTCTTTGTAGCACCAGCTGGCATTTTCACGTTTGCACGAACTCGCGTAGAGTGCCGCCAGGGAAGGTAGAGACGCGTTTGTTCGTTGTGTTTCGAATCATAGGTTATTTGAGGGAAAGAGCAGTTTTGGGTAAGTTGCTACTGCAGGCCAGGCGTGACCCCGGTGTACTCATAGCCACCGACTGTGGAACTTCTTCTACGCGTCAGCTGCTCACGTGACATCGTTGCCAATGTTGTTGTTGTTCTCATTTCTCAGGTGAGAAGACTAAGGCTCACAGGCATTTGGTAACGTGCCCACGGTCACACTGTTAGTAAGGGACAGAGTCCATTTATCAACCCGGGGCTCTTTGGTTCTGAAGCTCATCCACCGTCATTATTGCTTACCCCCTCCTGTGAGGACTAGGAGCGACCCCAGAAGGGCAGAGACAGGGGAAGTAAGAGACCACCAGATGCCAAGACCTCTGCACGTGGCCTGTCCCCAGACACCTCCGTCTGCACGTTCTTGGGCTTGTTGTGCTCAGAATTTTTGTACTTCCACGGGAGTGGGACGCTATGCTTAGTGATTTCATCCTTTCTTGAGAATCCAAACTTCTCCCCTGACGTGAGTATCTTCTAAGATAGGAAGTTTTGTTTTTGTTGTTTTTTCCCAGAGGTTTGCAAATATACGTGCACGTCTCTTTCTAGGGCCTCACATCAGAATTACCGATTTCGAATTTCTGGGAGTTAAGGTCTAGGGTGGTTTGGCTTGGTTGGCCAACAATTTCACTGGTGGGATCACTATTCTTTCTTTCGGTTAAGATCTCTTCTCCAGAAGGCTTCAGTTCAAATGCAAACCAGTTGCCTGGAACAGTGACACAGTGAGTCTTACATCCGCCAGTGTGTGGGCGTCGGTAGGTATCAGATTATGTCTTGGGAGAAAGAAACCCGAAAATAGCTAAGAATGGAGGGGAAGATGCATTTGGGAGGAATCTATCCACCCTACCCAAAGCATGGTATTGAGACAGAGTCTGGGTAGGTTCTTCAATGGGAGGTTCAAGGTCATTCTTTTAGCGCCCTTGGTACTGAGGACACAGGAAATGGATTTTGGAAAAGCTAAGGTAAATACTGAAGGGGTTGAGTAGAGGGAGGGACCAAAGGTGAATTTCTTTTATTTCACTGAAGTAAGTTGATGGTAAAGACATTACTATGTGTCTTAAAGGGATTTAACACAAAAATTATAATTATATTGACAGTTTATTCGATGCATTTAGAAAAGAAATGGAAATTACAGCCTTTAATATGGTTTTGCCTTTAAAAGGATAATAGCGTGCTTTACATGTTTTCTCACTGGAGTGATCTTCCTCTTTGCAAATAAGTGTGTGTTCACAATAGCTGTGGCACACTTTTTAGCTAAAACAGTACCTGCTGGGTCTTTGTTATTTTCTTTCTAATCATTTAGAATCTCAAAAAAAATTTTTTTTAATGTTTATTTATTTTTGAGACAGAGAGAAAGACAGCATCAGCAGGGAAGGAGCAGAGAGAAAGGGAGACACAGAACCCAAAGCAGGCTTCAGGCTCTGAGCTGTCAGCACAGAGCCCAAGATGGGTCTCAAACCCACAAACTGTGAGATCAAGACCTCAGCTGAAGTCGGACGCTTAAGCGACTGAGCCACACAGGTGCCCCAAAGGTTTTATTTATTTATTTATTTATTTATTTATTTATTTAGAGACAGAGACAGTACGAGTGAGGAGGGGCAGAGAGAGGGAGAGAGAATCCCAAGCACGCTCCACGCTGTCAGCACAGGGCCAGACGTGGGGCTCGAACTCACGAACTGTGAGATTGTGACCCAGGCCCGAATCAAGAATTGGACGATTAAACCGACTACGCTACCCAGGCACCCTAGAATCTTTTAATAGACAGTTCATCTCTTTCCTTTTCTAGGTTCCCTGGCACTTTGCTTATATCTTTATAGTAGCATTTACCACGTTTTCTTGTAATTTATCTGCTGTGCATTTGGCTCATTGTGCAATGAGAAGCACGATGGGTCCCATTCACTTTTGTATACCCACTGGCGGGCACAGAAGAAGCACTCAGTAAATGTATCAGATGAAAAAAGATGAACATATTTTCTTTCCAACATAATCCAAATCTTGCTTTCGGAGGCTCTCATTGACAATATACTTATTAGAAATACAGCTAAAAATATTTTCTGCTCGTGTAGGAAGGTAATACTATTGATCTGCTGTTGCTATGAAATAACAACATGGAGTGGGTGGCTTACCAGGAGCAGTGATGGAGCAGGAGAGGTCAAACCCCACATCTCACCCAGGTTTATTGCAGCCAAACATATTTCAGGCCAGCACCTTGCACTGTTTTTACTGGTACTAGATCTTTAATTTTCATTCATCACTTTATTTTTGAATACAAAGACCAAATGTGTTTTGAAAAAACACTTACAGACATTTGTAAGTTAGGGTTCTTTGGTTATAGGTATCAGAAACCACGAAGAGCTAATTTAACCAAGAAAAGGAAATTTATTGAAAGGATATGAGGAAGTTTCCTGAATGGACAAGAGGCCACAGAATCAGTTTAGAAACAGAACAAGAAGAAGGGCAACTGTAGGCATTAATGCAGGTGGAAATTGATTGCTTACTTCCGGTGCCACTATAGGATTGAATGAAATCTGACAGTTTTCTGTCCCTGCGTAACTCAGCTGAAATGTCTTATTGGCTCATCTTGGGATGCATGCAAAGTTCTTGGCTTATATTGCTCTGGCGAACGAAAGGATTTGACCAAGGAACCTCCATTAATTTCTCATCAAGATACACACATGAAGAAGAAGTGATTTTCCAAAAGGGAATTGGGGGCACTAGTGGAGGGTGGGAATAAATGCTGGTAGAGGAAAAACAAAACAAAACAATTAGTTAAACCACAATCATACTACCACATGAAGGTAGCCGTTGGTGTTTTATGTTTCCTTTTTAGACTTTAATCATAATGGTAAGATTAGGATCTTATTATATATAGTTTTATGCTTCACTTTTCCCCGCCATTCACCATATTTCCAAAGCAGCTTTTCTAATACTGGCATCAAATTTCATCTTTTGGCTATCCCATAATATATTGAACTACCCTCTAGAAAGACATTTTGGCTGCTTTCAGCCTTCTACTGTTACAACACAATGATAGAGTGACATCGTGGAACGATGTGGGCTTTGACGTCCAGAAGAATTGTATTTAAATTCCAGCTTTGCCATCTCCTAGTCAGGTACTTTTAGGTAAACTGTCTAACCTCCGAGTCTCCATTTCCTTATTATAAAGTCGGGGAACTGAGGGGCGCCTGGGTGGCTCAGTCGGTTGAGCGTCCGACTTCAGCCCGGGTCATGATCTCGCGTTCCGTGAGTTCAAGCCCCGCGTCGGGCTCTGTGCTGACAGCTCAGAGCCCGGAGCCTGTTTCAGATTCTGTGTCTCCCTCTCTCTCTGACCCTCCCCTGTTCATGCTCTGTCTCTCTCTGTCTCAAAAATAAATAAACATTAAAAAAAATTTTTTTAAATAAAAAAAATAAAGTCGGGGAACTGAGAAGTACCTTGCAAATTCAAACACGCCGAGTTTGAAGGGATTGTGGGCTACACAACTATATACGGGGTGGGGGGAGGAGAGCTACAGACTGGAGGTGTAGAGTTTTAAAAAATCTGTTCTTGGGGGGGGGGGGTACTTGAAGTCTTAGGAGGAGATGAAATCAACCAGGAGGAGAGGGTAAAGAATGAGGAAGGCAGGGAGCCACGGATTCAAAGTGACTGAGGCACACTTGTATTTAGGGGGAGGGGGTGGGAAAGTGCAAAAGCCACATGATGGAGAACAGATGGTGGAATGATGAGATAGGAGGCATGAAAATAGCGTGCAGGAGCCAAGGGAATTGTTTCAAGAAGAGAACAGAGAGGCAACGGCCAGAGAGTTCCAGCAGAAAGGAGAGACGGTTGGGGGGTCAAGAGTGGAAGAAGAAGAGACACCGTCAGATGTGAATGTGAGGTGCACTAAGGCAAGGCCTGGTTTGGCAAGTGGGAGCTGGCCCACTCTCCATGGAGTGTAGGGTCAGAAGCTAGAGAGGGATATGCAATAATTGTAGCATATAACAAAAGTTTGTATCAACAAGAAAGAGGAAAGATGGAGAAAAACTACAGGAGATCAAGGGAGGACTTTTCTTTTAAAGTTTGTTTATTTATTTCGATAGAGAGAGAGAAAGAGAAAGAGAGCATGCACAAGTTGGGGAGGGGCAGAGAGACAGAGAGAGAATCCCAAGCAGGCTCCACATTGCCAGCACAGAGCCCGATGCAGGGCTCGAACCCACGAACCGTGAGCTCGTGACCTGAGCTGAAGTCAGAGCCCACGTCGGACCTGAGACTGACTGAACCACCCAGGTGCCCCTCTTTTTAAATGATATAAGAGACTTCAAGGTTCGATGCTGATGGGAAGAAGAGAACAAGAGGGAGAGGTTTCAGGCACAGGAAAGAAGGGGAATTGGCTCGTTTATGTATTCCCTTCATTCACTTATTTAGTCACCCGATTAGAATAGAGAGTCTGTTCTGCACTGAGATCTGTTCTACGCCCTGTGGGTACAGCAATGATCGAGGCAGTGTAGGCTGCTGCTTTCACTGGGGGTGTATTCTTCTAGGAGAAAACAGACAGGTAATCGTGATGACAACACAATAGCAACACCATGGAAGTGACTCAGAGAGAAAATAGTAGAGAGTGAAAAAAATGTATGCAGAGCATCAAAATAGATCTGCTGTTTTGTAATGAATGGCTGCTTTAGATCAGTTGTTCAGAGGTGGGCTAAATGGGTGATATTTAATCTGAAGTCCATGTGACAAGAAGGAGACCAGTATACAGAGATCAGCAGGAAGGGATTCCAAGCAGCTGGAAGGGATAATCCGGTGGCTCCCAGAAGAGCTTTGCATGTCCAGGGAATGAGAAGGGGGAATAAGGGGCAGAGATGGAAATGTGATCAGAAAGGAAGGCACAGCCCAGATTTTGAAGTCCACGGTTTCATTCTAAGTGGGATTAAAAGCCACTAGAGGGGAGTAATACGATTATATTCATGTCTCAAAAGGATCATTCTGGATGTGGTGGGAATATAATTAAGGGGGAGGAACAGAGGATGGGAGCCAGTTAAGAAGTTATTGCTATAGGGGCATCTGGATAGCTCAGTCGGTTAAGCTTCTGACTTCAGCTTAGGTCAGGACAGCATGGTTCATGGGTTTGAGCCCCACATTGGGCTCTCTGCTGTCAGCACAGAGCCCGCTTTGGATCCTCTGCCTCCCTCTCTCTGCCTGCACCTCACCCGTGCTCTCGCTTTGTCTTAAAAATAAATAAACATAAAAAAAAAAAAGAAGTTATTGCCATAGTGAAAATAAGAGGTGGTGTGGCTTGGACGATGGTGGAGATGACAAGAAATGGATGGAATGAGGCCACGTCTCAGAGTAGAGCCAAAGGACGTGCTGATGAATTGGATGTGGAGCAGTGGTGTATGAGGAAAAGGGGAATGAAAAAGGGATCATCGCTGGAGAACTTGACTGCATGGTGGGTGGTTTTCTTGAGATGGAGAAGACGGGGGGCTGTGTGCAGATCAAGTCAGTTATACTTCCATAGAGCTGAAATGGAAAATAAAACGGTTCTGGACGTGATAAGACGACGATCGCTGGAGAAATGACTTGGAGGAGGAGCACGTGTGCCCGTCTTACTTGGAGCTGTGGTTGCGGTCGTACCTCCAACGCTCCAGGTTCCTGAAAAAGCAGGTCAAGACAACCTGCAGTATCCACTTTTTGGCTGCATTCACTGTTCTCTTTGCTCAGGTGTCCATCCTCCTGCTCCCTGATTCCATACTCTGGCTTCGGACCCACCTGCCTGGTTCTGGAAAGTCATATATCCTTTTTCTGATGTATTAGTAAGCTCCCCATCTGCATTTCTGCTCTGTACACGTCCTTGATCTCAGGATTAACCTCATCTTCGAGATACTCCATCAGATGTTACCGTGATTTCTTCACCTTGTTTACCATTCCACAGAACTGGACCAGACGGACCTTTGCCATCCGGCATCTCCTGTCCCCAAACCTGTGGGAAGAGAATTCGGCTTTTATAATCTGTTAAACTAGGTAAACTCTGCCAATAGCTTGTATATCCCCATTATTGTTATTCTTTAAAGAAATTTTTGCTTATTTATTCATTGTTGAGAAAGAGAGAAATTGAGAGCAGGGGAGCGGCAGAGAGAGAGAGGGAGAGAAGAGAGAGAATCCCAAGCAGGCTCCACGCTGTCAGCGCAGAGCCGACTTGGGCTCGAACCCGTGATCAGTGAGATCATGACCTGAGCTGAAATCAGGAGTCGGACACATAACCAACTGCGCCCCCCCAGGCACCCCTCCGTTATCATGACTCTTAAGGAAATTTTCCTCCGTGACAAGTACCAGTTTAAACCAATTCTTGTTGGGATTCTTACAAAACTGTCTGGACTCAGGTGTTAAATTAAACTGGTAGGCTGACACCACTGTATTCTAAGCCACCGTTTTCTGTTATTTGAACTGCTGAAAAATCTCCGAACCGGTGTTTCTTTGCCCACCCAACTCATTGTCCACCTTACTGCTAGGGTAATTTCTAGAGCATAAACTTGATCCTAGCAGTCCCCTGCTTGCAAGGCTTTAGTGGCTCTCCATTCTCAATAGGATGAAGCCTGCCAATCCTCGACAGAGATATTAGGGATCGCCCAATGGCCCACGTGTGTCCCACATTTGTCAGCATCTCTTGGAGTTCGTTGGATCTTTGTGACTAGTTCTGGACAGCAGTGGATGACTGTGTCTCTTTCGGGCCAAAGTATTTGGCTCATCACCTCTCGTAGGGCCCCCCCGAAAGCCACATGTTGAAGCAGCAACATCAAGAGATGGTGGGATCCAGGGTGTCCGAATCACTCCATGGAGAACTGCCCTGGAGTGTCATCTGAACCGCACTGGAAATTACTGGAGAAGGAGATAAATCTTTGTTGGCTAAGCCACCGAGCTGGAGGGTTCTGTATCTGCACAGCCTAGCCCAGCAGCTTGGTGCCCATGCAGGCTCTAACACCGGCCCATCTCTCCACCCTGCTCTACTCACCGGGCAGGCAGGACACCTTTTCGCTTCCTCCACGGCACCATGCTTCCTCCTGCCTTTGGTTACTTCCCACTTGCCGGGTAATGTCTGCCTCTTCCTCTTCCTTCTCCCAACGCGTAAACTTTGGTTAAATCTTACTCATCCTTCAGGACACTAGCCAACCACCACTTCTTCAGGGAAGCCCCCATCGCTTCCCTTCTTCTTGATCATTACACGTCATCTCAATTACTTGTATTCAAACAAATCTGCCAGCACCACCAGACTATAAACTTTGTCTTCGCTGGCCCCTACACAGCGTCTGGCATTTTGTAAGGGCTCAGGAAATAGATGTGGAATGATGGAATGATTGATTGAAAGAATTATTAGCAGGAGATAAACAAAGGTGAAGGAGATGGAGACAACAACAACAAAAAAAAAAAGAGAGAGAGAAAGAGATATTGTAACACACGGGATCTGGCTTGTGCAAAAACAGGCTTTGGACCCAGGGGACGTCCTAAGTAGCCATGTGAACTACTGATTCTAACTGAAACTTCTCATCTGGCCTCTGTGATATCACCTGAATTATTTGAGTAAAAAGGAAATCTTTCCTTGTTAGGAATCTCTGGTACCCTTCTAATGCATGGGGGATAAGGTTCAAATACCTCCTCATGGTAGATGAGTCAATTAAAGGCTGGCCCCTACTTTTCCTCGTCTCCCACCACCTCCTGCATCCGTCCCCATGCACACTCTGCTTCAGTCAAAGCAAATGCCTCATCCTTTCTGAACTGCGCGCGAAGCTCCCCCCTTGCCACCTAGTCAACTCTTGTATTTTAAGACTCCGCTTAAATGTCTCCTCCTCTGTAAAGACAGTTTTAAATCCCCTAGTCTCAGACACTCAGCACTTTGGACATCAACAATGCTGTGTCTTTATGTGGCATTTAAACAATAATGGTTTCTTTCTGTGTGGGTCACTCTCACTAAGAGGGGAGCTCCTCTGAGTAGGGACTCTGTGTCCCCCACTCCTTTTGTATTTGCCATGATAGCACCTCTCCAGAGGGGATGCCCTATGAATGCTTATTGAGTGAATGAACGAACGAATGAATGAACAGAACCAAAGCTGGAATATCATTGTGGACGCAGTTTCTAGCTTCACTCTTCGTTTTGAAATATCTTCTTTTTTAAAAGATTTTGTTTTAACATTTATTTATTGTTGAGAGACAGAGCATGAGTGGGGGAGAAGCAGAGAGAGAGGGAGACACAGCCTGAAGCAGGCTCCAGGCTCTGAGCTGTCAGCACAGAGCCCGACACGGGGCTCGGGCTCACAGACCCAATCGTGAGATCATGACCTGAGCCGAAGCCGGACACTTAACCGACTGAGCCAGCCAGGCACCTGTTTTAAAATATTTTCTTGAGTGAGTACATAGGGATGGGAGTGGAGATTGATTGGAGGAAGCTTCTTTTACAAGTCTATTTTCCACTTTCACGTTTTCTCTTGGGACTAACTAGATTTTAAACTGCAATGTAATATGGATGAAGTGTTTCGGACTCCGTGGTTATTTATGAACTTATGAATTGGTAGCAAAATCTTTATCCAGAATGTACATACCTTTGATTTTTATAAATTTTTTTTTTTAATTTTTTTTTCAACGGTTTTTATTTATTTTTGGGACAGAGACAGAGCATGAACGGGGGAGGGGCAGAGAGAGAGGGAGACACAGAATCGGAAGCAGGCTCCAGGCTCCGAGCCATCAGCCCAGAGCCTGACGCGGGGCTCGAACTCACGACCGCGAGATCGTGACCTGGCTGAAGTCGGACGCTTAACCGACTGCGCCACCCAGGCGCCCCTATAAATTTTTTTAAAATTTACTTTGAAAGAGAGAGAGTGGGGAGGAGCAAAGAGAGAGGGAGAGAGAGAATCCCAAGCAGGCTTTGTGCTATCAGTGCAGATCCCAAGGCAGGGCTCGAACCCAGGAACCGTGAGGTCGTGACCTGAGCCTAAATGAAGAGTAAGACACTTAAACACCTCAGCCACCCGGGCACCCATACCTTTGAGTTTTGACAAATGAAAAATAGCATTCCCTAATTACCTCACAATTAACGTTCTGCAGATACTTAAAATTCTGAGCTTTTCTTTGGAAAGTTTCTCTCCTATGTGACACACACAGACTTAACATTTTTTCTGTGTTGGGAGTGGGGGGAGTTTGATCTACTTTCTCTTTTCTTCTGATTTTAAGTGTTTTTTGAATTGCTGTTTTAATTTTTCTTTTTCTTTCTTTTTTTTTTTTTAATAATCATTCAGCCCCGGAGCCCTGGAAAATCCCATTTCCCCTTTCCCGTCGAGGATATTGTTGTGGAAAGGTTATTAGGTCTTGACAACTCTCCAAGATCGTGTCACTGGCCCCAGATACTAGACCAATAAAAAAAAATCCACATATCCCCGTGGACTGACTAGTTAAGAAACTGTTGAAATGTTTCTAAACGCCCAGCGCTGGGTCTGGTCTGGTCGTATCTCAGAGCCCTTCCGACTGACGGGTGAACGCCTTCTCCCACTCCTCCGCACCCTGCAGGGGCTGGGAAGGGCTTGAAAAGTAGCCGCTCGAGCAGTAGAGCAGACTGTCTAGGAGTAAGTAATGCTTCAAGGCCCACCGCATACAGCTCAGGATCTCCAGTTAAGGGAAGAGGCCTGAGGAGCTTTGAGAGATTTCTTCTGCTTTCTGATTCGTCCAGGCTTTCAGCAGGGCCACTGACATAAAGATGTCAGTAGGCGTGGGAGTGGCTGGTTTCGGTGACGTGGGGTCCGGAGCTGTCAAAGCTGACATGTAGCGCTTCAACCTGGCTAAAAGATTCCTCGCATCGTCTCCGGGACTGTCAAGAACAATGTGCGTGCGTGTGTGTGTGTGTGTGTGTGTGTGTGTGCGTGTACACGTGTTTTTGCGGATATGCACCCTCATCCTGCGGGGACAAGTGTGTTTTGGCTCACAGGTATAAAGTCCTGTTTTCCTCTGTCAGGTGACCATGAGTTTTGTCGTACTCAGCAGGCCTTTTGTCTAATGCATTGACACCTTAATGAAAAACAAAAGGTACATTCATCAAAAGAGACAAGATTACTCGAATCATAAATGGAGAACATCAGGGAGGCTAGCAACAATAATAATAATAAATTGCGGCTATTGTCCACAGAAACTTGCTTTTCTAAGGTACTTTTGATAATTACCTGTCAATGTTTCAGTTTCAACACCCCCTCCTGGAATTGATGGAGTCTATTTATACCACATAAAATTCTTGTATTTGCCTCTTGAAGTGCATTCCATTCCCAGGCATGACTAGGGCGAGAGGTTGTTTTATTTTTCCAGAAGGGGAAAGTGGCCTTGTTGAGTCTGACACATGTAAGTGGTGCTTTCGGGTTGAAGGCAAGCCAAACAAGAGAGACAAATAAACATCGGCCTTAATAGGGAAGCAAAAGGAGGGAACTGTAGCTTGGATGGTTTGGGGGTGAGCTGGGTCCTGTGTCTAGGAGGGTGACCCTCGCCGCTCTCTCTGAGGTTGTCCAGCTCAGGCGATGTCTAACTCGCTGTCTCTGGCAGGTGATGTGTAGAAGGCCTACGTGCAATATCCGTACGAGGTACAACAGGGGAGATGGGAAGAATGGAGTCTCTAAAAACCTATGTTAGACATGTAAGAACTTCAGGGATTATAGTTTATCTTTCTTTAAAGAATGTCCTAATACGAGAGACTGAATTAAAAAAAAAAAACAAAACTACATGCATTTCAAGATAATGACTGTCCAATTGATTCAGTTCTTCTTTGTGGTCTTTCTTCGCAGACACAGAAGTGGGGAAACAGATGTCACAGGACCACGCAGCAGGGAACCCCCATAATTCCATCAGAGGAGGAAGCACCAAATCAGGAGATTTGTGTCCCGGCTGTGGTGGTGTTACCGTGTGAGTCTAGACAACTAGTTTGGCTGCTCTGGGCCTCAAATTCCTTCTTTGTTAAGTGACAAAGTTCAGCCAGATCCTATCCAGCTTTCAGCTTTATTTTTCAGGGGTGCCTGGGCGGCTCAGTTGGTTAAGCATCAGACTCTCGATTTCGGCTCGGGTCGCGATCTCACGGTTTGTGAGATCAAGGCCATGTCAGGCTGCACACTGACAGGGAAGAGCCTGCTTGGGATTCTCTCTCTCTCTCTGCCCCTCCCTCATGAGCAATCTCTCTCTCTCAAACATAAAGAAATAAACTTAAAAAAAAATTATTTCTTTAAACTCTTAGTATCCTTCATTTTCCCCACAGTATCTGACATAAAACTGGGGATCAACCAGTGTTTATTAAATGAATAAACACACCATTGAGTGTTTCCCTTAGACGTCATTCACCTGTGCAGCTCTCTTGTTCAGCCCATTAGATGATGGACTTTCGGAATTACAAGGGTTCTCCAGTAAGGTTAGCACAGTTCACAAACGCTCATTTTGTGACTTCTTATGTGTGGATGGCAGCCTCTCGGATGCACTCCAGTGACCGCCACCTCCTGGTACTCATGTCCTCATTAATCCCTTCCTCTTGAGTATGGACTGGACATACTGACTCGCCGCTAACAAGCAGAGAATAGCAGAAGTGATGGGTTGTCACTTCTGAGAATAGGTTGCTAAGATCTGTCATTCTGTTCTGTTCAGAGCCTTTGCTCTGGAAGAAGCCAGCGGCCATGTTGGGAGCTCCCTATGGAGAGGCCCACACAGCAGACAATGGATGTCTCCAGACGACATCCACAAGAGACCAGGGGCTGCCAGTTGTCATCTGAGTGAGCTTGGAAGTGGCTCCTCCCCTGGTCGAGCGTTAAGATGACTGCTGGCCTGGGGGACGCCTCAGTTGGAGCCTTAGGAGAGACTCTGAGTCCTGCCCAAAGTTGTGACTCAGAAACTGTGAGATAGTAAATGTCTGTTGTTGCAAACTAATGTTTTGCGGTAGTTTGCCACATGGCATATCAGGTGACCAATTATGTTACAAAAAGAATCTAAGTCCATCAGATAATTTGAAATCCATATAATCTAAATAAAAGATACGACAGATATGCCAGTAACTATCATGCTCAGTTGTAAAACTAACAAAACCAATTCCCATATAGAGCTTATAATGTGCCCCAAGCTGATATGTGTGTATGTAAACACACACATATATATTACATACATATGTACGTACATATTAACCCTCAGAACCACACCATGAAGTACATGGCACGGCTCTCCCCATTTTACAGAAGAAAAAGTGGAGGCACAGAAACGTTAAGTAAATTGTCCAAGGTCACATAGCTCGTGAAGACAGTAAATGGTAGAACAAAAGTTGGAACCCAATGGTCCAGGTGGCTTGCTTGTTACCCCGGTGCTGTAGCATACCCCTTAATGGGACAAGGGGAGTATCACGAAATAATGAGAGATTCAAAGGTGTGATTACAACCAGTGTAAAGGATAAGAATGGGATTTTATGGAGGACGTGAATTGTGACATGGGAGGGATTAAACACAGCTAGATGCATGAGACAAACAGTTCCCTGTTGCCATGGACTGAATGTTTGTGTTTGCCCCAAATCCATTTTGCATTTTGCCAATATTGTGCTAATGGTATGCAGTCATCGCTAAAATTGCCGCTGACATCCATTCATACCTTTGGTAATCCTTCCGTTATTTACTTGTGCCAGCAAGGTGGACACATTATATGCTATTCAGTTCAACTTGACCCGGCACAGATGTGAGGTCAGGCTGCAAGGTGAGAGTAGGCAGCAGCTTCCCAGTTTCTAGCGGGTGTGTGGGCTGCCTCCCGGAGAGGTTTCAAGGCTCCCGATCCGCAATCTGGAATCCCAGGAGTTCAACTCAGATGCACAGTCTCATTTTCAGAGGTGTTACATCTGCATAATTATACAGCTGGGGACATTAGTAGCTCAGGTAAGTCAAATACGTTTGTACCTCTGCACAGATAAAAACTTGCTCCCTGTCCCCAGGCCCCCATCATCCTCTTACAACCATTCTGTGGGTTCTGACTCTTTCTCAGGCCTCCTGCCTGTGCTGCAACTCGTGTTCAGAAGTAACTGGCTCTGTAGCTGCTTCACTCTGTGCTACCTCTGTGTGGCTTCTCTGGGGACAGAAGGCTTAGCTATGGCAGTGGAGAAGGGCAGGAACCTCAGCCTTAGGTGACCTGGGCTCCAATCCTGCTTCTGTACCGTTGGAAGCCAAGCAACAATCTCTCCTGTCTCACATCTCCCTGCCGTCTTCCCCACCTCCGATGTCTCTCTCCACACAGTGGACAGAGTATCCACTGAAAACAAGGAATTTGCTATGTTTCTAAATCTAAAACCAAGGTAAGAATATAGGTTAAATAAAGGAAGACACAAGTTCAAAAGTTTATGCAATGAAAAGTCTCTGTATTTGGTCAGCCCTCTGGTTTCCAAGGATCTCGTCTTATAAGCAACTGCATTTACCGTTTCATGGTAGATTTTTCAGACGTGTGTATCAGATGTATACATGTATATATACACGTATGTTTCAGGTATATACACACGTATTTTTTGATGAAATTTTTCTTCTGGACAAGAATGTTTTTAAATATGTAGGTTTGAGCATCACGTACACTAGAAACTCTCCATTAATCTTTGGAACATGTCCCAAATTAAAAAAAAAAATTTTTTTAATGTTTATTTCTGACAGAGAGAGAGACAGAGCACAAGTGGGGGAGGGGCAGAGATAGAAGGAGACACAGAATCCGAAGCAGCCTCCAGGCTCTGAGCTGTCAGCACAGAGCCCGAAGCAGGGCTCGAACCCACAGACCGCGAGATCATGACCTGAGCCGAAGTCAGACGCTCAAACTATTGAGCCACCCAGGCGCCCCTGGAACAGGTCCCAAATTTTTAACATGGCCTTCAAGCCCCGCATGACCTGGCCCATCTCTGACTGTACAACCTTGTCTCATGCCAATTTCCTCCTCATTTTCTGTTTTTCACCTGGGACTTAGATCCTCCAACATCTAATCTAACACCCTAAAGTTCTTTACACGTGTTTCTATCTTTAATTAGAATAGCTTTCTGTCTGGAATTGAAATTGTGGTTACCTCCTGAACATTTATACCATCTGTGTTTAGTGGCCGTATGATTTGGGAGGAATGGACCCACCCTAAGGTCCAAGATTACGCAAGTCCCATTCTCCTTACCAAAATGATTGGTTCGGGCAATCAGGACTTCAGTCATCCAGGAGGCATCTACTAGTTAAAAGGATTGATTTGCCATTGCCTAACCAGTGTAAAGAAGGAACTCTTTCTTTCTGTGACTATGAACAAATAAACTCTGTCATTGTAGGCCCTGTCATGATAGAAACTGACTGAAACCAACCTATAAAATTTGGTAGGACAGTTAGACACTTAGAGAAACAAAAACCACAGTCTTGATCAAACTGTGCCTGAAGCTGTCATAATAAATACCTTGTACTGTTTTAAGCAAGTTTGCAGGGGGTTTTTTGTTTTTGTCTTGTTATTTTGTTTTGTTTCGTTTTGTTTTACTTGCAGACAACTTAAAGCGTCCTGATACACCCTTCTTTCCCTGCGCCGAGCTTCTTATATCTGGCTTACTCTTATCTAGTCCAAGCCTCTTAACTGTTACCTTTCAGAGAGGCTTTTTCCGACTTTCCCGGACGAGGCCGCATCTTCTGTTTATCTGTTTTCCTTGCATGGAGGCCTTTTCCTTTGGTACATTTGTCACAATTCTAATGAAAGATGATTTTAGAAAATCTCTTTCCCTCAGAGGACTAGAAATTCGGTGACGTCAGGGCTCTATCTGTCTGGTTCACCACTCTGTCCTCAGGTTCTGGCGTGCACTTCACACTCATTACCCCATAATTATTTGTTGGATATAAAACTGAATGAATGATAGAATTTATAATAGATAAGTTGTTCATTCCCAATGATTTTTATTTTTTATTTTTATTTTTTTCCCAATGATTTTTAAATCAAAGTTAATGGTATTCCCATAGACTGATCTATAGCTTTTTATCTCTGGTTAAACTCGAGCAAAACCTTCTGAGACCACGGGTTATTTTACTAGCTGTAAGCCAACTCCGTGGCTGCATCTCTTGGGGAGGATGTATGGATGTTAAGGGTCCCATTCCAGTGCAGGTCAGAGTAGAAACCCAGATCTTTCACGTACTGGGTTTCTGGTCTTGGACAAGGTACCGAACCTCGTTAAGCCTCAGTTTATCTTTGACATGAGGATTATAACGGTACCTACGTGTCATGAGGATAAATGATGAAATGCAATCAATGCACTATTTCAAGAATACGTACTCGCAGACATTATTTTCTGTCACAGAGTAAATACTTATAAACGCTTTACACGATACATGGAGCTGCTTGCTAGTACTGTTATTATTTAGAGGCGGACGTCAATTTCTAGGACCGCGAATTGAGATTTCTCTGAACTCCGTCCACCCCAGCCCTGTGAGGGGCTTTACTTATGAATGGTTTAACAGACAGAGGATTGACCAGATGCCGATTTTTTTTTTTTTTTTCACTTCTGCTACGTTTAGATTCCTGTTTAACCCCGTGATTTTCAACAGCTATTGTTCTTCGAAAAAGAAAATGGATTTGAAGGGATATTTATATTGATTTATTGTTGGTTGGCCGTTGAAATGTAAATAGGCCTCTACGCGCCACTCACTGGACAGGGCAGGGCTTTTCGTAATGGACAAAATAGTCTTGTTTCATTTTAATAACCTGCTTGTGGTCACACTAGTCACGGGATTCCTTAAACACAGCAGAATGCCTGTGATTGTCATTTGCATATCAATGAGCAGACCCCCCCCCCCCTCTCTCGCTCTCTCTCTCTGTCTCTCTCTCTCTCTTTTGGCTGTTGCAGTGCTCAGTGCGGTTGGCCATCTCTCTCACACAGACACGCGTGTGCTAAGCCTAGCCCCAGCTGCTGAGAGTTACGCGACTTATCTGTCGCCTGTTTGTAGAAGTTAGTTGCAAGGGTTAGAGTAGATCGCCCACCCCCAATATTTTCTAGACATAGACGCGCCTCTTCCTTTATGGAAGCTATCCCTGTGAATAATCATTCTGGGTTTTCAAAGTTGGATGCAGTAGATGAGGGAGGCTTAAATGGGAATGGCAAAGGGAATAATAGCATTGGTACACAGGAAACTGACTCTATAATTCAGACGAAAAAATCCCCAACCTCGTTTCCTTTGTTTATCATCCCCTTCCCTCTTATGCATTTTCCCAGAGTTGGAAAGAGCCCCTAAGTTTTATTGATTTGGAAACACACAGGCATTTTAATCTCTTGCCCAAGGGCCACTGCGGGGAGTGAGGTTGGACACAGTTCTGGTTCTCGATTGATGCCCAGGGCAGCCTGGGAAGTGAACACGGCTAACTCAGTGTCCGTGTCTCGCCCTATGCTACAGACCCTAAGATAATGCTTCTCAAAAGCTTTTTAGGTGACCTTAATCGCCACCGCAGTATTAAACAGAAGCTTCACCAGAGAGCCACGGTTTTGGCACGGATTTATCAGACCAGTTCAGAAGGAACGTAGAGCTGAGGGTCCAGTGTCTCCGTAACCTTTCTTACGAGCCGCGGCTGTACTCCACACTGTGCAAGAATCAAGTACAGCCCATATCCATGTGTTAGTAGATTTTGTTTTTATTAAAAAAAATTTTATTTAATGTTTTTATTTTATTTTGAGAGAGAGAGAGAGAGACAGAGAGACAGAGAGACAGAGCATGAGCAGGGGAGGGGCAGAGAGAGAGGGAGACACAGAATCGGAAGCAGGCTCCAGGCTCCGAGCTGTCAGCCCAGAGCCCGACGCGGGGCTCGAACTCACGGACCGCGAGATCATGACCTGAGCCGAAGTCAGATGCTTAACCCGCTGAGCCCCCCACGCGCCCCAGAAGATTTTGTTTTTAATCGAAAATTGGTTATCGATATCGTACTGACCCCTAGAAAAATGTGAGGAACACACACACCTACAGGAAATAACAATAATCATACTTTTTCTCTGCTTGACCCTGTTCCAGACTCTGACTGGGGATGAATTCATCTAACTCCTTTCCTCAGCAACATGAGACATATACTGCTATTATCCATTTCTGATGTTGAGCAACTGAGGCAGGGAGAGGGCCAGGACTCTGCCCATTTAGTGAGGAATAGAAGTGCAAACGCACGGCTCTCTTTCATGCACATGTACACATACCCACTGGACGGGGCAGTTGCCAAGGCCATTTGCCAGCTCCCTTATCACTGATATTTGTAGAAGTGGTAATGGTAGGAAGCAGATTGCCCACTCCCAAATCTTACTCTAGAAATAGTAGAGGATAGAGATATTATTGATAATAATAACTAACATGAATTGAGGGCTTCCTAGGCCAGGTGGGCCATTCTTTTAAGGACTTTATAGGTATTATTTAACCCTCCCAACAGCACAAAGAACGGGTTATTATGCTCATATCACAGCACCAGAAGTTACATACTTCGTCCTAAGTCCTACCTCTAGGAAGCAGGAGAGCAGGGCTTTGAACTCCTGAACTCATGTGAAAATCACTAATTGGTAGCTCATCTTGATAGGAAGACTCCTCAGCCAAGTCTTTGGGAAAATGGTGTGGGCCTCGGTGCTGTGCTGGCTGCATGGACCCTGGACTTACCTTCTGGGTTTCCTCTCCCTCTAGCAAACCTCAGCACCCTTCCAGGCCCTCAGTCCCATGCCCCGTTGCTTTGGAGGCACACTTTCCTCTCCGGTGTCCTGTTTCTTTTCTTTTCCTTTCCTTCCTTTTCTTTTCTTTTCTTTTCTTTTCTCTCTTTCTTTTTTCTTTCTCTTTCTTTCTTTCTTTCTTTCTTTCTTTCTTTCTTTCTTTCTTTTTTTTCTTAGAGAGACAGACAGACAGGGTAGGACAGAGAGAGAGGGAGAGAGAAAATCTCAAATAGGCTCCATGAACAGCACGGAGCCCAACAAGGGGCATGACCTGAGCCAAAATCTAGAGTTGGACGCTCAGGCCACTGAGCCACCCAGGCTCCCCTCCAATGTCCCATGTCTTTAAGCTCAAGTTCAGGCTGGTTATTAGCAGATGGTCAATCCGAGGACCGACTTCACAACCACATACAGTGGGAGTAAATGAGTTAATATGTTCCAGATACTTTTATATTTTTGGCATAGACCCTAACCAATATAATCCCAGCTTATTATCCTTCTTGGGTAACAATCATTCTTTTATTCGTTCATTCATTGAGTGGCTATGATGGCCTGGGCACCGTGCTAGGCCTACGTTTGTATCTGTGACAGGGGCATTTTGGAAATGCAATGCCCCATTCATCGGAATGACTTTAATGGTGGGAGCGTTAAGCACCTTGGCAGGCAGGCTTTTTGGCTCCTCTGAAGTCACATTAACTCAATGGCCATTGACTCTGCTTATCTGAAGGGCTGGTCTCACTGGCTCCACATTTGAAAAAAGTGACAGAGTTTGATTCCATTATGAAAAAAAAAAAGAAAAAGAAAAAGAAAACGCCTTGTCTGGGGTTAGATGAATTCTTGCAGGTCTAGAGGGTGCCGTTTTCTGACCTGGAACATTCAATAATATGAAATACAGCTTAACTGACATGAAATTCGGCTTCAGAAGAGAAGTTTGCATTAGTTTCCATGATGGGGTTGGGATAATGTCTCTGTAATTTTCTCCCTTTTTTCGGTTTGTTTGCTTAAATAACTGGGTTCTCTTTTGAGAATGGCATTTCTAGACCATCATAGAGACTCCTTCCTTGATGAGATCTTACTGCCGCTCTGCCACCTTCACATCATTACTATTAGTTGTTTTCTACTAAAACTGTTTTATTTTTCTTATTTTTATCTTTTTTATTTCATACACGACGGCCATCATCTGTAAGCACTTTGTTGGGGGCCCTCCCCGACTCTAGAACAGCCAACTTATGGTGACACGAGCGAGCCAGGGGACCCAGATTTCAAACGGGCAGGATTTTTAGATCTAATGCAGACTCTGCCAGAACTGATTTGGATCTAGATAATGAGGGTCTGATTGAATTTGCCATCCTCGCAGCATCAAGAGGTCTTTGGGGCCAGAAAACGATTCCCTTTATTTTTCTGCACAGAAACAAGGGTGAGGCGGAGCCATCACAGCGTTTGTGTGTCACGCATTGTCAGGAGTCACGGGCTCAGTGGGTGTCTTGCTAGGTCATCTTAGATAGGCTGGCTAATCTTTCTGTGTTTTCGTTCCTCCATCTGTGAAGGCGTGATAACACATGCCGGGCTTCTAAGAAAAGTGCTGTTAGGAAGGTTAGGGGAGGTGCGCTACACGAGAGGCTTTTGCAAAAACCTTGGTATTATTTGCTAGAGAGATTGTGGTCTGGAGGCGGATAGCAACTTGAACGGGAGGGAGTTTGAGCCAAAGTCCTTGCCAGAGAAATATCAGACCTGAAGGAAGGGAGGGTGTGGATGCATTTGGAGGTGACCTCTGGCATGGGTGACGCTGGAGTTTCTCCATGGGAAAAACTGAAATCGTGAGAATATCATTAGAAAGTCCAAATGAGCTAACCACAATTTAAAAATTCCTTTTTAATGTTCATTTATTTTTGAGAGACAGCGAGAGAGAGAAAGAGCAGGGGAGGGGCAAAGAGAGAGGGAGACACAGAATCCGAAGCTGCTCCAGGCTCTGAGCTGTCTGTCAGCACAGAACCCGACATGGGGCTCGAACTCAGTGTCTGAGCAGAAGTCAGACACTTGATCCCTAAACCCACTGAGCCACCCGGGCGCCCCACCCACAGCTTTAAAAAAGGCAAATCCTTATGTGCTCAGCTCCCGATCATAAATGACCAATAATACCTTGGTAGTTTTGTTCTGACGCTCCAGGGGGACTTTGGTGCCGAAAACAGTGCTGTTCCTGCTTTGTACACATGACTCACTCCCATCGGCAAGAGTATTGCTCGTCCTTGAGAATGCGGAGGTTGGCGCCTCTGATTTTGTTGTCCTCTGTGATGATCTAGCTTGCCCTACATCTCGCAGACCAGATACGCTTTTATAAACACACACCAACCCAATCAATATTTATTTTTGGACCATTAAAGCTGTTTTAGTAAACACCTCAATAAGACCCCTGGATGAAAATACATCTGAAGTCATAGAACAGTTTTGTTTCCACACCTTCCAATTCCTGTACTTTGAAACACTGGTTTGAACCTCTTCACATAGGAGCCAACTCAATGGAACCCCTTCTTTGCCTCTGCCTTCTTGCTCACTTTCTTACCCTTCTCCCCCCCTCCTCCACTCTACTGAAACTGCTAGACGGAGACCTGTTGCTTTCCTCTGGGTGAATTTCCCATTGGCAGGCCCCCAACTCTCAGATCATCCTAATTCCCCAAAGGGAATCACCAGATGCTCAGTCTGTGACCAACGTGCGGTGTGCAGGTCCTCCGTAGGCTCAGCCGGGCTTGCCCACGTGTCCTTTGCAAAAATGTAAACAAGAGACAAGGGACTCTGCCCCAGAGTGACAGGCAGGTCTTTGTCAGTCACAAACCCAGACAAAGGCAGGAAGTGTTGCTGCTTCCCCACACAGCTGCTGCTCCTTAGGAGGTGGACTCCCTCACCCAGCAGTTCCAGGACCTTGAGCGACGGGGCTTCTACTGGGTAAAACGCCACCTTCTAAGAGCTTGGCAATTTGTCAATGTGTGTTACTCCACACTTCAAAAATTCTCAGCAACTTCATATCCTGCAGCATCAGGGGGAAATAGTTATGTGGTTAAACTTTAAAGCAACAGTTACATTCACTGGGTGTTGTTCGTAACAGCCCAAACCTGGAAGGGACCTAAATGTCCCACAAGAAGGATTTGGTTAAATAAATCAGAGTATCTATTTGTATGTCTTTTTCTTTGCCAGATATATCTGTTTCCACCATTTAAAATGAGGGTATTAAACAGTAATTTTTTTTTTTTTTCATTTTAGATTGTAGATACCCTGGAGAGCTGGATGGAGGTTATCAGCCATCTCCCCAGAAAAAACGCTTATATGACTCAACGTTTTCATAAAATATCAGGGGATTTCAACATAAACCTGTCTACCGTGCCAAGGTTAAGGACACCTCATAATAATAAATGGCAGAAATGATATTGAACAATTCTGATATAGGGAAGGGTGAAAGAAAGTAGCAGGTTATAAAAGACTAAAATATTTTTTTTGTTTTAAAGATTTTGTTTTGTTTTGTTTGGGAAGGACAATGCGTTTCTTGACTCAAGATGCCTGGGTCTGAAAATTAAACGGACGTAGACAGATTATCAGGAAAAAAAAAGCACACCCGTTTATTGAATGTAAGTTTTACGTGGAGCGAGAGACTATTCTGAAGGAAATGATGATCCAAAGAGACCATCAGACCTAAGTATTTTATGCTAAGTTTGACGAAGGGTGCACAGCAGTGGAGTCATATGAGAAGGTGAGGAGAACAAGGTAAGTGTAGTGACCTGGGGAAAACTTAGCGAGGCCTGCTTGTTCGGACTCTTCTTGGTGTCCCTTTGTCCCCCGAAATAAGGATGCACCTTTCTTCCGGGTGTAGGGAGGGTGCCTCTCACGTGAAGATTTTATGGCCTGTTTCAGGGGGAAAAAAAAGGGTGAAGGGGAAAAGCCCAGAGTGACCTTCTGCTTCTGCTGTTTTTCTCAAACTTCTTCAGCTTAAAATATTCATGTTTTAGGGTAGCGTGTTCAGGTCCCCATCATAGATAATTGAACATTAAGACGCTGATAGCTTCTCTGGGGGATGATGTTATTATCTCTCTGTGCTTGCTTGTATATTCTAACTTTTCTTTTTCAAGTTTATTTATGTTGAGAGAGAAAAAGAGAGAGAGCAGGCGAGCGTGAGCAGACAAGGGGCACAGAGAGACAGAGAGAATCCCAGGTAGGAGCCATGTGGTCAGCATGGAGCCCAACATAGGGCTCGATTCCAGGAACTGTAAGATCATGACCTGAGCCAAGATCAGGAGTCAGGCGCTCAACCAACTGAGCCATCCAGGTGCCCCTGGATCTTCTAACTTTTCTAGAACTATACACAAATTGCTTCTATAAGAAGAAATGTGCCATCCAAGTTGGTTTGAATTAAAAAAAAAAAAAAGCTGTCATTGGTTTTGGCAAGTGCGTTGGAGACCTGAGGACAGATGATGGAATACAAGGATGAAGGAATGTTCGGATGAAGGGACACTATTTCTGAGTGAGATTTAATTGGGGCCAAAGAGAAAGGTACCACGTTGACCAACTTCTTTTCAACATGAAATACACACGCAAAACATTTTAAGATTGCAGTGAATCAGAACCAATTAAAAAAAATGCCAGGACCACACACGGTGACCACGAAAAGCCAGTCTATAGGTAACCTTTAGCTTGACATGAATAGGATTTCTGCTCCTGGGATGGCCTTTAGGCACCGCAGGCAACTCAGTGCTTTCAGAGTTTATGAGTCTGACCTTCCTCTTTCTTTCACCCTAGGAGACATCTTGGAAAACTCGTTCCGCTTTGGCAGACCTTGCTCTCTCAATTCGAAGGCGAAGTTTGCATTTCTTCTATTTACTGGCAAGTGTCTTTAAGGAAAGAGAATTTAACTTGGGGCTGCCGAGATATCTAAGGAAAGAGAATTTAACTTGGGGCAGCTTAGATATCTGCTCGGCATGCATGCTCCCTTTCTGGGGTAGCGGTCACCTTCATCTTTGCGTGGGGAAGCCCCTTCTCTCTCTCTCGGTTGCTATGGCTTCAGTGAGGCAGGCATCACCTTGCAACCCCAGGATGAACTCAAGCCTGATCAATTTAGAATGTTCTCTCTTTATCTGAGCCCACAGTCAGTGTCCCGTAAGGGGCAGATGGAGCTCATCAACGAGATGCCAAGATGGAGCTCTTGGCAGAAATTCTCCAACCATGATTCCTCAGCTGGAAGAACAACACAAGCCTGGACCTGTTGTGGTATGAGCCCGTAGAAGAATGAAGGCGAAGAGCACAGCAGAACCACAAGATGGGAGAGGGCAGAAGGGGGTTGGGGTTGGGCATCCTCTTCAGTGGCTTTAGCTGAGCCTCCAGATTCATATGTGCTTGAACCAAACTTGCCACTGGAGTTTCCAACTATGTGTGGCAACCATTTTTTATTTAGGCCAGTTGGTGTCGGGTTTGTTTCACTTACAACCAGTTGGGGCCTGATTAATAATATACTGGTTCAATAATAATGACATTTCTTGATGGGATGCCTGGGTGGCTCAGTCGGTTAAGCATCCGACTTCTGCTCAGGTCATGATCTTGCCGTTCATGAGTTCGAGCCCTGCATCGGGCTTTCTGCTGTCCTCTCTCTCCCTCTTTCTCTGCCCCTCCCCACATGCACACTCTCTCCCTCTCTCAAAAATGAACAAACATTAAAAAAATTTAATTGGAAAATAATAATGGCACTTATTGAACACTTCCTAAGTAACAGACCTTGTGTAAATCCTTTATATGCCTTCTCTTACTTAGTTCTTACACTCGTTCTTTTTGAGAAAGGAAACTGAAGCTTGGAAAGGGTAAGTAACCTGCATAAGGTCCCTCAGCAAGTATAATAAATCTATATTCAAACCCAGCTATGTCTAAAACCCTATGCTCTTAATTATCATACCACTAATTGAGCAGTGAAACTTGAAGAATGTGAGGCCTGACAGCTGGCCAATGGTTCATGTTTAATCACAACTTAAGAAGGGATGTAGTAAGGATAATAAATGAGTATCTAGGAAGCATGGCCCATTGTAGGGGTTTCACTTCCTTCACCTTCAGTTTCCTTGTCAGGGCCCCTGTTATAACTTGGTTGTGTTTTCTGGCTACCACGTGGTGTTTACCAGAAAATTCTCAACCGTCTTCATCTTATGGTTGAAGAATCTGGGGGAATGGACCTGACTTACACACTCCAAATGCTCTGGGGCTCGCTATGGCTGCAAAAGAGCAGAGCTTGGGAAAAACCAAGGAGGAGCTACAGGCCTCTTTCGTGATATGTTCTTATGAAAAGAAAACAAAGGAGATCTATCAGTTCGGCATTACCCCATTCTCAAGAGAGTTCTTTCTTAAAGTTTGAAGAAAACAAGGTAAACACAGGCCTGGGAAGCACTGAGCGTGGTTTTGACTCGAGCTCTGAGGTTCACGCTGTACTCATAACATCCTGTTCTTCTCTGCTGGCTGTGATGTGTAGATAGCGGTCCTCTGCAGGCTGCGAATGGCTGAGTTCATTTTTCGGAAAGATGCTGCTCCGAGAGACTGAGGAAACGAGCCACTCCTGCTCTCCCTTTGTCACTTTTACGGTTAAGGATGGGTACTCCCAGTCGCTCGGAGAACGCACTTTCCCTCTGCTCTAAAATTAGGTCTTTAATTCCTTTGGGATATTTGGCAAACTGAAATTTACTGGAAGCCCAGGGGGTATTAGTGAGTGGGGCAAAAAAGTCTCCAAAAAAAAAAAAAAAAAAAAAAAAGAAATCATGTGTTCAGCATAGGAGAAATCTGCTCGGCTGAACCCTGCAGCTCTGGGCAGGAAAGGAAGGCTAGCTGTCGGGGACAGGTGTAATCAGGGCCTGGTACTGAGGAAAAACAGTGTCAGTGAAGTCACCCGCCATCCGAGGGACTGGGCCTTATGATTTTCATCCACCTGTTCCGTAGAGGGCTGGAGGGCTGAGAGATGACTTTTTGTGCAATATATTTATCAGCTTCCAGTGAACTTGTGTCTAAAAATCGCGCCTACAACAAAGACAAATGGAATGAAAAATAACATGCCACTTCTGTGGTCATGGAGCTGACCCTAGATTAGTTCACGGCGTGTGGAGATGCTGAAGGCACAACTGGAGTAGCAGTGACTTACAAAGAAGGTGTTTCCCTTCTGTCTTCACTGAGTTGCAGAGTCACCGATCCGGGAGACAGACAATAACAGTGGTGGGGGGGTGTGTGTGTGTCTTGAATGGCTTGCTTTCCTTAGAGAGCGTATTGAGTATCCCGTGATTGTGCTTCTCTTCGGGCAGATCCCCAGCTTGCCTCAACACTGGAATCACGAAGGTGCTTTAAAAAGGATAGAAAGATCCTTTGTCAAACCCAGACCTACAAAATAAAAAAAGAAACCATAAGAACAAGGCCATCTGTAGTTTTATTTAAGTGATTCTTATCATCAGCCAGAAAAGCACCTCTCTAGTCTTCTCCATTGAGATGAATAAATCCATCAGATTAGCAACTCGCCATGTGAGATCTGTGGACACAACCGACAGGGCAGGTCAGCCTTCAATCAGGGGCAAAGAGTAGTGACGGAAGAGGAGGATTAGAGGGACGTGGCAGAAGCAAGACCCGGATGATGTGGGCCGCATGGAGGCATCTCTCAGCAAGGCTCCACGTGGGCCGAAGGGGGTTCTCGGTATACCCAGACTCTTCATGCAATACATAGAGGTGATCGTTTAGCCTCCCTTTTCCACCTAGGAGAGCCCATCGAGGCTCATTTACTCATTCAGTCATGCAATTAACCACCATTTATTGAGCAAACGGAAAAGGTTGAAAAAAGGCAAAATGGCCTGGTGGGCTCGTAGAAGTCGAGGTAATTTACTATGATAATGTGAGAGGAGAAAGAAGTGGAACACGATGTGGTGCTGGCAGCATCCAAATTATACAGACTCTTAAATGTCTCCACGTCTGTTGTGAGGAGAAGAACCTGGCACAACCCCAACACCTGAGCCTATAAACACGCAGTGGAAGAGAACAGAGGCTGCTCGGAGACATGGGTCAGTGGACGGAAACCCTTGCTTTCCAATACATACATACCTTGGGGTTGGGGTTGTAGGAATCTACTTCCCGGATAAGCTGGATATATTGACATGGCAACTCACAACTTTCAGAGAATTGCTATATTTTTTTCCAAAGCTGCAGAATGTTGTTTTTTTTTTTTTTTTCAAAAAATGAAAACCACTTCTAGCCTCAATTTTAAATGCCTTAATTTGAGAGACCATTAGTCATGAAGGTGTTTCCATAGCAAATGCGTGTGGGATGTCCTAGCTTTGTTGGCAATAGTTCAAGGGAACTTATATCATTAAATTGGGACAGGGCCTGGCACGATGGCGAGAAAGCTCGTGGCTGCGTTCCCATAGCGTGAGGCCTCCATTTAAGGGCAAGATAAAGGAAAGGCAAAGAGCAGGAAGGGAAGCGCTGGAATGAAAACAAGTCACAAAGGAAAGATAAAAATGGAAATCCCAGTTCTGTGTGAATAATGGGAATGCAAATGGTGCTGCTAAAATAGAAAGGAGCATTACTTTTCAAAAAGGCAAAGCACAAGAAAATTGTAGTAGCTAAAGCATTTTGCAGGGTAAAATTGTACGCTGTGTATACCTCTCAGAAGCAAAGCCACCTACTCGAATTTTTCCCAGCACGATGCTGTGAATTTGGTGAGTCATTTTATGGAGGTTTACTACAAAGCTCCAATCTGCATATATATATATATATATATATATATATATATATATATATATTTTATATATAATACATTAGGATTAAATCTTTCTTTTGCCGGCAGCTGCTTACTAAGGCTGCAATTTTATGGCCGAATTTCTCACCTTGGCTACAAAAGAACATATTTTTCAAAAATTAATAAGTTTATGGAATGATCTCCAGAATTTGTTGTTAAGGAAAAAAAAAAAAAAACGTGATGGAAAGAAGTGTTTATGGCATCCTGCTATTTATCCAAGAAGACGATATTCTGATTATAAATGTGGTGATATTAAAAAAAAAAAAAAACAACCTTTCAGTACACAGTTATTTGTGGGGGAGTGAGGAAATGAGGTGGAGGGGACAGAATTCGAAGTTAGGTGTCTTTGAATATATGCTGTTTTGAATTCAAAACCAGGTAAATATTTAATGTGACTTTAGACCAAAATGAACCATGAGACAAAGCAAACTCTAAACATAGAGAGCGAAAGGTGAAACTGAGCCTTGAATTAGAGGCCTAATCACAGAGAGGAAGTATTTCAGGTGACAGAGTAATTTATCCATAGATACACTCTAAGAAAAAGAAATTGTCAAAAAAACTTTAAACTGTGGGGTGCCTTGAGTGGTTCAGTCAGTTAAGCATCTGACTAGGGCTCAGGTCATGATCTCACAGTTGTGGGTTCCAGCTCTGCCTCCGGCTCTGTGCTGACAGCTCAGAGCCTGAAGCCTGCTTCGGATTCTGTCTGTCTGTCTCTCTCTCTTTCTCTCTCTGCCCCTCCCCCACCCGCCCTTTGTGTGTGTGTGTGTGTGTGTGTGTGTGTGTGTGTGTGTGTCTGCCCCTCTGCCATTCATGCTCTGTCTCTCAAAAACAAATAAACACAAAAAAATTTTAAAAATTTAAACTGTTTTTCTTTATTTTATTGTGATAATATTGTTACTGTTTGCTTCTTGATTTTCCTTCCTTCCTCCCTCCCTTTCCCTCTCTTCTTCTCTCCCTTCCTTCCTTCTTTCCTCCCTCCCTTCCTTTCCTCCTTCCCTGTGTGCATTTTTTGTGAGACTGTTGTGTGTACTATGGCATAAAACAAATGAGAAATTATGTTCGTGTTGGGAATCAGGATTTGGGGAATGGAAGAAAGTACTTCAACTTAAGATTGAGGACGTTAAGTAAAAACCCTGTAATCCTGAATTTATAACTGTCAATAGAAATTGTGATGTGTTTCAATATAAAAAATACAAATGTCCTAGCTCTACTCACTGAAAAGGCCTGGAAACAGTGACCATTTCAGTAAAAATGAACACTCCTCACATTCCTTAACCAGGCTCAAAACTCAGGTTGTGGTCTGTCAATACTGTTCTCTCCCAACAAGGACCAGAGGTCCTTGAGAGAGAACTGATTCCAGTTCTGGGGAAGGAAATGTGTAGCAATGACCCTGGAATAATCTATCCTGCCAAAGAGCAGAGAAGCTATCAATTACTTTTGGGGTTATGTCTAAAATACGCTGAAGCCAACTAAGAAAGGCTTTCTGTAACCAAAGACAGGACAATTTGAGCATCAGTTAAATTTTTTTTAATGTTTTTATTTATTTTTGAGATAGAGAGACAGAGTGCAAGTGGAAGAGGGGCAGAGAGAGGGGGAGACACAGAATAGGAAGCAGGCTCCAGGATCCGAGCTGTCAGCACAGAGCCCGACGCGGGGCTTGAACCGACGAACCCTGAGATCATGATCTGAGTCGAAGCCGGACGCTCAACCGACTGAGCCACCCAGGTGCCCCTTGAACATCAGTTAAATAACTGCAGTGGCTCGAAACCCAACACACACACACACACACACACACACACACACACATCTCCCCAAACCCCAAAACCATTGGTCTTCTTTGAAGGACTAGGTAACCAAGTCATAAATTTGAAAACTAATAAATGAAGAGAAAGAATCATTTATCTTATCTTTTCTGTACATACCATACCGCTGGGTAACCAAATGGAAAATAGCTTCTGATTCAAACCAGCAAAGTGAAAATGAAACTATTAGACAACTGGGGACATGTGAGCACTGATTTGGTTAGTTAGGAATGTCATGGAGTTACTGTTAATTATGTTTCATTTTGAGAATGGATCCTCATTATGTTTATGAAAAGGTTTTTATTTCTGAAATACATATGTATATATATTTCACATATATGCATATCTCATTACATATTATGTATTTACAGATGAAATGTGATATCTTAGTTTTGTTTTGAAATAATCCAATGGGTACGAGGGCAAGGAGAATTGGATGTGGGGTAAAATAAAAGATTGACCATGAGGTGAAAATTGTTGAAGCTGCGTACACGGGTTTTTTTTATCTTATTCTTTTTGCTTTTGTGTGTACGTGAAACTTTCCACATAAAAAGCTTTAAACAATATCAATTGCTCTGCTCATCTCTCTTTTCCCCTAACCTGATAATCCTGCTTCCCCATGTAGTTTTGTGCTCTCATAGCGAGTACCCAGGAAATGTTTAATAAGAATCCTACTGTTCCTGGCGAAGGTGTCCTTCTGCATTGTTCAAGATTTTCATTCTGGATGAAAATTGGACGGTTAGAGAAACAAATGGTAGGCATTTTTCAGGTCAGGTACTGGGTAACTGCTTTTGGGCAGTCGCGAGTTTTCAGACTTAAATATTTGATGTTTGGAGTTCTAAAAGTGCGTCGATCTTAAAGTGAAAGATATCGGCCCTCTTATCCAGAAGCGATATTTCCTTGAACCACGAGAAAACGGTTTTTCCAACACAAGTGCTCATGAAAAATTGACACGATGTGGTCTCATGACTGATTAAATCCTCAACTGCAGGAAGACTCCTCACTAATTACTTTACCATAAAGCAGCTGAGCTCGTGACTCTCTGTTCAGTTTGAACTCTCTGTTCAAAATCCGCAGTTCTTTACTAGCGAAAACTGTGTTTCAACACTGTGTTGTTACTCTGGGATATTTGTTGTTGTTCTCACAACAACAATTAATCAAACAATCAACAATTTATTGGCACCAATAAATGAGAACAATTTGCTTACAGCACACATATATTTTTTTACAATATATACATATATACATATATACATACATACATATTTACAAATATTTTTAAACAATCACAGAAGATATAGGTGTGTAATTTTTCAAGTATGATACATTTTCTTGTATTAATTTATTGATATTTTATCCTCATGTCTGTTTTATTTTCCATCCCTATTATTTCGATATAATTTCTGAGCAATTTCCACTTTGTGTTCTTAATCTTTCTATTTACTTACAATTTTTCTGTTCATGCAGAAAGAATCCTTTCTTATATTTCTGATTTTTTTTTTAAATAGCATCCTATTCTTGTTTCATTCATGGCTACAAAATCTTTTTATATTTCTCTGAAAGTGTAATTCTTTTGAAGTTTTCTTCTGTTTCCTGAATCCCCTTTGCTTCCTCCAAGTTCTTTTTTTGTTATTATTGCTTTATTATTATTATTGTTTTATTTGTCTTTGCTATTCATGTCGAGGTCTTCCTTCAAATATCTGGTGACCCTTGGCTGACTATTTATGTTTAAGAAAGAGGATTTCAATAGTTGATTGAACATTCTGTGCAAGAAGCTGGGTCTTTTTGACTACTAGTCTTCCTAATAACTTTATCACTAAGTAATTAATAACTATTAATTACTGTGGGATTCCAAGGGTAATATTAAAAATATTTCACAATTGATACAGCATGGGCATTATTCAATCAGAGAAGGTACCCACACACTCAGAATGTACTGGCCAAGGCGCACCTGGGTGGCTCAGTCGGTTAAGCCTCTGACTCAGGTCATGATCTTGCGGTTTGTGAGTTTGAGCCCCGTGCCGGGCTCTGTGCTGACAGCTCAGAGCCTGGAACCTGCTTCAGATTCTGTGTCTCCCTCTCTCTCTGCCCCTCCCCTGCTCATGCTCTGTCTCTCTCTGTCTCCCAATAATAAATAAACATTAAAAAAAAAAAAAAAGAATGTACTGGCTAAGAATATTCTGTGTACAAGCTGGATTCACCCACATGAGTGGGTCTTTCTCTTGGATGGGATGGTTTTCTCAGCATGTTATCTGGAGTGGGACAGGGATAATAATCCTCCTGCCAGGGCTGGAAGTGTCCCAGAGTTCTTTATGTAGACTGTCATTGAATCTATCAGCTATGCTTCGTGTCCCTGGAATGCACAGTTTCTCTGATTCAATTTCTTCAAAATCTGTTACTCTCCTATCTTCTTCAGTGGCGTAGAGGTACTCACCAAGCTGTTGGAATAGGTGAGCACACCTGGGGATCTGACTGCCCCGATCTAGATTTTCCTGTAAGATTCCTTTCTTCATTTCCATGCTTCGCCCTTACCTTCAGAGATACTTGGAACCTCAAATCCCTGAGTCATTCTGGGTTTCTTCTGCACAAATTGTCTTGTTTCCTGTTGGCATCCCCTCTCTCCGGGCATAAAATTTAGTTTTCTTTGATCTATTAAGTCAGTTACCACTTATCCAACTGTTTTATTTCCTCTCTCTCTTTTTGTATGCACTTCACTTACTATCATTCCCTCTCCACTTCTCTTTGCTATCATTGGTTTAAAGTGTGTGTACGTGTGTGTGCTTCATTTCCTTCCAAATTTTTAGTAGCCTTTCAAGTGAAAATAAAATAAACGTGTGTATTTAATCCACTGTACTTAACCAGAAGTTTGAAATTATTAAGATATATCTTTAAGCACAATTAGTTTTTGACAATAGCTGGAGTTCATCAGCATTTATAAACTGGAAAACAAAATGAGAACATTCATTTTTTTTTTTTCATTTCCTTGTGCTTCACCACCTGCCCAAATGGGATCATCTGAAATTTTAATCCCAAATTACAATAAAAAAATAATTTTTATATTATTGATATTTGATACGTCAAAATGATTTAAACCTAACAACACGTGATTTATCTATCGTCTAACTTTGCCTCATGCTTTCTTTCTTTTTTTTTTTTTAACATTTATTTATTTTTGAGACAGAGAGAGACAGAGCATGAATGGGGGAGGGTCAGAGAGAGAGGGAGACACAGAATCGGAAGCAGGCTCCAGGCTCTGAGCCATCAGCCCAGAGCCCGACGCGGGGCTCGGACCCACGGACCGCGAGATCGTGACCTGAGCTGAAGTCGGACGCTTAACCGACTGAGCCACCCAGGTGCCCCTGCCTCATGCTTTCTTATGTCACATATCTTTTCCTTACTTTGGCTTCTTAATTTTGTTGGTGACATTGGTTCAGATTGCAGGAGTTTCTCTCCAGTGATTGTGGGGGCAGAAGAAGACACCCTTCAGGAGTGATGTTTGTACCTCCAGCTGGTCTCAAAGGTGTCTCCAGCTATCTGTGACAATGAACAGCCTCATCTCTTTGGTCTTCGAGCCCACAGTCATCTGTTTGAGCCTGTGGGAAAAGGTTATTCTCTCTGGCTCAGAGCAGTCAGGAGGTGGGGACTGGCTGACGGACCTCGTCTCTGTACATGCGTTGTCCCAATTAGTCAAGATGACAATTGTTCCTTGACTCCTTTGTGCCTGAAGTTCCCTGTAGTCACTCTCATCTGCATACTGCTTCTGGCCACTATGGTGTTCTCTGGCCTCGTTTCACCAAGAATATCATCCCATCTGCATTATATCTTTTCTTTGCTATTCTTCTTTTTTCTTTTTTTTTAAGTTAATTTCCTAGAGGGAGAATCCCAAGCAGGCTTCACAATCATCATGGAACACCACTCAGGGCTCGATCCCATGACGGTGAGATCACAACCTGAGCTGAAATCAAGAGTCGGACGCTTAACCGACTGAGCACCCAGACACCCCTTTTTTTTGTAAGTCTATGTTTAATTTTTTAAGAAACCACCGTACCATTTTCCCCAGCAGCTGTAACATTTTGCATTCCCACCAGCAAGGGGGAATTTATTTAGCCTAATATTACTGCTAACCAGCTCATCTACTTTTGCTATGCTGTTTCAAAAATAATTTTTTAATGTTTTCTTAAATGTTTGTTTATTTTTGAGAGACAGAGAGAGAGAGAGACAGTGCAAGTGGAGGAGGGGCAGAGAGAGAGGGAGACACAAATTCTGAAGCAGGCTCCAGGCTCTGAGCTGTGAGCATAGAGCCTGACATGGGGCTTGAACTTGTGGACTATGTGACCATGACCTGAGCCGAAGTCGGAGGCTTAACCTACTGAGTCACCCAGCTGCCCCTCAAAAATAATTTTTGATTTGGTTTTCCTCCCTTTAGTTTCATCCTTTTTTTTTTTTTTTTTTTTTTTTTTTTTTGATCTGCTTATTCTGTTTTGGTTGTTTAGTATAATCCAACCCAAAGGTAAGAGTCTATCTTTGTACCCAGCTGTAGATAAAGCCAAAAATAAAATCTTAACTCTGATACTTATTTACTATGTATACTCTGCCAAGAGGCAAAGAATGCATTTCCAGTATAGATGATTCCCCACTGGTATTAAAGGCATCTGTAAAGACATTAATATGGGGGCGCCTGAGTGGCTCAGTCGGTTAAGCATCCGACTTCGGCTCAGGTCATGATCTCGCAGTCCATGAGTTCGAGCCCCGCGTCAGGCTCTGTGCTGACAGCTCAGAGCCTGGAGCCTGTTTCAGATTCTGTGTCTTCCTCTCTCTCTGACCCTCCCCCGTTCATGCTGTCTCTCCCTGTCTCAAAAATAAATAAATGTTAAAAAAAAATTTAAAAAAAAAAGACATTAATATGAAAGAGAACCAGAAGCCTACAATGGAAGCAGTGTTGTCCAAAACAGTTTTCTTTAAGTGTACTTGTCTTGAAAAGACTCTGTATGTCCCTTCAGGGAAATGGACGCTTTCTCTTCCCACATCTTAAATTGGCGATCACCCTGTTTTCTAGAACTACATTATCAACCTTTTTTGTTTGATATTTGAACCAACGCGAGGAATAATTTGTGTTTTATTAGGAAGTCATTGGTTTTTTTTTATTTAAAAATGTGATTTTTTAAAAAATATATGTCTGTGTGCTCTAAGTAAATTGCTCTCATTTATGGATGCCAATGATTGCTTTTGCCTTGGAATGCCATCTTTGACATTATAGTGCAAAACCTTGGAAAAAAGTGAGTTCATAAAATTTCCTTTTAGGCATTTTCAGCATTAGAGTTAAGGCCAGAGTTAGTATCACTGTATTATACATAATATATGCATGCTATAAAGTGCGACTTACTTAAATTAACATAACACGCTTCAAACTCGTCTCTAATGTACAATTTCTATATTGTCGTTCACGTAAATTCAGGAAAACTGATCAGTATCTAAACAGCAGCAGTTTGTTTAAAAGGAAAAGAAAAAGATCTGTTTAATGCTTTTCAGAGCTTGAGGTCTGCACTTTGGGAGTATGGCTGCACCAACCTCCCCAAATGTATCTGACTTCTGCGCTCTCACTTAGACCGTTTTTCTCTTCATGCACGTGATTCATGTACTAAGGCCCTTGTGTGATTGATGTGCACTTTTAGAGTTTACCTGGAGCCTCTTTTGCTATGTGTATCATCCTTATGCCACAGCTCTCTGTCCCTGGGAGGGGTGTTGTCTTCTTTAGATTTGGGGGCAAATAATAAAAATGAGAACCAAAAGGAACAGGGTATTTTGCTGCTGCAAGGGACTAATAAGGTAATTTTTTCCAGATTTTTCATTGTTTACACGGGGAAACTTAGACCTAGAAAAACAAGCGCCTGATGAAATTTTCACCACTGGCTAGCACTAACGTGAAGGGATACACATCAGTAGGTGGAGTAGGTTTTCTGGCATTTCTCATTCTCGTCCTTGCTTCGAGCCAGATGATTCAAGTTAAGATGATGCCAAATTTCAGACCTAAAAACGTTTTTTAGTTCTAGAATGTGGATAATACCTATCAAATTTGCGCCTTGCTTTGGAAGAAATTTACACTTCAAGTTTGTGTTTTTGCATTGTCTTTTTTCCTTAATCATCTGAGGTTGTGCTGTTTGAGAATACAAAGTACGTTAAGTTGCTAAGGATAAACTCTGAATAACCATACTATGGAATGTGACATAAATGTCACCTTGGAAAAAAGTGTTTCTTGCCAAAGACGAAGTATAATAATATAATATAATATTTGTTTTGAGTCCTTGAAAGAGTTCCGGTCTGCTCAACTTAGGCTTTTATGTTTAAGTACTAAAGCATTTTCTGTACAAAATCAAGCAAACCCACAAGTAGACAGCAAAGCATCTGGAGTAATCGACTGGGCTTTGTCTAAAAGCCTCTTTTAGGGGCTGAATTAACAAAGAATGCGTATTTTTTTTTCTGTTGGCCATGTAACACTAGTAGTGGAAAGTTGTGTTACTATTTAGTTGATAGCTTTTGCCTTAAGCATAGCCTTTTATTGTGTGTGTGTGTGTGTGTGTGTGTGTGTGTGAGAAGGGGGGGGACAGAGAGAGAGAGAGAGACAGAGAGAGAGAGAGAGAGAGAGAGAGGGAAAGAGAGAGAATGAGAGAGATTGAGGGACAGAATTTTTAAAAGCAACCTATGACCTCTTTGGGAATTAGCGCCCTTACAAAAAAAGCAAAAGGCTTATTGCAACTTGGTTTGGGGTCGAGAACACTGAATGAAGAAACCTGAATTTCACTTCCAGCTCTTATGTGCCTCCTTGTGTGATGTTGAGCAAGTTGCTTGCTTTCTCTGGTTCTTGATTTCTTCATCTGTGAAGTGAGGGAGAATAAAATTTAATTTCAAAATCCCACCCAACTCCAAAGTTTCATAATTCTCCGAAGTAAAAGGAGTTGTCTTACTTCACGGATCCTCACAAAACAAATGCATGATATGTAGTAACCATAAGTGCCAGGATGATTTGTTATATCACTTTCTTCTCGGAAAGAAATGCGTGAGAGAGTCTCCTGCCTCAGAGGACACTGTCTACATTTAGAAATGTATATTTTTTTCTTCATTAACCTGGCAGGCTTTGTTTTTTGGAACTTATTGGCAACGTTTTGTTTATTATAGACAAAATTGCAATTAGACCTCTTTTGTAAAATGTGCTCATTGTATAATTAGAAATTTATTTTCTCTGACAGGGGTGTTAGAGTTTATGCTCACCTGTATCTTCTGTGATCGTTTGATTATCTGTTTCACACCAGACCATACGGTCTATGAGGGCAGAGATCATTACTGTTTGGCTCACCATTTAATCCTAGAATTTCGTGTAGTGCCGGGAACCTAGTATCTATTTAATGAAGGAAGAAATATGTTTGAGTAGTCTGGCAGCATGGTTCTACATCAGATGCCATACATGATCTTAGACTCATCCAAGGAAGCTTCCAGATAGAAAACATGAGACCCACATATAGTCTTTCTGAATTCTCTAGATTACATTGCTGATAGGAAAGCATTTTCTTAGTTATTGGTTTCCCTTTTTTGGGGAGTAGAGATGACGTTGATCTTGCTTGATAAGCTTTCCACAGCCGCTAAGTGTTAGAGAATATTTGGATCCTCTTTCTTTTTTCTGTTTGTTGTTCTGTAGAGAAAGGTGGTTTGCAAACCAAGGTTAAGCAGCTAATTGATGATGCCTCCCTGCAAACTTTTATGACTCTTCATACAGATCCATAAGTTCAATTCGCTAAAACACTTGGCTAAACACTCTATCTCATCATCTTCTACAAGATGTAGAAGTCCCACCACTTCTACATGGGTGGGACTCAGCCAGAGCAAGGCCAAAGTCAAGACCAAACCAGCAGATGCTGGATGTGCCTACTGAGGACGCTATCGCGAGAGGAGTCAGCGGACAGAGCTTCAGTCTCTACGTGCTTGTTATGTACAAGCAACGTCACAGCTCGGTTAAGTCAGAGATTTGGATCATTTTTATAACTTTCCTTCATCAGTCGTACCTATTACAGTTGGAGCTTGGATGCTATGCTAAAAGCAATGTGATGGTACTCGAGGAACGTGCAAAGATTAAGGTTATGTAGGGTTAAAAGAAAAAAATCATCTCAATCCGCCTTCCTTTCTTCCTTTTTCATTTTTCCCTCCCTCCCTCCTTCCTTCCCTCCGTCCCTCCTTCCTTTCCTCTCTTCCTTCCTTCCATTTCAGAGAGAGATGCGCTAGAGCGGAAGAGCTTGGATTTTAGAGTCAGGTAGTTATTATTTAACATCTTGACTTAACCACTTTCTATCGGGTCACTTTTACCTCCCTAAGGCTCAGTTCCCTTAAGTGTTAAAAAGCCAATGATAATAGTTACATCATGGGGTTGTAGTGAGGCTTAAGTAATGTAATAACATCAGGTACTCTTCATTAAACATCAAATATGTGCGTTATCCCATTTAACCTTCACAATAGCACTGTGAGCGAAATGTTTGGGACGTGGTAGGTGATTTCTAAAATAATGAGGTAATGGAAATGTTGGATGCTCCCCATAACACATTTTTTGAGTAAGTGCTAACTTCTATAATTGTCAGGTACCGTTTAATTGTCAGGTAGCCCCCACAGTCCCTGCCACCAAACTGGTCATCGTTCATTCATTCATTCATTCATTCATTCAAAATATGTTCTGTGAGTATCTGCTCTTTACCAGTTTGGGGGGGACATGGTGAACAAAGAACGAGACAGTTCCTAACATCAAAGGGGTTACAATTAGCAGAGGTTACAGATAAATAAACAGACAATTAGAACCAAGTGTGATGAGCCCACTGACAGCAGGAAATACAAAGTGGATGTTTAGGAGGGATTCCCCCAAATTCCGATTCCAACCCTACCTACATTCAGGTAGGCTTCCTTGGAGGAAACAATATCTGTGTGAGACTCGAGGGATAAATGAAAGGAGGATTGGGGGCTGGAGTATATGTAAGGGCCCTGAGAGGAGAGGCACATTCGAGAAACTGAAAGCAGTATGTCCTGGAATGCAAAGGGATCATGGCGAGGGGAGGCTGGGGTAGGCGGGGCTGTTGGTCACGGAAGGGCTCGGTGCCCATCCAGCAGCAGTTGTCTGATCTCTCAGGCTACCTTTCAGCTGGCACTGAGTTCTTGCTCCTCTCCTCCTCAGCTTGGCTCAGGAACAAGGGCCTGCTATACTGCTGACCCCTGGGACTCCTGATCTGAGAGGGCCTGTGGTTCCGTTGCTAAACCCTCATCCTTGCGTAATCTTTTAAGCAGAGTCCTTGGTTCTGAGAAAGAAAGGCTTATCTTACTACCATCATGGTAGGACATCCCTGGCCAGTTTCTATGTCTAAATATCACCCCCACCTTAATCTGAGGGGTACTGGGCTCTGAGGCAAGAAGGCTCTTATCTACGATCTCTTCTGGCTGGCATTTTATAGTGTGGGGCCCTTTTGGCAGGCCCGGGAATCTGAGGTCAGGCTGATGGAGAGTCAACTCTCTTTGCACTGGGCCTCTCTGAATCTAAATGCCTTCTGGAAAACCTGAGTAAGCCAGACTCTGTGACATGATAACCTAATTACCATTTCATTTTTCCTTGGAGTCGAGAGATAAATGATACCTAGATCAATAAGCTAGGCAGACGACTGATTTGTTTATTGACACACAGATAGTTTATCTTTGAGTTGGGACTACAGAAAGTCCTATCCCAGAAGCCAAGCCTGCCAGAGTGCTGAGAGAATCCCAAGGTATGCTCAGGATACACAGATAGGAAAGCAGACAGCCAGCTCTCAATCTTCCCCTTTCTCTTGTCCAACTGGTCAAACGCTTACTTAACTCTGAGTGAGATGACCATATACTTCATTGTCCCATCCTGGACACTTTGAGGGTGAAAGAGGTTGCTAGTAATTGCTGTCCTGGGGACAGCAGGCACAAACTGGGATGTTTCTAGCAAACCCAGACATAGGGTTGCCCTAACCAAGAGCTCTCTGTTCTGTTCGTCTGACAGCTGCTCTCTAGGTTACGAGTGTTGGGGATTAGGTGGAGAACCTAGGGTCAGGTCACTTCTGAGTCTTTTTATGGCATTATTTTTCATGTTCCCCAAAGCAACTTTTGAATCATTTCCCACTTTCTGAAATCCTCATGTTTCTGAAAGGTCATTGTTAGCCGTTTTAATACAAGACAGTTGAGTTCTATTCAAAGCAAAGAAATGGGGTGGTAAAAAATGGAAAACCTGAAGGGGGGATAATTCTGAAGAGAAAAACTTCGGCTGAATCTTCTGCTTTTTTATAATCCTTACTAATTAGACCATGGAGGTAGAGACATCATTTTCTTTAAAGTGGTGGCCCATAAATTGTGTGTCTTACATGATTAGTTTTGGTGATACCAGACTAGATGGGGAGGGATAGTTATTTGAATTATTATTGTTGGTCCAGAGAGGTGACAAGGAAGAAAATATCTCGCATACAACTAACAGACGAGAGACTACGGAGGCACGTTCTCGATTTATGAACCGTTGTCTTGCAAACATGTTTCTTGGCAAAATAATAAGGAAAATGTCAGTGTTCTGTGAAGCCAACACCACCTTAGCAGAAGTAATTTTCTCCACCTCAAATTAAGCAGGTTGTGGGAGACTTTGGTGACCAAGTGTTACTTTCATTTTTAATTTCTTCCTCTTTTATAATAATAGTAATATTAAAAACTGTGATTTTTACCTCTGTCTCTTGAAGCAGAAGCTCTCGACCCAGAGATATTTTGCCTCTCTGGAGATATTTGGCAATGTTTGGGCATACTTTTGCTGGTCACAACTGGGGGTAGGGAGCTATTGGCATCTCCTGGTTAGAGGCAGGGATGCTGCTGAACATTCTACAAATCTCAGGACAGCCTCCCTCCTCAAACAGATCAATGACCTGGTTCTAAATATCAACAGTGTTAAAGTCGAGAAGCTTCTCTGCAACATCCCAATCAGTCATTCATTTATTCACTCCACAATTATTGATTGAGCACCTACTATGTGCCAGCCTCCCCACTGCTGAGGCTGTGATATTGAACAACATAGGAAAAGTCCCTACTCTTGTCTAGTTTGCGTTGTAAAAGAGAGATAGATAATAAACAAGAGACACAGAAAGTCACAAGTATGAAGAAGAAAAATAAAGCTGGCAAGGGGGTAGACAACATCAGTAGGGAGCCGTGAGATTGAACGCTTGCCTTACTCGTGGAGGTAGGCATATTTGTCATGATTATGGATGAGGAAACTGAATCTGAGAGCGTAGAAGTATCTGTTCAAGAGGGACACTTCTCTTAAGAGATAGCAGCTGAGATCTGACGTTAGCCATGCCTGGTGCTTTACAGAGAAATTTCCACTTGTGCTATGCTATCTATTATCATCAGAAACTAGGGTTGTCCTTGCTTCATTTTGTTGGAAGTCCCCTTTCTCTAGCTTGCTGATAACTATCTCCTGCCCTGCCCAAATCATTCACTTTCAGCGCCACTGTTAGAACATTCCCTGATTACATCCTTTTCCCAGACTCATTATCCTCATTACCTAAACACATTCAAAGCAAGCTGTCCACTGTTTAATAAAGTGAAAGAAGTCCCCTCCTTTGTTCTACACACTTTTTTATCATAGCCTCTCCTTTTCCTCCTTTCATGGCTAACCTTCTTAAAAAGGTGCTCCATTCATGCCGTGTCTCTCTACACTCCTCCAATTTACTTGTAACAGAACCTCTCCACCCTCACTCCATACAAACTGGTTTTCAAGGTCCACTAATTACCCTGTAATTTCCATTTTTTATAGACCCTTTTCTCTTTGTCTGCCCTTTCTTACTTGGCCTCCTACCAACATTTGGTGTTCATTACCTTCCTTTTCCTGTGTCTGGCATACTTCTCTTGACTTCCATCTCTTTGCTTTGGGATTCCCTTCTTCCCCTTTGACTGTTCCTTCTAAGTAATCTCCATAGGATTCTCTTCTCTTCATCGCTTTATTAATTGGTGTCCTTCAGGATCTTGTCCTCAGTTTTCTTTTCCTTTTAACCATGCCTTCTACAGATTTGTCATGTAGAGCAATCCCAAAGGTATATAAACATACTCTGCAATATGCTGAGGCGTGAATGTGATTTAAATGTAGTAAGAATGTGATGTGCCAGGGTCAGGGCCATCTCTGATTGATGATCCTGGCCAGCCACCCAGAATCCACATTGCTGCATTCAACTGAATGAGTTGCACAGCACAGACTTCCCCCAACCCCTTGATGACTATAACAGCTCCCTAATTGGTCTCTCTATTCCCAGCTTTAGCTCCATCCGTTATTCTCACTATATTATCTTTCCAAAGGCAAACCGGATCTAGTGTTTATGCCCTCCTATCAGTCCATCTGGGCTACTATTACAAAATAGCATGGACAGTGGGTTCATTAACAATCAAAATTTACTTTGCCCAGTTCTGAAGGCTGGGAAGTCCAAGATCAAGGAACCGGCATGGTTAGGTGAGGCCCTCTTCCTGGTTCATAGATGTCTAGTTGTCTTCTTGCTCTGTTCTCATATTGTAGAAGGGATGAGGGAGCTCTCTGTGGTCTTTTTGATTAGGGCACTATCACCTCCCAAATTCCCTACCTCCGGATACCATCATAATCGATATTAGGTTTCAACATATGAATTTTTTTCAAATATACTTTATTGTCAAGTTAGCTAACATACAGTGTATATCTTGGCTTCGGGAGTAGATTCCCATGATTCATCACTTACATACAACCAGTGTTCATCCCAACAGGTGCCCTCCTCAATGCCCATCACCCATTTTCCCCTCTCCCTCAACCTCCTCCCCATCAACCCTGTTTGTTCTCTGTATTTAAGAGTCTCTTGTGGTTTGCCTCCCTCTCTGTTTGAAACTATTTTTCCCCTTCCCTTCCCCCATGGTCTTCTGTTAAGTTTCTCAAATTCCACATATGAGTGAAAACATATGATGTCTGCCTTTCTCTGACTGACTTATTTCACTTAGCATAATACCCTCCAGTTCTATCCATGTTGCTGCAAATGGCAAGATTTCATTCTCTCTCATTGCCGAGTAGTATTCCATTGTGTGTGTGTGTGTGTGTGTGTGTGTGTGTGTATGTATACCACATCTCCTTTATCCATTCATCCCTTGATGGACATTTGGGCTCTTTCCATGCTTTGGCTATTGTTGATAGTGCTGCTATAAACATGGGGGTGCATGTGCCCACATCTTCTTTATCTATTCATTGGTAGATGGACATTTGGGCTCTTTCCATACTTGGGCTATTGTCGATAGCACTGCTACAAACATTGAGGTACATGTGCCCTTATGAATCAGCACTCCTCTATTCTTTGGATAGATTCCTAGTAGTGCCATTGCTGGGTTGTAGGGTAATTCTATTTTTAATTTTTTGAGGAATCGCAGAGTGGCGGAAGAACCCCTTCATCTTTCACAATGTAACTCACCCCTGTGCATGTTTTCACACTGTTGCATAGCTGTCCTGTTTGCCTGGAATGCCCTCCCTCCACATTCTGACTCCACAGTGTTGACATTGGGAAGTCCTACTCATTCTTCAAGGCTCACTCTTAGTACCCCTTCCCAGGTTTCTGGGCAGAGTACTGTCTTATATATGCTCCCTCCACTTCTAATTACATTGTGTATTCCTTTAGGGTATGGAGAAGAAAACTCAACAGCAAAGTTTCTGTCCTCAAGCCAGCTGTTCTACCCAGCAAATTATCTATTGTTATCTCATTGTAAAACTTCCTCACTCTCTCCATTACAAATCATTGAATTTCTGTCACTAATTTGCTGTGTGATCCTGGGTATTTCACCTAACTCCTCTGAGCTGTCATTTTATCAACTTAAATTCTGTCAAATAATGTTTTTTTTACAACTCAAAGAAATGTATCAAATTCTCTGAACTCTCCAGGGGAAAAGATGTCATAAACCAAAGATGAAATAAATTGTCATAATATTTTTGTTATTAAACCCTTTATTCAAACCTCAACAAGGTGAAACTATTTCCGAAGAAAAAATAACCTCTCCTTACAGATCTTTAAAGCTTGACAACACTTACAATATAACAAAGCTTTATCATGTAATTTTTTGCTTATGCAAGAGATCGTTTGCAGCCCTCCCCCATTTCTTCTTGCATTTTGGAAAAATTTAAGATTCACCTTTGCTATGTTCCATAGCCTTTCCCTCCCCCCGCCTAAATGAAAGAAAAGTTTTATGCCAGAGAAGTGAAGAGATAAAAGTTTAAAATAATAAGTCCTCCATCATGATCCAAAACTTTCTCATACCATCAGCAGGACTTACTGTCACAACCTGGGGAGAAAGAAGAGGGGCAATGAATATGAAGGAATTAGGGGAAAACAGATGTAGAGAGAATACCAGGTACCTTTCTTCACTTTTTTACTCCAGGTTTCAGAACTAACATCATCTTTTAAAAGTCTCATCTTGGGAGCGCCTGGGTGGCTCAATCAGTAGAACATCCGACTCTTGATTTTAGCTCAGGTCATGATCTCACGGTTCATGAGATCGAGCCCCATGTGGGGCTCTGCAATAACAGCATGGAGCCTGCTTTGGATTCTCTCTCCTCTCTCTCTGTCCCTCCCCTTGCTCTCACATGCTCTCTTTTTCTTAAAATAAATAAATGTTAAAGAAAAAGCTCATCTTGGTGAGATGGGTAAATGGGAGTCAATGAATAATTGTAAGAGAAAATAACGCAAGAGGAAGGTGTCAGTCGGGATTCTTTTCTGTCTCAACATTTTTGTGTCCCGTTGACAATGCCTCGCAATATCTCCATGCATGGAAAACCAATGTTTAGATGCTAAAGGTGGGATGAATACGGAGAGAGAGAACCAGAATTTATTGACTACAGCCCCTGTGCTATGTATTTAGATGATCTATTTCACTTAAACTTTCCAACCATTCTGTATAGTATATTTACCTTCTTTGGAGTTAAATTAACTGGAACTCACTATACAGTTAGCAGTAACTACAGCCAAATTGAAACCAAGGGTTTCCTAACTCAAACACACCCTACCACCATACCATGTCCTGTTATGTAGACAATAAATGTCCTGGCCTCAAACAGTTTATAATCCAGAAAAGAAGTGGAAACATCTCTCTAAAGAGCAGAATTGAAAAATTGTGTATGTGTCCTATTGTGGGTATTTAGCCTCCTTGCTCAGAGAGCACCCACTTTGAGTTGTTTTCTTCCCTTGAGAACAATGCAGACATACAGAGATGCTATTTGCTGACATTTTTGTTTTCAACAGATGATCTAACAAGTCTCACAGACTTTGAAGTCCTCCAGATGTAAGGCCTTCACTTGTTACGCAAATTTGGTAAGATATTTAATCTCAATCAGACTCTGTTTCCACTTATTGAATTGGGAAGATGATACTTATTTTATAGAATTGCTATAAATACCAAAGAGATGCTTGATTCATAGGTATATCTCAAAAATGATGCTTGTGACGATTTGTGACAGCAATATTGGCAGCTTGTATTTTGATACATTTTGATGCGTTCTGGAGTTGTTTGGGGGTAGGTGGGGCTACAGTCCCAGATGCGGCCTCTGGACTCCCTGGCCAACAGTGTTGGTCAGCTGGATAGATGCACCAAAGTGCTAAGTACTGGGCACGTGGAGGGGAAATACTAGGGTCGGGGAGATCCTGGAAAGAAGAAATCAAGAGTTTCACTGAAAGTACTTTTCAAAGTCAAGTCAAGGAAATGGTGGGGACATACGGGAAGCAAGGAGGAAAGATCGGGATGGGAGATGAGGGTTTGTTTCTCCCAAATTGAAAACCTCCAATGAGACTGTTCTTGAGCCAATGGTCACAAAATGTTCCTCTGATTAAGGAAATCTCATTTGAAGGACTAGCCTTACGAAACACAGAATCACAAAGTGATGGCACATGTTTTCCTCCCCCTTATTCCGTTCTTTAATGTAATACATTTAAAAAAGAAGTTGTTTCCCACGAACCTGATTAACTCTGAAGAGAGTCATAATCCATCTAAACCAATCCAAATGAAGGTAAAAAGAATAATCAGGCTCCCATTATGCAAAATGGTGCTCAGTTAATTTATTGCACTGCACTGAATAATAAGCTGTTAGGCTCCACATTACTTTCTTTACGTTAGATCAAATAGCTTATTGCTGCTGGAGCTTATTTCATATCGCATAAAATTCGGATATATTACAATGGAGTAGATATTAGTCCATTATAAGAGACAGACTTAAGTACTTCATTTATAGGATCTCGCCATTTGGAAAATGGCAAGGGAGAAGAAGAAATGCAAACGAGGTAATGGACAGAGGGGGATTTATGTGCACTGCCCATCTACCAGCTCTGTTGTGGGTGACTGCTGGTTGCCGCATGGGGCCGGTGCCTTGGAGAAAAGCAGCATTTCCAGTGGGAAGAAAATCCAAAGAGAGTTTATGTTCCTTTTCAGGGAAGTGTTGACATTTTAATTACTCTCTGTTTTCTTTGGAGCTACATTTGAGAATTGGAAGCAAGTTAGAAAAATAAGGATTGGCTTTATTAGAAATCAGAGGAATTGACGTGCAGCCATGAGCTGGAGAAAGTCCAGATTCAGCTCTTGACAAACTCAAGTCTCCAGCAGGACCCAGAAAAACCAAAAAAACAAAACAAAACAAAACAAAACAAAACAAAACACAAAACCCCAAAAACAAAAAACAACTCAGCTATTAGAAAACTAAACAATGAGATCCTCCTCAGGTCTTATCATCTCTGAGAGCAGACTGTGCCTCTGTGCAATCTAATCTTTTCCGGCCATGGGGCCCCTGTGCCTCACTTTGGCAATTTTTTTTTTCCTTTAAACTTTGGTCTCACAGGGGTTTGTGAGGTAAGCTAAACAGGGGTGCAAAACAAAAAAAAAGAATGATCATGGACAGTTGGAATGAGTTGGGGAAAACGGTGGGTTTAGAATGATTTAGTTTTGAAGATAATCTGATACTTTTGGGATTTCATAAAAGAAAACTGCCTGGGGATGTGAAGGCGGAACCAGAGTAAATAGCTTAGGGAGATGTGATATATTTGCACCCTCTCCCCTTGCACCTGGAGCTGCCTAGAATTGAATAAATATTTAGCAAACAGGGTACCTACATGTGTTCCAGGATCAGCAAATTTGAAAATAGTAACTTGGTACAAGGGTGAAGAAAACAAACAAACAAACAAAAAAACCCCAACTCCAACCAGCAAGTTTGTGGTCTCTTTTTCCCTTCTCCACCCTCCTCATCCTTACTATGCCCCAGGGACAGTATGGACACTCCATTGAGCTTTGACCAATCTATGCCCCAGGGACAGTATGGACACTCCACTGAGCTTTGACCAACCTATGCCCCAGGGACAGTATGGACACTCCATTGAGCTTTGACCAACCTAAGCCCCAGGGACAGTATGGACACTCCATTGAGCTTTGACCAATCAATTCAGTAATGAGTGGATCAAACTGAGTTCCTAAAATCAGATACTGAGTTCTAGTATCTACCATGTGTCAGGTACTTTAAATACACTATTTGAATTTTTAAAAAAAAACCCTATAAGGAGATATTATCTCTACTAGAGATACTATTATTTCTGTTTTACAAATGAAAATTGATGCTTGGGCAACTTAAGCAGATCCATAAGCTATAAAAACCTTTATCATAAAACATTTCAAATATATGCAAAAGAAGATAAAACGGTATAATGAACCTCTAGGCTTATTTCACTTCACCCGCTCAGGGTCAGTCTTCTTGATCAACATCTACTGCACCCTATTATCCTGAAGCAAACCCCAGACATCGCGTCCTTTCATCTGTGTATATTTTACTACATGTCTCTAAGAGACAGGCGTTCTTTAAAACAAAATAAACTACAATACCTTTCTCACACCCTGAAAACATATGCAATGTTCACTTATCCCCAATTGTCTTGCTATATATATATATATATATATATATATATATATATATATAAAGTTTGTTTGAATCCAGATCCAAATGCAATCCATACGCTGTGATTGCTTGATGTGTCTCTAACATCTCTTTAAATCGATAGGTTCCCTCTTCCCCTCTAATGTTTTCCTTGGACTTTTTGGTTGAAGAACTGGGATTGTTTGTCCTGAAGATTTTCTAACCGTTTAAATTTTCTCGATTCCATTCCGTGAGGTGTTCTCCAATATACGTATCATCTTGTACTTTGCACTTCCTATAGATTTACAGTTAGAGCTAGAAATTTTATCAGATTATGGTTGCATATTTTTAGTAAGACTAGGCCATATGTAGTGGTATAATTTCCACAAGTGGGCATGTATATGTGTGTGTGTGTGTGTGTGTGTGTGTGTATGTGATGTTATCGACTATTGAGGATTTTTGGCTAGATTCAGTATTTCATTAGCGATGGCAGGGTTGTGATATCCTAAATTGACAATTAACAAGATAAAATTTATTTTTTAGAGCAGTTTTAAGCTCACCACAAAACTGAGTGGAAAGTGCACGGAGTTCCTGAATACCTCTGTCTCTCCACCTATGGCCTCTTCCACTATCAACAGCCAACACCGGCAGCTATGCACGATTATAATGAAGGAAGCCACACTGACACGTCATTATCACTCAGAGTCCCTAGTTTCCATCAGGGTTCACACTGGGTGGTGAACATTCTGTGGGTTTGGACACATGCATAAAGATGATTGCTTTCTCATTTATTAACCAGGACACTTCTGTAAGGGAAAGCTTTCCCCTCGTTACATAGTTGGTTATATGAAATGAAGTTCACATAAGAAACCCAGAATAAATGCTTTTTCTTTCCCTTATCTACCAGTTTGCAGAATAATTAGTTGGTTCTCTCTGGTATCTTCTAAAGTTAACGTAAGTTCTTGCTGTGTTTTTACTGTTAGTGTCACTAAGAACTCATGTATTTAAATGTATTTGATGAGTTTCAATGTCCTACTCTATATACAGGTACATGGGTCTCTATACACATGCATATGCTGATAACACAGTGGTAAACTTCTAGATCACTAATGTCTATAAATTTGCATCATTTTGCTGCCTTGATTAAAAAAAAATTCTTAAAATAGTTTGAAAGTTTATCTTAAAACACTCTCTTCCATTTACTGACTCTTATAAAGATTCCCCTGAGTCTCTGAGGATGGTAGAAAATCTTGCTTTGTTGCTAGAAAAACATGAGCAGCTATTTATAGAGGCATAAAAGCAGGGAAGACAGAAGGGAGGAGGGAGGAGCAAAGGAGGAATAAAAGAAAGAAAAGAGTAAGCAAATGTATATAAAAGATAAGTAATTAATGGGCTATTGCGTCATCTCGGAAAATTACTGTCATGAACTGATTTACATGGTGCCGTGTGACGTTATTGCGAAAGAGTTAAGCAAGAGGCCTTGAGTCTTAGGCTGCTTGGCTCGAATCTCCAGTTCTGATCCCTCCTAGCTGGGTTGGCTTTGCGCCTCACCCTTCTCATCGTGCACCAGGGCCAAAGGAGCACCGGGCGGTAGGATAACAGAAATGAATACATATAAAGTGCGTAGATTATTCATAGTAAACGCTCAATAAATGCTGGTTGATTTTGTTGTCCTTGTGATGATGATGATGATGGCAATCATGATGAAAATGATGCTAATGATGATGTGGATGGCAAAGCAGGGGCTCTGAAGGGAAGAGCGAAACACATTTGCTGAGTAACCGTGAGGAACAGGTACTGAACGAGCATCTATATTAAGTATAGCGTATAATGATTACATATAGTACATGTAATTTGTTATCAACTTTAACATACGTTGAAGTCTGCCATCATTATTTATTATTTGTTCTAGCCCAGTAACCGGCACAGGGGAGAGATACAGTATACCCCTTCTGAGAACTGAGCGGTACTATTAGGTTTTGCTGAGAACCTTTCCAAGACGAGAGAGGATACAGCGCTAGCAAAGACCAGAACTTTAATATTCTGTAAGTAGAGCTTAACGGCAAATCCCAGGAAACGTGTTCAAGCCCTAATGCGGGCCGTGAGGCACTAGTGAATCACACAACTCTAGCCTTGCTCGTGGCAAATCAATACCCGTATTCACCCAAGTTTTTCCACTACACAGGAAAAGGAAGAAAGAAAAGAGGAACACTTTTCGAATCGCTCCTCCAACCACGGAAATGATTTTAATTACCAATTCATCTGTTGGCAGACTCTTCTGGCAGATGTACCTGCAGCTTGGAAAGATAACAAACGAACTGATTCCTTACTCCAGAGTTGACACTGATAGTGCTTGCCGAATTTGCTCTCAGAAAAGAATCCCGGGCAACAATACATCTGGCACTCTGCTCGAGGAATTTGTCATGTCGTTGACATGTTCAGCCTCCATTGTCCACCCCACGCCGACAGCAGGTCCTTTATATTTCAAAGAAATTGCAGTCTGAATTAATATAATTAGAACGTAGCTGCTATTCACTGCAAAAACTCTTCATTTCCAGGAGTACAGATCTGATGGTGCGTCCGTGCGCAAAATCCTCCCAGTGATGGCTGGAGGGGAGCGAGCAGATAATACATTGACAGAATAGACACCAGTTCATCAGCCTTTATTTGCACCAACTCATGGAAATATAGGAGGAGAAGAAACCTGTCCTATCTTTGGCATGTCTCAATAGAAATATCCTTCAGGTTTAGCAGCCTGTAAGTACTTTCATAAAATATGCAGAATAGAGTGTCTGAAGGAAGAGAAAAAATGAAATAGGAAAGATTGCATATCTTCCAAAAGACAGTTATAGGAGGTAGAGTGGATAATTCATGGATAGAGTTACAGAATTAAAAGGTTGTTAGGTGACTTCATTTATTCTTTACTGCGTCGCTGTGTAGAGTCAAGGTCACTAACCAGGAGATGATCACCAAGTAAAACAACTTGGGTGCTAGATTCTTGAATTTCATTTGTTTGTTATTGTTTATGTTTCTGCAAACACTTGATAATTGATATGGTGGAAGCCTACATCAGCATCCTTTTTTGGAAATAAGATTGATTTATATTCTCTCAAATATGTTAGTATTCTTACCTTGAATGACTCATTTTAGGGGAATAATGACCTGACATATCCATGTGTAGGCTGTTCCTCATGGTCTCTCCTCTGAAGAATTTAGAATGTATCCTTGTGCAAGTTCGTGTTCCTCCAAAATGTATATGTTGAAATCCTAACCCCCAATGTTACAATATTTGGAGCCCATCTGTGGGAGGTAATGAGTTTAGAGGAGATCATGAGGTTGAGGTCCCATGATGGGATTAGATCTATATATATGAAGGGCAGATACAAAGCACACTCTATCTTTCTCTCCTCCATGTAAGGACACAACAAGAAGGCTGCCCCCTGCAAGCCAGGAAGAGACCTCTTCCTAAGAACCGAATGAACGAACATCTGTTTTTTGTTTTTTGGATTTTTTTTTAATGTTTATTTAGTTTTGAGAATGAGAGACAGGAGAGACACAGAATCTGAGGCAGGCTCCAGGCTCTGAGCTGTCAGCACAGAGCCCGATGCGGGGCTCGAACCCACGAACCGTGAGATCATGACCTGAGCCAAAGGCGGATGCCTAACCGACTGAGCCACGCAGGGGCCCCTGAATGAGCATCTTGATCTTGGACTTCCCAGCCTCCAGAACCGTGAGAAATAACTTACTGTTGTCTGAGCTCCCCGGCCTGTGGGATTTTGTTAATGGTAGACTGAGCTGACCAGCAGTGTATAGGAGCTCCTCGGGTTAATGAGCACTGAGGAGGGATAATGGTTTCCATTTTCTCGTTTTTCATAAAAGCACATATTGATCTTCACCTGCACTTCTGTGTCGAGATTGCAATAATAGAAATATGGAAAATGGGTAATATAGCATAAAAATAAGGCCAAGGTTTGTGAGTGGCGGAAGAATTCCAGAGATGAAGAGCAGTGTCCCTTTTGATTTTAAACCAGATACATTTTATAATCCAAGTGCATCATGGTAAAGAGCTGTGGAGCCTTTAGGCTCTCTTGATAAAGTCTGGGCACACTTTTCCAGGCAGTATCTTGGAAAAGTCAGGAGTGATCCCTTGCCTCCAGGTTCTCCTATGGAGTGTCTTCCTCGCCTCCCCTGACTTGAAAAGATCGCTTACCGTTTTCCATTATCTAGCAAAGTGCTTTTCAGAAGTAGGTGGGCTTCAGAATCATATGTATATATGTGTGCGTGTTGTGTGTGTGTTGTGTGTGGGGGGTGAGGGGGGGAAGCATGCCGATGCTCAGATCCCACAAATCCACTGAGTCAGATTTGCCCACTGTGGTGCCCAAATCGTGTAAGCGGAAAACCTTTCCAAGGACTTCTGGTCAACATACCAAAGCAGATACCCACCGACCAGTGGTCTTTTTCACTGATACAAATCTTCAACTTCACAACTTAGGTGGATCTTTCTATAGGTGATACGTGCGATTAAAAAAAAAAAAAAAACTGCAAACATTTAATTGTATAAGAGGAAATCCACTAAAGATATTTGGGGCCAGTGGATTATCAGAACACCTGTCAGAACTTTTCTCCATTTGTGTACGTTCCCTTTGCCCTCTGCCACACTCACCCATGTCTAGTTTCTCAGTCTGTCTGTCTTGTTTGGGTTAGAAAAAAATGGCATCTCACAGTGTTAGGCAGTTCCTTTGCTAACAGGTACAATGGGGATTTATATTTTAATGTGAAAGTCCCTTATTAGAGTAAATGAGTGCTTCTCTTTCCAATGCATTTGTCTTATTATTTTGGATGTTTAATAGTAAGATTGTGCATTATAAACCCATGTAGACATCCAAGTATATGCACAGATGGAGACTATCAAGCTTGCAGGAAAGGGCAATGGAAGTGGCCTCTGTTTTCTCTATGGAATATGCAAGTCAGACTTGAGCGTGAGAGGTTTAGGGAGTTCTTGTCCCAAGCCTGTTAGTTTCTCCCAGCCACTGTTTCTGACATCACCGTTTTGAATTTTACTGACCGTAGAAGAATTCCCTGGAGGGTGGGTGGGAAGTGGATTGGGGAGGAGGGCTTCCTATCTTTTGTTTGATCAATAGATTGTGGGATAGACGCGTCATGTGGAAAACAGCTCCATTTATCCAAGGAAGGTGATAGTGACTCCTAGGGCCCAGCCTGCTCACCCCAGAGGACTTTATTCTGAGGTTTACAGAATAAACTGATTGGTGAAGAGGTACATGGAGTGAATACATGACTGTATTTGTTTGCCAAAACAAAACCAAAACCAAAACCAAAAACAAAAAAATGTTTGTTTGTTTTTTAATTGTGAAAGAAGCATACGCCCATGGAAGACACTATGGGGGGGAAAGAGGAATGTAGGAAAACTGAAGGAGAAATTTTGAGCTAGAGTGCTGATTTTAGAATCAGAGATGTGGATTCAAATCCACCCTTACTAGGTGTATGCTCTTCGGGGAGTTACTTCACGCTTCTGAGCTGGTCTTCTCCTAGGGTCTAGGGGACCAATTCTCATATATTCTATGGGAATAATACCTCTCTTGCATGGTTGTCATAGGGATTTGCTAAAGCACATTCTGTAAAAGACTTCATGAAATTCTTGGAATAGAGGAGTTTTTAACACTACATCTGAGCTGAAAGCACTTTTATTGTTGGTAGCACAGTGTGATGGTTGCTAACACATGCTCGCCAGGCAAGCAGCCTTGACTTTGAGTCCCTTCTGATTTGAGGCAGAATTACTGATATTGGCATTCTTAACGCGACAGCTAAATAACACTTAAAAGAATTTGTTGAGGGGTGGCTCAGTCACCTGCCAGGCAGCTGCCTGGGTGGCTCAGCCGGCTAAGTGTCCAACTTCGGCTCAGAACCTGATCTCGCCGTCAGCAAGTTCAAGCCCTGCATTGGGTTTTGTGCTGACAGCTCAGAGCCTGGAGCCTGCTTTGGATTCTGTCTCCCTCTTTCTCTGCCCCTCCCCCACTCAGGCGCGCATGCGCTCTCTCTCTCTCTCTCTCTCTCAAAAGTAAATAAACATTAAAAAATTTAAAAAGTAAATAAAAGCATTTGTTGAAATCTCTTAACCGACTGAGCCACCCAGGCGCTCCGTGTTGAGATCTCTTATACGAATACTATTATTATCAAAAAATAGATTTCAGTTATGTTTATTTTCCTAACGTATGAACTGAAATTCCCTATTTCTTGCCTTAAGATTACAAACATCCTTCCTGGTTTATAAGAATTATTTTTTGAAAAAACCTCAGAAACAATTAATGCTCATAAGAAAGTATGGAGTCTTTCAACAATGTTTCATTTTATTATTATATTTTCTCTTTCCTGGAAAACCAATGAAGAATGGCAGTTTTATATATAAAACAGTAGTTAGCCTTTATATGGATGGCATTTTCCTAAAAGCCTAGAAGTATTTCACATTTTGCTGAAAAACACCCTGTTCCCAAGTTGGATCTGATTAAAATTCAAATCTATATTAACATCTCATTACTTTCTGAAAAAAGTGAATGCCACACTTAATGGAAAATGCTCAGCGTCTGCCAGCTCTGTTTTGTGGGTTCCTGAGCAAGGCTGTCATAGGACCCAGGAGGGCTGGGTGACAGAGACATCCTTGTTAAAACAGTCACCTGGCGTGAATGTTGGCCCTCGGTTTTCCTTCCTTTCCCCTCTCCCATCCCTACATTGTTTCAGCTGCCAGCCCCCTAATATTTTCCCTAAAGCAAGGGAAAGGGAAGGGCAAAAATGACTTTGAAAGAATAACATTTCTTTCTATGGACTTAAATAGAACACTCAACACAAAACATCCTGTGTTTTCTTTTAATTGATGGCATTCTAACCGTGGTAATGGGTGATCTAAACCAGCGCCTGCTTTTCAAACAGACATTGTTTCAGTCGCATACTATCCTATCAAGGGAAAGTTGTTTGACTATTTAAAATTACAACTTGGACGCCTTCCCCTACAAGCTCTGGGTCTCCTTATCTTGCTGTGCCTTTCTCCCTTCCCCCCTCTGTTATACTTATCGCCTTCTAACATGTGTTTATTATGGTTTTTGTTTATTCTCTGACTCCCCTGGCCATCCTGGAAGCAAAGATCTTTGTCTGTTTTGCTCATTGTTGATTTCTCTGTCCTAAAACCTGCCTGGCACAAAGTAGGTACTCAGTAAACATTTGCAGCATGAGTGAATGGACTCGTTCTCACAAGTGTCCTCTCCCATACAATTATGGGGAAGAAAACTGGTAAAAATACGATCCCAAAGTGCTATAAATATAATACGCTTATACTTAGGAGATATATTTGAAGGTATAGTTATGCTTGGAGTTTATATATCTTAGTTGGCAAAGAAAAGATATAAGGGTTGGATGAGAAAGAAATATCTCCTTCCCACCCTCTCCTCTTACACTGCTTTATTTTTCTTCAAATCCTGGCTCCCCTACCCTACTGCCCTCCAACACGACATATATTTCTTTACTTATTGTCTACCCCCCTTACTAGATGCGAGCTTTCTAAGGGCAGGAACTTGTGTATTTTGTTCGCTGCTATAGCCCCTTTGCTTAGAGCAGTGACTGGCTCAGAGTGAGCACTGAACACATATTTGTTGAATTAGTAAGGGTTTGGGTAAGTGTGCTTGTTGGAGATTATCCACGCCTGGCCCTGAGTCCTGTGGAGTCCACAGCATAATTGAACATTGGGACCTTGGTACTGCTGAGGCGGACGATGGGCAGGGAGAGGAGACAGGGAAAAAGATAACCAGGGTGGCATTAACATTATACATTTTCCATTTATGGTGAAAAAGAGGCCCCTTTCGTTTTACATATATGCGGTATAGCATGAGCCAAGGGACTGTGGTTTGGATCCTGGATCAGCTACCTATTTTCAGAATAAACTAAAATAATTTCTTGGTTTCTTGATGTCTCGTTTTCATTGTCCGCAAAATTAAAACGGTTACCTAATCTGTGGTTACAGAGGATAGAAAGGGCTTGACACACAATAGCTGATCAGTAAATGTTAGCTGTCTTCATCATCCTCACCCTCCTCACCATCCAGGGGCTGACAGAGTGTAGCTTGAGGGCCAACATCCAGCCGGCGCTTGTTTTGTGAATACAGTTTTATTGGAATACAGCCATGCCCATTCATTTTCTTATTGTCCATGGCTGCTTTCTCACTCCAACAGCAGAATTAAAGAGTTCCAGGAGACTATTTCTTGCAACACCTAACACTTCATTCTCTGTCCCTTGGCAGAAAAAGTCTGTGTACCTCGATCTAGAATATAGTGTGTCAGTAGTGTTAACAGCCCGTGGGCCAGCAAGTGTGGTCCATGGATCAGTGTGACGCAAAAACTTTTACTGATCCGTGACAAGGTAAGTGCAGAAAGCAAGAGATAGGTGTCTAGAAACGTTTATAGAATTGCGATGTGCTGTTGACATCCAAGTGCATGATTTGGGCTTACACAAAAGTGTTAGTTTATGACAGATGGAAAATTAAAAACAAAACAAAACTTCTTCTTCCCATTAGAAAAGAATCTGGTGTTTTGTAATAGGATTTTGCTATATTAGTGACTCAGTAAGATATACTTGGTGTGGTTTCAGATGGGAACATCTGGGGGTTCATCGGTGACACACAGGTCCCGAGACTGCAAGTGACCTGGGAAGGTTGATGGCGAGCCCATTAATAACGTCATGCAAATGGGGTTTATATGCAGACGGACGGGCCAGCCACAGTTCACTTATCAGCTAGTACGGTTGTGATGTGTTGCTTCATATCTGCGAGAAGGCGGCCACCTCAGGATCTCGTGTGTGTCTTGTGAACATATATAAATGAATTCCTGAAGTGTATTTTAAGTTGACAATTCATCTTCTCTGAATAGTAAGCCAACAACTTTCCTGGAAATCTAGCAAAACAACAGTTCTATGACCAGCCTTATGTTTTGTTGCATGTGCACTTAAAAAAAGCAGACTGACTCTTTCCTTTTCTGTTCTAGAATCAGTTCCAAACAGTAAGGCGTGCCAGGAAAAACAGACAAACTCTCAGGAACAACAATGCCCATTATGCGTGGGGTAGGAGCCGCCAGACTTTGATTACTGGCCAGACGTTAACCCCTTTGGTGTCTTATGGGGGAAATGCCAAGTCTGAATCCAGACACTTTCAGGACCTTACAGTCACTCGTGGTGTGAGAACGGGCGATTTGTAAAGACTCGTGCAAAAAAAGGACTGTTGTGAGAAGGAAGTGCAAGTTCAAGGCCACATCTCCTTGTTTCGTGAACTGTGCCGTGACTCCTTCTGGCTGGGTTACCTCTGCTTTTCCCTCTGCAGGCCTGCTCGTTGTGGGCGACAAACACACTGCTCTTGCCACGTGCCCCACCTGGGTTCGCAGCTGGATGCCACAAGGAGAGGGCCAAGTTTGGTACTCACAGAGATAAACGTGGGGATTCCTTGAGGCTACCACCTACAATAAAGTTGCCAGAAAGAATTCCTGAAAACTCTTTTATGATCAATTTCTTCCTCACTTTACATATCCTGTAGGTAGACAGGCTGTACTCTATTTTGAAAGCTACAAAGAGCAGAGAGCGGTGCCTTTGATAGTGGGAGAGTGACAGCATGTGTATCTGTAGTGTGTGTGTGTGTGTGTGTGTGTGTGTGTGCATTTCATTTGTTTTTGTACTTTACTCTTTAATATATATTTACTGGTAATATACTGTGGGGTGACTGAGGATATCAGGTTAATTGCAAACATAAAGTAATCATTACCATTTATTATTTATTTTTGCAGGTCAGTCAGCATTATGTTAAACATTTTACACACACATACTTTAATTCGCTTTATCCTTAAAAAAAAAAAAAGCCAGTGAAATAGCCCCGTTTTACATATTCGTAAATCATGTTCCAGAAAACTCAAGGGCACATGGCTAGTGAATGTCAGAACTAGGATTTACATCCAGATCTGTCTGGTACAAAACCCATTCCCTTACTCATTTTGCTGAATTGCTTCCCTAAAGATGAATTTAAAAAATGAAAGGCATTTTCCTAATTTCTTGGAATTTGCATTTTGCTTGGTGAGAGAGGCACGTGGTGCAGAATTGAAAAGGCTGTGACACAGCTATGCATAGAATACCATGATTAACGAATTCTGTTGGAAGGCAGGACAAGGTGGGAGAGGGTAGAGGAAGGTCCCACAGAGAAAGTAGTACTTGAGCTATGCTTTTGCCGAGTGGGACATTCATGGGGTGGAGTGGGGGGGGGGGGGGGAAGGAGAGAGAGAGAGAGAGAGAGAGAGAGATTCAGATTCAGCTGGGTGTGCTTCGTGCAGGAAGAAACCTAGACTTATGCAGAGGCACAGAGACTTCTGGCTTACTGAGTGATTCTATGATACAGGACAGAGAACTCGGCAGTGGGAAATTCTTTAAGGTTGCTCCTTCACTATGTCCATACCTTGGTCTCCTTTATTCTCCATTGCATTGTGATGCCTTATTAGAAGGGGACACAGGGAGAAAGTGAGTTCAGTCTGAGTAAATCAGAGATGATAATGACTGTTATGGAAACTTCAGGAAAAAGACAAAGGTAACTCCATCCCTCTGCCTTTTGCAAGGGTGGGACCCTTACGGGATAACTGTTTCAGGGATGAAGGTGTATGCCAGCCCTGGGAGTGAAGATGCAGGTTTTGGCCTTGTCTTAGTACCACATGGAGGGAAAAAGGAAATGATGTGCTTGGTTTTTTTTAATTGTATTGTTTCACCCTGAAGGGCGTGGATCCCCAATTCTTTCACCAGAGAAGGAGGACAGATAAAGAAAAGAGAGTTGTATCCACAGACAAACCCTATGTGAAGATGACCGTGGTAAAGGGAATGCCCCGTCTGACCATTTGGGAATAAGGAGTCATCACGTATTCAGTCCCAATCAGGGGGGCAATCCTGCTCAAATAGAAGGAGAACAATGACTTCATGGCCAGGATGTTTGTCAACCTTGCGCTGTTCTGTCTGGCACAAATGTAAGGCAGTCAGCATAAATACAAGCGATGTTGTTGGCAGTCACAACACCACAACTCTGGGGTTTCACTTTGAGAAAATGAGACTTATTTTTGAAATTTGGGAGGTTAAGACTTCAGAGCGGAATGATCACCAGAATATTTACTTGCAATGATTCTGGGTTTTGTGTATATTTTAAAAAGGGATACTGGGCTCTTCTATATTATTACAGAGTCCTCTCAGCTTCCAAATCTTCCTATAAAATGCCTCTTCTCTTGCCTTTAAATACATTCTGTGACTGAATATGATTATGGAATATTACATGCATCCTTGTCTATTCAAAAGATCATGAAATAAAATGCCCATCATTAAAGCCCCAAAGTGATTGGATTGGCATGAAGAACGGGGATGGGGCTGGCATGGGAGAGAGGATCTGACTCTGGGATTTCATGAAATCCAAAACAATAGGACAGCTGCTTTTCTATAAACAGATTATTATTATTATTTCTACCTAGACAGCTTGATAGCAGCCATTATCTTCTTTCTGGGTGTCTTATCAAGTTCCGGTTGTGTGCAGCATGGGTGATAAGGAATGAGAAATGTCACCCATGGGATCGCCAAAGATTATTTCCACGCACTGCTGTTCATCAACAGCAAATCCCTTAGAACTGAAAAGTAGTCCTATTGTTCACGCTGGGCAGTGCTATTCTGACTACACCAAGAGAGCAGAAAGAGGATGTAGTTGCCATTGTGTGAAAGATTGAAATTTCATTACTCTCAGGTAAAGTTCAAGTAGTCTTGATTTTGAAAAGAAGCATCATCATGGAATATCTTTGAAGAGGGAGAAGACAAGGCAGGACAGAAGAATGAAATGAGCTCGGAGCTTTTCAGGACTATGAGAGAGTATAAAGAGAGAGAGAGAGAGAGAGAGAGAGAGAGAGAGAGAAAGGATAATACTTTCAATCACTGGCACTTAAAAAAGCCAGGCAGCTAAGCCTCGAAGGAATTGAGTATCATTGCATTACCATTACTTGTGATCCAGTAGTTTAATGTAAAGAATCTACATATAACTCATCAGAAAACTGTTCGCTTTCTGAATTTCTACCTAATTGTCTCTGGTTCATACCAAGTTCTTGAATGAAATGAATCCGTTGATGTTGAAAAGTATTCCTTTATTTCTCAATGAAAAAAAAATGTTTTATTACTGATGTAGATGTGCTGGCTGTAAATATTTGAGGGGAAAAAAATACAATCTTATTTTATTTCTATTCCAGTGTCTCAGCATCTCAACTTTTTCTCTGACTAAAGCAAAGATTGTGTGAGGGAAAAAAACAAAAGCAAAAACTGAAGTGTATGATTCATTTGTACTATATTCTTATAGGATTTCCTCCCAAGGTATCCAGAGATCTTTAGTCTCCCTTAGACACAGTTTTAGAGTCATGCTGGCATTATAAATAAGCTACTTGGAAGGGAGCCAAATAAAATTTTTCCAACATCTTAAATCACTATTCTGAAATTGGAATTTCAAATGAATAAAATACTTTGCTCTTAAACCAACAACTTCTGAAATTAGATTTCAATCATGGAATCATTAAAATGAGGAATGGAAAGAGGTTGGGAAGGTAAAGAGCAAAGAGGGGGCACAGAGAAGGAAAGAGAACATAGGAACAAAGGAAGGGACTTTGATTTCCTTTTAGAGTGTGAGCTCCAGGGGGTAAGACCTGTTCTTGATGTTTCTATAACACCTGCAACTGAGTAAGTACTCAGGAGGTATTTGCTAAATGAATTAGTGCAAGATGTGTAGAAAATATGGTTTCAGTGTTAATATATCCAAAGGAACTTTCTCCTAACTAAACAAGTTTTTTGTTTTGTTTTGTTTTGTTTTGTTTTAGTTTTTTCAGCTGTTAAGCATTTACTGGGAAGCCTAGAGCTTCTCCAACTTTAATACACATATGAATTATCTGGGGATCTTCTTAAAATACAGATTCTAATTCAGTAGGCTTGGGATAGGGTCTGAGATTCTGCATTTCTATCAAGCTCCCATGGGATGCCAAGTCTACTGGCCCACAGATTACACTTTGAGTAGCAATGTGCTACAGTTAAGACATGGGGGGCTGGTTTGGCAGTCATGAGCTCTGAGTTCTCTTCTCTGACATTAACCATTTGGGTTTTTAAGCCAAGTGATTTGTTTTCTTAGCCTCAGTCTCCCATCTATATAATGGGTTGGATGCACATGATTTCTAGGGTTCTTACAGACTTAATATTTTAAAAGAAAGAAAGAAGAAAGAAAGAAAGAAAGAAAGAAAGAAAGAAAGAAAGAAAGAAAAGAAGGAAGGAAGGAAAGAAGGAAGGAAGGAAGGAAGGAAGGAAAGAAGGAAGGAAAGAAGGAAGGAAGAAAAAATTTAGAGAATGCCTGGTCTGTCTCTAAAAATCCCAGGGAGGCTAAATTACTCCTTTTCGAAGTTGCACAGGTAATTTGGCATAGCTGAATTGTGATTCAGCTGATTCCTGAGGTGTAATAGAGTAATTTTTCCACTACCATTTCTTTTATCGTTATTAATTATTTTTGTGGGTTGCTTACAATTCGCCTGATACAATGCTAAGTATTGGGAATACAAAGATGAGTAAATTATCATATTTTATTATCAGATCTCTTGCCTGATGAACGGAGAGTTTTCCATGCTTCAAGGTGACAGCCAACTAATAAATGCAAATGTCTAATATGTGCTAATATGCTAGTCCTTCCTTCTCAGTGATAGAACATGTTAATGGTTGCAATATAATGTAGGCAAAGATGGCCCCAATTCTTCAACTCTTCCCTATCTATTCCCTTTGCCGTGTGACTTTCCAGTTTATCATATCAAAAGGTAGAATTGCCCCTTCCCCCGCTCCACTTCCTGACTTTGGGCTGGCTTGTCACTTGCTTTGAATACCAAGTGCCGGTTCTAAGTCCTGACCACACGAACTCTTGTCCATTTTTGTTTCCTCTCTCACACTACTGCCACTAACATTAGACAAGCCTGGGACAGACTCCTGGAGGGTGAAGGCCCACAAGGAGTGATCAACTGTCCCAGGTGAAGCCAACCTAGACCAGTCTCCAGCCAACCCCCACACAGACCTGTGTCAAAGCCCAACCAGGGCAAAAGTTGCTCACCCAGTCCACTGCTGACCACAGATGCACAAGTGAGCTCAGCAGAAACAGGAAGCACTGCCCAGTTTATCCACAAACACTGAGCGATAATAAATGCTTACTAAAGCCAGTTAGTTTTGGGGCGCTTTGTGATGTAGTACAACGATGGCTTTCTGAACGCAAAGCTTTCAGTTAGATAAATGGTTCGGGTAGGGTTTTCCCAGGAAGACAATAGGTGAGAATTTATGGGGTGGCATGGGCTTTACTACCCCTTCTACATTTTTGACTTGCTTCTCATAAAAGGGGGAGGCGTTTAGCTTGTATTGTGTTTTATTTTACTGATAACAGAAAGATGTGCACAAGGATCACAGGAAACACTAAGTTTAGAGATTGAAGCTGAAGATAATATACATGCATATTCCTGTCCCAAAGGAAGCATAAGAGACAGAGATAACACCTAAAGTCACAAAAGAAAATGAATGTTTGAGTTCTGGTTCGGCCATGTGGCTGTGTTATCTTGAGCTTTGATTTTCTTCTGGTAATCAGGTATAACCGTAGCTGCCTATCTTCCTTCATACAGTGTCATGAGATGTAGTAAATACAAAAGTGCTCTGTCAAAGATATTTGCAAATGACATACCTGATAAAGGGTTAGTGTCCAAAATCTATAAAGAACTTATCAACCTCAACACCCCCAAAAACAAATAATCCAGTTAAGAAATGGGCAGAAGACATGGATAGACATTTTTCTAAAGGAGACATACAGACACACGAAAAGATGCTGAGCATCACTCATCGTCAGGGAAATACGAATCAAAACTGCAATGAGATGTCACTTCACACCTGTCAGAATGGCTAAAATTGGCAACACAGAAAACAACAAATGTTGGTGTGGATGCAGAGAAAGGGGAACCCTCTTACACTGCTGGTGAGAATGCAAACTGGTGCAGCCACTCTGGAAAAGAGTATGGGAGTTCCTCAAAAAGCTAAAAATAGAACTACCCCATGACCCAGCAGTTGCACTAGTAGGTGTTTATCCAGAAGATACAAAAATACTGATTTGAAGGGACACATGCGTGCTGATATTTATAGCAGCATTATCAACAATAGCCAAATTATGGAAAGAACCTAAATGTCCATCAAACGACTGAATAAAGAAGAAGATGTGGTACACACACACACACACACACACACACACACACACACTGGAATATTACTCAGCTATCAAAAAGAATGAAATCTTGCCATTTGCAATGACATGGATAGAACTAGAGTGTATAATGCTAGGCGAAATAAGTCAGTCAGAGAAAGACAAATACCATATGATCTCACTCATGTGGGCTTTAAGAAACAAAACAGATGAACATAGGGGAAAAAAGAAAGAAGAGAGAGGCAAACCATAAAATAGACTCATAACAATAAAGAACAAACTGAGGGTTGTTGGAGGGGAGGTGGGCAGGGGGATGGGCTAAATGGGCAATGGGGATTAAGGAGGGCATTTGTGATGAGCACTGGGTGTTATATGTAAGTGATGAATCACTCAATTCTACTCCTGAAATGAATGTTACACTACATATTAATTAACTGGAATTTAAATAAAAACTTGAAAGAAACAACAGACCAAATAAACAAACAAACAAACAAAAAACAACTAGTCATTTTAGGACAAAATTATTTCCTTTTCCCTCCATAAAAATGTTTCCTTTTTTACTTATTATTTATTAATTATTTATTTAAAAAATTTCCTTTTCCCTCCCGTTTCTCATGTCTTTCTTCCCAAAAACACATGTCTTACTTTTCTTTCTTACAGTTGTTTCTCTTAGTATTTCCAGAAGTTTTAAATATATTTATTAGAATTCTTAATGCTTAGAAACCTTAATTTCTAGTAAAAGTTCAGCTGGAGGCAATTGTGAACCGTGTGTCACATCAGGATTTCTTAAATTTGCAAATGTATGAATAAATCTGAAAATTTTTCGAAATGTGCTTTTTTGTGATACAATCTTTAATATAATGTAAAACATGTTTACTAACAGACCCAAATTTATCTTTAGTGTCACTGTAATAACCCACAAGTACATAAACCCAAGTTTCATAATAAAAAAATGCTCTGTCAAATAGTAACTGGTATGCAAATGTTACTTATTTTGAACATCACACTCGGTTTATTTTATTTTCACGTAACAACATCTAGTAATTATTGAGAAGTCATTAATCCCTATGTAAGTATAATAACAACTACTTTATGTATATTAGCTGGTTTTCAAATTGACTTTATCTAACTCATCACATTTTGATTCTCCAGTGATGCCTGGAAATGCATGTCTCTATTTTCTCATTTTGCAGATGGGAACCTCTGCTGTTTTCTAAATTATGCTGTTCCTAAGGCTGAGATCATGGACACGTCTGCTAAGATATGAACCCCACCATTTTGGAGGGTTTTTTTTTTTTTTTTGTAAGAGTCAAAGTTGGTGAGTAAATCAGATCTTTGGCTTTTATTACCTAGTAGAAGCCTCACCTAGCATTACGATTTTTTCATAACAGCTGTTGTCTATGAGGTGTCATTCTCTTTTTCCCCAAGACATTTTTAAAATGAGAAAAAGATAACGGTTCCTCTGAAATTGCATCTTGGCCTAGTGTTTGTATTCTGAAGTCATCAGATTATCTATTTGATGATGTTAATGGACTAAACACACAATGAAATTATTATCCTCAGAGCGCCAGCCGTGAATTTTAATTTTTGATTATGTAGTTGTCTTGGCGGATAGTGTGGATCCCGGGCTCAGGCAATTTCTATCTGAATTATGTACAATGGCCTAAGTATAATACTACACTCATTTTGATCATATCTTACCATCATTCCGGTTGTAGCATATTTTGGTAATATGACAGACAGTCGCTCTTGGGACATTATACTAGCCGCTCTTTGTTAAGAGCCGATGGTGTGAGAGCCAAAACTCATTTGGTTCCCACCGGAGCCTATTGAACGAGATCTGTTAAGATTCCCATTTTATAGACAAGGGGACTGAAGCACCAAGAGTTTGGGTAAGTTGCCTAAACTCACACAGCGGGTACGTGACAGGACTGGATTTTTAGCTTGGCCATGAGAGTAGGCAATTCCTATATTACACATCTCTCTATTTTTTTGTACTATAAGCTTTTCTTTACGTCAGACACCAAGAAAAATGGAAAATGGTATGTGTTCACAGGCAGTTCAGGCACTGTAAAGTCCCTTGCAGAAATCTTCTAGCAGTCAGCTTTTAGTAGGATCTTGCCCTGTGTGCTAGACGTGTTGGGGATAGAAAAGAAGTAGAAGAAATGCTCCCTCCTAATGCACCTGAAGATTTGTGTGAGGAGGCGATTTTTCTGTAGGGTTTGGAGGGTAGAATTGGTGCTGTAAGTTTGGAAGCTTATAGTGGGGAGACAATTGATAGCAGCCCACGAAATCACTTCATTTCCGGACATTGCCGTCCAGATTCCACTTGGGTCTGTTAGTCCTTGCAACATGGACAGGCTCACCTTCAACCTCTCAGTTCTTCAAATGGAAAAAGCACGAGGCTGCTCCAAATTTCTTCTTGCAGTCTTTTTGCCCACATCTTGTGGTTTCTACTTACTTCCATGTCAACCCAGACATGGATGTCAAACCTTTCACAAGTTTCCATGGGAAAGCCAACCTGTACCCGTTATAGATTGAATTGTGTACTGCAAAAATTCATGTGTTGAAATTCTAACCCCCGCAACCTCAGAAGGTGGTCTGATTTGAAGACAGAGGTGTTACAAATGTAGTTAAGATGAGGTCATACAGAGATGCGGTGGGCCCCTGACTCATAGGTGTCCTTATAAAATGAGGACATTCCAGCGTAAATACAGATGCAGGGAGAACACTTGAGTAGATGAAGGCAGAGATGAGGGTGATGCTTCTATACACCAAGAAACACCAAAGTTTCCAGCAACCCACCAGAAGCTAGCGAAGAGGCATGGGACAGAAGGACCCCACCATGTTGACACCTTGACCTCAGACTTCTAGCCTCCAGAACTGTGACAATAAATTTCTATTGCTTAGTCACTGGATCTGTGATACTTTGTTACAGCAGCCCTAGAAAATGAAGACACCATTGTACCCCAATGTTTCTAGCAGCACTCTCAACAATAGCCAAGTTATGGAAAGAGCCTAAATGGCCATCAACTGACGAATGGATAAAGAAATTGTGGTTTATATACACAATGGAGTGCTACGTGGCAATGAGAAAGAATGAAATATGGCCTTTTGGAGCAACGTGGATGGAACTGGAGAGTGTGATGCTAAGTGAAATAAGTCATACAGAGAAGGACAGATTCCATATGTTTTCACTCCTATGTGGATCCTGAGAAACTTAACAGAAGACCATAGGGGAGGGGAAGAAAAAAAATGGTTAGAGAGGAAGGGAGCCAAAACATAAGAGACTCCTAAAAACTGAGAACGAACTGAGGGTTGATGGGGGGTGGGAGGGAGGGGAGGGTGGGTGATGGGTATTGAGGAGGGCACCTGTTGGGATGAGCACTGGGTGTTGTATGGAAACCAATTTGACAATAAATTTCATATTAAAAAAAAATAAAAATAAATAAATAAACATTAAAAAAAAAAAGAAAATGAAGACACCACCAAACATTTCCTCACTTGAGTAGATTTTACTGAAGATATTTGGGGGGGAGGCATGTCACAGGGAGGGGTCACATCACACAACCCACAGGATCCTCTCCGTTAAACTGCCCCACCTCTGCCCCCCCCCCCCCATCATCTCCCCCATCCTGGGTTAATCTCTAAACACTCAGTTTCATATTCATCTCCCTATTTTTTTTTTTTTTCAGAGTATTTTCCCTTCCTTTGAAGTTGAAGCTACCACCATCTAGGTCCTGGAGCTCAGCTTCTAGCCCAACCATTCATCAAAGTACATGTCAAACACAAGCAGCTCATTCACTTAGAGGAATTCCTGTGCCAAATGTTACAGTAAGAGCATTTTCTAGATGGCCTGGTTTCAAATCTCGGCTCTGCTACTGACGAGCTAGGTGAACTTGATCAAGTTACTCCACCTTTCTGAAATGAGAATAAAAATAATAGTAATGCCACCGCATAGCATCTGTCTTGGGTTTGGTGCCTCCTACCCCCGACACAGAGGCAGATATTTGTGCACAGCACACTGGGCGAGGCTCTCAGGAATAGCACTGTGAGGAAGGGAGACGAGCTGGATGGACCGAGAGAGCTGACTTGTGATGCAGGTACTCGCTCATCGGCCCTTCGCATGGGGAGCTGTGCCTTCAGAACGGTCTCATATTAAGGCAAGGGGGCTGTATCTTTGTCCAGTCTCACAACAACTAGTTAGAAGCGGGCTATACCCAGTGAGGGTTCATAACCTTTGGCAAGGCGGTTCCCTTTGGCTGAAAGCAATTTTTTGAGAGGAGCTCAGCTCTGAGCGGTCAGTCACCGACACTGTCTTGATAGCCGGGGAATGAGGGCCTTGGATGCTTTTCAAGTTTCCAAGCAGGCAGGAAAGTTTCCAGGTGACACCTCCCAGCATGAACTGCAGGATTATTGTGAGCACGAAACAAGTCACCATGTAAAATATGCTTGGAACAGAAGCTGGTGTGTGATAAGTGCTGCATCCGTGATCACGAGCCAACATGTACTCAAGGTTCACGTGAGCAAGTTGTAGCTTTATGTAGTTGCATACGGTTTACAAAATGATTTCACTTGGATTTTGATTCTTACAGAGGCCCTGGAGGTGAGGGAAGTAATAGCTATCTCATCTCGCTTGCTTTCTGTGAGGAAACTGAGACTCAGCGGAGTTAAATGACTTGCCCAACGCCACTCGGGTAGTAGGGACCTTGTTCTCTGTTTTTAATTTCCTCTTCCTGATTTGTGACCACAGCTAATTTTGGAAGCCACGAGTACCCATGCGTAGGCTCAGTCTCACCAACCCTAATCTGAGGACAGACTGGTTTTAAGGATTTACAATGCCCTAGTTCAGTACCGGGATTCAGCATTCACGGTCTTGTGGCTGGCTCAACCTTACCTTGAGCCATGCTTAAATCACAAAGGTGGCTGATAGAGACGTAGGTACTTCACCAGGGAAGGTTGGCCAGCTGGCTGTAAGAGCCCTTGTGAGGTAGCTTGACCCTAGTGGGTTCTCTGTGTTGTTGTATTGTCTGGCTGGCCACTTGAAAGACATGATTTTGTGTTGTCTGAGAGTAGAGAAGGTTTCAAGGGAAGACTATACTAAATAAATACAGAAAAGACTGGTGTTTAAGCTAGACTTCTGCTTTTCAAAATTACCCAGAATATTTGAATCCCCAGAGCAAAACCTTCTTCTCCCCGCAAGCAAACGAATCAAACATTTGCTCGGAAAACATAACATAAGCGCAAAGGGAGTGGGTTGGTCTTAAGAAATATACCTCAGCTAAGATGCTGGGTGTCCCCTTTCTCTTTTGTGGGAGGGCCAGCCTAGACTTTCTTCATGCTTTTGTCTGGAGACCAGAGGCCCCACGACCCTGGTTAGGGTTGTACATGCACGGCTAGTTTTTGTCTCTGGAACGTTCATTTTTCTGTGTTCCATGGTTGACCAACTTGCCTCTGGAGACCGTCACATTAATAACTCTAATGAGTTTACAGGGAAGCCCTACTCTGGCCAGATGGCCATTCTGACTCCTTAGAGAGATTTTGCACATCTCTGTGCTGACTTCATAGCTTACCTCTCAGCGGGCAATGCCATGCTCTTTATTTAGAGAGGCAGCAGAGTAAGCAGTGTTTAGAGCTCATGCTCTGAAATTAGATTGCCTTGGCTTACATCAGCTTACCTTTTGCTAACAGTGTGACCTGGGACTAGTTGTTTTCAGTAGATGTGACTCCGTTCCTTCAGCCACATAACGGAGGTGACAGTAGGCCTTTATAGGGTTGTTTAAAGATTTAATAAAGCGATTGGTATAAAGCACTTGGAAGGGTGGCTGGAAAAAAGCAATGGCTAATAAATCTTAATAAATGATACATATCTTACAGACTTTTGCTTACAAACTAATAACAGAGAGAATATTTATTGAGTGCTACTATAATCCAGACACTGTTAGAGGACTTTTACCTGAATATCATTTAAACCTTCCAAAACTCAGTAGGATGGAAAATATTTGGAGTCTATTTTATAGGGAAAAAAATGGAGATGCAGAGGGAGGTTAGAAACCATAGCCAAGGGGTGGAACTGCTAATCGAGGGGAATCAAGATTATCATCTCTATGTAATACCTACATGTTTCAATCCTGCAAATGAACTTCAACCCTGCCGTCTGTGCTAGGGTCCTTTCCTTGGTAACATTGTGTCTCAAACTTGTGCCCTACAATGCTTTTTCCAGTCCCAGAAAGACAAAAGTTAGATCTCTCATGCCACCAGGAAGCTGGAGCTCTATTACCTACTGACCCATGTCCCTGTTTCTCCAGCTTGCTTGTCCCCCTATCTGAGCAGTGCTGTGTCCCGAATCCCCTTTGTCCCAGGCTACCTCTTCTGAGGGTTGTGTTGAAGTCCCCAGTAGCAACTGCTGCATGAATCTTCCCCCGGCTCCCTGATGCAGTTCCTCTGGGTAACATGTTCCACCTGCCCAACTGGACTTCTTTAAACGCAGGCAGTTAGGGTCCCCCCCTCTTAGGCTCCAGTGCCACACTCCAAGGTGGGGGATGGTCACTGGTCTTGGGGTCCTTTGTATTGCCTGCTGGGTAGTTTGTAACCAGGGAAAGCCCATACCAGTCTTAAAATATAATTATAAAAGGAGTAACTGGAATTGAACCCTTGTCTCCTGACTCTGCACTTTTCATTGCAGGTGGGATTGAGAGATGGTGGCTGGGGCTGGTTGTTCGGTGTAGACTACATGGATAGAAGTAGGGCCTGGAGGCCCAAGGCTCCAGCAAGATGCTTCTACCCAAGTAGTAAAGAATCCTGGCAGCTAAAGGACTAACCCAAGGTCCTCTGAAAACAGAGGTGGTCCAAACCCCAGTGGTGGCTTATAAGACCACATGCTCAGAGAAGCAAGAGGAAGGGACTACTGAGACTGAATCATTCAGAGAGGACTCAGAGTTAGCTGACGACAGTTCAGAGGGCAAGCAGGTCAAGAATGAGCAAGAGGGAGTTCCAGAGGACTCTGTCAATTATCACTGCTCTTTGTACTTACATCTTCCAGATGTGTGTGCATGGCGTGCAGACACTCAAACAAGCTTAAAGGATCTGTGATTAGTGGGACAGGTTCAGATCCCTTCTCTTTTATTACCCTCTACCTCATCATCTTGTCTTCTTTTTTTAAATTTAATTTTACATCCAAATTAGTTAGCATATAGTGCAACAATGATTTCAGGAGCAGAGTCCTTAATACCCCTTACCCATTTAGCCCATCTCCCCTCCCATCACCCCTCCAGTAACCGTCTGTTTGTTCTCCATATTTAAGAATCTCTTATGTTTTGTCCCCCTCCCTGTTTTTGTATTATTTTTGCTTCCCTTCCCTTATGTTCATCTGTTCTGTGTCTTAAAGTCCTCATATGAGTGAAGTCAGATGATATTTGTCTTTCTCTGACTGATTAATTTCACTTAGCATAATACCCTCCAGTTCCATCCACATAGTTGCAAATGGCAGGGTTTCATTCTTTTTGATTGCTGGGTAATACTCCATTGTATATATATTTACCACATCTTCTTTATCCATTCATCCATCGATAGACATTTGGGCTCTTTCCATACTTTGGCTATTGTTGATAGTGCTGTTATAAACATGGGGGTACATGTGTCCCTTTGAAACAGCACACCTGTATCCCGTGGATAAATGCCTAGTAGTGCAATTGCTGCATCATAGGGTAGTTCTATTTTTAGTTTTTTGAGGAACCTCCATACTGTTTTCCAGAGTGGCTGCACCAGCTTGCATTCCCACCAACAATGCAAAAGGGTTCCTCTTTCTCCGCATCCTTGCCAACATCTGTTGTTGCCCGAGTTGTTAATGTTAGCCATTCTGATGGGTGTGAGGTGATAGCTCATTGTGGTTTTGATTTGTATTTCCCTGATGATCATCATCTTAAGTCTTAAGAGCAGGTATCTAGTTTAGCTATAGACAAGACCTTTCAAGAGCTCACCATCTGTTAAATATCACTGAGTCCTAGTGGAGAGAGAGAAGGTAGAATTTTCTTTTTGTGATTGATGAAAGCCTGTTATGAGACTCTGGTACTGTCAGGATTTTGATGTTGCTCTTGGGCAGCTTTGGATAATTGGGCACCGTATCTGTGCATCAAGCTCTGCAATTGCTCTTAAAAAGCATTGGCTTGTTTCATGTCCGTGTGCTTTTGTCTACGCTGTCCCCTCCACTAGTTGTGCCCCTTCCTCTCTGCAACACTGCTGAGGCTTTCTCTGACTTTGTGCTTCCTGGCATTGTGGGTTGTAGTGATCATAACCCCGATCTTCATTGCACGCTAACTCTGTATCAGGCACAACCAATTTCTGAGCCAAATATTATTGCTATCTTCATATAGCAAATAAAAACAGACTTCAGTTAAGTTTATAATTCTCCCAAGGTAATCTGTATCCACAGAATTCAAACCCAGATGTCTGACTTCAAAATCCAGGTTTTAACCACTATGAAAGCTGTCTGTGGGTCATGCATCCATTCATTCATCCATCTTGCAAATACTCATTGAGAGTTTCCTATGTGCAAGGAAACTCTTGGCCCTGGGAATACAACAGATAAAATTTCTACCTTCGTGGAGTTTGGGTTTTACACCTCCTTCATGGAGGAGACTGTCAATAAAAAGATGTGTAAAAATATGTAATGTAATTCCAGGAAGTTGCAAGTTCAGTGAAAAAAAAAATAACACAGGAAAGAGAATAGAGGTGAGGTGCTCTTTTAAGTGGCAGAGTGATGGAAGGCTGCCGAGAGAAGGGGGTGTTTTGGCCCAAACCTGACTGAATGGCATTATTTTCTGTACCACAAAAACTATGATCTCCTTTTTTTTTTCATTTATGTCTCCCCAACATGCTTCTAGGTTTACGGTACCCAAGAGATGATTGCATGGGGGAAAGGAGAATATGATTAAGAACATCAAACAATGGGCTAGGAAGTCATGTCTGAAGTAGCACGTGATTAATGAGAGCATTTTCCTGGGGGTTTAGTTGGAGGAGAACGCAGTGGGCGAATGTTCCTCTTAACTCCTTGTATTTCAAGGCCCAATGACTTCCTGGCCAAGAAATACATGCTAACCCCTCTCCCCAGTGTTTTCTGTGGCTTGCATTTTCATTGGCTAAGTATATTTCAACCCAGTCAGCTCGCCTTGTGTCCGTCTACTGAATATTTCTGCATCTATGTACGGCACCAAGGTTCTTGAAAGCTGATCAAAAAGGGATTGAGTTCTGAAACTATAGTTGTCAAGGTAGCAAATTTGATACTTAAGTCAGGTACACCTTAACGATTTCATCATCTCACACCAACTCCTAGAGAGAATTCGCTTTTATTCATGAATGGAAAATCATGGGGAAACAGGAGACTTTGCAGTTTCTTGATCATTGGGCGGGAAGGAAGGGCTTGGATATTCATTCAGCTTTTCATTTATAGCTTTGTCCCTTAGGTGTTAAGATACTATAAACCAATAACCAACCCTGTCCAAACCAATTAAGAAAGCTAAAGGCTAACTCTGCAAATGCAGGCAGTTTCAGAAAAGTAAATCAAAATTAGACACACCTAATGAAATGACTCTAGGAGGAAAGTAAGAGAGTTATTTGCAATTTTCGTTTAATTAAACTGTTTGGATTTCACTGTTAATGTATGAACTTCATGCTGAGCCTCTGCAGATTCAAACAGGGCATAAGGGAATTAGAGAGAGAGAGTCCAAAGGCAGGGACGAAGGTAGGAATGGGGGAATGACATGTTAAACATTTGGACTGGTCAGATGTGTTGAATTCTGATATGGCGGCATCCATGTCAGAGATTGCCAACATTTAGCGAGCACACCCTGAATACCCTGATCAGTGCTGAAGTACCATTTCTCTTTCCAACATTTCTGCTTTGCTGCCCCACATACCAAAGCACACCCAGTCAGATGCCAGACTGGGGCTGTTTCAGGCTCTAAAATTACCCGACGTGCCATAGATTAAGACTATCACTCGGAGCTCATCCAGAAGTCTACCTCAGGGAGTTAGAAATAAGTACATGATTCTCTTTATAGACTGACATGTAAATTATGAATTTGCCTTTTAATGAAAGGCATTTTAATATTTTATTTCTTAGTTTGGCAAGACAGAGTACCTTCAGGAGAAGAAGTGTCACTCCCCACTCCTGAAGCCATGGCAGACATTGTTAATCAATCTCTGCACTCTCTTTCTCTGGTCCTGATCTTGGCCTCAGTATAATTTACAAAACAGTGCTCCGGGCAGCAACTACCGATTGGTCCAGGTAGGATTGCAACTGAAACCTCCTTGTCATCTTTACACTACATGGCATTCTGTTTTACTTAATCCTGTGTATTTAACAGCAGGGTCCTCACGTGTTGTCCTATGATACACCTTAAAAATATATTTAAAATTAATAAAAACTTTAAGACTGCATAGCTATCATTGCTTGAATGAACAAACGTTCAAATGCACCATTTAATTTACACCGGAAATCTTCATATTAGAATAGGTATCAGGAAAACCTCTTTCATGTTGAGCTCTGCCATTTTATGAGCTTTTACAAGTGTTGACTAACCAGCTTTGGAGTTTGGCGAGGGCAATGTGTAGCTCTAAGATACAAAAGCATTAAAAAAGCAAAACAAAGAAAGGCAAAGAAGTGTGTGTGTGTGTGTGTGTGTGTGTGTGTGTGTTGGAGAGGGAAAATGTAGAAAAAGGCTCTCTCTCTCTCTCTCTCTCTCTCTCTCTCTCTCCTCAACACACACACACACACACACACACACGCACACACACACACACATAACCTTATTTAGTTATTTATGGCCACAAAATATGCCTTGCATATGGGGAGAGTCTTCATTCATCAGTTTTATTTGTGTCAAAATGTATTGAGGTTTTACTGAAAAAGTCAGAATGGGAAAGTCAAGAAGCTTTAGGAATCAAAGGTCTTTTGCGTGGATCTTGGGGTGTCATTGGTGCTTGCCTATGGAAATTTGCGAAAATTATTTACCATATCAAAGTCTTGGTGTCTTCTGGAAAGTGGCTGATATTGTAATAATATTTATCTTTCAGGGTTTTTATGAGGATTAAGTGAGATGAACTTCTCTGGTGACGTTTTGAAGCTAATGTGCTGAGTAATACAGGTTGTTTTTGATAAATGGTATGCGGAGTACTTATTAAAACATAAGACACATAATATCTATTGCTATACATCAGCATTATGACCATTTTTCAAAAAAATTAACATTTATTCTTGAGAGAGAGAGAGCGAGCATGAGTGGGGGAGGGACACAGAAGGGGAAGCAGGCTCCAGGCTCTGAACTGTCAGCACAGAGTCCAATACGGGGCTCGAACTCCCGAGCCGTGAGATCATGACCTGAGCTGAAGTCAGACACTTAACCGACTGAGACAGCCAGACGTCCCTAGTATTATGACCATTTTTAATTTTGAGTTAAAGTTTTAAAATACAGAGCTTTCTATGTAATGTGTTTCTTATAGAAGCCAGATCATTGCACTTAGGGAAAGCATTACCTAATTTTCTGGGTTTCAGTAACTTTGTATATGAATCAATGTAGATTCAGCAGCAGCTTCTAGTAGATCTTTACCCCCAGGTGTGAGAAGCCCCATGGTTGCTATCGGGTAGCTCATGTGTGGGACAGTTACAGGTGACACTTAGGGAATTTCAGAAAACTAAGCAGTGTCATATCTTCATGTTTGTCTAAAATTAAATTTGGATTTCAGCCCAGTGCCTTTATGGTTTAGCAATAGCCAAATAAACTGCAACCGGTTTATTTTATTTATTTTTAAAGTTTATTTACTTATTTCGAGGGGGAAGGGGCAGAGAGAGAGAAAACCCCAAGCAGGCTGCATGCTGTCAGCACAGAGCCCAACATGGGGCTCCATCCCACAACTTGTGAGATCATGACCTGAACTGAGATCAAGAGTCAGACACGTAACTGACTGAGCCACCCAAGTGCCCCTGAAATTGGTTCATTTAATGCTCAGTGTATGGTAGTGAGCTGAATTCACTAAACATTGGAGATCCTCCTATGAAAAACTGAGTCCTTCACTACACACTTTCTCAACTATTTTTCCCTTTAGAAGATTTGTTAACACAACCAGTTGTCACTGTCTGTACTAATGAAAGCAGGGCCTAGGTACAGATCACCAAAGTCAATGAGATCAGCTGTGAAAAGTTACTTTAAGATGCAAAGCACTAGAATTGAGAAGGAGCTTTCTCAGCCCTTTAAAAGAATCCTCACCAAAATAGTCTTTCCCTGAGAATGAAGCAGGACTGTTCTCTTGAATCTCCACCTGTATCTTCAATTTTTTGGCTGATGGATCCATATGTATCACTGATGCCAACATTTCTTCCTCGCGATTTTTGTGGTTTGCCTGTTAACACCCCGCCTGCATTTCTTAGCCACACTGGGCCATTATCTGACTGGCTTTAGACGATGCTCCCTAGGAATGATCCCTGAGGCTTCCTGGGGTTGCATTCTACCATATCCCAGAATGTGCCCACAGAGTATTATAGCATTCGCGTGGATTGTGTTCATCTCAGAAGAAAAGGAAGCACTTTGAGTCTTTGTTTGCCTCTGAAGATTTCTCCTGGAAGGGAACCTTCAATGACTACAAATAGCTGGTGTGAGAGAAGTCACTGATTGCAATCAGAACTATGTTCAAAGCTTAGTGTCACTAATTAAGGAGGGCCATTGTCCATGACTGACCTTGGCCTTGATGTTCACCTTATGCTCTTCCAGTGCTGTTGCTAGGCTCATTTCATCGCACCCTACTCTGTGGACCTAAATTAACAGAGAATGCCTGAGATAACGTAAGCGCTGTGTTACAGCATGCTTTTGGAGACATGTTTTTCATCCGTAAGACCCAGGAGAAAATCGGAATGAGGAAAAGAGGTGGAACTTCCATCGCCCATCCTCATATTCAGTTTCTTCCCTGCTCCCAAGAGCATGACGGGAATAGAGAAAGCATTAGTTCCCGTGCTTACCAAAAATGACACCTTTGAGCTCATCAGCTGTTCCTTACACTAAGTGCATGAATTCACATCTTTCTTAGTCAAAGAAGCAACTGATTTGGACCAGTATCTACGTATTTTTTATTTTATTGTAGTAAGTGGTTACTATTCATAAAGTATAAGTAACTTCATCCTGGCACTAGAGCCGCCAGCCAAGCATCGCAACAGCAATAGGAATTTGACAAAAAGATTTGTGTTTATGTGGAAAATCTGAGTACAGACAATGGAGAAGTACAGTTCAACATTTTAGCCGTTGGTAAATTTCATATGTCATCACGTGTTACACAAGTAACTAGTATTGCTCTAAATCTTGTAAACAATACATATGGCCCCACAGGTCTTGCTGATCCCCAAATGGGCCAAGCAGACTTCTGCTTTGGAGCCTCTTCCCTGCTCTTCCTTTGACCTGCAATATTTTCCATCAGGCTATTTTTCTGCCTAACTCCTTGACTCCTTTTTTTTTTTTTTTTAAGGTTTCCATTCCAATGTCATGTTAGTGGATCAGATACTTCTCAGCACCCTCTACACAATGGCATATTTCTATCCTCCCTAACTGTTCTCTTTCCCTCTTACTCTTTCTTTTTCTTCTTGGCACCGATTTCCATCTGATATATTATACATGTACTGGCTTATTGCTTTGTTGTCTCTACCCACTAGAGTGTAACTCTCATTCTTTGCGGAATTCCAAGAGTCTAGGACACTGCCTGGCACATCATATTTGCCAGGAATATTTGTTGAATGAATGAACAAATGCAGCCTGGAGGCATTATCTCACAGTGTCACAAGACGAGATTTATTATCTATGGCACAGTTCCAGGTCTGTCATGTTCTTTTGAAGAGATTAGTGGTAGCCATCACTACAACTTCTTGAGTGCCTTCCATCTTCTGGTCTTTTTAAATACCATATCATTTCATCTTCATAGGAATCCTATAAATCCTATAATCCTACCTATGATAGGAATTTTCTTCCCAGTTGAGAGATGAATGAGTGGTAGCTCTGGAAGGTCTAACAACGTGGCCAAGGCCACATAGTCAATAGGAGGGGAAGTCATGACACCAAACCACATCCTGTGACTCCAGAACCAAAGCATATGCCATCTCACCAGGCTAGCTCTCAGAATAAGAACAAGCATGGCTAGATATTGCACTAATTACTGAGCAAAGCTCAGCTAGATGAGCTTTAGATAAATGCTAGCTTAGCTAGTTAGCAAAGACTTGGCTTTGAATTCTAGCTCTGACCCTCAGAAGAATAAGTCAGCTCCTTCTTTTTAAAATCAACATTACTTAGGTATCATTAATATACACTGAAATATACCCACTTTAAGTGTATGGTTGTAATGACTTTTGACAAATTTATATGCTATGTAACTACCAACACAATCAAGACAAAATATTTTATAAAACATCTAAAATATTTCCATTACCCCCCCCAAAATTCTCTTGTGTCCCTTCACGGTCAAACCCTTGAACACTATGCCCCCATGTAAGGCTCAGGCAGCTACTTATGTGCTTTGCATCTCTACAGATTAACTTGTATTTTCAAGAACTTCAATAAATAGAATGAGGCAGTATGTACTCTTCTGTATTGCTTTTTCTGCTCAGTGTGATGTTTTCAGATTCACCCGTGTTGTTGGGTGTGCTAGGAGTTCATTCCTTTTTATTGCTGAATTCCAGTTTGGGCTGTTATGAATAAAGTTGCTGTGAACATTTATGTGCAGGTCTTTGTGTAGACATCAGTCTTTACTTCTCTTAGGTAAACCCCTAGGAATGGAATTACTAGGTTGCCCATGTTAAGTCCATGCTGAACTTTATAAAAAAGCTGCCACAATGTGTTCAAATGTAATTATACCAACTGAGACATTTCTTAGGGTTGGGTTGCTCATTTGTAAAACAAAGGTGTTGGACACGATGATCTCTAGATCCCTATCTAATGTTTTTTGACTTGAGGACCCTACTGTGCAAGACTTCTGACCCTTGCCTGTCTTGGTACTAGGCTTCTTTTTTTTTTTAACATGTATTTATTTTTGAGAGACAGAGAGAGACAGAGCACAAGTGGGGGAGGGGCAGAGAGAGAAGGAGACACAGAATCTGAAGCAGGCTCCAGGTTCCGAGCTGTCAGCACAGAGCCCGATGCGGGACTTGAACCCACAAACCATGAGATCATGACCTGAGCTGAAGTCGGACGCCCAACTGACTGAGCCACCCAGGCGCCCCTAGGTACTAGGCTTTCTTAATACCCCCTTTTTTTACATATTTTAATTTCTATACATTTATTTTGCTTTTGTTGGTGTCAGTGAGATGATGGTGATGATGCTGATGGGAGAAAACTATCATTTCTTGAGAAATTTGATATGTCAGGCACAAGAATCAGTGTTTAACTTGAATTCTCTCATTTAATCCTCATTTGCAGTACATACTATTTTCACAATCAATTTTTGTGATGAAGAGACTGAAGCTCAGGGAACTTGAATAACTTCCCCCAAGTTAACAAAGCTATTAAATGCTAGAGCTGGGAAGTAAAATTGGGCCTGATCACTTCCAAATTACTAATTTCTTAGCCCTTGCTCTGATTTTCTGGTTCCTACTTCTTCATCTTTTATATGACCCTGTGATCCGCCTGGCTGTATTCTGGACCTTCTTCCCCTTCTCCGTGCTGTTTACCAGTTTTTTCTTGCACACTCCGGCATGACATCAGTGTTCAATGACCCAGCAACTTTCCAGAAGGCAACAAAAAAAAGCAATTTAGAGAGTGAGGCAGGCTTAAGATCATCTTACTTATGTCAGCTCCATTAAGTTTTCATTAACAGTCAGAATGGGACTTCTTGAATCAGCATAATGCCAGTAAGCATTGCTTTGAAGAAAGAAATGCTTAACTAATAAGATATCTTGTCTGCATTTTATCTGAATCTGGAGAGCCCAGTCATTTCAAAGCATCTTAGAGGTCATTGCCAATTTCGCACTGGACAATTAGCATCTCCTTTCTCATCAAGTGGTGAAATTACCATGTTAGCTCTTTGCAGGAATCAGAACATATTATTGGCTCTTCATGCTTTTCTATGCAGTCATCATTAGGCATAACACAGACTCAGATATTGAGTATTATCATTTAGATTAGTATTGTGTGAATATCCTAAGCATTTCCCATTCAATTATTTTTCAGTATAGTCTTATGAGGCAAGAGCCAAGACTTCAACAATATCGTATTTCCTATGCCCGTGCAATGTCTTTGCCATGTTATGTAGCTTGTGAGTAAACCATTTCTCGCTTCCACATTATTTATTTTATAGTGCTAATCAAGCAATACCATTAAAAAAATGATTGACTTTAAAGAATCCTGGTGGGAGTTCTCAAATTGCTTTTCCTGAAATGACCTCTGCTCTACTCTACGTCTAGAGATGTGAGGATTTAACTCAAATTCCAACCCCCCCACAAGCCTATTCTGATTACTTTATTTTCACTCTTCTCATTCTTTGAATTTCTGGATCATTTAGAGTCACCCCTGAACATTTTAAAATGTAATTATATGTTGTATATTATCACTTAGGTTTCACTCATAGAGAGACATTGTTACAGACAAGAAAAGAGTATGAACACTGAATTCAAACAAATCTCAGCTTTGCCACTTAAAAACGATGTGACTGAGCAAGTTCCATATTTTCTGCAGGACTCAATTTCTTCATCCTAAAAAGAAGATGGTAGTGCTCACAAATTGCAGTAGTAATAGCCGTCTCACGAGGTTCTTGCAAACAATAAGTGATATAATGTATGAAAATGGGCATGTGGTAAATGCTAACTAAATGCTAGTCCCTCATCTGTCTGCACCTTACACAGATTTTGAATTCCCTGAGACTGAGCCACGTCTTATGCCTCTGAATGCACTGTTTCCACTCATTCAGTTAATAAAAGTTTTTTGAGCACCTTACTATGTACTAAGCAATGTACTCAGTACTGTGAATAGGGTCACCATCCCTTTCCTTGTGGACTTAAGGTCTAGCAAAGAATTGTAGATCGAGTGAAGAAAAATATAATTACATGCTTTCACAACACATTTGAAACACCAAGGAGTCCTCCCTACTATTAATAAAATCAAGAATCGAAAGGAATTTATTTCTAAACTTTTGCCAGAGAATAGAATTAAAAAAATCACTGTAATGATGCCTCCTCTCACTCACCTTCATATTTGTACTTACTTCTTTTGTATTTGCCTCACAAATATTTTGGATTTGAATAAATAGAGGCATATTATAGACAGAATCTAGATTTTCTCTTTTTTCCCCAGTCATGTTACAGTCATAATTGTTTTGAAGTATTCTATGGTAAGAAGTAGCATTTTTAAGTGTCAGTGTTTTACAGTTTTTACAGCTGTTTGGCCATTTTTGTGATCTGAAGCCAGTGGATGATATTGCCATTGCTATCTTTATAATCATTATCAAACATTACTTAAGTGTCTACCATGGGTTAAGTACCGCGTTAGGCACCTGGACTGGTTTTGCACTGACGGGGAATCAACATTTACATTTAGTTGAAAAGAGAAATTGTAATATAGATCAAGTTTACTTCTAGCAAGAGAAGGCTAAAAACAACAAAAACTACTTGATAAAATACAAAATCCTTTCATTACAGCATTGACGATCTCACATGGAATAGTCAGTAATTGTTTAAGAGCTAGGATTTAGAGAGGTGAGCAAATCACCGCTTTGCCCTGAGGATATTTGCCAGTGTAGTTTACATTAAGCTGTCAAACACAGCTGCAGGTTTGAAGAGCTCAGTACAAAGGGGAGCGGAGGTGGAGATGCAGAGTTTGCCCAAACTTGCCAAATCCATCGTGGACGTGGCAGTGTTTGGCCCCTGTCCTAGGGCCCTAGATCCGGTCACCACCACACACAGTGTTGGGCAGATGGATCAGTAGAAGCCAAGGGAAGTCAGAGACCTGGAACACAGCCTAAGTTGAACATCAAAGTGTTTGTTTCAGGGAGAGAAGGAAATCGAAGGGTGAAGCAGATTAGACCAAGCACTCAGACCAGAGGAAGCAGGTTCAGAATGGAGAGTGGGACACAGACCCTAGATTTTTAGAGTTTGGGGTTTGGGCAGATGAATCTTTTAAGGCCAATGAGTCAGGCTGAACACACAATAGGAATCAATCATGAAGGGAAAGATTATTTAATATGCGGAACTTGTAAGCAATGTTTGATGAAAAATTAAAATTGTATCTCCAACTTCATCCCCTTCCCTCAATTTCAGTTGGACTAAAGAGTTAAATGTAAAATGTCTAGCTATTACCACACAAGGAAAGAAAGAAAGAAAAGAAAAGAAAAGAAAAGAAAAGAGAAGAAAGGGAAGGGAAGGGAAGGGAAGGGAAGGGAAGGGAGAGGAAAGGAAAGGAAAGGAAAGGAAAGGAAAGGAAAGGAAAGGAAAGGAAAGGAAAGGAAAGAGAAGAAAAGGAAAGAAAAGAAAAGAAAAGAAGAGAAAAGAAAAAAGAAAAGAAAAAAGAAAAGAAAAGAAATGAAAAGAAAAAAGAAAAGGAAAGGAAAGAAAAGAAAACGAGAAAAAAAACCTCAAACATATGTTAACATGTATTTCTGGAACAGGGAAGATTTTCTGCATATAAAAGCTATGGTAAATATCAAGAAGAAAAGATTAAAAGAATTCTATCAAAAGTAAAAAAAAATTAAGGGCACCTGGGTGGCTCAGTGGATTGAGCATCGCACTTTGGCTCAGGTCATGATCTCACAGTTCCGTGGGTTCCAGCCCTGCGTCGCGCTCTGTGCTAACAGGGCAGAGCCTGCTTCAGATTCTGTCTCCCTCTCTCTCTGCCCCTCCCCCACTCTCATTCTCTCTCAAAAATAAACATTAATTTTTTTTGAATCAAAAAACAAAAGGAAAAAACTCTTACCTTGAGAGCAAAATAAACGGTGGGAATGTATTTGCAGTAAGTATGACCAAGTTAGGAATACATGAAAAACATATTAAATATTGATTTAATACATGAAAAACATATTAAATATTGATTAAAATGCTAAGATTTCAATAGAGATTAAACATGAAAAGGTATTCATAAAAATGAATATAGCTAGATAATAAATTAATGGAATGTGATAATATAATAATATGAGATACATTTACTGAATTTTTACTATATGCTAGACACCGTGCTATGTGCTGTGCACAGATTATTTCATTTAGTCCCCACAATCCCATAAACAAGGCTCTATTAAAAGCCCTAGTTTGTAGATGAGTGAATAGGCAGAGAGCGACCGGGTGGCCTTGCGTCTGAATTTTATATCTTAATGCCTCTTATATTTACTGAACGTAGGCTGTCGTTATATCTCATTATCAAGGCAGGAGTCAATAAATATTTCTTGTTTATGATAATATATAAGAACAGTTTCAGACTCCTGTCACTTACACAGTATTATTGTCTTTCGTAGACTCTAGCATATTAAAGATATTATGAACGAATAAAAAAGTATTTCGAATTATTGAATTAGAGGGGCACCTGGGAGGCTGGGTCAGTTGAGTGTCACTCTTGATTTCGGCTCAGCCATGATCCCAGGGTCGTGGGACCAAGTCCCCTGCTTATGCTCTCTTTCTCTCTCTCTCTCAAACAAATAAATAAACAAACAAATACATAAAATATTGAATTAGCATATAAATGTGAAGCTCTATTGAATTAAATTCTAATATTGAATTAGAGTAAAATGTCAAGCTTTTCTATGTAATATATAGGATCTGATTAAAAAAAGAAAAAGTCCTACAAGATCTTAGGACTGAAATCTTACACGTTAGGCAAAAATGTTTGGAAATAATTTTAGAGAGGTTGAAACAAGAGAAAATTAGTATGTTCATATGTTGTTTTTTCTTTTCTTTTTTTGGGGGGGTATACTTTTTGTGCATTTTTTAAAGCCTTCGCCACTCCCTTTTTAAAAAAATTACCTTTCTTGTTTTAGTTCCTAAAGGCCAAGAGTTTGCTTTTCAATTAACTTTATAGAGGTCTGTACATATTGCAAGGATTTGGTAAATGTATTTGACAGAAGATAATTTAAGAAGATTTTGTTTATTGAAGCTGACAAAAAAAAAATAAGACTTGCAAACCAATCGATTCCAACATCTGTCATGTTTGGACACAGTGTTTAAACCACAGTTTGAATACAAATTGAGTTTTGGCTGGCGAACAGGTTCATATTTCAGCAATGGTTTACCTCAAAAACATTTTGAGGATAAATGTTTTTTACCTTTTCCAAACATTTACACTAATTCAAGCATGGGCAGGGTTGAAAGCAGGGAGGAAAAGCCCTTGGAGAGGGAGGGAGTGGGGATTTAAGATACTGATGAGAAAATTGCACCACAATTATCCTAGCATGAAGTCTTGCATATCTGATTTCTTCTCTTCCTCCAACACTCTTATCAAATCAGCCTACTAGCCTTATAAATCCTTTCTGTACAATGTCTCCCACATTGTTCCTGGGTTTTCTCCATTTGCATTTCTAGCATCCTCATTTAGCCCTTGGCCCCCTTACTCCCAGACTATTCTAATAATTTAACATTTCATTTCCTTGTTTCCAGTCTCTCTCAGCTTCAGTCTGTCTCAAATAGGCCACCAGGCACACTTTCATAAAAGACCACCTTCTCCATATCATTCTCTTGCACAGAATTTTTTAAAATTCCAGTATAGTTACCTTACGGTGTCAAATTAGTTTCAGGTGTACAATATAGTGATTCAACAATTCTGTACATCACTCAGTGTTCATCAAGATAAGTGTACTCTTAATTCTCCTCACCTATGTCACCCATCCACGCACTGACCTCACCTCAAGTAACCATCAATTTGTTATCTATAGTTAAGAGTCTGTTTTTGGTTTGTCTCTTTTTCCCTTTATTCATCTGTTTTGTTTCTTAAGTTCCACATGTGAGTGAAATCATATGGTATTTGTCTTTCTCTGACTGACTTATTTTACTCAGCATTATACTGTCTAGATCCATCCATGTTGTTGCAAATAGCAAGATTTCATTCTGTTTTTTTGTGGGGTTTTTTTGTGGCTGAATAGTATTTCATTGTGTATCTATGCCACATCTCCTTTATCCATTCCTCTATCAGAGAGCACTTGGACTGTTTCTATAATTTGGCAATTGTAAATAATGCTGCAGCAAACATACAGGTTCATATATCTTTTTGAATTAGCATTTATATATTTTTCAGGTAAATATCCAGTAGTGGACTTACTGGATTATATGGCAATTCTATTTTCAATTTTTTGAAGAATGCCCATACTGTTTTCCACAATGGCTGTACCAGCTTACATTCCCAACAATGGTGCATGAGGGTTCCTTTTTATCCACATTCTTGCCAACACTTGTTGTTTCTTAAATTTTTTCATTTTAGCCGTTCTGACAGGTATGAGGTGATACTTCATTATGGTTTTGATTTGCATTTCCCTGATGATGAGCGATGTTGAACATCTTTTCATGTGTCTGTTGGCCATCTGTATGCCTTCTTTGAAGGAATGTCTGTTCATGTCTTTTGCCCATTCCTTAATTGGATTACTTTTTTTTTTTTTTTTTTTTTGCTGTTGAGTTGTATCAGTTCTTTGTATATTTTGGATACTAACCCTTTATCGAAGATGCCATTTGCAAATATCTTCTCCCATTCAGTAGGTTGTCTTTTAGTTTTGTAGGCTGTTTCATTTGCCGTGCAGAAGCTTTTTATTTTGATGTAGTCCCATTGAGCCTCATTTTCAATTGGGGAAGCAGTTTAGAGATTTTGCTGAAGTCATTAGTAAATACAGGTAGAATAAATAGCACCATATTCAACATTAGTATATGATAGGGATTAATCTTATTAACAAGAAAACATTTTGATGAAAATAACCTGGCTAGGGAGTGTGGAAACATTTTTTTCTAGTCCTGACTTCTGAGAGATTTTAAGTAATTTGTGCCACCTTTCTGACCTTCAGTTTCCTCATCTCCAAAATGAGGAGTAGGAATAGATTGGCTATTTTTAAAAAGTGTTTATTTATTTATTTTAAGAGAAAGCATGTGCATGCATGCAAGCACAGGTGGGGCAGAGAGAGAGGGAGAGAAAGAATCCCAAGCAGGCTCTGCGTTATCAGCACAGAGCCGACTTGGGGCTCAATCCCACAACCATGAGATCATGACCTGAGCAGAAATCAAGTGTCAGATGTTTAACTGACTGAGTCACCCAGGAGTCCCTAGATTAGCTATTTGAATATTTTTATAACAACCATACCCTTTGCGTAAATCAAATCTTAGACATAACGTCAGTGTTTGCAAGTGATAAAAGTAGAACTTGTGGGGTTGAACTAAAGGAGAGAAACATGAGCCAACCCCTCAACCTCCTGCTCACCACCTCCTAGGGCTGCCTGAGGCTCCTCCTGGGATGTCCCAGACTCAGCAGAGCGTAGGAATAGATGACTACCAAGATGCTTTGGAATAAAACTTTCTGTTCTATTGATGTTTGCACAATGTACCAACGAGATGATTTTTTATTAAATCAATTGTTCATTGGTCTTTCTCAGAATAGGTCCAAATGTAGTCTTTATAATCAAAGACTGACCCCACTTGTTTCAGTGATGAAATTAATGTAGTACTCAGTCCATTGCTCAGAACTGTCTATATGGAAGATTGAGTCAATATACCATAAAGGCTCCATATATATATATATATATATATATGTGTATATATATATATATATATATATATATATATATATATATATATAAATCTTCTAGTTAGGTCCTATACAGCATGGCTATCATAACTAGAAATGTGGAGGCAATACATGTTTTTTTAACCTGTCATTTCATTTCCATCAGAAAGTTGTCATCAGCTTCATACAGGTCAATATAGAGTCCCCAAAGTGAATAAGATTAATTAAAGCTTTTGTGGAATATCCTCAATTCTAAATCATATTTTAATTAACTGTATACTAGACTCTGTTCTCATTTTTTCTTCAAATAACCCATTGGGGGAGGTGTCATTATTGTCATTTTATATATGTGAACATGTAAATCATCTCTGGGGAGTTTATGTGAAGTCACATTGGCTATTAAGTGGCAAGGCCAATATGTGAGCCCAGTTTCTTAATTCTGTATTCAGTCCACTTATTGTTTTAAATGTTTATTTATTTATTTTGAGAGAGGGGGAGAGAGGGAGAGAATCCTGAGCAGGCTCTGTGCTCAATCCCGTGAACCACGAGATCATGACCTGAGCCAAAGTCAAGAGTCGGACACTTAACTGACTGAGTCACCCAGGTGCCCCTACTTCTTCTTACTAAGCCATAGAGCCAGTGAAAATTCAGACAGAATAATGCACAGAATTTTCTTTCTGGAGAATGTGTTCTTGTTGTTCTGCTTGACAATTCTAAGTTGTTCAGAGAAGCTTTCCGACTCCTATGATGACACGTAGTTCGTAAGTATTCAGGACATCATGGAGTTTTCAAAGACATAATGGGTAAATATTCTTCATGTTTCAAATTATCATGCAAACATTGTTTCCTGGTATTAATAATTGTTGATTTTTTGCAGTTCAATTAATAGCTCCCATGAGAATTCCTAAATCTCCAGAAAAAGCTTGAATTTTAAATAACAAATTGTGTTACTATCCACATCTGTTCTCATTTTCTATAGGCTTAAAAATTCTCTACTTACTCTGAGAGCCAAAATAAATGGCTACTCACCGAAGTCTCTATTGAATTCTGGCTCATTTTCTCACTTAATTCTTTATTTGAGAATGAAATGCTTATCCAAAATAAATAAGGGATCTACTAAACTGCAATGATTAACAGGCCATGAGTTTTAGATTCCATTTACTTATGGAAATCAAGTAAAATCCAGCATTTTAGTAATACCGTTGTGATGTCAGCTGCCCGATTGAGCTGTTATTACTGCAGGAGTTACTACTTTAATATCACATTAGCACATCATTAACTTGAACCATGCCAAAGCAGTATGAAAATGAGCAATTTTCATTTTTTAGAATAGACAATATGAACTTTTCCTGCTGCTGAAATTTGTCTTACGTGTGTGTGCTGCAGTGGGCGTAGTAATGGAGGAAATGTGGTGTGGAGTTATATTTTACATGAATAACAAGTTGCCTTTGCAAAGTCTGTGTATATTTAGAAATCAAATCTAACGTATTTTTTAAAATAAAAATAAGATAAATCCCTTTATATTATTTTTTGTTGCTTTTTTCATTTTTTTGTTTTGTTTTATTTTTATGTATGTATGTATGTATGCATGTATGTATGTATTTTTGTATACCCTTGAGCTGCCTGAAAATCTTTTTTTGGGTTAGAGATAAGACGGGTTAGACATAAGCAAGCAAACAAATAAATAAGTGAAACCTGCTACTTTGTGTATAATTTGCAACTTATAATTACTTACTGAAGCCATATTAAAAATATATTTTGAATAGATGAATGGCTATCATCCATTAGCTATGTGGCCAAACTCCCTTTTTAAAATTTGGCACATATGTTGTTTTATTATCATTTCAAATTGTAGACTATTTGACAACTTCTAAAGCATTTTAACACATATTAGTATTATTTTATTTTCACATAACCTTGTAAGATGGTCAGAGCAAACATTTGTATCTTCGTTGCATAGATGAGAAAACGGGGTTTTGACCCTGTAACACTAAATGACTTTTCTTGGGTTGCATAAATCCTTTTCATTGTTTGCTATCTATATGATGTTGGAAAAATTACTTCTCCATGCCTCAGTCTCAACATCTCTAAAATGGGAATAATGAGTAGATATACCTTGCAAGATTGTTCTAAGAAATGAGTAAGATAATCCATAAAAAAATCACTATAGTGCCTGGAACATGGCAAACATCTATAATTATTAAGTCTTGTGACTTTTATTGCTTTTGAAAAAAGCCTAGTAATTGCATTACACAAAGGTATTCAAAGTCCTATAATACGAAATATCATGGACATAATATCATAATGTTAAGTGTTAACGTATTTTCTTTAGATTGATTTATTTGCTTATAATCGCTTCTTGTTCCCTTTGTTAATGGAATTCATTTTCTTTCTTGCCAACGTGTATTCTTCAGTCATTCTTTCATGAGGGTCTGTGAATAGCCAAGCGGTCTGTATTTTATGCATCTAAGAAACTATTTTTGCCTTTGTTCCTAAATGATGGTTTAGATGGAGGGAGACTGTTGCCAGTGAGAAAGCTAATGTCCGCCTGATTGTCATTCTTTAGTTGGCCATCCGTCTTCTCTCTTTGGTAGCTTTTAGGAACAGATAAAGGATTCTCTCCTTATCCTTGCTGCTCTGTATTTTCACTATTATGCCCTATGACAGGGATTTACCTTTATTTATTAGTTTGATATTAGGCAGCCACTTTGAATGGACACACATATATCTCAAACTTAATAGTACTGAAAATATTCTTTCCCACCATTCTCTTATCTTCTTCTGGAACTATTTAGTATATGTTAGAACTTCATGTCTTTTAACTTCTCAATAATATTTCTTCAACACTTCATTTTTCAATGAAATATTTCACCTGCATTCTGGCGATGTTTGCAGATCCATTTTCATGTATTCTCTTTTTCGCTGTGCCTTGTCTAATTCTTATTTCTAGAGTTTCTGTTTGGGTCTTTTAAAAACTTTTTTTTTTTTTTTTACCTTATTTTATGTGCCTTTCTTTATCTCCTTGAATATTTAAACCCTCAATTTAGAAGCTGCCTTGTTTGCTCTATTCATTGTTTGCTACTCAATGCTCTATCCGGCTGTTTGTTTCTTCCGGTTTTCTTCCATTCGATTTCCTTTTGGCGCAGTAGCTTTTGTCTGTGGGCACATTTTGTCATGGATAATGCTACGTGGACATTCTACGTGTGCCCTGAGTTGTGCAGAGTTTCTGCACGGGCAATGTCATTACAGCCTCCGTGGAGGCCCAGGGAAGACAACATCTCAGACCAGTGTTGGATCAAGTTTTGAGCCTGGAATTTCTACACCTTTTGGATCATGCGGGAATTCAGGTCTCATGGGTGGTACAACGTCAGGACTGCAGAGTCTGGTGGTGTATTCTGTTTTTACCCATGGTCTTAAATGGGCCTTGGTCCTACTTGCTCTGGGGAAGCTTGCTTGATATGGCATAGCGAGTCATAGTGCTTCACACAAAATTGGTGCCAAATGAATGCTGGTTGAACGAACGTTTGTAGAATTAGGCTTCGTAAACATTTTTACCGGTCCGAGCTTGCCCTCGGAACTTACTGGCTCTGGTTGTTTATGATTATTTACATTCTGTGTGTCCTTAAAAAATTGTGTTTGTTATATGAAAGATTTTGTCGATACAGTTATATCCTTTGTTGAATTATTTTTATATATTTATTAAAAAAATTTTAATGCTTATTTATTTTTGAGAACGAGAGAGACAAAGCAGAAGTGGGGGAGGGGCAGAAAGAGAGGGAGACACAGAATCTGAAGCGGGCTCCAGGCTCTGAGCCCTCAGCACGGAGCCCAATGCGGGGCTCAAACCCATGACCTGTGAGATCATGACCTGAGCTGAAGTCAGAAGTTTAACCAACGGAGCCACCCAGGTGCCCCAAATGATTTTTAAATTACAACAAATTGAAGCTGAAACCTAACACTCTAGAAATTTAAGTCCAAAGACCCATCTGTTAGCTCTTCTCCTTACCCATCCCCATCCCTTCAAAAACAATTTACACATTTTCAGAACCATGATGTTTGCTATTTTTAAGCTATGTGGTCAAACAATTCAAATATGTAGCATTGCCTTGTACCAAATTGCTGAAAATCAGGACTGATCCTAAATTAGAAAATAAATAGTCTGGAAAAATAGCCTGAATATCCTGACCAATTTTTAATAATAGTTTGCTGAAGATCATGAAGGGACAGACTAAAGGAGTCGATTTTGCAAGGGGAAATTACACACAGAAACTTCTTTTCATTGAGGGCAACTTTAATGTTTCAACATAATTATGGCTGCTAGTACAAGGTATAGGTAAAAAGCAGCTGAAAAAAAAAAGCCAGTATAACTACAGAAAATTTAATTGTCTATGAAAGCAGCTGTTTCAATGCTCTCTTTAAGCTGGGAGCACTTACACTCTGATATAAAAGCACATTAAACATAAGCAAATAGTTTTGAGTTCCACTCTTAGTAGTATAAAAACATAACAGCCCTTTGTTCATAGAGTGTAGCAACATTTTCATTAGCTATCATTATTAAACAATACGGAATTAGCAATATGCCCTTAACTGCTTTCGTCGGGTTCTGATAGATACAGATCATCATCCTACACCAAACAGCTAGGGGGTAGGGGAAAAGATGGAACTTGACAATATCAGAACCAAACTGCTGTCTCAGTTTTACTGGTTAGAAGCTTTAAGAGTTTGGGTGTGAAAGCTCTTTAGTCCTTTGCTTCCTCTCCTGAAAGATGGAGTTAATAGGTCTTCCCCCCACAGAGTTACGGTAAACATTAAATGAGATAATATCTGGGAAGACGCTTTGCCACCTCTAAAGCAGTGGATCTCAAAGGGAAGTCCTTGGATCAGCAGCCTGGGCATCACCTGGGGACTTATTAGAAATGCAAATTCTTGACCTACCCTAGTGCCTGGCTCCAGCTCCTTCCCGAAGCCCTTCTTCTTAGGACCCCCTTATATCCATGTCATAAATTCCCTCTTTCCCACTCAAGCTAGGTTCGTTGGTTTTCAGTTGGTTGCAATCAATCACTTCTTTGGTTGATAGAAAACATCTGCAGGCAGCTCAGCAACTCTCGTCTAAGATTGTTGTACTCACGACCGCTTTCTCTGGCTGCGCAGGATCCTTTCGTATCTCTCAACTTCATTTCTTTATCCTTTCCTCTTCGGTAAACTTGGTTGTTTGGATGCTTGATTAGATATTTGCTTATTTCTTCACCCTTTTTTTCTCCATCTCTGTATATGTCACCCTCCCCACTCCGTTCCTGCACACTGTGCAGGTCTTATCTATAAGTTGTTTGGTTTGGTTTGGTTTGGTTTTGTACATTTTGTAAAGTTTCAGGTCCTGAAACTTTCAGTCGTCCTCCTCAATCGCCACTGCTACAGGCTGGAATTCATTGCTCTGAAGCACTAAATTACCTTTTTAGTGGCTCATGCATTTAAACCAAACGTAAAATTCAGTGCCAAATCCCCATAATGTAAACCTTAAACATTCCAGTTTTATCTGCTTTCCTGTTCCAATGCATTCAGCATCCCATTGGATACTAAGAATGATATGCTCCATATCTCATTCCATAACCTCTCAAAAATGGGTAAGTGATGTTTAAAAACAGAGTTATGGAAACTTAACATTGGATGATATTTACATTTTGCCAGATGCAGTGGGCCTCCTACAACCTTCTTGCTTTTTGGTCATCTGACCTCTTACACACTTGCAGTGATGACGAATTGTATGGCTTGATAAAGGAGTGCTTCCTTCTCTTAAAATAATATCTACCTCGGGGCGCCTGGGTTACTCAGTCGGTTAGGCGTCCGACTTCAGCTCAGGTCATGATCTCATAGCTCTTGGGTTCGAGCCCTGCGTCGGGCGCTGTGCGGACAGCTCAGAGCCTGGAGGCTGCTTTGGATTCTGTGTCTCCCCCTCTATCTTCCCCTCCCCCACTCGTGCTCTGTCTGTCTCTCACTCTCTCAAAAATAAAGAAACATTAAAAAAAAATTTTAAATAAATAAAATAAAATAAAACCTACCTCTTTGTCACATCCAGAGTCTGCTCCATGGAGCACTTTAGAGAGACTATATTTCCTGTGCTCTATGATAGTTTCATCTCTAAATTTTCCTTTCTGAGGGTAAATATCGACCTCCTTTACCTGTTTTTTTGTTAATAGATTTATGGGGTTATGGTCATTTAATATCCTTCTTCTGAAATGATCTTATTTCATAATGTCTTTCTTTAATATGATCCTCTAAAATTGAACATAATAATTGGAATGTGACCTAGATGTCTGTTTCTATTTATATTGGGACCCTGGTTGTTTCCCTAACATTACCGTCATCTTGTAGTGTCCTAGGATCTTTTTCACATGTTATATGGTCAAGTCAGGGCTCCTGAATCCTCTCTTAATATGGTTTAAATAACAACAACAAAAAGGAAAGGTAGGACTTAAGAACTACGACCAACTGCCACCAGCACAATGCATCAGTGAGAACATTGGTCATCTTTAACTTTCCATGGAGCCCTAGGCTTTGACTTGGCCGCAGCTTACCTTCATTCCATCCCTACTCCTGCCCCATCTTTTACAGGATATGAAGACCCTCTTTTTATCAAAACTAACCTCTCCACCCACATAATTCACTCTTTTCTTTCTCCTTTGGACCTTGCCTTATCTCTCTCTCTCTCTCTTTTTTCTTCTTTTCTCTTTCCTTGGCTTCTCCACCTTTGCTTTGCAACTGCTTCAAGTCCCTTCCATTACAAATGAAACCGAGTCTCTCTTGTAGCTACTACCTTACCTCTTTCTTTTCACTTCTTACCAAGCTTCTCAAAGAAAGTGCAAGCTACACTTACTCATCTTTCATTTATTACTCTTCTAAAATATACTTTAATGCGTCTCCCATCCCAACCACTCTACTGAAATTATTCCTATTAAGTCTAACAATAGGTCTGACTGTGAAATATGAAGGCCATTTGACAGTCTTTCTCTTATGGGTAGCATTTAACACTGTAAATCACTTCTTTCTTTTTAAAACTCTCCATTGCTATGGCTTCCGTGACCCAGGACTCTTGTAGCTTTCCTCGTATCTCTTGGACCATCTCATCATCCTCTATATTACTTCCTGCATGATCCACATGAAATGCAGTCTGAGCATACTGCTTCCTGGTTATATATCTTTGCTTTAGCTCTTCACGCCTATGTGACAAAGTCCTGTTCCTTTGCATAACTTGGTGTCTCCATGGCTTATTCTGCTTCTCTGGCATCACCTCTTGCCATTTCCTGCTCTGCATTTCAGTGCTCAAAATTTTCTGTAAACACCATACGAGCTTTCATCTGTGTGTCTTTCTTAGATGGTGTCCCTGGATGGAATAAAACCCTTCTCGGTCAAGAGCTTATTTCACTGGCCTTTATCCCTTTGCTCCGCATCAGGTGAGTTTGCTGTTCTTTCTCGGCACTTGTATGAATACGCCCATCACTGCGCTTTCCTTTTTATGGTTCCCTCTCCTCAATTAGACTGAATACATGTTGTGAGGAATGTATCTGTATCGTCTACCAAAGGACTTGGATGAATGATTAACTATTGTATGGAACTCTTGCTATTTACATGATTCTACACTTTCATAAATATCATTCAACATTCATCTTTTATTATAGCTAGTTTGTTTCGGTCCAACATTTCAGCCTGCCCTCTTTTTAATTCCCCAGTTGACCATCAATGCTATTCATTATCTTGCCACTCTCTGTGGTCCTGGCAGATTAGATATTCGTGCCACCTCAGTCTCTATCCAAATCATTAACGGAAAATGTTGAATACATCCTAGGCTAGAATTTTAGAGCTACTGAGTGGTATCCTAGCACCTAACAACTCATTCTTCTTTTTTTCTCACGAATTGCCAAAATAAAGTTATCTTTGCCAAATAGCTCAGTTTCAGATGGAACTTATACGTCAGATTCCAGCTACTGTCTTACAAGCTTCACACATGCTTTACCTGACGTCTTCCTTAAAAGACAATGTGAAATAAATCTGTAATGTTACAGTACCACCTTCATTCTTTCCTTATTGAACAGCAAAAGCTGATCAGGAGAAGGGGTTAAAGAGTTAAATGCATTTAATTTTTACTGAGGAATTTAAGAAAATCACCACTTTTCATTGGTTATACCAGAGCCCCTGTATTAATAATTATGAAGCAAAATTTCTGTTTATCAATTTCTCCAAGGAAAAAATATTCCATTCTTTGTAGTGAGGAGAAATATATAATTATATCATCTGGAATCTCGTGAAAGATGATTTTAATGTTGATCGTGGGAAAAATATTAATAATTAATATGAACTGAGTTCTTATGTGTGTCAGGCACTCTTCTATGTGTTTTTTATATATTAATTTATTCTTCAGAACAACTCTATCCAGGAGGTATTATTATTTATGTGTTCTAAGGATAAGATACAGAATCACAGAGAGATTAAGTAAAGTGTAGGGTGAACCAGTTAGTAAATTGTAAGGCTAATCTGGCTTGGTTCTAGAAAGTTCTCAAGGGTATACTTGTTGCCACAAATTGTAATCATCACTGTCTTATCTAACATATAGCCATATCCTTCTTAGGAAGGATCATCATCTCCTTCAACACAATACACCCAGTTGTTTTTGTGTGCATATCTGTGGGTCGGTGGGTAGAGTCCTTCCACTTACAGTAATCATGATGGAAACGCTGGTGAGTGGAGAAGCAAAAAGTAGTGCTCTCTGCCCATCTTCTGTACTCTGATTTATTTCTGATAGGCCTAGAGGGGAATTGGGATTGGAAAAAGGCTCATCTTTATCGTCTTTAAAAAGTTTTTTCTTAATGTTTATTTATTTTTGAGAGAGAGAGACAGAGCACGAGCAGGGAAGGGGACAGAAAGAAAGGGAGACACAGAATCTAAAGCAGGTTCCAGATTCTGAGCTGTCAGCACAGAGCCCGACGCAGGGCTCGAGCCCACAAACCGTGAGATCATGACCTGAGCTGAAGTCAGATGCTTGACTGACTGAGCCACCCAGGCACCCCTTTATCTTCTTTATTATAGTCATCATCATAATCTTCATTGTGGTAGGAAATGTTCTGTTCCTTTCCCAGTATTATTCTCTTAGCTCACAGGTGGGAATTTGGCCTTCTTGGGTATTAGGAAGATAACATGGGTGCTTTCTTCCACCACCACCCACCCCTTGCTGGAGAGGAGTGAATTATGCCTGGAGGATGGCTGGGCCCAATGGAGAGTCCTGTGAGACCTGCTTTTCTTTAGTTTGAGATCTCGTCTATTGTCCTAATCTTGTTGCCATGTAATACGTGAATAAAAGAGGCATGGCATCCCCATCCTGCCCCTGGGTGGGGGGTAACATTGTTTTAGGGAGAGGAATATAGACTTTCTTTTGTTCAGGGTGCTAAGCTGAATGTGGAAATTCAGAGTCAAAGGTGGCCCTGTGAACCATTTGATTCTTCTTTCAACAATGAATATTTATTGTGTACCTGCTATATGCCATACACTATTCTAGGTGCTGGGGATTTCCCCAGTGAACAAAATGGCCCCCAAGGGAGCTCGCATTCTAGTCAGAGAGGACAGACAAAAAAGTATATAACATGTCAGATAGTGCTCAAGGATTGGAAGAAAAAGAATGCAAGTGAAGGGGAATACAGGGTGCACAGTATAGGTGGGATGGTGCCAGTCCATATGGAATGGTCAAAGAAAGCTTCTCTGATCATGTGACATTTGATCAGAGAATGAGGAAGTGAGATGGCTGGCTGCCTGGGGGAAGAGTTTGTAGGCAAAGAGAAAAAACAAGTTCAAAGACCTTGTGGTAGGCTTACACTTTTTTTTTTTTTAATTTTCCCTGAAAGATACAGGGAAGCCAGTGTGACTGGAGCAGAGTGAGTGAAAGGGGAGAATGTGGGAGGTAAGTTCAGAGAGGAAGTGGAAAACAAGTTCATTCCAATCCTCAAAACCCAAGGTAAAGAATCTGAAGTTTACTTTGCAAGAGATGGGAAATCAGAGGATTTTGAGCAGTAGAATAACATGACCTAACTTGTATATTAAAAAAAAATGGTTCTGAATTTAGCACAGAATATAAACTCCACGGGGTAACTGTGGACATAGGGAGACTGGTCTACAGGCTACAGAAATAGTTCAGCTGAGAGATGGAGGTTGCCTAACTCTGGAAGTAACAGTGTGTGTGTGGTGTGTGTGTGGGGGGGGGGGGGGGTGCCGGGGGTGGTAAGACTGGTGTATTCTGAATGCATTTTCAAGTCAGGGGCCATAGAATTTGCTGTTGGATTGAGTATAGGGTTTGATACTATCCACGTGGTAATTTGATTTTTGGTAAAGCGTTCTTGTAACATCAATTTTTATTTTGAAAATTTAAATATATACATCACTAGAGAGCATAGTAAAATGAACTCCTACACACCCCTCACCCAGATTCCATACATCAATATTTTGACACACTTGCTTTAAATATCTCCTTTTGAATCATTTTCATATTTGATGAATTGTTTTAAAGCAATCTAGATATCATATCATTTCACACATATATTCTTTGGTACATATCTCTAAATATTATGAACACGTTTTTACATAATGCTATCATCATACTGTAATAAAACTGAAAAGAAAAATTCATCGGTATCAACTAAACCAAGATGATATTCAAATTTTCCTGAAATGTTTTTCCTTAACTGAGATAAAGTTTACTTGGAGTGAAACACACCAATCGTAAGGGTACAAAACGATGACTTTTGAATAACTATATAAACCTGTAAAACCAGTAACCTAATCAAATATATAAAATATTTCCGGGGTGCCTGGGGGGCTCCGTGAGTTCAGTGTCTAACTTCAGCTCAGGTCATGATCTCGCGGTTTGTGAGTTTGAGCCCCGCATCAGGTTCTGTGCTGACAGCTCAGAGCCTGGAGCCTGCTTCAGATTCTGTGCCTTCCTCTCTCTCTGCCCTTTCCCTGCTCATGCTCTGTCTCTCTCTCTGTCTCTCAAAAATGAATAAACGTATAAAAATATGTAAAATATTTCCACGACTCTAAAAACTGTACACCCTTCTAGTTGAATCCTGCTTCTACAGGAAACCACTGTTCTGATTTCCATCAACATAGATGAACTTTTACTGTTTGTGGATTTCATAGATATGAAATCATACAATACATATTCTTCCATGCTTGGCTGCTTTCTTCAACATATTTTTGAGATTAATTTACATAGTTTACATGAATCACTAGTTTATTTATTTTTATTTCTGTGTATTATTCCATTTTATGAACATAAAAGAGAAACCATTAAAAATCTTTCCATACTCAAAATTATTTTCCACGTTTTCCCAGTAACACATGTACCACACTTTGGGAATTATTGCTTAATATCGTCTCTCTTTAGACCACCTTAATCCTGGGCAATATCCAGAAATGTCACACATGGAAATAGGCACAGAGGAACTTGTTGAACATCACCGTATTGGGTATTATGAAAAATACAGAGATGAGTGGAACATGATTTCTCAAAGCACTTACATACCGTGGGGAAACAAACACGTAAGCACTTACAACAAAAAGCAGAAATAAAGATAATATTTTGTGCCAGCAAAGAAGTGATGGATTGCTGGGTGTGGGTGGAGTATAAGACAGGGTATTTGGGAACAGGTAAGCTTTGAGGGAAGGCTGGGCTAGCTATAGGATGTACATGAGGGATGGATAGTTGAGGAAGGAAGGGCTTTACAAAGTCACAAAGTATGAAGATATCTGATCGTTGTCCATTCAATCAGTGGGGTGAGAACCCTTGGGGATTATCTTCAAATCCTCCTCCCCCTTGCCCCTATGACATCTGTCACCAAGTCCTGTTGGTAACAATTTCAGAGTCTCTTAAATCATCTACCCCCTTCTGTTCTCATTGCCACTTTCTCCGTTCAAGCCCACTTTACCTGGTTTTCTCTTTACCAAACAATTGCAACTGATTTCTCACCGGTTTGTCTGCTTCCAGTCTGTCTTCATTCTAACCGCTTGCAAACACTGTCACCAGAACTGTCTTTGCCATACCCCAAACTGATTGTGCTGTTTTCCTGCTCAGAGTATGGATTATAAACTGGAGTTTACATTCCTCCCCCCGCCCCGATTCCTCAAGGCACTTTAGCCCCTCCTCTCAAGCATCCTCATACTCTGAGCCTCCGTGTATTTTACCCATAACACAAAATTTTGCTCCCTCACCATGCCTTACTTTTTCCCCTGACTCTGCATCTCTGTTGAAATTACCAGTCCCGGTCTTCGGGAGTTTTTCCCTTCTCTCTGCTTAATTGATCCTCTGAGGCCAAATTCAGTGTTCCTTCCTTCTGGGAAGCTTTCCTCAACCCCCACCCCTGTCAAAATTAATCACTCTTTGGACATTGTTTTTGCCACGTAGACCATGCTTTGTATCATAATGATTTATATTCACCCCCATTCCTCTAGTGCCCTGTAACTTCCTTGGAAAAAAAAAAGGCCATGTTTTTGGCTACTATTGGCCTAACAGAGTGCCCTTTCCATTTCTGGCTCTCATTAATATTGTATAAAATCATTCTCCTTTGCTTATAAGGTACACTGTTTTCTAAAGCAAACTTTAATAAATTTTAAACTACCCTTGGCAGGACGTATATAGTCTGACATAGTGCTGAAAGGCATTGAACATGGCTAATTATATGATGAGTTATAAAAATGAGACCCTAACATGCCCCAGCAGGTAACGGGTTTATCGTTCGTGAGAGTCATAGCCTTGACTTCCTTGTAGACATGTGGGATTTTTTTTTCTCTTTTCTTGCTACACCTATTTTTGAAAATGGTTTCCTTTGTAACTTGAGGGAAGCATGCCATACTTAGGAATAAATTATCTGACTCAGGCAAAAATACAAGATTAGGCCAAAGATATTTTCAGCATGCAGAAATAGGACACACCGAGGTCTTGGGAACTGTAACATTAAATTTGGGTGGAGATATATTAAATAGACCAAAAAATAGTCTTATGATTGAGTGCATATCTAGTATCTGGTCCTGTGAAGTGTTCAGCCCGGACCAAGATTCTCATTATAGCTTAACCGAAATAATGAGCTGAATGTTGAATTAGGAATAGGTGAGTAAATCATCATGTTCCCAAGTTTAGCCTGATTCATTCAGCTCCTAGGAGAGTTTTTCCCTGTGTCGTTAAGACAAAACAATAATTGGGCATTATATATATATATATGAACAATGAGACTAGTAATAAAATCGTTAGCTGTTTCAGTCATGTGACTTCATGCTCTGAAAGACTTTTTAAAAACATACTCTGTTGTAACTCCTGATGTGAAATATATAAAATATTTAAATAAGCATTGAAACTGATATCAGACCCAGGCTTGTGCCTTAACAGGGAAAATTTCTAAGCCTTTTTCCATATTCATGTTATTCAGAAATACTTACACGATTTTCAGGTACACCTCCATCTGTCCTCCCCGTTCCATCCCCAAACTTGGACCGCCACCTGCCACAAAAGACATTAAACAATACAGAAGATATAGTTAATTCCATGGAAAGACTATGTATGTACATTCAGAGTACACATCTTCAAACATTAAAAGCTACTTTGAACAAATAAATACTTAAAGGCACAGAAGTATATCTGCAAAGATGTTCTATTCAAAACTCAGAATTACTCTTGTTTCAGAAAAAAAAATTTTTTTACAATAGCACAAAGCATAGTTTAATTCTTATAGTAAAAGTATAAATCTGGGGCGCCTGGGTGGCTCAGTCGGTTAAGCATCCGACTTCAGCTCAGGTCATGATCTCACGGTCCTTGGGTTCGAGCCCCGCATCGGGGTCTGTGCTGACAGCTCAGAGCCTGGAGCCTGCTTCAGATTCTGTGTCTCCCTCTCTCTCTGACCCTCCCCCGTTCATGCTCTGTCTCTCTCTGTATCAAAAATAAATAAAAAAAGACATTAAATTAAAAAAAAAAGTATAAATCATGAGAGAAAGACAAATACCATATGATCTCACTTATATGTGAAATCTAACCAACAAAAACAAAAATAAATCCAAAAGAACCCCAAACTCACTATGGAGAACAGATTCACCGTTGCCAAAGGCAGGGTATGGGAGGTGGACAAAATGGGTGAAGTGGTCAAAAGGTACAAACTTCCAGTTAGAAAAGAAATAAGTCCTGGGTATGTGACGTGCAGCACAGCATGGTGACTACAGTTAACTGTATTGGATTTCTGAAAGTTGCTAAGACAGTGGATCTTAGAAGTTCTCATGACAAGAAAAAAAAATTGTAACTGTGTGGTGATGGATGTTAACTAGAGTTATTGTGGTTTTCATTTCACAAATACAAATATCGAATTATATTGTATGTGTAAAGCTGATAAAATGTTACATGTCAATATATCTCATTTTTTAAAAAGGTATAAATATGGGGCACTTGGTGGCTCAGTCAGTCAAGTGACTGATTCTTGATTTGGCTCAGGTTATGATCTCATATTGTGTGAGTTCAAGCCCCACATCAGGCTCTGTGCTGACAGCTTGGAGCCTATTTGGGATTCTCTCTCTCTCTCTGTCTCTCACTCTACCCCTTCCCTGATCTCTCTCTTTCTCTCTATCAAGATAAATAAACTTGAAAAAAAAGTTTAAATGGTAGAAGTATCTCAGATAATACAATCAGGGTGTATTTATATATAAAAAGGAATTACATGGTAATCCATTACATGGACATTCTTTATTTATTGTTTATTTATTTTTGAGACAGAGAGAGACAGAGCATGAATGGGGGAGGGTCAGAGAGAGGGAGACACAGAATCTGAAACAGGCTCCAGGCTCTGAGCTGTCAGCACAGAGCCCGACGCTGGGCTCGAACTCACGGACCGCGAGATCATGACCTGAGCCGAAGTCGACCGCTCAACCGACTGAGCCACCCAGGCGCCCCGACATTCTTTATTTATAATATGATGCTCTTGGAAGTACTTTCTTTCTCATTTTTAAAAATGCTTACTTATTTTTGAAAGAGAGAGAGAGACATCAGGGAGGCACAGAGAAAGAGAGAGAGACAGAAACAGAGGATCAGAAGCAGTCTCTATACTGACAACAGAGAGCCCAGTGTGGGGCTTGAACTCACGACCGTCAGATCATGACCTGGGCTGGTCGGATGCTTAACCAGCTGAGCCATCCAGGTGCCCCATTTTGGAAGTATTTTCTATCCTAATTTTTCTGAATTTTCTCTTATGTAAATGTAGTTAGGGTTTTCTCCATTGTTTACTGGGACTAAACCAAAGCATAAAGGAAAACCTTATATCAAAAATACCGAGAATAAATGAAGAGTTTTTGAAAAGGAATGCTCCATCTCTTTGGTTTCTGAAATAATAGCTATGAAATTAAACTAATTTTTATAGAAAGAACATACATCAATGTATAACATGGAAAGTAAATAAAAGGCAAGGTAAATTTTGCTTTAAAAGTTAAATTACATTGTGTGAAAATGGGAAGCCAAAAGGTGTTATTTCTAGAAATCCTGTCTGATAAAGACCACTTAAAGGAACCTTGTCCTGAGAAAATCAAGTCTAAAGAGAGAAAGAAAAGCTTCAAATATTTATTTATTTTATTTATTTTTTTTAATGTTTATTTTTGAGAGAGAGAGAAGGAGACAGAGGGTGAGCAGGGGAGGGCAGAGAGAAAGAGAAAAATACAGAATCCGAAGCAGGCTCCAGGCTCTGAGCTGTCAGCACAGAGCCCAACACGGGGCTCAAACCCACGAACCGTGAGATCATGACCCGAGCCAAAGTCAGATGCTCAACTGACTGAGCCACCCAGACACCCCCAAAGCTTCAAGTACTTAAAGACTTCTCAGGAAAATGACAAACAGGGCTGCTTTGGATTACTCAGACTGGCTCCTGATTATTGTAGTTTCTCAGCATTCCTCTCCCTGCTGATTTGGGGATGTGCTGGGAATCAGGAGGAAACCAAGCCTGGGGGAGGATGAAGGAGTGACCAGGAAGGTGGCTGAGGGCTGCCAAATCACAGCAGGAGTATTAATGATGGCCTCGCCCTCTATTCCAGTGTTTCTACAGAATCTTATTAACAGCAGTGGTGGTAATAATAACAGAACGGTAATCCATTCTTCCAAGTACATTATGGACCATGTGTATTTTAAAATAAATGTACCATGGCAGTAAAGCTGCAGCCGTTCTTAGATTATTTTTCTTAGCTACTTAAACATATTTTACCTACAAACACAAATACATTTTTATATAAAAAGAAAGATCATTCTAAGACACCGATATAACTGCAACGATCCACAGCCTTGGGAACAAAGTATGATTTCAGAGACTAGATTGAGACAGGTATTAATTGAGTCTCACCAGTAAGTTGAGATTTTAATGGGATTCATTATTGTTCCACTGAAATTTAAAAACCTGAGTTTTTTAAATCCCTTCTCATTTCTGGCTGTTCTGTCGTGCTCTCTGTCGTGTTCTTTTGCCTCTTCCGAGTGAGGCTGATACATGAAGCCAAACCCACTCTTGACTGAATTTTGTTTGAGAAAATGCAAGAAGAGTTACTAAATACATAAATAAAAAAATAACAAATATGCATTTAGTAAATAATACAAATAAATATATATTTTAATGAAACTAAAAGTGACATAAATATATAATCTTTCAGCGCAAAATATTCAACAGTGGCAGTGATCACGAAATTATTCACAATACTGTGCTCATAGATCTTTCTATAAATAAAAGTATATAGGAAATCCTTTAGGGGAGGATCACACTTATTGCCAATTGATTTCTCCAGATGTTACTTATGAATGTTCTTAGTTTGTAGCAAAAGAAAAACTTGTAAAGCTTTTTTTTTTAAGTAGGCTCCACACCCAATGTGGGGCTGGAACTCACGACCCGGAGATCAAGTGCTTTCCCGACGGAGCCAGTCAGGCACCCCACATCATTTTTTGGTAAGGGCTTTGTAGTTGCTCAGGTACAGGTCCTGTCCAATTTTGCAGTTGTGTCCTTAGTGGGGAGTTATTACTAGTTGTATAAATGTATATAAATGTATATTGATACTTCTATTAAAATTCATTTGAATTTGACCTAACTCTACCTCTATGCTACTGTCCCTTTCCCTATCCTACAAGCAAACAACAGACCCTTTTCCTTCCTTCCTTTCCTTCTTTTTTTCTTCAATACTTTGGTATGGAATTACATTTTGAGATCACTTATTTACTGATATTTTACTCTGGGTGAATACCCTGCTGCATGGTACAGGGGATTCGGTGAAGAACAAGATGTGGTCAAGGAACACCTCATTTAGAAGGATGGTTATGATGTGGACACAGGTACACACATGTATACACATGACCATAACACAATGTTTAACATGGTATGAGGAGAGTGCTGTAAGAGGTTGATAAGGTGGTGTCTCTTTCTATAAGGGTGGTAATTTTTTTTTAAGTTTATTTATTGATTGATTTTGAGAGACAGAGAGAGCGCAAGCAGGGGAGGGGCAGAGAGAGAAAAAGACTCCCAAGCAGGATCTGCACAGTCAGTGTGGAGCCTTATGCGGGGCTCGAACCCACAAACTGTGAGATCATGACCTGAGCCGAAATCAAGAATTGGCCACTTAACTGACTGAGCCACCCAGGAGCCCCTCCATAGGGGTGGTAATAAAAGGCTTCGTGAAGAAGGTTTTTATTATCTGAGCTCCGCCTTGAAGTATGGGTAATCTGTCAAAAGGAAATAATAGGGAGGAGAAACCTTTAGGTGAAAGGAATAAGGGTTTTTTTTTTTCCCTTTTTTTTTTTTCCTAGCTTTATAGTTACAGTTTTCATCTTGAGCTGTATGGTCCATCGCAAATAAATTTTTGTGTGTGGTATGTTTATTTTTTCCCACATATTTATCTAGTCCTCTAGAACACTTGTTGGATAGATGTTCCCATATCCTTTAAATTGTCTTGGCTCCCTCGTCAAAAATCAACTGACCTTGTACATGTGGGTCTACTTCACGATCTCATTCTCTTCCACTGACCTATTGGTCAATCCTTACACAAACACAATTTTGCTGTCTTGATTACTAGAAAATTTGGCAGAAAATTTTGAAATTATGCAGTTTTTGTCCTCTGTTTTGCTTTTCCTTTTTAAGGTAATTTTTTGATATTCTAAATCCTTTCTACTTTCATATAACTTTTAGAATCAGCCTGTTCATTTCTATAAAAAGCATCGGAATTTATACCTACTTAAGTAGGCAAAGATATCGTAGAGAGATTCCAGAAAGCCCCACCATTCAAAGAAAAAGTACGATAAACTGGACTTTGTCTAATGAAAAATTTCTGCTAATCATAAGGCGTGTTAAAAAGCTGAAGAGGTAAAATTTGTAAAAAATTACAAATAAGAGAAAATATTTGTAATCCATATATCTGGTAAAGATTTGTATCTAGAATACATAAAGAGCCACTACAAATCAATAATAAAAAGGTATAAACCCAATAAAAATTGGGGGAAAAAATCCTTGAAGGGTATTTCACAAAATAAGATAGACAAATTGATTATAAGCATGTGAAAGGTGGTAAGCATCATTAGTCATCAGGGAAATGCACATTAAATCACACTGAGATACCAATTGGAATGGCTGAAATTAAAAAGAGTTGTAATAGCAAATATGAGACAATATGGAGAAAGTAGAACTCTCATACATTGATGGTTGGAGGGTAAAGTGACAAAACCATTCGGGAACACTGTATAGCAATCTCCTATAAAGTTAAACATATGCATATCATAGAACCCCAAAATTCTATTCCTGAGTTTTTATCCAAAAGAAATGATAACATGTTTCCACAAAGAGACTTGTATGTCAATGTTCATGGCAACTGTATTCATAATAGTCTCAAAGTGGAAACAGTCCAAATGTTTATCAACAGGAAACTGAATAAACAAATTGTGGTATATTCGCTTCATGGTATTCTACTCAGCAATAAAAAAGGAATGGGCCACTGACACGTGAAAAAACACGGACAAATTCTGTAGACATTATGTCTAACTAAAGAAACTAGACCAAAAAAAAGTATATTACAGATGATTCTATCTATAGAGAATTCAAGAAAAGGCAAAACTAATCTATATTGATAGAAATCAGAACAGCATTTGCCCGTGGCTGGGGTTGGAGTTGATCGGAAAGGAGCATGAGGGAAATTCTTGGGTACTGGAAATATTCTATATCTTGATTTGGGTGGTATGGGTTTCATGATTGTATTCATTTGTCAAAACTATATGCATAAGCTCTTTTCATTTTTATGCATATAAATTGTATTTTACTACAAAAAAAGATATATTCAGCAAATTAATAAGACACAGAAAGCTGGGGGAAAGCCAAGTATGCAAGTTCTTTCATAGAGAGTTGGATGGAGAGCAAGCATTAGTGAGAGATAATGGTTCGAGGTCATCAGGGTTGGTTGAGGAGTCGGTAGTTTTCTTTACTTGTAATTGTGTTACCGAAGATGGTTTTTAAGGGAGGAAGGAAGATGATCAGAGCTGTGTTTTAGGGTGATTCGTCTTGCTCAGATGAGAGGAGTAAGGAATGCGGTGATGCTACAGATGAGATGTAAAACACCTGCTGGGGAGACTAGCCATTATGAGGGCAGCAACAGGAACAAAACGGGGAAAGGAGGTAATAACTTTGAGAGGTTATCACAAAGAGAAAATTCACAAGATTTTATAGTAGAGTTACTACAGGGAAAGTGACGAGGGAGCAAAACTTTAGGGCCCAGCACGGTGCCTGGCAAATGGCAGGTGCTCTATAAATATTTGTTGAAAACACACACACACACACACACACACACACACACACAAATAAATGATGGAAGTGATAGCTCAAGAAATTCAGGTGGGTTTGGTAGCGTGAATGGGAGTAGGAAATAAGAAGTTGTCTGGAAGAAACGAGCGGCTGTGATTTAATGCTAGCCATATTTTAATGTTTTGTGTCTGTTGGACATAGACATGCAAATGCAGAGTAGACAGTGGGAACCATTGGCCTGAACATCTGGAAAGAGGTCGCGGTTGGATAGAGATTTTGGAATGATTAATGTGGAGGAAATAGGTGAATTATGTAAAAGAAGAGATCACCTAGGAACACCTATAGAAAGAAGAGAAAAGGGCTGAGAACAGAAGTTTGACAATGTGGGCGTGGGGCTGGGCAGCATATTGAGGAAATAGAGGCAACAGAGCCGGAACTGTCAGAGAGGTATGAGGAAGCCAATGTTAGGAAATCTAAGGGAGACAGAGAGCTTCCAAGGGATGGGTGGTCAGATCTCACACACCTGGAAGAAAAGATAGAACAGGCAATTAACACGTAAATATAAGAGACACAAATGGCCAACAAGTATATGGACAAACGTTTTGCCTCATTATTAATTACAAATATATAATAAGGTATGTTATATTTCATTTCTCATGATCTTCATTTCTCATATTAGCAAAGATTAAAAAAAATAAATGTATAGCATTGACTCAGTTGGGCTGGGTTGCACAACCCTGTAGGAACGAAGGGGTGAATGCATACCGGATTTCCTATAGGGTGGACGCTGGGTTTGCCAGTGTAGCAAAATGTCCAGGTGCCATAGCCTCCCTCTTGACGTAGAAGTTACTCTTGACTCCTGTTCCCCTTGTACACATTCTGTGCCACCAACAGGTTTGATAGATTTTACTACTAAACACATTCTGAAACTCTTATTCACATGAATTATATGATATCAGTTTTTCTGCAGGGTCTTTTACCCGTGCTGAGAAGAAACCCAAGACTTCAAGGTTTACGTTACTGGCTCCTGCCCACCTCCAACACGCATATAGATTTCTCCTGCTGACAGCTGGCCTGGTTCTAACTTAAAAACTAGTGCTCTTAACCATCATCTTGGGGGGAGAGGAAGCTACACTTTCCTTTGCAACCCACAGGTCGGTTTTTGCAGGTTTCTGCTTTGGCAAATTGTCCCGACAAGTTGTCACCAGATGGACGGACATCTCTTGTTTTGAATTCCAGACGTTTTGCATTTTTCAGTCAATTCCCTTGCACTCTCACAGATGCCTGCTTGAGACATTTCCTTGCCCAAATGACTCCGCTTTCAGAGAAGCCACCATTTTGTCAATTTTGAAATTTAGAGCAAGCCCTAATTCTAGGTCTCTGCCTTGTGTTCGTGGAACACCTCAAGCTAAATTTATGTCTTCGTGACTTTTCTTCCTTTTCTGGACTCTGTCTCGTCTCCAAATTGTTAGTGGTTTTCGCTGTTCTCATTCGAGTGGCCACATGATTATGGGAACCTACAAACTGGGAAAAGAACTAGTTATTAAGACGGGGCATGTAGAGTTCCGAACAACTTATTAACTGCTGGGTGTGGCCCACAGGAACCTGGCAAGCTCAGACTCATAGCGCTTCTCCCCGAATTTACCCCAGGGAAGAGGCTTAGCTAGCAATTCTTTAGAGAGCCCAGGATTTGATGCTAGGTGTTTTGCTTGTAAAACAGCTGACCAGCTTTCCTTGGTGCAGCCAGAGTCTTGGGTTGCCTCCCACAAGGAAAAACTGGTGACCCATTTCAGGCAGTGCGGCAGAAAACTTTCCTTGAGACCTAAAATGGTTTGGGGAAAACAAGACGAGTACCTCTTGAGCTTTGGAGATTGTGTTTTGTTTTGTTTTGTTTTGCATGTGGTAAAACACACATAACAAAATTTACCATTTAAATCATTTTAAAGTGTACCATTCAGAGGCATGAAGTGCATCCATGATGCTGTATGCTCATCACCACTATCTAATTCCAGAATGTTCTCATTCCCCTGAAGGAAACTCCATACCTGTCAGGAGTCGCCCCTGTTCCTCCCACCCCACAGCCCCTGGAAACCACAAATCTGCTTCCTTTCTCTAGGGACTTGTCTATTCTAGATATTTCAAATAGATGAAATCGTACACTATGTGCCCTTTTGTGTCCATTTTTTTTTTCACTTAGCGTGTTTTCAAGCTTCATCTATGATGTAGCATTTATTTTAGCACTTTATTCCTTTTTGTGGCTGAATAATATCCCACTGTATGGATATACCACATCTTACCTACCTATTCTTCTGTGGATGGATTTCTGGGTTGTTTCCAGTTTTAGGCTGTGAGTTGTGTTGCTATGATATTTGTATACAAGCATTTGTTTGAACACCTGTTTCTAATCCTTTCAGGTATACCTAGGAATGGAATTGCTGGATTACCTAGGAGGTAATTCTGTGTGTACCTTATTGAGGAACTGCTAAACCGTGCTCCAGGGTGGCTAAATAATTTTACATTGCCAGTAGTCATATATGAAGAGGAGTTTTGGAGAATTTTAGGAGCTTTTTTTAAAATGTTTATTTATTTTTGAGAGAGAAAGAGAGAGTGGGGAAAGGGCAGAGAGAGAGAGAGGAGGACACGGGATCTGAAGCAGGCTCTGTGCTGACAGCAGAGAGCCCGATGCAGGGCTCGAACTCACCGTCTGTGAGATCATGACCTGAACGGCAGTCAGACACTTCACCGACTGAGCCATCCAGGCGCCCCAGGAGTGTTTTGTAAAGGTGTCTGAACCTGTAAGTGAATCATTAAATGGCATTTGGGTGGTGGCGTAAAACAAAAAACTGATTCGTGTTTTTAAAATGAGATGAATTTATTTCCTCCTTCTTGTTTAAATTCTTCCTCCCCTAGGGATGAGAAGGATCATGATGGATAATCCTGAGTTGGATCCCAGGAAATTCTGAAAGCTGCTTGTCAGCACACCCGCATGTAAGATTACACGTGTAGTGTTCTGAAATTGAAATACCAGAATTTTCTGCTAATATTCACAGCCTTACCCATGCCTTACAGTATAAAATATGGGCCCACTGAACATTCTTTTCTTAGACCCTAGGATCTAAGATTCCCTCAATCCCCTGGATCACTCAGCATTTATATCACTCTCTTAGGCCTGTAGCCTGTGGGTGATGTGTTATGGGATCCAGCGGATCCCATATTTGCCCATCATACCATAGTACTTTTTATAAACTGGGTTGCTTGGGGTTGCCTGGTTGGCTCAGTTGGTTAGGTGTCCAACTTCAGCTCAGGTCATGATCTTGCAGTTCGTGAGTTTGAGCCCCAGGTTGGGCTCTGTGCTGACAGCTCAAAGCCTGGAGCCTGCTTCGGATTCTGTGTCTCCCTGTCTCTCTGCCCCTCCCCTCTCATGCTCTGTCTCTCTGTCTCTCTCTTTCAAAAATAAATAAACATTAAAAAAATTATAAGGTGGGTTGCTTGAACTGAAGAAGTGTTATGTGGGAAATCCATTTGGGTGATCTCAACTCTGTAAGAGCTCAAATAATGGTGCTAATTGAGGCCCTGTGGATAAGTCAAACTCACACCTGGAATGTGTTGTGAAGTCAAAATAAATCTTTGTCCCTGCCAATATAGAAGGGGTCTAATGGAGGCAACTTATACCACTAATGGATTGTTGGTGTCCTTGAGGTAAGTTCCTTTCTAAGGAACCAAGAGATAAGCATTAGTCAATGTTGCTGGCAGTTTGGACATTTAACGGCAGCTTTAATGAGTAGAAACCCATGATTGTGGGCCATGTATAGACTCTTTCCATCCTATCATGTTCTGTGTTTACAAAACCATTGTATCAGCATTGGAATAGCTAATGATAGAAACTGACCAAAGTCAGCCGGCCAAGTCATTCTCTCTACTTGGTTGTTTAGTGTCTCTTCCTTGGAATGGAATGTGTAATGCAAACACAAAGATCTGTCTTCAAGCCTGAAAGTCTACCCACGTAGTTCTATTCTTTGTCCTTGATCTAATATTTTTTTCTTCCAGGGTCTGACTAATCAGCTAAACTATTTGTTGAGTCCATGCACATTTAAATTAGGACACTTATTTTTCCACATAAAGAGGATTGGGTATGTTGCCTAAAGACCTCACCATTGGGTGAATTTCACCTAATGGACCTCACCTTCAAGACCATCCCTGAATATGGGTACCTGGATGGCTCAGTTGGTTAAGTATCTGACTTTTGATTTTGGCTCAAGTCATGATCTCACTGTTCGTGGGTTCAAGATCCGTATTGATCTCCATGCTGACAGTGTGGAGTCTGCTTGGGGTTCTCTCTCTCCCCTCTCTTCCCCTCCCATGCTCTCTCTCTGTCTCTAAAAATAAAATAAGATAAAATAAAATAAAAGCCATCTCTGAATACAGATGCATTATCGCCAAAGTCCATTTTTGGCTCTGCCCATATACTGATCCACTTTCAAGGTCATGAGATAGCCTAGATTTTACTTTCTGTGAACCAAACTTTACTTTCTTCCTCCTCCATCAGCTTGCCACTAATAAGATAATGATAGGTGACATATGTCCACGTCTTTGTGCCTCATATTTGTGCCTCTGGGCATGCTTTGGCTTTTATCCCAATATTTCACTTCCTGCTATGACTGATCTCTTCTTGGCCTGCCCAGCTTGGTGTATTGGACGGAACCACCTTCTGCTGGGAACTTTTAGGTTCATGGTCACTTTGTGCCTTGTCGTCATGCACTTAATCTTTGCCAGGGCCAAGTAGCACATTTAAGCAAGTTTAGAAAGGTATATAACTTTATGGTTAGATGACATTGCCTTGTTTCAGAACTCTAATGGTGATTCTTCTATTTTGGCTTGCCTTAAACTTCACAATGTACTTTCTCTTACCTGTGGTGCATCTAATAATTTAGGGTCTGCTGAGTCAAATGGCCCAAATGGCAAGACCATCGTCACCACAGTCATTTCCTGCTGTGGCCCATCCTCAACTCTGGTGGCCTCTCCTGTCACCTGGTTTAGGGCTCAGAATAATATTCAGAAATAGGCAGCCTCTAAAAGTGGGTGTGAACTTACCGGAGGTGGGTCTCCTCAGTTGAGAGCAATTTCCAGCAAGGTTGAGATCCATAAGCTGTCAGTTGGTAACACCTTCAGCATCTGAGGGTAAGACCCCTTCTATCCCCAAAAGGGATTTTGGTAGCACACAACAGGGTCCTCTGTGGCTCAGGTCAGTGAGGCTAACAACTGATTTATCCATAACCACAATGGAGGTCAAAAACAGTGGGATAATACCACAAAAGTGCTGAAAAAATAATTACCAAATTATTCTATATCCATTCATTATGTCTCATGAATGAATGTGAAACAAAAACATTTTCAGGCAAAAACAGGAAAAGAAAGAAAAAAAAGAGAATTTTCCCCCAGCAACTGAGACAATTAATTCTAAAGAACGTATTTCTGGCAAAAGGAAAATGGTCTGAAATGAAAACAAAAAGAAGTGAAGGACAAAGAACAAATGTGAGTAATATGTGGGTAAATTTAAATGAACATTGGCTATATAAAACATAAATAATAATTCCTAGAATTATTGCTAATATATGGATTATAGATAACACTTAAAAATATAATTCGACACTCCCTAGAGAAGTCCAGAGTAACATGGGTATAAATTTGGGCAAAAACCATGCTTTCAACACATATAGCGCTTCCTCTTTAAGAAAACAAAGAGAAAACCAAGAATATGCAAACAAAAACTACCCAACAACATGAAAATAAACATCTTTAAATACGGACCATTGCATAGGATTTCACACCCCAACATGTGGTTTTTGTGGTAGTTATTTAATAACAGATGTTAAAAAAAACAAGTAAGACACCATGGTTAAATTGCAATTTTGTTGTTGTTGTTGTTGTTTTCCTCCCTAAAGAGATAATTCTCATCCACGTGTCTGTCTAGTATATATTGATTGAAAACCATTTGGAAATTCCTCCATCTGTCAATGAAATGCAAACACCTCTGGAGTGAAATCAAACAGCTGTTTAAATGCTCAGAGCTTTGCTAACAAAGAAATCTTCTTCCTTAACACTGGCTCTGTTTACACTATTCCAAAGCAATGACTCATTCAGGGTAAAATCCAGTAGTTCCAGGTTGTGTAAACATAACCATTATTTATAAGGAGATTTATATAAAGACCCAAGACTAACTGCTTCCCAGTTGGAGAATTGCTGAGTCCTACTAAAGTTAGTAGTTAGACTCTTGTGTGTGTGTGTGTGTGTGTGTGTGTGTGTGTGCGCACGTGGATGTGTGTGCGTGTGCGCGCGTGTGTGTGTGTGTGCGTGTATTTGGTGAATTATTTGTACTCATGAGCCACACTTGAAATTCACAAAAGCTCTGGTTCCCTTTATTGCACAAAATCAACTAACAAGCTTGGAATAAATAGAAGTCTTATAAGCAGTCCTATAATTTAGAATTTGAAAGAGGTCATTTATACTATATACAAATTAGTAAATATTTTTCATTTTTTTCTGAGTTATCTTCTCATCAACTAAGGAAAAAATTGAGTAGAATGTAGACTCTGGATTCTGGTGGCCTGGGTTTGAATGCCAGCTCCATCAGTGGCTGCCTTCATAGCATTGGGTGAGGGACTTCTTAAGCCTCAGTCTCCACACCTGTCAAATGGCAAAAAATAATATATCTCACACAATTATCGTGTGACCTAAAATAACTTAAATTTTGTAAAAATGAATTTGTAAGAATTAAAAAAATGTAAATCATTCGATGCCGTGCTTGTCACAGAGCACTTAATGCAAGTTATGTATTATTTTATCTCATGAAGCATTTTGCTGGGTTTAATATTGATGACCCTCAATTAATTAATATTCAAGTCTTGTAGCTTTTGGCAATGAACGATTGTTCACATAGATCTTCTAGAAATGAAAAACTGCTGCCAGTCACTAAGTTTCATTAGAATACCGACTAGATAATTCGATAGTCCATTGTTTTTAAGTCCTCGTGACCATATTTCGCACTTAATGTCCACCTGCCGAAAGTCTGGAAGGCTAAACTGTTTAAGACCAGCCACTTCACTGTAGCTATCAGTTAGGGTCCTGGCAGGAGACAGGTGACACATTAAAGTTGGGTATGGAGAAGAGTTTGATAAAGGATTAATTACAAAGTCATGGGTGGGCCTTAGGGGGGAAAAAGTGATAATCAAGCACTTGGAGTTAATAAATATGGGAGAGCAGATAGCACTTCTAAGCCTGAATGGGCAGGGGGAGGGTGTGGCTTCAGGAACCTGGAGTGGATCCTTTGGGGAAAGGACCTGTGGCGTTAGATACAGCGAATGCTGTGATCTGGTAATACCCCAACCTCACTCTCTTCCTGCCCTTTTAGTTCCCTCCCAGTGCTTCCAACTGGCCAGACCTTACATGAGAAGCCTGAGGTCAAGGGAGCCTGCTGCTCAAGTACAGGCAGGTCAGTTTTCTAGAGCACAGAACTGTTAAGTGTGGATTTGGAAAAGCAAACAGAAAGCAGCCAGCATCCCTGTGACTGACTTTTCCCATAGCTGATGAGGGACCTGTTAAAATCGACTTCGAATATGCTGCAAGTCCAGACTGTCTCTGCTCAACTAGATGGTGCGGAATTCTGGACCTGCCAAGCAGCTTTAGAGCTGTGAAGTGGCTCCACGAGGAAAATGCTGGCTTTACTGCAGGTCATTTCCGCATGGAGACAGGGTAGACTTCTACCGGTTAAAAACACCATTAGGCTCTGTAAACTTCAAACCATGAAGTTCTCAAATTAGAAGAACAATGTGATCCAAATCTGGGCGTTTTCTGCTAAGGTGGGAAAAGCCAGACCGTAGACCCACACGGAGTAAATCAATAAGCATCCGATAACCACGGTTTGGAGTCAAACAGCTTGCTTATGCTACCTTGCTTTTGCAAAAGACCTGCATTAGTACAGTAATGTTTTTTTGTTGTTTTTGTTTTTGTTTTTGCTTTAAATAAAAGTGAAAATCGTCTTTGGGTTTTTTTTCAGTTAGTGAAAACAGATATCAATGCAGGTCTTTCATAAAAGGGAGGCTTCGTAAGGCATACTTTCCGAAAGCAGGTGGACACCCTTTACTTTGCAACATTTTGGCTTACTGGAGGTTTCATGGGAACTCTCTGCTTTGGGAGAGCAGGACACACATGTGCTGTTTCGCATCCTCTAGTCTCCAGGAGCCTTGAGATGCCCACCAATTGTTTGAAACTCTGTAGGAACTGCCCAGCTAAGATGCTCCTGGCTTCCTGCCTCTCAGAAACTATAGGAGGTAATAATGTTTATTGGTATTCATCAATGAACAACTCCTATAATAAAATACACTTTGTGGAAGTCCAGGGACATTTACTGAAAACTGATCAAGGAGTAATCTTTTTTTTTTTTTTTTTTGATGTTTATTCATTTTTGAGAGAGAGAGAGAGAGAGAGAGAGAGAGTGCGATTGGGGGAGGGGCAAGAGAGCGGGAGACATAAGAATCCAAAGCAGGCTCCAGGCTCTAAGCTGTCAGCACAGAGCCCAACATGGAATTTGAACCCGTGAACTGTGAGATCATGATCTGAGCCGAAGTTGGACGCTTAACTTACTGAGCCACCCAGGCGCCCGTGATTACAGAGTAATCTTAAACAGAGTAAGCATGAAACCTAGGAGAATGGGTGCAGAGGTGGCTGGGAAGGGTAGACTTAGCTGGTATGGACAGCTAGAAGAAGGTGTAACTGAATCCATGTTCAAATAAAATACAGCTACTAACAGAGAGAGATAAAGAAATGGTCATTTTCTGAGCATTTACTCTATACCTTATTTATCCTTTGTGAAAATTCTGTGGTTCTCTGATGTACATCGTTAGCTTTATTTCATAGGCGAAGACACTCAGAACAAAAGGAGAAACTCCTGCTCAAAGTCCCACAGATAGTAGATACTAGAGCTTGGGTTAGAGCCCAAGCAACTCCTATTTCAAGGTTCTCTTTCTTTCTGCGCCTCGGTGTGCTGGAGTAAAGAAAAGAAATATTGAACAAGGGAGGTCATGTTGGGATATGGAGTAAGATAAAAAAAAAAAAAGAAAACTGTCAAGGGAAAATGCTTCAGTCTTCTGGAAGAGGGGAGAGGGGGTTAGAAATTGCCTGTGGTAAAATCAAAACAAAGTGCAGCGAAAACATATGGCTGATTAAAGGAGAAAGCTGTCCTCAGTACAGAACAGAAGATATTTGGGGTATAATAGAGCTTAGAGTGAAGGAAGCCCCATCTGTAGTCATGTCTTCAAGGCCAGATCTAAATGTGCAGAATACGGGTGGCTCTACCCTTCTGCAGATTGATTCTCTTCACCCACCCCAACCCACATAAGTATAATACCTATAGTAACATGCAAACCGACAAACACAGAAGAGACAATACTCCCTGGATCAGAGCAGAGAGAGAGGAGAGCTTGTCTTGGAAAATCCCTCTAGCAGAAGAGTGCAAGAAGATAAGGAAGGATTTTGCCAAGAATGTGCCATGTGGTGCCATCATTTTTCTGTTTATGAGTGTCTGGCAATATTGTCCCCCTGATATAAAAGCCACGCTGATGGGGCATCGGGTGGCTCAGTCGGTTAAGCATCTGACTTTGGCTCAGGTCATGATCTCACAATTTGTAAGTTTGAGCCCCACTTTGGACTTTTCTGCTGTCATCACAGAGCCTGCTTCGGATCCTGTGTCCCCCTCTCTCTCTGCCCTTCACCCACGGGGTCTCTCTTTCTCTCTCTCTAAATAAGTAAATAAACTTAAAAAAAAAGCCATACCGCATACAATTTTTGGGAGGAAATATTCTTGTTTTATAGGGGGCAGTGAAAGAGGATGTTGTAGGAAATAGATTTGGGGAGCTTGCGTTTGAGAGCAAATCTTTAAGCTATGTGATATCGTGGGTAAGGTGGTTGAGCAGGAGTCAGAGTGAATTCTACTAGAATAGAGGTGGAGTGTCACATTGGAAGGACCATGACTCCACATTTGGCACAAAGGCTAATCTGTTTCAGACCCCAGTAGAAGTGGAGTATCAGCCCTATCCCACCAGAGTGGCCTATCAACTTCCCTTACAGAGGAACGAAAAGCATAGGGAGAAAAAAACCAGACCACGCATCCTAGAGATACAATAGACACTCGAGCAAAGCGTAGCCATTCTTGCTGTCGTTTGTAAGCTCAGGCACTCAGCTTACAATTGCTTTGCTAATTGTTTGGCCTCGGTGATTCTACTTTAGCCTGAGAAAGGTGAGTCTAAGACTCGTCTTTTGTGAAGGTAGTTTACTCGAAGAAGTCATCTTAGGGAGCCGTGAGTGGAGACCGGGAAGAGTGAAAGGGGGAAGAAGGGATCGCCGAAATAGGATGCATCTTCGAGCTGGTCATAGTGGTGGGCAACTGAGGCTCCGTTGCCCTGGGACGTTCTGAGGGTCGTGTGGGATACACATCTGAATCGTCAGTAGGAGAGACAGGAGAGCGGTAGTTAGCTGCTGTCTTCAACTCTGCGTATCCATGGGATGCCAATCTTCCAGATTTGTGTATGCCTTGGGGCCAATCAGGTTTCCAGAGGCATCTGGGATCAGGTGTCAGGGAAGTCTGGGGCAGCAGTAAGAGAACTGGGTGCAGCTGCGGCAGGGTGCTGACAGGTGTGACCTGCCCAAAGTTGGCTGTGGCAGCCAGGGATAGGGTCAAATATTAGAGGTGCGGTCCAAAGAGCACTTGCTACAAATAGCATCTTAAAAATTTGCTTGAACAAAGATGAAAAATTTCAGAACAGTATTGAGGCTTTAGGTCAAGAAAACACCATCCTGCTTATATAGGACAGGAATGCAGGACACCCAAAATACCAAGCAGAATATGAAAAGAGACATATTTAGTGGGAGTATTTTTTAGATTATCGTGGTCTAGTTTTACGAATTCCTCTTTAAGGATGAAAGTGGAAATGACTCTGAATTCCCGGTTATTATTTGCCATTTGTTTTAAGTAAGTAGATTTAAATGAATTGTTTAAACATTCCTGTGTACCTTTCATTCAGTTGAGTGGGTACAGTAATTTTCATCAAATTTTATTTGCGTTCTTTTAAAATTCTATCTCCCCCCCAACATGATAACACATTCACCTATGTGTAGATTTTCCTTTGCTAATTGGAATGTTGAACTCAGGTAGATTATCTGTTTCAAGATTCCAGTGACTTGAGAATAACCCACATAAGTATCATCCTTTCACAGACTGGGTTTTCAGTGTCTGTTGCATGTTATAAAAACCACTGCAAAAAGATTGCCGACCTTCATGCATATCATAGCAGGTGAACTCCTAGTTCAAAATACATGCCATTCAGGAGGAAGCTTAGGAGAAGTCTTGTTTTCATTTTGCATAAAAAATTCTATAAAAGCAAATGTCTCACTCTGCATCTTCTATTTGCTAGGTACCTTGTATACATATTACTCAAATTTCTCATAAGCACATGAAGAAGGTATTATCATCTTCATATTTATTATTTATTTGTAATTTTCTTTTTCGAGAGAGGTGTGTACACATGCATGAGCAAGGGAGGGGCAGAGGGACAGAGAGAGAGAGAGAGAGAGAGAGAGAGAATCTTCAGCAGGCTCTATGTCCAGTGCGGAACCCCATGCAGGACTCAATCCCACCACCATGAGATCATGACCTGAGCCAAAATTAATAGTTGGACGCTTAACTGACTGAGCCACCTCAGCACATCACATCTCCACTTTTGAAGACCAGAAAATTGAGGCCAAATGAGCCGAACTGCCGAAGTTCTCATCATCAGAAGCAGGCAGAGTCAGAATTTCAACCCAGACGTGCCTGACTTTGAAGTTCTGTTCTTCCCTGCACACTTGGGGCCTTGTCACAGGCATTCTTCTGGTCGTCCTGGAAAACATACCACTTCCACTGCGCCTCACCTACTTATGTAATAACCTGCAAAGGAGGGAGAGCCATCTGTTTCAAAAGCAACATATTTGAGTCCATAAGCAAATAGGTTGGCAGAGAACAGAAGGATTGTGACATTGCCATTTGGCATTCCTGACTTACTCTGCATTTATAAGATAGAAATACATGGTTCAACATGTTGATTTCACAAGCTTATCATTATCATCCATTCTGAAATAAGCATAGTCAGGGACATCATGTACAAAATAAGGGATCCTTGTTTTGGAGGATGATGTCAGGCAGGAGGAGTTTTTGTTTAACTCCTATCTCCTAAAGCACTAGCTTACAAGAGACTTCATGAAATGTACTTTAATACTGAGGCCAATGAAGGAGAAAAACAACTAAGAGGGAAAAAAAAAACCTTTGGATTTATTTTAAGAGCACAAGATAACAAGATTACTTAAAAAGGAGTACAAACCAAAGGTTCCAAAATAAGGCTGATCATCCAAATTCATTTGAAGAACTTTAAATGTATATAGATACCCGAGCCAAACTTCAGGCAGAGTCTCTAGGAATAAGCCTCAGGCATGTGTGTGTTAAAAATATCCTGTAGTTATTCTGATGAGTGGCCTCAGCTTACAGCCACTACTTGAAAAATAGTTTATAAACTAATACACAGGGAGCCTACTTTTGTATTTTATTTTATTTTAAATGTTTATTTATTTATTTATTTATTTAGAGATAGAGACAGTGTATGAGCAATGTGAGCAGGGAAGGGGCAGAAAGAGAGGGAGAGAGAGAATCCCAAGCAGGCTCTGAGCTGTCAGCACAGAGCCCAACGTGGGGCTCAAACTCACAAACTGTGAGATCATGACCTGAGCCGAAATCAAGAGTCAGATGCTTAACTGACTGAGCTCCCAGGCACCCTACCTGGGTATGTTAATTTGTATGTGTAATCTTGAGGAATCAACTCATAAGTTTTCTTTAGTATGCAACCTAAATGCTCCAAACAACCCAGATATTCAGGAGACTTCCTTCTAGTCAGCAGCCATTTAGAAATCCCTCACTGTTAAGAAGTTGATGAATAGAGACAAAGTAAAACAAGTGTCAATTGGTTTATCTAGTACCTGGCACATTATACCATGGAAACATTTTGGAAAATAGCAACAGAATAAGCTAAAAGAAAGTATAGGGCAGAAAAAAATAAAGGGAAGAGCAGAACCATATAAAATAGGACATGAACACTTGATGGAGAAGACCAACAACATAAACTTCTGATTCTTTGGGAAAACTAAAATAAAACTCTAGCTAAAGTTCAAATAAGAAAGGAGAGAAAGAAGAAACAGTACTATAAATGAAAACCATGTAACTAAAAATGGGCAAAAATAACAAATGTAATAAAAATATGAACAACTCTACGTCAATGAGTTTAGAAACTTTTAACAGGTATATAATGGAAAATGTAATTAGTAAAGCTGACACATAAAGATATAGAAACAGAAATGTTCCTAAAAGATCAATAAATTGAAATAGTAGTTAACAATATTCTCATACACCAAAAGGATTAAAAACTCTAAGTTCAAACTCTTTATTTATTTTTTTAATTTTTTAAATGTTTATTTTTGACAGGGGTGGGGGGAGTGCAAGTGGAGGAGGGGCAGAGAGAGAGGGAGACACAGAATCCGAAGCAGGCTCCAGACTCCTCTGAACTGTCAGCACAGAGCCAGATGCGGGACTTGAACTCACAAATGGTGAGATCATGACCTGAGCCGAAGTTAGATGCTTAACTGACTGAGCCAGCCAGGCGCCCCTAAATTCAAATCCTTTAAAAAAAAAAGAAGATAATCCTGTTGTTTGCTTGTGTGTGTGTGTGTGTGTGTGTGTGTGTGTATGTGAAGTTCTCACAGATATAGTAGGAATAGGTCAGAGAAATACTGCATATTGTGAGTCTGCAATCTGCTGTGGCCCTGGGTTCATGGGTTTTACAAATTGCGTATAAATAATAGCCCCGATTCCCCTTTAGTCTTGAGAGCATGCTTAAAATCTTTGCTTTCCTATAGGGTCAACTCCAGTTGTCTTTTTCTCTTGTGTTTCAATTTTATATTCTTCTCTTTGGTTGCCCAGTAACATACCAGGGGGAAGTAATTTACAAAATGGAGCCATGGAATTTAGAAACATTAATTCCACTCTTGTGGGGAACAATTTATTCCCAGGGTGTGTGGTTTTTATCACCATAGGATCACACCCATTGAGATAGCAACATAGCAAAGATATCTGTTAAAATTCTTATCTATGGGTCAGGATATTAAAATGCCATGTAATTGGACCTCCCGTTTAAAAATATTAATAAGTATTGCATTGAAAATGAATGTAGTAGTAAATGAGAAAACAGCAAGCCAGGAGGGTTTGTATAATTTTGCTCAATTCGATGTTCTACCCAATTTACCAGGCAAAAAATAAATTATGTTTGGAAATCAGTCATGCAAGGTTTCTGGCCACTTTTCATAAAAATGGATTATCTGTCAGGTTCTCTGAAGCTTTAACCCCATGTGACACAGTAACATTTTAGGACAGTGCTGTGAGGCATTAGCCAGTCAGGCATGTTTCCGGGGCCCTAAGGGCTGCCCACCTCAAAATAATAACTCTACCTACTATCTTTCTGTCATCATTTGAAAGTTGGATTCACTACCCAAATATCTTCTGGAATTGAAATATTTTTTTTTTGTCTTTGTTGTTTGCTTTTCAATAATCTGTTCTTTTTTTTTTTTTTATCAGTGAGGAATGTAGAGTTTACCATCAGAAGAGAGTGCTTTCTGATTATCATTTCCTGTTAACACGTGGCAGACAATCTAATTCTGAATGACTTTGCTACATGAAAGGGTAATCATAATAATAGCAGTGATGGGTGCTGTTGTTGCTTGAACTGAGATAGACCTGGGTAAAGTGAAACAGTGTTCAGTTTTTACATGTGTGCGTGCCCAAGAAACCACCACCCTCTTCCTTTTCAGTCAATACCCAGGTCTGTCTTCCCTCCCCCACACACCAAAAGGTAAACACTATTCTGACGTTTATCACCACAGCTTGGTCTTTCCTACTTTAGAACCTTTTATAAATAGAATCATTCACTATGCACTCTGGTGTCTGGCTTTTCCAACTTCACATTATAGCGATGAGATTCATTCATGTTGTTGTACTTGTCAGTGGCTTGCTCTTTTCCATTGCTTCTACTCTTCTATGGATATGCCACAGCTTGTCTGTGCTACTGTTGGGAGACATTTGGGTTGCTTCTCGTGTTTGCTTCTTATAAATGAAGCTGCTCTGAACACTTCTGTACATGCAGCATGGTGGACGCATGTTCTCATTTCTCTTAGACATCTACTAAGGAGAAGAATTGCTGCATTGTAGGGTATACACATGTTTAGCTTTGGTAGAAAATGCCCAAACTGTTTCACTGGGAGGGTGGTTTTGGTGGGAGGTGCATTGGCACTTCTCTGTTTGCCTCTCTAGATCCATTTTCTGTGTTTCTCTGTCTACTCTGTACCCTGCGTCATCCTAGCTCCCAGTTTCCTTATACTCTGGCTCTTGGTTGGATTCAGCCTACAGAAGGCCCGGCAGTTCTTGGAGAATGGGGAGTGGGAGAAAAAACTGGACAGCCCCTCTTCCGAGGTTCCAACTCTCACTGGTTCCATTGACACCATCCTTGTCCCTGTCCTCTGTAGGCTCAGCAGGTGACTATGGGTACCTGTTGTTGCTAGTTCCTGGGCATGTCTCCACCTAATGTGGTGCTTTTAGCCCTACTCACACCCTTGAAAAAGTAATTATTCTACAAAAATCTAAAACCTTTGAGTATATCTTTTGTCATAGGATTTTGACTGTTATGGGAAGAAATAAAGGAGATTTTGAGAGACATTAGAATGCACTGGAACACATAGAAGTTTCTGTTCAGCATGAGAGAATAAGAAAGAGATTGTACTGAAAGTAGTTATTTAGGACAATTCATGTTAACAAATATACTGATATGACCTGGAACTCAGACCGACATAACGATGAGGTTCCTATCCTCAAATAGTTTTGTTGACAAGTAGACCTTGACTTTGATCCTGACTGCACATGACTCTACTAAGCTTCATTAAGCTTCATTTTTTTAATCTAAAAACTATAAATAATGATTATACCCATAGCTCAACCACTACCACACCTCCAAAGCAGAGAGTGAAGAAAATCAAACTAAACACAAGCCCAAGGTGAGATAGAGGTTTTGTGATTTCATTCAAGGGATTAATCTAGCAGTGGTGATGTTACCTAAGAGGAATTGTTGAACTACTCAGAATCTTGGAGGCAAAGTCCCACATATTCTGTAACTTCAAGGAGGCTAACAATCAACCACAAACAGAGAGGCTTGCTTCAAGGGTAGGAGTCTGACAGAGTGGTTAAGACAAGGCAAAGGTGTGGGAATCTAGGCAAAGGTTGGGGAATCTTGGCAAAGGTTCAGTTCTAAGAAGGAATCTAGACTTTGTCTTTTATTGACTATATCCCCTTGATCCAGGGATTAAAATGTCTTAGTTCTGTACATTGTAAAATGGGAATAATCGTTCTCATACCTTTTATGGGAACTGTTCTTAATGCATTTTTCCCTCTGCAACAAGATAGGTAAAAATAGTTGTGAACATAGTCATTCCTACCTCAGCTAAATGCTGGCAGAAGCTGTCAAGATATACAAGCTTGCAAGACAAGGTAGGATCTATGGGTAACACTGCTGAGAGGATAAAACTGAGAGAGAGCACATCGGGGGCAGGGAGGGAGATGCATGGGAAGGTAAGACACCAAAGTTAAATACACATGAAGTCTGAGAATGGTGGTGCTGAAGAGGCCATGTGTGTATCTTGAATTAGATCCTGATTCTGGGATAGAAAATTAGAATCTGCTATGCAAAGTGGAAGATCTGAGAGGCAGAATACTGAAGTATGTAACTGCATTGAGTCGGTCTGCCGGGATTTGTTTGTTCATTTGGTTTTTTTTTGTTTTTTTTTTAAGGAAGAGTTATTTGAATAAGTTCTCCTTTTGAAGTTCTACTGTTTCCATGTCCATTATAGAGACACGAAGTCAAGGTCAACCAGTCTCTCTCTGTCTCTGTCTCTCTGTGCGCATGTGTCTTTCTTACACACACACACACACACACACACACACACACACACACAGACACGATGACATATTCTCGGTAACTATATATTTCAAAGCAAGATCTGACATTAATTAGTGAAAGTATAAGCAAGGACACATAAAGGGATTTTTGAGAAAGCAAATTCCGGTGTGGTTGTGGGCATGCAAGCCAAAGCACAAAAGTTTAGAAGGCAGCTAAGGCTTTGGGCAAATTCTGATAACACTAAAGGATGAGGAAATAGTCAAGGAAGCAAACAATGTGCTTCTGGCATCCTGCTGGTGATTCAGAAAATTCTGATTCAAAAACAAGAATTATTTTCAAAGGTCTTTTGACAGAGCCGACAGCTTCTCAGCTGTCAGCCACTCTCCAGAGACCCTAATGAGCTCTTCCTTGTCAGGTCTTTCTGTCTAAACAAGAAATTGCTAGTCTCTGTGTCTGTCACCCCACAGTGAATGCACCTACCTTTGCTTATGCATAGTATAAATTATTATTTAATGCAAACACTTGTTCAGGTTGATCAGTAAGTTGTTTCCGTCAACCTGCATCAATGTGGTCTTTAATGTGTCAATGACTCAACAGCAGACTATGTGTATAAACAGGTGGTTGCCAGAAAGTGTTTTTCCGTTGATAAACTAATAGGTTTTCCTGAAGAAGTTACTGCAGTTACCTTTCCCACTAAACGTTCCTGATGCTCTTGTAGATGGTCAGGATACTCTATCTTATTTGTCACAATAATAGTGAATCATAGGGACAAAAAAAAATGACATCCAAGAGAAAGAATTCTTCTTTAAATATATTTAATATATCTCATTGTTCCTTCTCTACAATACTCAATATCCTTACCTAATGCTACCTAAAGAGACTGCCATTTTGATTTTAGAACTCAGAAACCCCCTTGTAGTTTTGTTTTTGTTATTAGATGACACAAAGACTATTTTCTAAAATAATTCTTTTTGCTAATTTCAGCATGCTCTTGAAAAAAATTCTGCAGTGGCTTTCCCTGTCTCCTCCATGTTAAATGGTATTTTCCCATTTTTTTTTTTTGTTTTAATATTCTTCCTCAGTACAGTATGCATGGGTGGTCAAGAGCATCAACCTTGGAGTAGTTCAACCAAGTAGTGTGTTTTGAGTAGTGTGTTCTGGCCAAATTCTTCTTGGTCCTCTTTTCCTACATCCATACTTCTCTATAACCTGATGTGTCATCACCCTAGAGAAGCGAAGTTTCCGTTTCTTTGACTAAAATCTTTCCAGACACCAGAATTCTCTTAGTGAATTTCCCTTACATGTTTGAGGAGAGAAGCTATCCTCTTCATAAGAAAAGAAGTAAAACAACTAAAGTAATAATCAAAACGAAAAACATCCTCAAACAATGTTCTTCAAAACTTCTTTCTATAATCAAATAAATCAATGGGGAGAAAAAACAGAGAAGAAATAACAAAATGAATTAGAGTCTACCTTTTATAACTTGAAGTTTGACTTCTGGTATGGCCAAGTAACCTCTTATTGGACCAATTCTGTTATAGATAATAATTATAACTCCAGACAAAACAAACGAACGAACAAACAAACAAACAAACAAACCCAAAACTACAGCACTGACAAGTGAAGAAAATTCTGCACATTCTGGGTAGAAGCTGATGCTTGGCTGGATGGAATGACATAGGTAAGCATCTTATTTTTACAGGTGGCACCAGTCTTTCTGGCATGAAAAATGAGAAGTCAGGGATGAGAGAGATCATAACTGCTAGGAGAGTAAAGAGGAAATCCAGGAAAGGAGAGAGCCAGAGATGAGAAAAAGCTCCAAATTCTGTATATAAATTCTGCCTGAGTCTTAGACTGACAACTGGGCCATACATTTGTGGGTCAGACTTAAATCAGTACAACTGAGGATAAAATAATAAAATATATTTTAGTTGCCACTCAAAAGCCAGATTTTTCAGCTTGAGAGGAATGAAATTAATTGCTTGCTAAATTAAGAACAACAGAAATTATTCTTGGATCACCCACTGTGCTCAGTACACAATTAAAAATTACTCGATGTACATGGATTTGGGAGAAAAGATAATCAGGAGCGCCTGGGGGCTCATCAGTTAAGTGTCTGACATCAGCTGAGGTCATGATCTCATGGTTTGTGAGTTCGAGCCCTGCGTTGGGCTCTGGGCTGATAGCTCAGAGCCTGGAGTCTGTTTAAATAAAACATAACAGAGTGAAAAGATAAACAAGCAAGACCAAACCAAAGAACAGTTAGCAGACTAAGCAGTTTAAAGCAACCAATGAAACTCAGCACAATAAAATAAAGGAAAATATGCTCACAAGAAATGAAAATGGAAAACTCAGCAGAGGAATTGAAACTATATCAAAGAACCGTATGTGAATTCTACAACTAAAAACTTCAAATCTGAAATTTAATACACTGGGTAGGCTAACAGGAGAATAGAGATGACAGAGAAATAAATTAGTAAATTTTAATATAGATTGTCTTATCTGAGGAACAATGAAAAAAAATACCATCCTGGAGGCTTGTGGAACAATGTTAAAAAGGTATAGCATACGTGTAATCGAAGATATAGAAGGAAAGGGAAGAAAGAATTAGGCAGCAAACATGTTCTAAAAGCTAATGGCCAAAATGTCACCAATTTGGTGAAAACCAAAAAATTTCAGATGTAAGAACTTCAGTGAATCCAAAAAGGGAAAATGAAAACCATACCCATGTACACCATGGTCAATTTGGTAGAAAATCAAAGTTGGGAAGAAAGTCCTGAAGGTGACTAAAGAAAAATAACACACTATATATAGTGAAACAATGATAAAATTCTACTAATTTCTCAAGAAAAACTGTGAAGTCCGGAAGACAGTATAACAATTTGCTCACAGTGCTGCAAAAGTGAAATTTCAAACCAGAACGCTATACTACCACTAACCACCCAAATATCCTTCAAGAAACAGGCAAAATAAAGACATGTGCAGATGAAAGAAAACGAAGAGAATCAATTACCAGCAGACCTGTGCTACAAAAAAATGCTGAAAGACATTCTTGACAATCAGGGGAAATGATAACAGATAGAAACTCAGATCCTCAGGCAGGAATTAAGAGCATTAGAAAAGGTCTGCATAAACTGGTTTTTATTCTTAATTTCTTGAAAAACATTTGATTGTTTAAAGGAAAATATATAATATTGTTGATGACATTTTTACTGGATAAAGATGTAGCAAGAGTAATAATTGTAATATAAGGGACAGGGAAATGCAGTGAATGGGCCTATTTGGTTGAAAATGATTGTATTTTATGTGAAATAGCACAATGTATATTAACTCTAAGGAAATTGTGTAAAGTTAAAGTTGTATCCTGTCATTAAGAAGCAATCACCCAAATATATAGCAAAGAAGCATTGCTAAAAAGCCAATAAACACACTCAAGGTTTTTTTTCGGGGGAAGGGGGGTTCTCAGATACTTGAAAATACCTGATGCAGTACCGTTTAATTATGTTTTCAAATTGTATATGTACGCATCATCCTAGAAAGAGATGTGCATTGGAGAAAGACTTAGGATAGGTGCTGTTGGCTTTGATTTAAGACCAGGGTATTCCTGATGAAGACTTCTGTGGTGGGGTTAAAAGAATTTGTGGCCCAGGATTTTGGTTGTAACTATTAAAACCAAAACCGTCTGCTCTTTCCCATGAAAATCTCTTTGACCCTTTTTCCCTTTCCCCATATTTAGTGTGCCTTTGGGAAAACGTTCCTGTCTTCCCTTCGTTCCCGTTCACACACGAGGAGCAAATCTGGAAGCTTGTGTGAGGGAAGTGTATCACTGGGAAAGTAAACAAATGGCCTGAAATCCTTGGAACTGCCATTTATTAATTTCTTTTCATAAAAATAGATGAAGATAGATGAACATACTAAATACTAATATCTCACCTGTGAGATATCTGCCTCTCTCATTTAGCAGTGATGAAAGTACGCAAAATATACAAATTCCTTTTTTGTTTAAGATTTTTTTTATCTATCTGTATGTTCATACATACATATTTATATACACATATTAAGGAGAAATATGCCCATTTTTATTCAAAATAAAGCAAAAGGAAGCTGTAATATGATTTCCCCACGGATGGAAATCATAGTGGTTGGAGGTTGGAAGCACAGATCCATCTGGGCTTATAATATATCCAGAATACTCTTCCCCTCTTATGGAGTAAGAAAAGAAGAAAGGTCGGAAATGTATTCCCCTCTTATGGAGTAGTTCCTTGGTGTTTCCTGCAGAGAATTAATTATAGTGTTGGCATAACTCTCTATCCGCTTCTCCCTGCTGCTTTTCTCCCTGTCCGTGAATGAGAAATTCCAGCTCTAGACCTCAGAGCAATTGACACAGCTAAAGTACAAGCAGTATCTAAATGCTGTGTGTGCATTATATTAACCAGGAAATAAACATATAAAACTTTTTTTTTCAACTGGTTTGGGGGTTTTTATAAACTGACTTTAATTCTATCTGTATCTCATATCGTTTTTCCTATGTCTCTCTTCTCATCTTAGGCTTAAAAGAATTTGGTTCAGGGAGAGAAATTTCAGAGCCATTACTCTCGTGGCTTGCTGCCTCTACCTGGAATTTAATTCTCAACACGAAGGAGGCAGTAAAATGTAAGTTAAGATCTATAGGAGAATTATGGTTCTAGTCATGGTACATGGGATGAAATTTCAGTTCCACCTTATTCCTATCTGCTGTGACCTTGAGTAATTACTTCTTTAAGCCTTGATTTTCTAACCTTTAAAATGGGTAACGATAATATTCATGCCATGGGTCAATATAGGTACTAGATCGAATAAACCACTTACAGCATTCAACTCAATGCACAGCACATCATAAGCAATCTATAAATGTTAGTAATTATCATATTTCTGTCCATTTGACTTTTTCCATCTCAAGAAATTTCCTTTTGGTCTTTATGCAAAGAAACTAAAGTCACTGTTAACTCATCCCATCAAACATCCATTAATAATGCAGATAGACAGGTTCATGTTTCATAGCCAGAGGCCCAAATTACCCACAGCCATCTTGTCCAAAAGAAAGGATAAAAGTCAGCAGGTTGAATTTTTTTCCAAACTTCAGCTTGTAGCCTAAAGCATCTTGGATCTTCAGCTGCTTCAGCAGAAACCCAAGTTTAGCTGGGGAAAAAAAAAAAAAAAGCTATTCTCCATCCAGTGATGAAAGAATGTCAAAATGTATTCTGAAGTGAGTTTTTGTGCTACTCTTGATTTATAAGTGCATAGGAAGTAACAGAAAATGTGAAAATATTCATAGGTTGAATTCACATATTTCCTCATCCTCATGGTCAGTGTATACCATATGTATGAATATCTTGAAAACCAATCACTTATGAAACTTAATGAGATGAATATGATAAGATTTCCAAAATATAATTAATTTGAAGCATGTGTATTTGGCAGAACTTGATCAAAGTCCATTTGGGACCACGAGCAGAAAGATGACCCACTAAATTATGAATGATTCTTTTGTGATACTGACTCCAACTCTTTCTTCCATTTTCATTCAAAGTCATCATTTTCTCATCTTTCCTTTGCATCTTATCCTGATGTCCTTTCATTTATTCATCTTTCAGTAAAATTTCCCTCCCCACTTGTCCCTTGCCCTCTGCCCCAGTTATCAGAAGGTACTTTTGGTTATCTGCCCAATTTACAATTTCTTTTTCACTGGGAACTGGCTTTCCATTTACTAGGATATTTACTCAGGAGCCATACTTTTCGTGTGGAAGTCTGTCCACCTGGCCAAGACCAGCTGGATCTTAGGTGGACACTTGAGTTAAGCTGAACCCATCAGATCATCCCAGATATTTGGAACTGGGAATAAGAGGCAGTCTCTGAGGGATGGATAAATTATAACATATTGACATGTTATAAATGTTTAAACTCAGGAACATGGGACACCCAAGAGAATAGAGAGCAGAGAAAGCCAGTTAGTGGAGAAGGAGAAAAATAAAGCAGAAACACAGGCAGAGAAACATAGAGCTTGAGTTCTTGGCAACTTTTTTGTATATGATTCGAGTCTGCTTGATAACCAGGTACTTTCCTGCTCTAACTATGATACATTCATTTGCTCATTTAGTAACTCATTCACTATACATTTTTTGATTGTCTAGCTGGATATCACGCTAAGCATTTTGTATACTTTCTCACTGAATTTTAATTAGAGTCTAAACCATGACGAACCAACCTAATAGTAAAATAGTGATGAACATTTAATGCACTCTGACAACATCTCAGTAAAACTTGAAGACTTGATTCTGGCTATCACTGTAAATTTTCAAGTGAAATTCCAATTGTATTATGACTGCTCTCAGCTGAAACCAAAGTTCCTATATATAACACAGTACTATCTTCTAAGACTGCAGTGGCTAGCAGATGATAATCTCTGACCAGTATTATCACCTACTTAAGGTTTCATATACTCACTGGAGAATTTTGATGTGTAAAAGAAAGCACAAGTGTGATTTTTATCTTTCACTTGTGAAATTCCAATGACCAAGATATAAGGCTAAGGGTACTTAGCCCAATAGCAAAAGAAAAAAAAAAAAATCTTCTGACCTTCTGCTTCCTAACTTTCTATGTCTATACACCATAACGGTGTACATCCATAAATATCAGTCTCCAGGGAAAACATATTTTCAGATTATCCTGAATGTAAGATATGAAGATATTATAATTTGTTCTATGAGTAGTCAAACTTACAAGAGACAAGAATTGTGTATATTTAGGTAAAATGCATCTAAGTCATTTGTACTGCTATTTCCCTTTCCACTGAAGAAGCAAAATTGTTTGTATTAGTTCAAGGCATTAAACTTATATTTAATTTCTCATTATAAATATCAGCTAGCAGCATACGGGTTGTTGTTAGAAGGAAGACTTTGGTAGCTTCATCACCTACACTCCCTGAGTCCATGTTCTTGCTACTCATTTAGTTTTTAATCCACTGAACATCTGGCTTATATCATTACTCTATCAAAACTGCTCAAATCTCTTCCTTATTATTGATTCCATTCCCCTCTTCTATCTCATTTAGAATAAAGTTCTAATTCCTTCCCACAACTTTAAGACTGTACGTGATCTTGACCTAGCCTTTCTCTCTAGTCTTATTTTTTGCCATGCTTCCCCTTATAGCAGCCTCTTATAGCTGCTCAAACTTGAATTAGGCAAAAGTGGTTGTGTTAGTTTGTTAGAGCTTCCGTAACAAAGTACCACAGACTGAGAGAGTTAAACAATAGGTATTTATTTTCTCACACTCCTGAAGGGTGGAAGTCTGAGATCAAGGTGTTGACAGGGTTTCTTCTAAAGCCTGCTTCCTTGGCCTGTAGGTGGCCATCTTCTTTCTATCTTCAAATAGTTTTCCTTCTGTGCATGTCTGTGTCCTCTTCTTATAAGGACGCCAGTCATATTGAATTAGAGCCCACCCCTATGACCTCGTTTACCTTAATTACTTTTAAAGACCTTATCTGCAAATACAGTCATATTCTGAAGTGCTGTGGGATAGGATTTCAACATAGGAATTTTGAGGGGATACAATTCAGCCCATAACAATCATGACCTTTTGATGGGTATGCTCTGGGAAGTTTGGACAAGTCACGTTAGAGTCATAAGGTACTTAGGAGAAAGTGACAAAAGAAGTACAGATTTAGTGACACTAGAAACTTTGGTTGTGACAGAATCTTGCCCATGTGTGCTCTTGGATGCATAGACTTGAATGTGAGGCCTCATGACCATTTTTTCCCCCCAGAAGTCTTTAGGAAGTCAACATGAGAGACCAGCTGAGCAGAGAAAGATAGAGATCAGTATACAAGGTCAGCAGTCTGCTGGGGCAGCCCCACGCCTCTTCTGAAAGTTAGGACCAACTGAAGGGAATCTGAGGAGGAAACCATTGCTAATGTTGTTCTACTGAGAAAGCGAGTCTTGTGAAAAATGGCAGTGTAAGAAAATCCTTTCACTTCCATTTATCATAAACTATCCAATGAAATGACTATGCAAATAGCAAGCAACATGATGGATTAGGATAATAGTATTAAGGAGTTTAGAAACTTTTTAAAGTGGTTCTTGTGAAATGTTTTTGAATAAATATGTGCCATATTATCTAGCTCAGGCAAAGACAAACAGGATTTATCATATGATTGAAAGAAAAATAAAAGGTAGAGAATGGAAGTCCTGAGAGACTTGAGGAGGTTGCTCCAATTCATCGATAGAAACTCATTAAATTAATTAATTTTTAAAATGTTTATTTATTTATTTTGAGAGACCATGAGTGGGGTGGGACAGAGAGACAGGGAGAAAGAGAATCTCAAGCAGGTTCTGCACTGTCAGCACAAAGCCTGATGTGGGTCTCGAACTCACAAACCATGAGATCATGACCTGAGCTGAAATCAAGAGCTCAACTGACTGAGCCACCCTGGTGTCCCTAGAAGTTCTTTTTTTTTTATTTGTCAAGAGTATTTTATTTTATTTTATTTTTTTTAATTTTATTTTTTATTTTTTAAAATTTACATCCAAATTAGTTAGCATATAGTGAAACAGTGATTTCAGGAGTAGATTCCTTTTTTTTTTTTTTTAATTTTATTTTTTAAAACCTAGAAGTTCATTTTATTTTATTTATTTATTTATTTTTTTAAAACATTTTTTTAACGTTTATTTATTTTTGAGACAGAGAGAGACAGAGCATGAACAGGGGAGGGTCAGAGAGAGGGAGACACAGAATCTGAAACAGGCTCCAGGCTCTGAGCTGTCAGCACAGAGCCCGATGCGGACCTTGAACTCACTGACCGCGAGATCATGACCTGAGCCAAAGTCGGCCGCTTAACTGACTGAGCCACCCAGGCGCCCCTAGAAGTTCATTTTAAAATTAATTATTTCCTCATGTGGGAAAACAGTAAACAAAAACAAGGGTAAACAAAAACAATGAATTTTTAAAATAACACAACCACCAGATAATGGATTCTACAGGGCGGTGAACTCTCCATTCAAAGAAGGGAAGACTTACCAGTACTTACTGCTTAAAGATGGAATCAAGCTTTATTTATACTGCTCATGAGAATTTTGAAAAGTTCATTAGGATCAATATTTTCTCTTAAAAAACAAGTAGCAGCAACAGATCAAAGTGTTTCCTGTATTTTTAGAATGGCTGATTCATATTCGTTAGGGCAGTTGCTAGAAACTCAATTTCAGATCTTTGTGCACATCTAAGTGTGCTATGCTTCCGCTGTGGAATTTTCATGCTTTCATGTTATTGCCCTTAGTCCTAGCACAAGTCATATTTGGACATATTTGACAGAAGATATCCCAAAGAGTTAGACAGGGTTAGAGTCTTAACTCTTCATTCTACAATTTTCTCATTAGTTAGCTAGGAGTATGCTTATGGCACAGGCTTCATGGAGCAGGTATCTGAGATTTCAAAGCTGGGACTACGACAGGGGACATTTTAGATTTTTGTCTGAAAACAGTCAATAGCAGCCTCTGATTCTCAGACTCCTTTAAAGGGAAAGCTGACCAATTATGGCCTCTGAGCTGTGTGACAATGATGTGTGTAGGGGTGACAGGGAGAGATGCTTTTACCGTTAGGAGTGTGAATTCAAATTCTTCATTGATTAAAAGGTTGAGATACAAATATCATTTCTGAGAAGAAAATAGCTTGTTAACAATATTCGTAACAGTTAAGAATGTCCTGGGATTTGTTTGCAGGACAGTTCAAAACTTAAGTCTTGTATATTAGTCGCTATGGAAATTTAACACATTTTAAGTGGTTTCCTAGATTAAATTTTTTTTTTTTAATTTTTATTTATTTTTGAGAGGTGGGGGAGGGGGAGAGAGAGGGACACACAGATCTTGAAGCAGGCTTCTGGCTCTGAGCTGTCAGAAAAGAGCCTAAGGTGGGGCTCGAACCCATGAACCACGAGATCACGAACTGCGCGAACCTATGAACCGAGAGATCATGATCTGAGCCGAAGTCAGACGCTTAGCCAACTGAGCCACCCGGTGCCCCTAGGTAGTTTCCTAGATTAAACATAAGGGGATAATTTAAAAAATTCCTTTCTGAACTAATTTATGCTGAGCCATAACCAGAGATAGGTTTTTTATAATGTTCTTTTATTACGACGTTTAAATCTACTGTTGGACCTTCCTATCAATGCATTTGATGGGCTGACGAGTTATGATGTGAGCATTTAAGGCAATGAAACTCTTCTAGATACAGTGTTCCGAGAAATTATTTACTTATTATAAAGGTGTCATGAGATCTATTTTTTTTAAATAGCGGACTGACATAAGCAAGTGTCATCCATAATGCTACCTTTCAAGCAATATGTGCCTTAGTATAGAAAAATAAGTCTTCTGATTTTCTAACTTTCATAACAAATTTATGCTTAATTTCGCTCTCTAGGTTGTTCCTTACCATGCGTCCTAGACTAGCAATTAACATCTTGTCAATAACACGTCTGATCTGCACCCCAATGACCTTTGGCAAGTCTTTCATCCTCTCGTCTCTGCTACTCAGTGTCCTTATCTCTCTGATAAGAGTTAGATAAGGGCCTCAATTGTTGCTATGCATCCAAAACAGACTTGGTTTCACGACAGCCAGGCGATTCTATTGTGCAGAGAAGGTTGAGAACCACTAACTGGTTGTTAGCCTTCTGGTTCTACTATTTTAAGATTCAACAAAGCTTCTCCTGGGACGGGAGATTTTCAATCTTTATTATTGGAGATAACACTTGCAGAGATTTGCCAGGGTGAGTTTGGAAGTGGGGACAAATTTCACCCTGCTTTCTGTATGAGTCCTTAAAACTTGTACGAGAAGTTGATAGAGGGACCTATAGTGAAGGAAGGAAGCAGGGATGGGGGAGCTGAATTGAGAGAATGCTATGGATTCTAGGAATTTTGGGGAGCCTGCAGTAAAAAAGCCACTGAAAGAAAGTGGCAGGATCAGTTCTGAATGGTAAACCGTATGCTTCCCAGATATGATACTTACTTGGGGCATCTGTAAATCCTAGGATTTTCCTGAAGAAAGCTCATTAAAATACGTGGATAAATACATTGACATTTTTTGAGTTATGAAAGAATGCAAACCTATAAAAAGAGAGAGAGAGAGAGAGAGAGAGAGAGAGAGAAATACCATGTAGTAAGAAGAGAAAGTAAAAATTAGCTATCTCTACCAAACACAACCTGCTCCTGTCCGAAAGTAGTCATTGCTTGCACTTCATTTTGAATTCTTCCAGATATGGCAAAACCTTGGTTTGTGAGCATAATTCATTCCAGAAACATGCTTGTAATCCAAAGAACTTGTATACCAAAGCAAATTTTCCCATAAGAAATGATGGAAACTCAGATGATTTGCTCCACAAACCAAAAATATTCGTAATAAAAATTATTACAAGACTGTACTATACTACAAAATAATAAAGAAAATACAAAATATAAAGAAAAATAAACGACTAGAACCTGCACTTTGAAAGCCTTCATGGCTGGTGTGAGGGAGACAAGAGAGAGGAGGGTTATTGTGTAGGACGACTTTCACTATCACTAATGGTATCACTGCTATTTATTGGCTCAGTGGAATCTTTTTCTGCATGGGGTCCATTGTATACGCTCACACGGATGTTGACTACAGTACAGTATTGATAAACTCTTGTCATGTACTGTATTTCATGTAACTGGAAATAAGGCAGCAGAGGAAAGGGTCTATACTGCAGGCAGCCTGACCTAGAATGAAGCAAAGCATTCCTAAGTTTACTCTTGTAGGAAAAAGCAAAGGACTGTCCATAGGTGCTTTGAAGTGACAAAAATTACACTAGTGTCAATTGTGAACACCTTCCAACTTCTGAAAAATCACTGATTTCTGTGAAACACCGCGGCCTGAGACGGAGCATCCAAGCATGGGAGACAATCACCCACAATTGCGCAGAGAGAGAGGGAGAGAGAGAGAGAGAAGAACCATTGGTTCAGTTGTGATCATGTGATATTTAAGGTCACATATTACTCCTTTGCAAGATATCACTCGTTTATCAACTTAAAATTCATTAGAATTGTTTGCTCGTCTTGCAGGAACACTCGCAGAACAAGTTACTCTCAATCCAAGGTTTTACTGTATTTCCTTTGGATAAAAATCCTATAAAATATTCACGAAATTGATCCATTGGTGTTTTTTGTTTTTGTTTTTGTTTTTTTAAATAAGATTAGCATAGGGGCACCTGGGTGGCTCAGTCAGTTGAGCATCCGACTTTGACTCAGGTCATGATCTCATGGTTTGTGAATTTGAGCCCCGCCTGGGGCTCTGTGCTGACATCTCAGAGCCCGGAGCCTGCTTTGGATTCTGTGTCTCCCTCTCTCTTTGCCACTCCCCCACTCATGCTCTCTCTCTCTCAAAAATAAATAAACACTAAAAAAAAAAACCTTTAAATAAGATTAGCATAATCATATTATAATGCTATTCTGACTTGCTCCCCTCCCCCATCTAATATATTCAAAGGGTATATGATATTATGATATATGCCAAACTATGTAAATGTTGCTTATTCCTTTAATGACTATTCAGGATTTTTTTTTTTAAGGGTTTTTGTTGAAAGTGTGCACCATAACTTAATAAGCCAGTTCTCTTATAGTGGACATTTTAATCATTCCTAGTTTTTTTATACATAAGAAATATTCAGTAGTGAATATCCTTGAGTGACCAGTTGAGGAACTATCCCTGTAGAGTAGATCCAATGATGTAAAATTCTTGGGACAGAAGGATTTAAAGTATAGGTAAATTTCTAATTTTTTTGTCCTTCCAAACTGTGATATCAATTTAATAAGGCCATGAAAACTGTACAAAGTTTCTGTTTCGTCACAACTATACCAACTTGGGGAATTATCAATGTTTTGGATCTTCACCATTTTTATAAGTGAATTGTTATTCTGTAGCTTTAATTTGCATTTCTTTAATTATCTGTACAATTTTTTTTAATAAGGAAATTTCCAAAGAGACTCCCACTCACCTACTAACAACAACAAAAAAAATGACATAAGTTTCCTAGTTAGATGGTAATGAAAGAAAACAACTAAAAGGATATATTGGAGGAATTTAGGCAGAATGCAGGCATTAATTTGCATTTTCTAATCAGAAATGCATTTATTTTTCTCTTTGTCCGCTATGGCTCTCCAATTTGAATATTCAGCAGGAGAAGAAGGCTGACTGAATACTTAGATTTAACAACAATAGTTAAACGTATTCCTTTCTTATAATTCTGCTCCATCTTTCTAAGGTGAAACATTTCAAACAAAGTAAATCTTAATTTTGAATTCAGATGGCTCACCACTGAAGTCATTATGAACCCCGTAGAAATGGGAAACTTTTCAGAATATTTTACCTCTGTAGACAAACTGGCACTTTCAGAGAACATTAGCATGATGTGGGCGCTTTGCATCATTTCCATCTCTTCCCTTCCCCCTTCCCCAGCCTTGTCAAAGCCAAGGTTAATGGATGCCCTAGATTGAGGATGGCCCTCAACATGAACTTCCTGGGCTGGCTGGCAGGCACCGTGTTTTCCAAAATGATCTGTCCTGGAACATTTGCTCTCTCCCCAGGCTCTCCTTTTCCCTTCTTCCTGTTCTCCCTTCTCGCATCCTTCTATGCCTCTCCCCCGTCTTCTAGCATCCCCTCCTTTGCTGCAGGGAGCACCTTTCCTCAGCCAGCACAGTCACACTTTTGTCTCATGAGACACCCATCCCACCCTCCACTCAGGGCAGCCTCACTCCCTTCTTTGTCCCAGCCACAGGACTCTGCTAGCAGGCTCTTCCCCTTTGTCCTACATTGGTTTATCAAAAATCTGGTCCCTTTAGTCAACCGTGAATGTCCAAGAGCATGCACTTGGATCTGACCACGGCACTCAGCGCCAAGCAGAGTGGTACGCATGATGAATTATGAAACCCTTTTCCGGACAAGTTTAGAATCTCTGGTTCTGCCAGGGCACTGGACCAATGAATGGGAACATGTGTGACAAATCAGAAAATCCTTCTTGGGAAATGCTCAGGAGGAGAAATCTGCAGTCTGCTAATGTGACAAACTGAAGACTGGATGAAGGCCCTTCAAGGGGTGACCTGAAAACAAGCCGCTTCTCACGTATGGTTTAGGTTTAGGGATTGCTCAAGATGTAGCTAATATAGTCCAGGTTTGGTGTTTAAAACTCCCACCACAAACCTTCTCCGTGTTTGGTTTTATATGTTATGTTATCTCTGTGCATGAGTTAAATATCTGCTACTGCGGTAGGGTTTGATGGGAAGGATTAATGCTGTCATCTATTTAGACAGCAAACACCATGCCTCCCCCTTACGCGCCTGCCTGTCTCCAAGGACTGGCTGTGCAGACTCCCCATTATGCTGCTAGGATTCCATTCTGCCCATGAGAACACTGTGGGTCTAGATTTTTCTAGATACGTGACAAGTTCTACCACCGCCAGATTTTCTCCCTCCCATTCTCTTTGCTTATTATCACAAGACTAAGGGCCCAGATTTGTTAAGCCAGGCATTTTTAGTAGGAGATAGAGACTTGCACACATGAGCACTCCTCACATTTCTTAAGACTTATGAATTATTCAATTTGGTTTTTTCTCCTGTGCAATAGGTGTAGGTTCTCCTTTTCTGCCTCCAACCAGAAGGGAAAAAAGAGGTTTTTTTTTCTTCTTCTTCTTCCTTTTTAAAAATATTACGCCTTTTTATTATTATTATTTTTTAATGGAATGCTTGTTGGCATCATTTTTAAATTGCATGACATATATACATCTCACACTGGAGATAGGTTTGCCCTAAGGCTTAAATTCATTATTATTTTATGTCACCTTAATAATGAGGTAAAAACACTCTAAATCCATTGAACATGCCTCTCTGTCCCTCTCTTGATGTACCATTCAGGGAGAGAATAATTTTATAGCATTTGGCTTCATTCACACTTGCTATTTCCATTTAGTACATATTTGCTGAATTTAGCTGGGAGGCCTGTATTTTATTTGGTAACCCTAGCTGATACCCTTTTCTATGCCTATACATCATAATACTTGTCTGTGTCCTCTAACAAACATAGAAGAAAAAAAAAAAGTTGAGCAGGAATCGTTACAATAAAGCCGGAGAAAATTGTAAGTTTTTTGAAACAAAAGACTACAGTGGTTCTGTTCCCTGCTGTAATCTCAGAGCCTTGCACCCTGGAACCACAAGTGTTTATCAAATGAACTGAAACATGATAAATACTGAGGACACTGCTTCCTATGCATGTCTCTGCTTTTACCTTGCATGAAGTCAAAACAGGAAATATTTTAGGCTTTGTGGACCACACGGTCGCTGTTGCAACTGTTCGCCTTTCCCAGCGAGATGGCAGCCATAGGTGGAATGTAACCAAATGAGTACAGGTTGTGTCCCAGTAAAACTTCATTTACAAAAACGGCTGATTGGCTGGGTTTGGCCTGCAGGTCAATGCTTGCTGGCATTTGTTGGAGACCCAAGTCACTCCCACCACCCCCCCCCCCCCGCCCACCCCCCCCTTGTGAGTGTATTGAATGTGACTCTGATCTGTCACTACTGCTTCTGGGGAAATAATAGTAAGGCTGTGATGATGGTCACATTCTCCCTCCACAGTGCCCTACCCACCACCCACAGAAGAATATGTGTATCTTTCTTTAAATCCACACACTGGCAAACAGTTTCCGGGAGGCTTAAGTATTGTTCAAGTGTCAAAAATAACCAATTAGCAAGTAGTGTCAGAAGTGAGTATTTTATGGGGCGCCTGGGTGGCGCAGTCGGTTAAGCGTCCGACTTCAGCTCAGGTCACGATCTCACGGTCTGTGAGTTCAAGCCCCGCGTCGGGCTCTGGGCTGATGGCTCAGAGCCTGGAGCCTGCTTCCGATTCTGTGTCTCCCTCTCTCTCTGCCCCTCCCCCATTCATGCTCTGTCTCTCTCTGTCTCAAAAATAAATAAACGTTAAAAAAAAAAAATTAAAAAGAAAAAAAAAAGAAGTGAGTATTTTATTTTTGTTGTTGATGAAAGATTTGAACAGAGACGACAGGATGGGGCAACTCTCCATGAGAGCACCTCATCTGGTCCCTTGCTTCCAGAAACAGCAGTCCTTCAGGGGAATGGATCAGGGACTCACATGCCAGTCTCTCTAGGGGTCAGAGAGTGAGTTGTTCTTTTCTGAACATCGCCCAGGGACCCTGGGATTCCAAGGAAGCGATGTCTACACAACAAACCCTGGAGCATTTTGAGATAACCTGGAATCAGAAGGAGGCGAGCAGTGGTAGGTTCTGATTAGTAGTTAAGTCTAAGCAAATGCAAGAAAGCTTCTCTCGCAATCATTCAAACAGGCCTTGTAAGAGAGGCCACTGTGCAGCTTCCGTGTTAGCAATGGGAGAGGGATCCCCAGTGCTGGGGGAAGGAGAGGGTCGCCTGTGCCCGAGAGATCTGAAGGAGCCAGGGTGCATCTACAGGCAGAGACACTAGTGCAGCCCTCCGACCAGAGAGGGGAGTTTCTATGAACACAGTTGCTAAACTGTCTTGTGCAGATGCAAATAAAACACAAAGGCAGAGATAGAAGGAAAAGAAAGGTTTTTTTCCTGGCGGGAAAGATCTATTTGGTATCTCCAGCCACTCTTTTTTTTTTTCCTTTCTCTTTTAAGCAATAATATTTCATTACTCCCTTTAACGCTTTACCTGTTCAGGCATAGGGTGTCTTCTTTTTTTATAAATGTCCCTCTCCCTTCACACCGGGAAAGGATCTGAGTTTTAAAATATCAATATAGGGGCGCCTGGGTGGCTCAGTCCATTAAGCATCTGACTCTTACTCTTAAAAACTGAGAACAAACTGAGGGTTGATGGGGGGTGGGAGGGAGGGGAGGGTCGGTGATGGGCATTGAGGAGGGCACCTGTTGGGATGAGCACTGGGTGTTGTATGGAAACCAATTTGACAATAAATTTCATATATTGAAAAAAAGAAAAAAATAAAAAATAAAAATTAAAAAAAAAAAAAAAGCATCTGACTCTTGGTTTCCACCCAGGTCATGACCTCACGGTTTTGTGATTTTGAGCTCCAAGTTGGGCTCTGCATTGGCAGCATAGAGCCTGCTTGGTATTCTCTCTCTCTTTCCCTCTCTCCACCCCTCCCTCACTCGTGCTGTCTCTGTCTCCCTCAAAATAAATAAAATAAAACTTAAAAAAACTTAAAATATCAATATAAATGTTTATCTATCTATTTATCTACCTATCTATCTACCTATGTAGGTTTATACGTGTGTATATGTATATTTCCCCCCTTCTTTTATTCTTGCCCCTTTCTCTCCATGAACCCTACTATTCCTTCCCCAACTGCTCTTTGCTCTTAATGATTTAACTCAGATACCACTTCCTTCACCACAGAGTCTTTCAAGACTTTGGAAACCTCCCCAGCCAAGCCTATGTTTTCTCTCTGCGTATGTCTGTCACTGCATTTATGGAATTATATGGTAATTATCTATTTGTGTGAGTTCTTTTTGTTGAATCATCTGTGTCCCCCTCCCCAAGCACCATGCTTTCTACACGGTGAGCCCTCTCTAGAATGAATACGGTTGGAAACTAAGGTCCGCCAACATTAAATGGGACAAACGCTAGTGAGAGGAGGTGGCAGATGGAGGACCCCGGCCTGAATGCTGTCCACGTCCCCAGACCACTACCTCTTCAGATTAACCTCCTTTAAAAGTTCAAGGGTGGCTCAGTCGGTTGAGCGTCCGAGTTCGGCTCAGGTCACGATCTCACAGTTCGTGAGTTCGAGCCCCGTGTCGGGCTCTGCGCTGACGGTTCAGAGCCTGGAGCCTTCTTCCGATTCTGTGTCTCCCTCTCTCTCTGCCCCTCCTCTGCTCATGCTCTGTCTCTCTCTGTCTCAAAAATAAAATAAATAAACTTTAAAAAAAAAAGTTCAGGAATGCCTGGCCATCTGTGTCAGACAATTCAGTAAGAAAAATATTCAGCCCTTTCTCCTGAGTTTTTCATCTTTTTCCCTATTTTTACTCTTATAGCCAAGGTAACCATCTGGTTCCTTAAAGAAAATTCCCAGGTGGAGCTGAGGGAACATATTCCCTGCGTGTTTCCTAGACCCTGCTGGCTTTTTGCATGGCCTGTCCTATGGGGAGGGCTCCTGTCCTTGTTCCTGCCCCAACTGCTCCAACCCCAAAGGCTAATAATCCCTCTCATTTGATCTCCCTCTCCACAAACCAACCTAAACTTGAAACGCTCTGTTCAGACCTATTTTTTTTTTACTATCATACAACTCTTTTCATACAACAGTCTATTGCTGAAATTGTCTTAAGGGTTGACTGATATTAACATAGAGATTTGAGTCTCTTCCCACATCAAGAGAAGCCACATAAATAGTCTACGTTTATGTGCGACTTGCTGGTTTTCCTAGCATTTTGGTGGAGAATAGAATCATGGTTCATTTTACACACACACACACACACACACACACACACACACACACACCTCATACCACTCACCCTTGAGGACAACTCTATAGAGCTAGAGTTGCTCGAGAAAGAAGCAGACCGACATGGGTAACAACACCTACACTTTAGGCCAGCACAGTCCAATAAGACTTTCTTTGTTTTAAATGTTTATTTATTTATTCTGAGAGTGGGGGGAGGGGAGGGCAAGGGAGGGTACACAGGAAGGGCAGAGAGAAGGAGAGAGAAAATCTCAAGCAGGCTCCATGCTGTCAGCACAGAGCTGGGTGTTGGGCTCGAACTCGCCAAATGTGAGAGCATGACCCCAGTGGAAATCAAGAGTCAGACGATAAACTGACTAAGCCACCCCGGCGCCCCTCCAACAGCACTTTCTGCAAAGATGAAAATGTTCTACGTCTGTGGTGCCCAATACAATACTCACTGGCCCCCTGTGGCTACAGAACCCTTGAAATGTGGTTAGTGTGACTGAAGAACTGGCATTTTTATGTTATTTAACTTATTAAAAATTAATTTAAATTTCAATAGCTACACATGGTTAGCGGCCTCTACATTAGGCAAAGCAGATTTTGAGCATCTGCTCTCTTTCCCTCAATATAGGAATTTATACCACTCTTACTATTTGTTGTTTGATAACAGACAGAAAGCATAAACCTAATTTAGTTTTATTAGAATACCTCTGCATAAATTAGCCATTTGAGAATAACCTTGTCAATAATTCTTGGGGTATCCCGAAATCGTGGTAAGCTTTATGAGAAGGGACAATGATTTAGTTGCTGAAAAAAGAAAAGGTATTCCCAAGTATAATCCATATATTCCAAATGCTTTTCACAGACCTTCAAAAGCTGTGTTGCATGCACGAGGGACGAGAGTTTATACCTTACGTGGAAGCTCATCAGAGGCTTAGAAGAAGACGGATCCAAGGACAGAGTCCTGAGTGCCACTGCCATCAGAGCACGTGACCTTGGGAAAGTCTCTCAACCGCTCCAAATTTCTGGTTCATCTGTATGTTAGGAATGATAAGAGCACCTACCAAAACTACGTCACAGGCTTTCTGGACCGAGGTAAAATAGAAGCAAACACTTTGCAGAATGCCATACGGATGGTGGTTGCTGCTGAAACTGTAATTAATATCATCTGTAATTCTTCCAAAGTAATTGCGTGGCAGCATCAGCAACACGGGAAAGGAAGCACTCCATCTCCACCTTTTTTTGCAAAGTAATTCTGAAAAAGGAGGAAATGAAACTATTCAGCATTTTAGGGTTTGCATTCACATTAACTTGCAGAAATACTCGTGTGTGTTGGTAGAGTCCACAGTCAGACAAAGCAATCTTGTTTTGGAAACTAAATCTTAACATATACGCCTTTCTTTTCTGACTGAGGCTTTTCAGATTGAAGATTTCCCTCCTCTGTTTTCATAATGAAAGGATATTTCGGAAAAGGCACGATAAGCTTTTTCTTCCATTTCTCATGACTCAATATCTCATTTTATCATCTCCCGTCCTTTGACCAAAGCTTCCAGGGCAAGTGGCATTTCCAATCTGGGCAAGTTAAAGATTTGGGAAAATGGAGGGGCGCCTGGGTGGCTCAGTGGATTAAGCGTCCGACTTCAGCTCAGGTCATGATCTCACCCTCAGTGAGTTCGAGCCCCACATCGGGCTCTGTGCTGACAGCTCAGAGCCTGGAGCCTGCTTCGGATTCTGTGTCTCCCTCTCTCTCTCTGCCCCTCCCCAGCTCACGCTCTGTTCTCTCTGTCTCTCAAAAATGAATAAACGTTAAAAAAAAAAATTACAGATTCGGGAAAATGGAGAAAATCACCACATTTAGTCAAGGTGTCTTACCCATGGTAAGCATTATTGTTCTCATTTATGGGGCCAGGAATAATTTCAGACACAGAAGTATTGCTTTTTTTTTTTCCCTCTGCCGCTGTGTAAATGTGTCTGTCAAGTCAAATTATTCCAAAGGGTAGGGAGATATGTACCACCCTTCTTTCATCATCTATACTTTGAGAATATCTAAGTGAATTTTGTTTCTTTCATTCAACCTAAAGGCTATTTTTAATGAAGAAGGACATTTTTTTTATTATGGTCACTTACTAAAATTTTTTAAATTTAAATTTCCCACTCTCAGCTATTACATTTCATTGTATATTTACCAATTGATTGCCTGAATTCTAACTACTCCTTTGACTGACAAATAAATGTAAGAGTTTTCACAACAATCCATTTGGGTTTCTATACTTAAACGCATATGAAACAATTGATACATGGCTTATTATGTTTGGAAGCATTTAATAACGGAAGTGCCATTTTCTTCTAAACAATGAATCAGAGAATGCCTTGGCAACCCAATTTCTGCCATTTTGAGATTACGTATTTCATACTTTAACATTTTAGCTAAGCCTGCAGTCTAGATATTTTGTGAGTTTATTTATAAATATATTTTTAAAATATTATGCCATTCTATAAAATATACCATAAATACTTATAGCTGAAAGCCTTTCTCTGAAGTTCTTTCAAATGTGACATCATGGATGAATATTCCAATATAGGTTAATATCAGATGAAGCTATCTTTGGGTTACATGAATCATGAAGACAAGTTTTTTTTTTTAATTTTATTTATTTATTTTGAGAGAGAGAGTGGGGGCAGGAGGCAGAGAGAGAGAGGGAGAGAGAGAATCCCAAGCAGACTCTGCATTGATGGCATGGGTTTGAACTCACAAACCTTGAGATCATGGCCTGAGATGAAGTCGGACGCTTAACCGACTGAGCCACCCAGGTGCCCTCCTGAAGACAAGTTTTAATCTTTAAGATATGTGTCAGCTGATCTGAGTTAGAACATGCGTGTAAGATTCTGAGAACACAAACTCAACATTATGCTTCTTTTTAACTTGAGAGGACATAGAGCAAAACGGAAAAAAAAAAGAGTAAAAAAATAAAATTACCATGGGTACGGCTAAGCAGAATTCAAAGAAAAAAAAATAGCTATTTTGATTATGTTTAGGCATTCCCACAATTATTCTTTGGGAGCAAATCTAATATTTCAGACAGGAGGCAACTGCTATTGCTGGATTTGGTTCTGTTACAGCTGATCGGGGACCTTACAGCCAGACACTGTCATAAGCATACCGTCTTAAGACACCCTTTCTTGAAGTGAGTTATGATCTGGAGGCTGGAACTGAATGTGGGCACAGACTCTCTTCCGTTCCTGCCTTTGCATGTTTCCCTCCTTTCCGTCTCTCCTTGTTAAAAGGTTGTTAGTTCTGCAAGTCTCAGACCAAAATGAGACCTCCATCTTCTAGGACATGTGTCTCACTTTTCCTGTATTCCTTCGTGTGTTTATTTATTTATTTGTTTATTTTTGAATCTTTTTTAAGAGAGAGAGAGAGAGAATGGTGGATGGGAAGAAAGAGGGGGAGAGAGAGAATAGCAAACAGGCTCCATACACAGTGCGGATGGTGAGATCTCACTCAGGGCAGTGAGATCATGACCTGAGCCAAAATCAAGAGTTGGACACTAAATGGACTATGTTACACAGGCGCCACCCACCCCTAGCTCCCCTTGGGGTATTTATTAGGGAACTGGCAATAATACATTCATTAAAAGAACATTTATTGATAGTACCACTTTGTACAATAGTTAATTGTGATACGTCTAGCTTTCCTTAACTTGTTCAGCTTTGTGTCTCCCATAGCACCCAGCAGACAGACTTGCTCATAGGCACTCGATAGAGATTTGAATATAATTCCATTCTGGCCACTTGTTGAGCCACATCCAACCTCACCAACAATTTTAGTTTCAATCAAGTAGATTGCACACTTAGGATACTGTCCCATCTATTGAAGAGCGGATAATGGGGCTCTCCACGATTAGAGACTTAGCTATGCCTCAGTGGCTTTCACAGACTGCTTTGGCATGCTGCCCATATTCATCGTGGAAGTTTTTTCCTTCTTTAGGAGTTTTCTTTCAGTTCCTCTAAGAGGGAAAGCCTTTATTAAATACTACTGTCTTTAATACCTGTAGTTTCTGTGAGAGAAAGGTTTTCAGAGTTCTTGTGGACTGTAGTGGCTGGAGATGAGAAGGATGGAGTTGGAACACTAGGAACAGAGACAATTAGGACTGGGATGAATCAAAATTATATAAAACTATGGGCTCTTGAGTGTTTCCTGGATGTTGCAAGCTTGGCTATAACCCAGGATTTTATACATTTTATATATTATAATATGAAGTGATTTGCTTATCAGGAACATCAAGAGGGTCATATATATATATATATATATATATATATATATATATATATATACACACACACACGCACACACACACACACACACACACATATATATAGTATGAATATATATATATAATACATTCAGATTATATGTATTTAGACCAAAAATCATAGTAAGGATCTTATAAAAGTCATCCCTGAAGATCAAACATCAACCATGGTCCCTAACAGGGCATGTACCAATGATTAGAATTATGTGCAAATGTCTGTGTTTAAGACATCACTTATTAGAGTAAACTTTAAAACACTGCTACAAATGTAGGTACATGATGCTGGCATTTATGTTGTCTGAGGCTGATTTCTTGTCAAGCATTGCAAGGTGTAGAATTATGATATTTTCTGAAATGTAGACTAATATGGAATTACTCACGGCTGTTCTAATCAAAGTGGTACATCTCATTTAAAAGCAAAAGGTGAATAAGCTTGCCAACAGATATCAAAACTGTATTTCCAGTCTTAACATTATTAATACTTCTCAGCTAAGAATACACTTCTCCATTGCTATTAATTTTTAGTTATTAAGCATAGACTGTAAATAGTAACAATCTCTTACATTTGAATACAGCTTATAAATTCTTCAAAATATTTTCATCTAGATTTTCTCAACAGGAAATTGATCTATATTTAGAGTGCTAATGGTGTTAGGAACCTTCTAGGTTATCTCATTTTATTCACAAATCAGCTCTTTCAGATAGGTCCTGTTATCTCCATGATAAAAATTACAAGGCAAACAGATACCTTTTGAATCTGTTTAAGTTTGCCCAGTTTGTTGGGCAAATCCAGTAATTCAGGGCAGAGATTAGATTCAAATTTAGCCTTTTCTGATTTCAGAGTCTTTGTAATTTTCCCCTGAAAACTGATAACAAGGAAGTCTAGTAACTTTCCCAGGGTCATAATTCATGGCAGGTTAGAACCCAGAATTCCCATCCTTTACTTATTACCATATACTCCATTACTCTATGCATATACATTAGAGCCTTCTTGTGCAGGTTACATTTGGTTCTGATAGGAAAATATGCTGCTAGGGACTGCATACCTAACTAGAAATTCCATACGAAGCCTGCGGCAAATTCTGAGTAATTAACCTGAATGATATAAATACTCTTTTTCTCATAGTCATGCTGTACACAGTAAAAGTTATCTTAAGGATCATTTTACCAGTCAGAAAGTATTCCTCTAAAAATCTCCTACTTGAAATCCCCTGAGATTGCACAAAATACAACCTTTGGACTCCAGTGGCATCCTTATAATAGCTGTCACGTGGAGTTAAGTTGTCTCCAATTAAATTGTCACCTCTTTAAGAAACAGGGACTGTGTCTTTTTTGCATGGATTTCCTGCAAGTCACATATTATGCAAACATGACAGTATGCGTATTTGTAGAAATCTGTTGGAGAAAATTCTAGAAGCCAGAAGTCAAACCAAAGCCCATGCTCTGGACGAATAAATGACAAAACTTTAAGGATACTGTTCCTGCTCACGCAAGTTTTAAAGATGGCTATTGTATGACCAGAGAAGAGTTCAAAATAAGCCTTCGGCATATCTAGTTTCTTCTATACGTATACTTGGCTCCAGGAACATAGCTCCCCCCCCCCCCCCCCCCCCGCACCCCGATGCATTTGCTCTTCGGAATTGTGTAAAATCAGGGTAAGGCCTATTGAGTCCACTGGGGTAATGGGAATTGAAGTTAAATAAGAGAAACCTTTGGAAACTTTAAAATTCCAACACTCAAAGAAAACTGAATGCAGACCTTTTCATTGTAAAGGCCATGTGTTGTGCCTCCTTAGGTTCAGTGAAATCAAAGATGGGAACAGGGGATGTTAACTTCTGAAGCACAGACCTAGGTGGCATTTAGATTATTGCTGCAGTATCTTAAATGGTACTTTAGCGTTTGAATTTAGTCAGTGTGCCTCTGAAAATATCTCACTCCCAGGGACTGGATGGGCCAGGCTACATAAACATTAGCAATATCAGATGATTACAAAAATATCCAAATTGCCAACAATCTCATCAATAATCCAGGCCAAGAATTCCGGGAGCGATTGGCTCACTGGTGCATATGGTTTTTAAGGAAGTACGTGGGTATCAGTCCCTGGACACTGAAAAAATAACTTATCTTACTTTCTTAAGGGCACCCAATGGACAAGTATTCCTTTTATGCCCTCCGGGGGTCCTCTGGAGTTTCACCTAGCAGAGATTACCCATTTGTGTCTTTTGTTTGTTTAGAGGCTGAGGTGCATGTTTATTTAAAGTTCTTAGTTTTGGGGGCACCTGGGTGGCTCAGTCGGTTAAGCGTCCGACTTCAGCTCAGGTCACGATCTCGCGGTCCGTGAGTTCGAGCCCCGCGTCGGGCTCTGGGCTGATGGCTCAGAGCCTGGAGCCTGCTTCTGATTCTGTGTCTCCCTCTCTCTCTGCCCCTCCCCCATTCATGCTCTGTCTCTCTCCGTCTCAAAAAATAAATAAATGTTAAAAAAATAAATAAAAAAAAATAAAGTTCTTAGTTTTGTAATGAATTTCTATTGATAGATATTATTTCCCCATTTGCCTATTATTTGAGATGATAACTCAAAAAAAAAAAAAGAGTTAAAACTTAAGTGCAGTCTTGATGACTCAACATTCCAAATGTTAGGAATGTAATTTGACAAAAAAAGGGGGGTTATGCGATTAAGTTCAAAGAAACCTGACTTTTTATCAAGATGAGATTGCCACAGGATAAGTGCAGAAATGCAAATATTGTCCTGATGAGTGAAAGGTTTTAATACAGGCATGACCAGTTTGACCAAAGCCCTCATTCTAGAAACCTCTCATAAAGGAAGTCTGTCTGTCATTATGTGAATTCCAAAACATCTGTTCCACGGAACAATGGAGTGGTGCCTGAGGTCTGTGCCATACCAGGGTGAATTTTGTTTTGATTAAAATGAAAATAACATGGGAATCTTAGAATTTAGAGGGGCCTTAAGAGACAAGGCCTTGTTCCTACAAATATACTGCTAAACTATGGAAGAATTTGTTGAGAATGGGTGTAATTTGGCTGGCACTTCTAAGACTTAGTGTGTTTCTGAATAGTTTCTCAGCTATTGGCTAAGATTTAAATATTATATTCCCTTTTCAGAGATTGAGATATTAAAACATACATTCAAATATGATACTAAAGAAAACATTCTTAAATTAGGTTTTAAAAATATTCTGGAAGCAGAATTTAAATGTTTCTATAGTTTCTCCTTTTGAACAGATTTGTGTAAGCTATGCTTTTCTAAAAAAATGTATAATTGCTCATTCTTAAGATCTGGAAAAGAATGGACTTTTAAAAATCTATGAAAGCATTAGATAAAATTACAAAACAGTCTTGTCAGTTAATCTAGCACTTAGCAGCAAACAGCATGGCTTTGATTAAATTCTTATTCATGTGCTTTGTGTATGTGTGTGTGTGTGTGTGTGTGTGTGTGTGTGTGCATGTCAATGATCTTATCTTTTTTAAAAATATCTTTTCCCTTCATAATGCTTGTTTTTTTTAATGGTAAAAAACAACACTAAGTGCTCAATGACTTTAATGAGACTAACAGCATATAGTGAGAGGTTTGACATAGAGGAGATACATGCTTGGGGGGGAAAAAAGAAGGAAAGAAAGAAAGAAAAGAAGAAAGAAAGAAAGGAATGGATCCAAGGACATGGTGGATGGTGCTGCACCTGTCATTAGGAAAGATGCACACATGATACATCATATATTTCACATCAAGCTGGTTAAAGACATCATTTTAAAATGGTGTATGGTTCATGGGGCATCATTTTACTTCCCTTCTTATGCTCAAATTAGGTTAATTTTTCTTTTAGTGTTCTCAAAGAGAAAAATACACCATCTCTTTACAGACCTCCTGGGAAAGGCATGGAGGTGTGAGGCATGACTACTCTAACCAGCCAAATTATGTCATTGGCACAAATTCCATTATTCAACGGCAAGCTATTCCTCCAGCTTTTTCTTGCCACCACACTGCCTGCTCAGTTGTTCAGTTCTGATTGAAAAGCATGTTCAATTAGACTTCCCTTTTACAATAGTGAGCAATGACCATTCGTGAGCACAGAACTTCCTATTTGAGAGAGATCATTTATTTATATCAAGGATGGACTCTTTTCTTTAAAGCAGGGTTTTGAGGTTTACTATTCCCAGGAAACATACCAAAGTATGTGTTTGAAAGGCTAAATGTCAAGATCCCTGCTTGGTTTGCCACGACTGTTTTTAGGCTTCTGCAGAATCACAGATGGGTGTTAATGTTTCAGTGAGTGAGATGTTCCATTGTGTGAAATAACAAGCTTCTGGTTTTCATGCTACAACACAATTCCAGCGTCAAGCCATTTCTTTTTAATAATAATGACTATAGGCATAATTACTGTAATAGTTGTAGGATAGATACCACCATTACACAAGTCATGTATCTCCTTGAGGTCTCAGTTTTCCCATCTGTGTAATGAAGATAATAATGCCCCCCCCCCCAAATGTTGTTTGAGGACCAAAAAACAAAACAAAGCAAAAAAAACAAACAAAAAAACCAAACAAATGAGAAAATGTATCTGATTACAGGTCCGTGGTAGGTGCTCAATAAACACTAGTTATTCTCCTCAGTTATGCCTTTACATTGCATAGGATTTTTGTTACTTCAAGAAAGGTACAGATGTGATCAACTGGGACTCCTTCCCCAGGGAGTCAAGCTTTCAAAGAAATAAACAATACCACTCATGGAATGACGCTCCGTTAGAATGGAGAATAAATACAGCTCTGCCATTCTTGGTGAAATAGCCCCAGTGATTACCACGCTCTTATTATTCTCTGTCAGAAAGTAAAATTATAGCCCTGGGTCAGTTTGACTTAAACCCAGTTTCTGGTCATCTGAGCCCAATGCTAGCTACTTTTAAAAGATTAGAATTCTGCAAAAAAAAAAAAAAAATCTTTTGATAAGCTATTTTCATGTACTATTTTATGTCATAAAATTGTAACAGCATTGACTATTATGCAATTTAATTAATATTTTTCTTTCTCCCCCCCCCCCCCCTTTTTGTACTTATGCCTGGGGATAGTATTGAGAAAGGCATTATTTTAAAAATTCAAATAATAATAACCCAACACAAATGATTCATCCTTGCCTGGATTATGATATTCAGAACAAAATTGAAAAGGCAAATTTTTAATATTAAAAGTGATTAGATTATTTATCCTATTGTTTTTCTCTACGCTTAATACATTATATTAGTCAAATTTCTATCTCTGAAGTTTTAAAGTGAAACCAATATTTATTTTATTAATTTTTTGAGAGATGTATTTTATTGACCTACATGTAAAATACAGAAATTTCCAAAATGAATTGGCCAAAATAGAAGATAGATTATTCAGGATGAAGACTAATACTTAACCATCACCCTATGACATCCTTGGAAATCATCAACTACTGGGTTCCTTCTAGCTGTTGTTCACAATATACAAGGTTCAACAAGGCACACTTGCCAGGATTCAACAGTTCATCACAGATAAGCATCTGTAGTTAGATGTGCTTTTGAAACTTGTCAGGGAAATCCTAAATGCATCATCTCATTAATTTTTATATTAATTCTCATTGTATCTGTGATGGCAGATAAGTATGAAAAGGTCTCAAAAAAGTATATCCATGATGAAAAAAAAAGGACCCATTTATTAATCCCAGAATGGAGTGGAAATTCTCCAAGTTGATTATATCTTGCTTCATGATCCACATAATGCAAGGATTTGAGCTCAGCAGTGACTCCAAAGCTTACACTGAACTTTCCAGATTTTGGCTGTTCCTTCCAGAATAACACAGGGTAAAGAGCAAACCAAGAAATACAGTCTTTGCCTCTGTAAGGTTCTATATCCTTTCCTTATCTGTATCCCGTATCAATACCCTTCATGTTCTTTTCTCCGTCAGCCCCACAATCTGTCTCTGTAACATTTCCTTTTCAAGCCTTTTAATCTTCCTGTGTCTGACATCCCACTCAGGTTAACAATTTCCTAAGTATTATTGTCCATTGACATCAATGGCAGGAGAAATGTCTTGTATGTGTCTAGTATTTTTATAGTGTGAACTTCACATTCCCTTTGCCTTGGTATCATTTTATGCAAAAGTAGCCAGGGTGGGTTCTCTAATGTTAACAATCCTTCAAATCCTAACCTTGAAGGTGGGAGAAATTATTGCCTGGACTCCTGTAGTCCACACGACTGGATTTGAAGCCTGTTTCTAACACCTACTATTGCTGGGACCTTGTCCAGTGCTTTATGTTTATTAGCCTCAGTTTCCTCATCTGTGGTATGGGCCTAATAATAATTTCTTTTTCTGAGTATTGTTATGAAAATTAAATGAGACACACATACACACACACCTAAAAAAAAGAATCTGGCACATACCAAGTGCTCAATAAATATTAGTTCCTCTTACTAGTCACTTCTACTAGCCTATAAATTTATAAAATGCTTTCATATAACAATATTTAAATTAGCCTTAGTAAAGATCCCAATACCAGATGAATACTGAGGCCCAGAAAGATCAGTTGACTTACTTAACATCAACACTGGTGGTAGATCCAGAACTAGAACGCATGTGTCAGTCTCCTAGCTCAGGCTTCTTTCAGCTACACAAACAATAATAAATTTCCAACACATTACATCTCTGATGGCTCATAACCCAGATCTTGTAATCTTTATAAGATTTTCTAGTTAATGTAGTCACTGTCGTTATTTTAAACTACATGGTAGGCCAAGAATAATCATGATCTGTTATCTGAATAACCTAATCTAGGAGCAATGTTCATATGCATATAAAATTATAGTAAACATTTTTACTCCGTCACTCGTAGTTTTCTGAGGCTGTAGGTTGGGACAGGGAATGGACTGTTGCAAAGTCGATTCGAGGATTGGCATTGCAAATGAAAGGCACTGCTCTCCTTGTGCAGAAATGTGTCACTCCTAGTATGTTCTGCAGCACTAGTGTGAACTGTGAGTGTGTGTATGTGCGGGCATCTGCGGGTCTAATTGTGTGGAGATGGAGAGAGTCATCCTCTTTTGAAGGCACAAATACATTTCCGTTCAAATATATTAATCAACATTTCTATCTCAACTATGTATGTGAAGAGAACAAGTTCAAGTGAGGGCCTGACTTATTTGGCCTCTTTACTGATAAAGTGTGATTAATTTTGTGCCTGCAAGGGTAGAAGGGCAGGAAGCTTTTCTTTTCTTTTGTTATCGCTGCAACATCTACTGACCTATACCTGGCAATTCCCTGCCACAAAAATGTGCAGAAGAGAATGGCAGTGGGCAGACAGACAAGAGGGAAAAGGTACAGGAAGACAAACTGGGTGGGAAGTACATTTTACAAAGTAGTAAGTGGAATGTCTTCTTTATTTTAGCAACAACAAAAAGGCATTCATTAGAAGAAATCTAATTTGAAATGGGTCAGGCACTAACCAAGGCAGAGTCATCAACAAATCTTCTGGACTTATTTTCTTTTAGCCAGATTTCTTGTTTTGCTTTCACCAGGAAAAGATGCTAATTAATTATCGAATCCATAGTATATGACAGGTATGATTCTAAACATGTCAACGGCATCACAAGTTGATTTTCTTCTTACGCCAATCCTAACAAACCTCTGCTGTGGATATCCTGATTCCTGTTTTACAGATAAGGTTTAGAAATTTTACATAGTTTTCACAGAGATCATAAGTTGAAGAGTCAGAGTTGAAACACATTTCTGCTGGGCTCTGAAACTTGTAATCTTAACCACTACACTTGTCAACATCTGTTGAGGATGATGTTCATGAAATGTGATGGTTAATTTTGTGTGTCAACTTGACTAGGCCACGGTACCCAGACATTTAGTCAAATGTTTTTTTTTAGATGTTGTCATGGAGGTATTTTTTTGACGAGATTAACATTTAAAGCAGTGGACACTGAGTAAAGGAGATTACCCTCCATAAGGTAAGCGGGGCCCATCCAATCAGGTGACAGCCTTAATAGAACAAAAACTGGAGTCCTGGAAGAAGGGATTCTGCCAACAGACGGCCTCCTGACTTGAATGGCAACATCGATCCTTCCTTATGTCTCCAACTTGCTGGCCCGCTCTGCAAGTTTGAGGTTTGCCAACCACCACAATCACTGAAGCCAATTCCTTAAAATGTATCTCTCTTTCTATATATACACATCCTATTGATTCTGTTTTTCTGGAGAACCCTGGCTGATACGGGATGCTCCCTCTTCTTCATTCAGGTAAGCTGGCTGAGCAATGAGCCCAAGCTTGTTTGCCCGGTGCAGCTCTGTAGTTCATGCCCGGCTGGGCACAAAGGGCCTCCGTGAGCTTTCTCAAGGGTGCTGCATGGCAGTGAGAGCAGGTGAAGCTCCTTGTCTCCAATGCATTGACTATACCTCTTATTTCCCAGCTTACCAGCATAAGATGGGCCACATTATGTAGTATAGAGTAAATACCTTCCAGTTTTTCTTGGGAATATATTCAGAAATGAGCCCACAGTCAGTACATATGTGACACGCAGCTTTTCCTAAAAAAAGTAACATCTCACGAAAGCCTATTACATGGCAGGTACCATGACAGGTCCTTTCCATATCCAAAAAGATATGTTGTCCTTTGCCCCTCATAAGCAACTCTAAACATAAACAACATAAACCCAAACACATTTGGTAATCCTAATTTTTCAGATGAGGAAACTAAGCCTCAGTGAAAATTAGTAACTTGCATTAGGTAAGCAGAGGAGCTGGGATTTCAACCCAGATCTGTCTGACTTCAAACAGAAGTCTTTTAAACACCTACAGTTAATAAATCTCTTTGGTACATTATGTACTCCTGAAAATAAGCACAACATCTAAAGTTTGAAAACTGAATAGACACTAGTTTATTTTTAGAGACTAAACTAAATTTTATGATATTCTTAAGTAAATATCTATTAGCATAATCTTTGGTGATCTATTTCATTATGTTATGCTATTTTTTTGGTAAAGTTTATTTATTTATTTTGAGAGAGAGAGAGAGAGCACATGCATACATGTGCACAAGAGTGGGGGAGGCCCAGAGAGAGGAGAGAGAGAATCTCAAGCATGGGGCTTGAACTCACCAACCATGAGATCATGACTTGAGCTGAAACCAAGAGTTGAACGCTTAACCAACTGAGCCACTCAGGTGCCCCAATGTTATGCTATTCTTTCTTTGTCTTAAAATTTTTTTTAATGTTTATTTTTGATAGAGGGAGAGACAGAATATAAGTGGGGGAAGGGCAGAAAGAGAGGGAGAAACCTGAAGCAGGCTCCAGACTCTGAGCTGTCAGCACAGAGCCCGATGTGGGGCTCAAAACCATGAACAGCAAGATCATGACCTGAGCCTAAGTCAGACAGACACTCAACTGACTGAGCCACCCGGGCACCCCAATGTTATGCTATTCTTTAATTCTGTTCTTTCCTTTAACATTTGAATGAAAAGTTGGCCTGATTTAGTATAATAACTACTCACTGCTATTTTATCATAATAATTTTCTCTGTTTCAATCATATTGGATTTACATTTATAACTCATAATATTATTCTTTTCATGGATTCACTTTCATTCATTTAATAAAATGATAGGAACACAATGTGATAAACTCAGCTATGGGAACAAAAATTAGCATTTCTAAACCTGAACTGTTGACAAGCAAGTACATCCACTGAAGAATTCAAAATATTTATCAGTTGGTGTATATACTTCCTAAAGGGTTAATGTATACTGAATAAAAGTATGTTGGCATTTTTCTTTGAGAGAGATTACCTTGTGAAACTTGTTATGTTTTCCATAATATATCTTTTATTTGTCCTGCTTCTCATCCAAGTTGTCTTTAAACTTTTGGAATTTAGCTTGGCTAGCCCATGGTTCAATGCAAAAGCCTACTAAGAAAGGTTAAAACCAGTTAATCAAAAGAAATAAAATGTAGAACATTTTGTAAGCACTCCTTAATGTCTTCCAAGTTATAGGCATATTTTTAACACTAATGTTCCACATGACATTTTATAAGAAAGCTAATGGTAGCCTCACAAGCATTTACCAACTTAAATGAATACCACCAGGTTAGAAAACATATGGCTTAACACAATATTATCTCTAATATTTAGCTTCAACTCTAGAAGGCAATATTATCTCTTTATCCTTGGAGATTAATATGGTTGACCAAACTAAATCTGAACGAAATTAGATGAGGTTTAAGAAAGTCAGACTGTGGTGGGCAGATAACTTTAGCACAAGTCTAAAATAGAATCAAGAACATTGGAGCTGTTCTACTTCTGAACATGAAGATATTTTGCCAAGACATGTGTCATCATCACTACAATGAATGCATTAGAGACTGGGAAAAGTGTTGGAAAGTCCCACAGGGAGGTGGCTGCCAAAGGAGGTGCTTCTCTGTGACCCTTAGTGAGGTAACCAGGGTACTATCAAATTTAGCCCATAAATGATTCAAAGCAGTATGAAAAGGGAATATTCCAATAGAAAAAACATAGTAAGTTTCTCCACTGTCGGTTTACTTCCAATAAACCTTGAACACTTCTTCCTACCCTCTTCTCCAAAGCTAAAAATGTTAAGTTCAAAATGGAGAGCTTGGTACGAGTAACCTACATTGATCCAATGATCTGATGATTATTTCAGCCTGATTAATTAAGTGGATAAAGCTCAAAAACATGGAACCAAGTTAAGCATAATCATGACTTTATATCTGCAACATTTTGTAAGCTTAGAGAAGCAACTGGATCAGTATGTTTTTTTTTTTTTTTTGAATAATTTTTTTAAGGTTTATGTATTTTTGAGAGAGAGAAAGAGAGAGAGAGTGCATGAGCAGGGGAGGGGCAGAGAGAGAGGGAGACACAGAATCCTAAAGCAGGCTCTAGGCTCTGAGCTGTCAGCATGGAGCCTGACATGGGGCTTGAACCCACGAACTGCACGATCATGACCTGAGCTGAAGTCGTATGCTTAACTGAGTGAGCCACCCAGGCGCCCCTAATATGTTTAACTGTTTTAAAATTTAAGTGGATTTTAATATTATAGACACCCTGTGTCATTCTCTGCAAGTTTATTTGACTGATGCCGACTAAGTAGATGGGAATTTTTGAAGGAAGAAGAGTGTTGAATAGATACCAAAAGGTTAAGTGTGTTGAGTTACCATTTGACGTGAGAGGAAGTCACCCTGGCCCATATTTATTGCACTTTAGCAGAACTCAAACACACATCTCTTTTCTGCTGAAAAATGAAAGACATCTATTGGGGGGGGGGGGTGGTTAGAAGACATATCCTCTTTGATATATCATATAAAGGGAGAGCTAGTATGATTGTAAGGCAACAGGATGTGGGTGCCTGATGATGTGCATATTGACATCAGCAGCTGCAGGGACATTTTCCTTGGGTTTCACACCAACAGCAGTTGAAGCCGCTGCTGCGAGTAGCATCACATGCAACAGTAAGACTTTGTGGCTCAGTGTCTCTCATGGCCCTGCTGTCCACAGGGTCTGAGAGGGAAGTTGACGTTGCTCAACAACCCTCTCCCCCTCAGTGACCTGACTTTGCCTCTGGCTGTTTTCACAGCTGTGTGTATGCTCCAGTCTGCTCACAAAGGACTGCGAATTGCTGGGAGAGGGGCTCACCAGCCAGCCACCTGAAAGATAAGAGCGGCCATTTTTCTTCCATCCTCATTCCACCTTAGTAATGACGGAAAAGTGTGGTTCCCTAAAATACATAGATAGATGAGGCTGGGAGACAAATAATGCTCTCCATTCTGTGAAGCCTATCTCTCTCTCCCTAAGACCTCCCACAGAACAGATTCTTATTGGCCACACATCATGCTCTGCCTCTCGTAATTATTATTGGTGTGCAAATCTTATGCCTTCTGTTTGGAACAGGAAACCTGACCTACTAATCTTTTTATTTTTTAACAGCAGCTATAAGAGGAACTGAAAGGCAGTATTTGTTAGATTGATTAAACTCCAGAAGCATTTGAATGAAAAACAATAGGTGTATTAACTCATTAACTATTTACTGAGTGGCTACTATGTTCTAAGCACTATTCTAGTTCTAAGTAGATAATATAAGTTCTTGCTTTCAATTAAGTTGTGTGTGTGTGTGTGTGTGTGTGTGTGAGAGAGAGAGAGAGAGAGAGAGAGAGAGAGAGAGAAAGAGAGAGAGAGAGAGAATAAAATGTTGTGGGAGTACAGGGCAGGGAGAAATGAATTCAGTTTGGAGAAGTCATGTCTTCCAGGAAAGGATGAGTTGATCTGGATCCTGAAGGATGGCAAACATTCAGTAAGCAGAAAAGAGAAAAAGGGCATTCCAGGCAAAGTGAACATTCCTTGCAAAACCACAGTCTTGGAAGTAATATTCCAGTTAGGAAACTAAGAAAAGTTCAGAGAGACTGGAGTATTGAGAGGGATAGTGGATAGCTGGAAAAGGAAGAAAGGAAGGTATATTCATTTTCTATTGCTGTGTAACAAATGACCATAAACTTGGTTGCTTAAAACTATACATGTGTCATTTCAACATTTCTGTAGGCTAACTGAGTCCTCTGCTCAGCATCTCACCAGGCTGATGTCATGGGATTGGCTGGGCCTATATCTCACCTGAGGCTTAAGGGTCTCTTCCAAGGTCACATAGTTGTTAGGAGAATTCAGTTCTTTTGGGTTGTGTGGTTAGGAACCTTTTTCTTGCTGGTTGTTGATTTGAGGCCACTCTAAGCTTCTAGAGATCACCTTCAGGTTTTTGCCACATGGCCCCTCCAGAGGCCCTGTAACAGAAAACATGCCAGTTTACTTCATCTTTGAGGCCAATTAGAGAGCATGGCTGCGACACTTCACCTTCTCGTAAAACAACTCACCTGATTAGATCATGCCCATCAAGGGCATTCTCCCCTTTGATTAACTCAAAGTCAAGTGATTAGTAACCAGAGATATCCCATCATATTCACTAGCCCTGGCCACACTCAAGAGAAGGGTATTATAACAGGGAAAAATTCAGGGAGTTGGAATCTTGCCAGCCATCTTATAATTCTTCCTATTACAGAGAAAGAATGAATGGTACAGAGAAAAACTGAAGGAGGACTCTAAAACTTGAATTTTCTCTAGGCCCTACCACTTATTATTCACCCAGTTTTAGGTCCCTTCATTGATATAAATTATTTTACCTATAAAATGGGATGAAATCTCCATGGAGATGGTCTAAGTAGTAAATAGAATAAAATGTTACCAAAAACTCTGTACCCTGATTTGGGTATATATGTTTACTGCAAAGGAACTTGTAAGCCATGTTGGGGAGTTCACACTCTGTTCTCTAGGGCAGGGGGTGGAAAACTTATCAAAGACTCTCAGAAGGGAAAAGGCTTGATCATATGTGCTTTTTTTGTATCAGGCCCTGATGTTCAGTAATCTGGTCTCAAAGCAACCAACCACTCATTTGTATTTTAGTTCTCCTAACAAATCCTGAGAATTTGGCAATCATTTCTGGAAGTTTTTTTTATTACAGAAAATTTCAAACATACGCAAAATAAATAGAATAGTATAATATTTCCCCATGGAGTTATCATTAACCTTTAGTAACATCAACATTCCACTATGCTGGTTTCATCTATATCTTGCCCCTCTCCTACCTCCCCCCAGCTTTTGTATTATTTATTTATATAGTGACTTTTAGGGTTCGATTTACATATATTAAAGTGCACTGATCTTGACTAAGAGATATACTCAGGTAACCCACGCCCTTATCAAGATATAAACATTTTTGTCACCTCAGAAACTTCCGCCATGCCTCTTGCGAGTCAACCCCCCTCACCTAAGCTCAGAGACAACCACTGCTCCAGTTTTTATCCATAAATTAGTTTTAGAACTCAGTGAAAGGGAATTATGCAGCATGCACTCTTTTGTGTCTGGTTGGTTTTTGTTGTTGATTTATTTATTTAATTATTTATTTATTTATTTATTTATTTATTTATTTATTTATTTTTCTTTGTTTCTGAAGCATAATGTCTGTGAGATGCGTCCCTGTTGTTGGGCATCTTAGCATTTTGTTCCTCTGTAGTATTTCATTAAAAGAATATACCACATTTTTTATTTTTCATCAACCTGGGCTGTTCCTAGTTGGGGACCATTGCAAATAAAGTGGCTATGTACATTTTTACAGTGTCCATCTATATGTGGCCATTTATTTTCCTTTTTCTTGGATAAATATTTATGAGCAGGACTGCTGAGTCAAAGGTAGGCACCTATTTAAATTTATTAGAAACTGGCAAACTTTCTTCCAGAGTGATTATGGCATTTTTCTACTCCCATCAGCAATGTTGAGGATTATGGTTGCTCCACATTCTCTGCAATGCTTGGCATTGCCAGTCTTAATTTCAGTCCCTTATTCTGGGTGGGTGTATGCCAGTGTCTCACCGTGGCTTTAATTTGTATTTCCCTGATTACTAATGATATTGGGTCATCATGTTTAGATGAATAACATTGCTTAAGGACATGGGTTTTAGTGTCAGACAGACCCTGGTTCAAATCCTTGCTGTGTTTCTTGCCAGGCAAGATGCTTGACTTCTTTGCAAAAGAAATGTAATTCTAGTACCTTCGTCATGGAGTTGTTATAAAGACGAAGTGAGGCAATACATGTAAAGTTCTTAGCATGGTTCATCACCCAATAAAGATAAATTTTACTATTCACAAAGAATATTTAATGAGATATGCTTATTGATACACAAGTTGTCAAGTAGGCAATTTATTGTTATTTATTTTAATAAAGCATTTTTTTAAATTTTGAGACTACTTTAAAGTTACAGAAAAGTTGCGAAAGTAGTGTAAATAATTCCTGTGGATCCTTCATCTAGAGACCCTAGACAAGATTTGCCAATTGTTCCAGTAGCATTTTCTATAACAAAGGGATCTAGGTCTAAATCATGTATGGTTTTAGAAATCATGTCTCTCTTGTCTGTTTCAATCTAAATAGTACCTCAGTCTTCCCCTGACTTTCATGATATCTATATTTTTAAAGATTAGACGCCAATCATTTTGTAAAATATTACTCAATTTGGAATTTTCTAATGCTTCCTTATGAGTAGACCCAGGTTGTGTTGGTTGGGACATTACAGAAGCAATGAGTCTGTGTTTTTCATGTTGTACCTACAGCTATTTAAAGTTTTTTACTGTTTATTTATTTTTGGTAACATAACTCTCTCTGCTTCTACTCCCCAACAAGGTGTGGGCATGTATCAGAATGACCAGGAGCTTGGAAGAAGGCATGAATAGTCTAAAAATCTCCCAGGTGATTCTCATGTTCTCTTGTCCACCCCTCCTGTATCTCAGTGAGACTCATTTGTTAGAAGGAGGAGAGAAGAGGGTGAAGGATGGAGCCTATTGCTGTCTGGAAACATAAGAAGTGGCTGACAACTAAGAGGATTGAGGGCAAGTAGTAGGAAAAAAGGAGCAAAGCCAGGAGTAGGAGGCTCCTACATTTTGAAAAGGAAGAGGTGTGTTAACATTATGGAAAGCTTCAGAGTAGTGAAGTAGGACGAGGAATAAAAGACAATCACTGGAACTGGAAGTTAAGAGGTCACTGGAGATGCTTCTGCTTGTGTGCATTGTTGGAGGTGGGAGGACAGAATGGAAGCCAAATTTTATTGGGTCAAAGAATAAGTGGGAGGTAAGTAAAATCAGCTCTCTCCTTTAAGAAATGGTTTAAGAAGTAGAGTGAAGAAGAAAAAAAAATGGAGAAGGATGGTTTATATAACAGTGGGCAAGTTATTTCTCTGGACCTCAGTTTCTCCCTCTATAAAATGGGGTAATAATAGTACATATCCCATAAGATTTTTTCAGAATCCAACAGATTAACAGGTCTCATGTGTTTACAACAGATTTGGGAACATGGAAAGTACTCAAAAAAATGTCAACTGTTTATTATACTATTGAAGGAGAAATAGAGCAACTCCTTTCTTCTTATCTCAAAGTCTCAAGGATCATTAAATTTGCCCATTTCTAAAATTAAATTTATTTATTTTTGAGAGAGAGAGAGAGAGAGAGAGAGAGAGAATAGCAGAGGAGGGGCAGAGAGGGAGACAGAGAATCTGAAGCAAGCTCCACACTGGCAGCATAGAGCCTGACACAGGGTTTGAAGTCATGAACCATGAGATCATGACCTGAGCCAAACTCAGATGCTTAACCAACTGAGCCACCGAGGCATCCCTTGCCCATTTCTAAATGCTCAACATCACTCATCACCAGGGAAATACAAATCCAAGCCACAATGAGATACCACCTCACACCAGTCAGAATGGCTAACATTAACAACTCAGGCAACAACAGACGTTGGCCAGGATGCGGGAAAAGAGGAACCCTTTTGCACTGCTGGTGGGAATGCAAATGGGTACAGCCACTCTAGAAAATAGTATAGAAGTTTCTCAAAAATTTAAAAATAGAACTGCCCTACAACCCAGAAATTGCACTACTAGATATTTATCCAAAGGATACAGGAGTGCTGCATCGAAGGGGCACATGCACCCCAATGTTTACAGCAGCACTATTGACAATAGCCAAAGTATGGAAAGAGCCCAAATGTTCATCAACTGATGAATGGATAAAGAAGATGTGATACACACACACACACACACACACACACACACACACAGACACAATGTATTATTACTCAGCAATCAAAAAGAATGAAATCTTACCATTTGCAATGACGTGGATGGAACTAGAATGCATTATGCTAAGTGAAATAAGTCAGTCAGAGAAAGATAAATATATGATTTCACTCATATGTGGAATTTAAGATACAAAACAGATGAACATAGGGAAAGGGAAGCAAAAATAATATAAAAACAGAGAGGGAGACAAACCATAAAAGAGTCTTAAATACAGGGAACAAACTGAGGGTTGCTGGCAGGGTGTTGGGTGGGGGGATGGGCTAATAGCCGAGGAGCATTAAGGAGGGCACTTGCTGGCATGAGCACTGGACGTTGTATGTAAGTGATGAATCACTAAATTCTATGCCTGAAATCATGATTACACTGTATGTTAACTAACCTGGATTTAAATTAAGAAAAGAAAAAGATAATGAAAGCAGGCCGTTCTGTCAACACTGCTGTACAAATTGTGCCATTAAAGCTGGTGACAGCGAAAAAAAATGTGCCCACTCCTATTGCTACCACCTGCTCTTTCTTTTAGGAGCCTCCTCCAGATGCCAGACACATTATACACGTAATTCGATTTCCAGTTGCTTCCCAGCTCAGCGGTACCATGGCAAAATTCTTTGGAGTTTGAAAAGATCCACACCCCAGCCCCCAACACGTACACTTCAAGTAGCTACAAGCCTAGGATAACAACAACAACAACAACAACAACAACAACAACAACAACAACAACTAATGGGAACTTACAAAATTCCGAAGAGAACTGGTATTATTTTTCATTGATCTTCCTTTCAGAACAAATTAGTCCCCTTCCCCAGTACTGCTAACATCATCCTTTGCCTCCTTTTTATCCCTTCTCTCTTCACTGTCATTCTTGTTTCTGTTTCACAAGGTTCCCAGCTAAACTATGCATTTTCCCCTTAAATTTTGGGGCTTTGTTTCTTATTCAGTATTCCTTGCTCTCCTGACCCTTTTTAAATACTGCCTCCCTCTTCCGCTTGCCCCTAATATTTGATATGGGATAGTTGAGGAAATGAGAGAAGAATAAATAAATACAAGTGTTCTGATGGAAGAAAACAGGGTGGCATCATGGAAAAAACATTGGTTTTCATATCAGGAGGGTTTAAACCTCAGGCAAACCAGTTACCAGGCAGTCATATCACTTTGGTTCCCTGTGATTCAGTTTGCTCATTATTAAATATTATTAAAATGGGACCAAGAATCTGAAACTGTGACCTATCTCATGGAGTTTAGTGAGTATTAAGTGAAATCACATGAAAGAGCCCGTAGGGGTAAAAGAGCTGAACACACACATCAACAACATTCCCCCCTTGGATTTTCAAAAAGGGCTAAATACATGTAATTTATAGAGTGGGGAGTAAGTTGGCTGCACCAACCCCAACGTGGCTCTTGCTTCATGAAGGAAAAAGAACATATTAGCTTTTTTTTCCCCCCTGACAAAGTCATTGAAAGGGAACAAATCTATTTCAGATAATGGTGAATGGACCATTTGAGACTGCCATACTGTCCTGTTACAAAGTGTGCATTTATATAAATGGAAATAGGGGTTGCAGGTACTAAAACCGAAACGAGACATCAAGAAAGCACATGCTCACCTAAGAGTGTAAGGCCAGGGCAGGGGTGTTCGGTCCTGACTGATAGTTCCCTTGAGTTCATACATTTTGTGAGTTCTGTATAATGTATGGATGGAGTGGGAATTTTTTCTTGTATTTCTTAGAAGGCCATAACATGGACCAGTAAACTGGTTTTATCTCACGTCACCTGGAGTGTACAGCAGGCATAAGGCATGTAACAAACCATGCTTTTGCTGCACCAATGTCGTATCAACATCCTTGCTCTGTTGCTTCCTGTAGGGCGTCCAGCCCCCAGTGGAAAACGGACAGGAAGAGGAGCTTCCTCAATAGAGCTAAGAAGATCTACCTCCTACATCTGCCCCGGCTGGTCTTTCTACCACAACTTGAGTCTACCTGAAGCATGGCTTACTTACTGTGCCTTTCTAATGATGGAATTTCCAAAGTGGGGAGTGGCGGAATGGGACGTGGAGGTTGACCTCAGTTCTCTAAGTCCTTGGCAGCCACTAATTCTTAAAAGTCATGGTCACATCCATTGTGGACAAATACCTATGCCAGCCTTCATAAGGAAAGCTTTCCCCTCCCCCCTTTTAATCCATTTGCTTATTCATTTAAGCCTTTGTTAGTGTATATAACTTGCACTATACAATACATAGCACCAGTCATTCAGTTTTTGGTGCTATTGGGCAGGTCAGGTTCCCTACAGCCAGAAAGGAGGGAGAATAGCAGGTCTTAGGAGAACTCACATCTCATAGACATAGCAGTTTCCAATTCATCAGCCTGGCTTAGAGAGGAAGGTGGGGGGTGCGTTCATATCCCATTTTTCTGGGATGCGGCAGTACAGGGTTGTCGTTGTTGCTGGTAGTGGTGGTGTTGGTGGTATTGTTGGTGGGATGTGTTTATTTTCCCTTTGTTCTTGCATCCATGTCAACCCACATGAGTCTCTATCTCCTCATGTTCCGAAAACCCATGTCAGGCAACTAGTGTCACTCTCTTCTGTGCCTGCAGCACATATCCTTCCTTGAGGGTCTCTATCTCCTGTGTCTGCATCTGATATAAGACCTCCCACTCCCTGCACCTGCACCCCAAGCTCAAGGGTGTCTACCTCTTGTGCATCAGGCTATACCAGCTCATGTCTGTACACATTCTGCATGCGTCCAGTCCATCTAGACTTCATTTATTGTTCCTCCGGCCTGTGTCTGAGCTCATGGATTTCCTTACACTGTGCCTACACTGCTTGTAATGCCTCAAGTGTCTCCACCTAGCATGCCTCACTTGGTTGTTGTTCACCTGTTAAAGAACATCTTGGTTCCTTCCAGGTTTTGCCCATTGTTAATAAATTTGCTATAAAGCAAATGTGTTCTTAGTGGTTTTATGTGAACATACGTTTTCACACGAGTTGGGTAAATATACTGGGGCACAACTGTTGTACCATATAGTGATACTAGGCTTAGCTCCACAGGAATCTGGCCAGATGCTTTTTCAAGAGGTGGTACCATTTGTATTCCCATCAGCAGTGAATGGGATTTCCTACTGTCCCACATCCTCACCAGCGATTAGTATTATCAGTTTTTGGTATTTAGCCACTCTAATAGATGGGTAGGGTATCTCATTGGTGTTTCAATTTGCTTTTCCTTATGCACAGTGCATACTATTTTCCATTAATTCCCCAATGTTGAGCAATTACACATGCTTTTTCCACTTATATATATTATTTGAAAAGATATCTCTTTATATTGCCCTATTTAATTCAGGGAGTTTTCTTATTGTGGAATTTGTTTTCTTACTGTGGCATTTTACTAGTTATTTGAATATTTTGCATGCAAATCTTTCTTCATATATGTCTTTTGAAAATATATTGTCCTAACCTGGGGTTTATCTATCCATTCTTTCAACATTATCTTTCACAGGGTGGGCATTTTAAATTTAATAACGTCCACATTGCCAACGTTTTTCTTTTATGAATATGCTTGTTATGGTATATATAAACTAGTCCTCAAAGTAACTAGTAAATTATAATTTTTATAGTTTTGCATTTTACATTTAAGGAAATTAATTATTTTGAGTGAATTTATGCCTCAGGTGCAAAGTTTGTATGTTTGCTCATTTATTTCCTTGTAGTTATCCATTTGTACCCTTATCATTTGTTGATGATTATTGAGGACCAAAAGACTATCTTTTTTATTGCTGTGCCTTTATTCATTTGACCAAGGTCAAGTTGTCTGTATTTGTATAGGTCTGTTTGTGGACTCTGTATTCTGTTCCATTTATCTATGTGTCTATTTGCTTTAAAATATCATGCTCTCTTGGTTATTGAAGCTTTATAATAAATCTTGAAATTGGGAAATGTTGTTCATTGACTAGCTCTTCATCAGTACTGTCTAGAATACGCAGTGTCTAAAACAAATGTGCCAATATCTACAAGACAGCTTGCTGAGATTTTTATTGAAATTATACTTGATCTGTAAATCAATTTAAGAAGAATTGACATCTTAATAATATTGTGCCTTTGATCTAGAATGACTATAGCTCAATTGATTTACTTTTAAAAGCTTTTCATATTTTTAAAAAATTTATTCAATTTGTTAAAAAAACAGTTCACCCATTTTCCTCATCCCCCCACTCTGCCTCTTCCAACTACTGATCTGTTCCCTATATTTATGAGCTTATTTTTTTAATGTTTGTTTATTTTTGAGAGAGAGAGTACAAGCGGGGTGAGGGGCAGAGACAGAGGGGGACAGGATCTGAAGAAGGCTCTGTGCTAACAGCAGAAAGCCCAATGTGGGGCTCAAACTCACAAACCCTGAGATCAAGACCTGAGCCGAAGTCGGTCGCTCAACTGATTGAGCCACCCAGGTGCCCCAATGAGCTTATTTTTTTTAATTCCACATATAACAGGGATCATGTGGTATTTGCCTCTTTCTGACTTATTTCACTTAGCATAATGCCCTCCAAAGTCTATTCATGTTGTTGCAAATATCAAGATTTTATTCAGTTTTATGGCTGAATAATAACCCCTTTTGTGTGTGTGTGTGTGTGTGTGTGTGTGTGTGTGTGTGTGTGTATGCATATACCACACATACCATCATTTATTTATTCATTCATCTATTGACTGACAGTTTGTTTCCGTATCTTGGCTTTTGTAAATGATGTCACAATGAATATGGGGGTACATACATTTTATTTGAATTAGTGTTTTTATTTTCTTTGGAGAAATACCCAGAAGTAGAATTGCTGGATCATATAGTTTTGTATTTTTAATTCTTTGAGGAACCTCCACACTGTTTTCCCTAGTGGCTGCCCCAATTTACATTCCCACCAACATAGAACATGGATTCCCTTTCCTTCAAATCCTTGGCAACACTGGTTATTTCTTGTTTTTTTGATAATAGTCATTCCAACAGGTGTGAGTTAATATCTCATTGTGGTTTTGATTTGCATTTCCCTGATGATTAATAACGTTACAACATATTTTCATGTGTCTGTTGGCCATCTGTATGTCTTCTTTGGAAAAATGGCTATTCAGATTTTCTGCTTGTTTTTTAATCAGATTGTCTTTGCTATTGGGGTCTATGAGTTCTTTGTCTCTTTTGGATATTTTTCCTGTCAGATCTATGATTTGCATTTTCTCTCCTCACATTCAGTAGATTGCTTTTCATTTTGTTAATGGCTTCCTTTGCTATGCAAAAGATTTTTAGTTTAATGTTTTTGTTTTTGGTATCAGAGTTAAAAAACCATCACCAAAGCCTCTGTCAAGGATATTACTGCATTTTTTTTTTTTTTTTACTTAAGAGTTTTGTGGTTTCAGGTCTTATGTTCAAATCTTTAATCCATTTTCAGTTTATTTTTATGTATGGCGTAAGATGATGGTTCAGTTTCCTTCTTTTGCACGTGGCTCTCCAATTTTCCAGTTGAAGAGACTGTTTTTTTCCCCATTGTGTATTCTTGGTTCCTTTGTCATAAACAATTAATTATATATGCAAATTTATTTATGGGCTGTCTATTCTGTTCCATTGATCTATATGTCTATTTTTATGGCAATACCATATTGTTTCAATTACTACAACTCTGAAATGTAATTTGAAATCAGGGAGCATAATGCTTTCAGCTTTGTTCTTTCTCAAGGCTGCTTCAGCCCTTCAGGATCTGTGTGGTTCTACACAAATTGTAGGATTGTTTATTTTTGTGACAAATACCATTAGAATTTTGATAGGGATTGCATTGAATCTGTAGATTGCTTTGGGTAGTATAGACTTTTTCACAGTATTAATTCTTCTAATCCATATGCATGGATATCTTTCCATTTATTTGTTTCTACTTTAATTTCTTTCATTAAAGTCTTGTAGTTTTCAATAAACAGGGCTTTTACCTTCTTGGTTAAATTTGTTCCTAGGTACATATACAATTTGTATAGGTATATATACAGTTGTAGATGGGATTGCTTTCTTAATTTCCCTTTCTGATAATTTGTTATTAGTGTACAGAAATGCGATATATTTTTGTGCATTGATTTTTGTGTATTGCAACTTTACTGAATTCATTTATTAGTTCTAACAGATTTTTTTTGGTGGAGTCTTTCGGTTTTCTATATATACTATCAGGTCATCTGCTAATTAGTAATCAGTTTTGCCTCTTAATTTCCAATTTGGATACTTTTTATTTCTTTTTCTAGCCTAACTGCTCTGGCTATATAACTTCTGATACTATTTTGAATAGGTGAGAGTGGACATCCTTGTCCTGTTCCTAATCCTAGAGGAAAGGATTTTAGCTTTTCACCACAGAATATAATGTTAGCTGTAGGCTTGTCATATATAGCCTTTATTATGTTGAAGTATGTTCTTTCTATACCCACTTTGTTGAGAGTTTTATCTTAAATGGATGTTGAATTTTGTTAAGTGTTTTTTTTTCTGCATCTATTGAGATGATAGGATTTTTCTTCTTCATTTTTTAAACGTAGTGTTTCATATTGACTGATTTGTGGATGTTGAACCATTCTTGCATCCCTAGAATAAATTTCACTTGATCATGGTGTATGATCTTTTTAATGTATTATTTGCTAATATTTTGTTGAGAATTTTTACATTTATATTCATCATGTAATTTTCTTTTTTGTGGCACCCTTGTTTGGTTTTGATATCAAAATAATGCTGGCCTCGTAAAATGTGTTTTCAAGAATTCCCCTCTCTTCTATTTTTGGAAGAGTTTGAGAAGTATTGGTGTTATTTTTTCTTTAGGATATTTGGTAGGATTCACAAGTGATGCTGTCTGGTCTTAGACTTTTGTTTGTTGGAAGGTTTTTGATTACTGGCTCCATCTCATTGCTAGCAATTGGTCTGTTCAGATTTTCTATTTCATCATAATTCAGTCTTCATAGGTTGACTATTTTTAGGAATTAATCCATTCTAGTTTGTCCAATTTGTAGGCATATAATTATTTGTAGTAGTCTTTTTTGATCCTTTGTATTAATCTGTTGTATTACAGAGATCCTTTGTTTCTATAATGAGAGACAAAGAAGGGTGTTACATAATGATAAAGGGGTCAGTCAAACAAAAGAATACAACATTTGTCAGTATTTATGCACTCAACATAAAGCATCTAACTATGTAAAGAAAATAGTAACATACCTAAAGGTAGAAACAATAGAGCATGAACAACGAACATTGGTTCAGGATTTCAGTGCAAAAGCTTCAATGTTCTTAATAATTTTAAAACTGTCTTAAATTAGTAGCCAACTTCTTCTTGCCCAACAATAGAAGACTATAATATTCATCTATTACCTGTGGATGATTGCTGAGAGCAATAAGTGGCAAGTTTCCCAGTTTGAATGGTCAAGGTGGTTTCATACCTTCTCAAGTGAAAATTCTCTTTAAAATTTCTCCAAGGCTAGCTCACTATATATATGAACTTTATACATATATATATATATATATGTATATATATATTATATATATATACATATATTATATGTGTATATAAATATGTGTGTGTGTGTGTGTGTGTGTGTGTGTGTGCATAAAGTTCCAAAGGCATATACAGAAGTAGATTTTTAGGACTCAGAATGTGTTAGTGGTTAGGTTCTTGGTTAACTGTTATTTAATACAAACCCATAGTGTCCTATGGTAAGGTAATCACACTGAGCTAATCATAGAAACTAACCACACATTTCAGTGTTTTTCTTTCCCTTTGTGCTCACCTCTCCCCATCTAGGTCTTAGCTGATGCCTCCCCCAACCCCCTGGGCTCCCAGTCCAGAACCAGCATTTATGAAGAGATTCTGTGCTGGGGTGATATTTGGGATACTGCAAATCCAGTTATGGAGTTGGCTCTGGGTGGTCAACCCTCCTTCTTCAAGTAAGTAGCTTTCCTTATAGTGATAGTTCCAGGGATCAGCAGTTTGCCCAAGGGCTATAAACCTAATTCCAGACCCCATGGAGCACTACTGGTCCTGGTGACTCAGAAGCACTGGCCTCCTTGTAGTACATAAAGAATTTTGCAGTGTACTTCTTTGTGTTTTTTGCTTCTTCTCCTTCATTTTTGAATATTTGATCTTTCATTTTTCTGTATGTGGAGCAGAAAAGATGCGGCAGGATGCTCCTCAGTTTTTATGGAAAGGTGAATTCATCCCCTCTTTCACCTTGAGTGCCAGGACACATCTGTCTTCAGGAGCAAGCACCGGTAGTGGGAGGGCCTATGACTTGAGTTTAAATCTTGGATCTGGCAGTTACTGGCTGTGTGACCTCAGGAATGATTTTAACCTCACTACTTCTTCTCAATCAGTAACACTTGCCTACTTAGGTTATTTTGAATTGCTAATTAAGTAAAACACTCATTAAAACAAGTGCCTAAAATGATAATGGTCCCCTTTCGATCCCCATCCTAGTTTTCATTATTTCTTGGTTCTCCTCTTAATCCTAAAATGTTGGACAATGGGAAGAAGTTATTCCCCACGTCCAAGCTTTTGGGAGATTGTTCTGAGGCTGGCCACAATCGTGAAACACTGTGAGATGTATGGTTAGTTTCTGTGTTTTCATTAGTTTGTTACCTTACCCAAAGACATCATGGTTGGTACTAGGCTAAAAGTTGATTGAGAATCTAGCCACTAACTGGTGGGAGTTGGGGAGGGTGGTGAAAGGAATGGCAAGAATTCCAGTATGGACTCTAGTAGATATTAGGGTGGGGAATACAAAGCAATGAGGCCAGTGGGAGGCTGGGTCTGTGCCACCACTCCTCCTTCTCAAGACAACAGCTTCTTATCAAGTATAGACACAAAGAGGACTCGTTTTCCTAAGAGTTGGTTAGTTGGTGGAGGTGTTACTGGGGAGTAGATTGTAAAACTTCTCATTTCTTGTCTTCTTGAAGGGGAGAATTCAGTCAAGAGACTGGATAGAGAGTTGAAGCAGCCAAGATTTGCGGGTACCCAACTGGGTGGTTCAGTCGGTTAAGCGTCAGACTCTTGATTTCAGCTCAGGTCATGATGTCGCAGTTAGTGAATTTGAGCCCTGCACTGGGTTCCACGCTGACAGGGCAGAGCCTGCCTGGGATTCTTTCTCTCCCTCTCTTTTTGTCCCTGCCCCCCCCCCCCATGTGCATATTCATGCTCTCTCCCACTCTCAAAATAAATAAATATACTTTAAAAATAAAGCAACAAAGATTTTATTTAGCAAAGCGAAGGTACACTCCAAAGACATAGGAGTGGGCTGAACAGAGGGTGGGTAGCAGCCCACTGAGTTCTGCATTGTGTTTATCTACGGAGGTCTCTCTGCTCTATGTTGTCATTATCACACCATCCACTGGATTTGCCTTGGTTTCCTTCATTCTCACTTTTTGGGCATGTTCCTGTCCTCTCTACCTTCCCATGAGCACCTAAAAGAAAACCTTGGTGGGGAGGGGCAAACCGCAAGGCAAATGATATTATAATGATATTATAACAGTCTTGGGGTTACTAGCGGACAAGGTTTTCCTTAAGTGTGCATTCTTCAAAGTTAGGAAAGTCTTTGATTCTTCATCTTTTGCTTATCAGACTGTGCTAAATCACAAAAGGGATTGGTCTGAGGGAGACAGGGTAGTCTTGGGTGGAGACTACGGGGTCCCTGGAAATTTTCCCATCTGCTTTTTCCCCTTCTACTCATGTCTATCTGTGTACTTTAGCCCCATTCCAGCCTGGATTCATGTAGTGTGCAGTTAGACTGACCCCAGAACAAAAGAGGTTCAAAAATGTAATGAGAAAAGTAACAGACTTCATGTGCAGCTACAGCCTTTCTACTGTTCCTGTTTTCTAACAGGACTCTCATTCAGTGAATCATGAGATTCCTGTTTTCTACTTTCCAGCTTTGGCCTCCTTCGTGGCTAAGATCGGTGACATAATTCTAACCAGTCTTACCTAAGAGCAGGGGAAGAGAACTTCCTGTGGCCATTCAAGTGACTCTTCCTATACATAGGAGGGTTGGGCAAAGCTACATCAATATTTTATGTAAGCGGTATGTATAGAGTTAGGAGCCTGGAAATTTAGGTGCAAATCCAGGCATTAATGCTTTCTTGTTGTAGAATCTTGGGCAAGTGGGTTAAACTCTCCACTCCCATAACACCCTTTACTTCCTCCCCTAGAGCACTTAGCACCCTGTATTCTAACTGTATGGCTACCTCATTTGATGTCTCTGTAAGACTGAAAATGTCTTGAGAGAAGATGCTGTGTCTATAGCAAATTGCACGGTACTGGAACATAATAGGCATGGAAGAAATAATTCAAATAAACAAATTAGATGAGATCAGTTCCTATGCCTTTTATATTATTTTTATTTCTGGTAAAGTGACAATGTTGGTATGCTATTGGATGGGAATCTGGACTGCTCTTTATTAATAAGGATAGTATAAAGCTGACACAGAGGATCTGACACATATACTAAGACTTCACTGAGATGGGGAAAAAAGATGATGGCAACATGCCTCACATTGAATAATCAGAAGTGGAAGGATCTAGGGAATTAATTGTGGGTCTGCAGAGATTCATCAGCCTCTAGAGAACCTCTGCTATTTATTTATGATAACTTCAGAAACATTTCCTTTTGGAAGGATTAATTTTCATAATACAGGGCAAAAATTAGCTTTGTTTTAAACACTGAAACTATACTTTAAATACTGAAACCATTTCATTTATACAGAGGTATGACTTCATCCTAGCCAAGTACAGCTACAACCCATGATATTTCTGGAAACTTGACATATCCAGCAAGGTGCTTCCTCCTCACCGGTTATTATAGGCAATCTCAGTCTTTAGCATAAAGAGCTAAAATCTTTTCATATTTTATAGTAGACTACAACTCAGAGTCTGATGCAATATATTGCATAAACTACCAAGAAGGATAGGTATACTTTAACTATAAAAACTAAAATTCAGATACAAGTGGTATCCTTATAAAAAACACGTGGGAGGGAATGATATTGAATCCTATTTTCAGTCTCTCTTAGTGGTCTTAAAAACACATCTCTTAGAATGGATCAAGAACAAAGGCCATGAGAGATAAAGGGGAAAGTTGGCATTTCTGATAGAGATGGACTTATTTTCCTGTGAATATAAAGGAAGGTGGGAAGATGACCAAGAATTAACAGAGCAAGTGAGGAGGCCCCGTCTGCAAAGCTGACAGCTCCTTGCCTGCGTGTTACAATTTAAATGATTTCATTTCCTTATTGTTAGTATTATTTTTTATTTTTAGCAGGCTTTGTGCAGTGCCCTAAAACCTTATAATGACTCCTTATTCTTTTTCAACAAAAGGCACATTTCCTCACCTGGTTCTATTCTTTCCTCCCTCCTGGAGAAATTAATGGAGCAAACAACACTTTTATCAAACAATATGCCAATTTTCAAAAGCACATACCATCCACCAACCCTTATGAATAACAAAGACTTGTGTTGAATAGTTTGCACTGCCATTATCTTGCCTCCATGCTGCACAGAACACTCTGATGGAGGCCATGACTACTGGATGCTGATGATCACCAGAGAATGTTATTCAGTGTATGCAAATTCCCCTTCCAGTATTCTTAGGAAGGCCCGTTGGGAAGGCGGTGCGGTGACAAAGCATTCTTGAAAGAGGAGGGTCAACCATGGATATTACGGTGCACATATGGCCACACCAGTCTTGAATATATAATGCTTTTCCTGAAAAATAAGTTGGCAGCTATATAAAACCTGTCATTAATTGACGCAGGGTGTTGCTGCTATCCGATCTGGAATGAGTGCGGAGTGATTCTGGGCACATTTTTGGTGTTTTCGTTTTCATGGCTATTGTCCTGTTGGGAACCACTGCAGAACTGACATTGAGGAGATGGAGGGGTGGAGACGCAGCAGTAGCAGCCAGGGGAAGCTTGGTCCATTCTTCACTGACTGCACAGCAAACACTATTAAAGGCAGGGGAAGCCATTTGTTCATGAATATACATTTGATACATATAAATGCTTTGTGCCATGAATATTTATCCCTTTCATGGATTGCAGCTGTTGTGTATTGAAAACTATTAACAGGTTGGAAACCGTCCTTTAGAAACCTATGCCTGTCATTTGTGTGCAAAACTATCCCTGGAAAGTTCTTTTTTTCCCCCCTCCCTCTTTTGTGGGAAAGACAGAATACTCCAGGGGGCGGTTTATAATGAGGTTAGTCCCTTAGTAGATAGAGAAGAGAATTTGGTAAAAATGGAAGATGGCTTTCTTGTGGCATAACTATATGTATTTATTTACTTAAAATTTTTTTTAAACTTAAATTGTTTAGAGAATTTTACAGCCAAAGCGGTGTTCTGTCCACCAACTGGTATTCAGGTTTTGATAAAAGTTCCATTGTTAACAGAGGTGAAACTATCAGACAATAAACACTACACAATTGTGGGGGTGATGAGTGTCATATGATTTCTATCCCTAAAGATGGGATTCTTAGGCCTGTAGATTTTCTAGTTCTTTAGGAATAGAATTGATAGTTTTTCAGATTCAATCTAAGCATTCTCCTGTGTTCTGCAATCTGACCACTCTTAACTCTTCTATGTTCTTCAAGCAAGCCATTCTCTCTCTGGCCTCATGGCATTTGTTAATTCAATTTCCATTGTCTGAAATAATTTTCTCTGCAACAATTCTGACCTCTCCTCCAGGTTCTCTTCTTAACCCCTGGCTCTTTAAGAATCAGCTCAAACCTTTATATCTTGTGAAGTCTTCTATGACCTATCCCCATCTTTAGGAACCACTCTAGTTCTTTGAACAGTTGTTAAATAGACCTCTAAACAAAGTAGTGTGCCACTTAAATGAGTAGACAAATATATCACACATTAGGTAAGAAGCCTTTTTAGTTATCCAGTACACTATCCAGGTAACATTGTGTTGCATCCCAGGAATGAGGTCTGTGTCAATGTTTAATTTTGTTTAAAATGTGTTCGGTGTTAACAGAAGTGCTTGGGAAAATTCTTTTTTTTTTTTTTTTTTTTAACCAGTGGTACCTGTTCTGGACTTACTTTCCATTATTCAGGCTAAAGATAAAAAGCCCTTTTGGAAAACTCATTTGTACTAGGTTAACTAGTTCCCCTACTACTTTGGGGCTTACAAATTAAATTAGGCCTAGGCTTACATGTTTCCTTAGCTATTTGTACTTAGCCTTGAAATTTCTTCATTCAGTTCCTCAGTCAAAGTTAGTGCTGTTGTTTGGGTTTTATCCAAGATTGCTGTACTCTTTTTAACCACAGAGTTCACATTTGAATCAGGAATTTCAAGTGATGTTTCAGGAAAATTCTTAGTGCCATTTTTAATCAGTAAAATCAAAGGTATTATCCACTTACATTAAATATATTAAGAGCTGCTAACAAGATTTTTTAGACATTTGTATCTCTCTGTGTATGTCTACTATCTAGATAAAGACATAGGAACATATAGGTGTATCAGATGCACCTTTGTCTAGACTGCAGATCTTCACGCACATTTGCATGTCGTCATCGTCATCATCGTCTCTTAGTCCATTTGGGCTACTATAACAAAAATACCACACTGGGTGGTTTATAAACAACATTCATTTCTCATGATTGTAGAGGCTGGGAAATTCAAGATCATGGTGCCAGCAGACTCAGTGTCTGATGAAGGTCTAATTTTTGGCTCCTAAACAGCAACTTCTTGCCGTGTTCTCACATGGCAGAAGGATAGAGGGATCTCTCTGGGTTTTGTTTTGTTTTTTCATAAGGGCTCTAAGCCCATTCATGTGGGTGGAGCCTTCATGACCTACTCATTTCCTAAAGGCCCCATCTCCTAATATTGTCATCTTGGATATTAGGCTAACGTATAAATCTGGTGCGAATACAAACATTCAATCTATAACATCATCTTTCTCTCTCTATTCAGTTTGTGTGTAAATAAATCTCTTTATATCTTTGAATGACTTATGCTATTGATATTAAAAGGAATGATGAGGGACACAAGGTGGCTCAGTTGGTTATGCAACTGACTCTTGATTTTGGCTCAGGACATGATCTCAGGGTTGGGAGATAGAGTTCTGAGTTGGGCTCTGTGCAGGGCGTGGAGCCTGCTTGATATTCTCTCTTCTTCTCTCTCCCTGTCGCTCACCTGCTCACGCTTGCTCTCTCTCTCAAGAATGAATAAACAAACAAACAAACAAAGAAAAAATAAAGAATGAAAAAAAATCCAGGCAGCTCTTTACTTAGGGACCAATTATTAATTCCTTTTATTTTTCTAGTCCTTTCTTTTTCATGTCTACGTTTTAGCTATTTCGCTGTTCATTAAAATGTCCTTTGGGGGAAAGAAGATGAACCGCTAGCACCAAATACAATGTGCAGTGCTCTAGGGACACTCATTAAGTGTTTGTTGACAATGCCAATGATAATGGTAAAATTCAAATTGGTTAATTGGTTCTTCACCTGTTAGTAATCTCAATGAAACTTTGCATTGGATATAGGTTAAAACAATTGGAGAACTGTCTGTGATGAGGAACACTGTTCTTATGGGTAGAAATACCCAGGTAGAGAGCTTCTGTCTCTCAAGTTCTCTCAGCTTGAAATGGAATAATAGGGCAAGGTTTGACTGAGGTGAAGGCTGGGTAGACAAATGTGTCTGTGGTGATTGTTGGGTTATGAGTAGGTATTATCAGCTCAGACTTTTCCTATACCCACAAAGGCTAAACCTTACAGTTTATCATTTAGGCAAAGACATGCCTTCTATTCTGTTTGAGTATGCACAGGAAACTGTAGGAATAGAGAGAAGATTCTCTAACTCAGAGAAGGGATAATTCAAACTAATTCTTTTTTTTTTAATTTTATGATTTTTTTCATGTATATTTTTATTCATGTAGAATTAACATGCAGTGTTATATTAGTTTCACGTGCACAATATAGAGATTCAACAATTCTGTCCATTACTTGGTGCTCATCATAAGTGTGCCCTTAATCCCCATCACCTATTTCACCCATCCCCCCACTCACCTTCTCTCTGTATGTTCTCTATATTTGAGTCGGATCTTTTGTCTGTCTCTTTTTTTCTTCGTTAATTTGTTTTGTTTCTTATATTCCACATATGAGTGAAATATAGTATTTGTCTTTCTGCGACTGACTTATTTCACTTAGCATAATACACTCTAGATCCACCTATCTTGTTGCAAATGAAAAGGTTTTATTCTTTTTTTTTTTATAGCTAATATTCTATTGTGTATTTCAGCTAATTCTTGAAGGGTGTATAGAAGTAAGCCAAATGGACTAAGGTGCTTGGGGAAAAGTGAGTAGGGATGCTTTCTTCCCCTTGTCTTCGCCAAGATAGGCCAAGTCCAAGGTCCTGAAAAGGAGGCATGAAATTATAAAGTGCCTACAAAGGAACCAGAGAAATAAAAAACTGAAAGACAAACTTCTCCAGCTTTACAATTTCCTCTGGGGCCACTCCATGTAGCCAGAGAAGCATTCTTTATTTTCCTATTTCACAACTTGTCTCCTTTATTTCTCAAAGATTTCTCAAATTATTTTCTGCATTTAATTGCAGTAACACTTTGTTGGTATTTATTGATGTTGATGGCAAGTGCAAGCATAAGTAGAAATGTAATCCCTGGGGCACATGCATTTTCCTTGTAGAGTATTTTCCATTACATTATTGAATAAATCGAACATGGCCTGGGAATACAGGAAAACCTACCATCTGTTTAGGAAGTAATGATACTACTAATAATGCCCATTTTGTTTAAAAGTTAAGTCTCATGAGATTCAAACCAATTTTTCAAATATGAGATCAATTTAATAAAAAATATATTGGTGTCTGTGAGATATTAAGAGGAGATTTATTCAAGAGAATGTTGTTTATTTTACATAATCCAGAGACTACATGTTAAAATACATACTATTTGTTTCAAATGTCCTTCCTACGTGAAATAAGCCTGTTCCTTATGAACATATGTCTCCCGGCCCTACCTACTTCTGTTTCTTGTCACTACCCTCTTTTTTCCCTTAGAATTTTGTGTCCTAAAAACTTAAAAAAGCTTATGGCTTTTCATTTACACAAGATTTTCAGAATACTAGCAGCACCCCAAATTCTTCTATTTCTTTTGCCTAAAAATAAAGAGAACACACACACACACACACACACACACACACACACACACACACCATAAACAAAAATTCCACAAGTTTCCATGGAAGGAAACAGCTAGAGGGTGAAGAGAGCAGATTGGGGTTTATGTTGGAACTTTAGCAGTTAATGCACAACACTCCCTCTTCCTTGCCCGAGTTTGGAACCATCTAAGAAACAGGAGTCAGGATGATCATCAAAATATCAGCTTTATCTTAGATGAAGACCCATGAGAAAACATCACTTACATATGTGGCAAATGGACTTACTAAATCTTTGCCCAGAATGGGACAGATTCATCATTGTGTTCACCAGGCAGAGGTAGATAAATAAGTGTTCCTGATATGAACATAGTGACAAGCAGCTATGTGCTCTTGTAAATTTTATAGCAACAAGAAGCTCAGATTGCATCTTCCTTGAGGGCTTCTCTTTGGCTTCTACAGAGAATTAGAGGAGGGAGTTGAGAAGAACATTCTCAGTTCCTTTTTTCAATTTACCAATCACATAAAGGGGAGTAAGGGGGGCATGGGCAAGACAGGACTTTCTCTAGAGATGCTTCTTCCATAGGGGAACCTTAAGACAAGGAATAGGAAGAGTTCTTCATGTTAGCATTTAAGGACTTCTCTTAGACCCACTGTCTGAATCCAATTAGGCCTCTTTGACTTTCTTTAGGCCTTTGGCAAGTTTCATGGACACTCTGAACTGTACTGGGCTTGCTTTTTGCTTTTCACAACTATCCTTAGGATAGTTCTGAGGGCCTGGCTTTTGGGAAAGAGTACATGTTGTTCCAAATTTGTTTTTAGCTAAACCAGAATGGAGCCAGGTCTGGGTGCTTTCAAACACAGCCTCTATATTAGTCACAAAAATTAGAGGCAACAAAACCTATCAGATCATCTGTTTCCTCCCCGTGCCAAGCCCAGGGAATATGGGCTGCTTATTCTCTTAAATGTACACTGTTTATCAGAAGGACAACGAAATCAAGCTTCCTCTGAAATAGATACAGAGGGGCTCATTGTGTGCCAGCAACACACACTCTCAGGAATACCTCCAGGGCACAGAGAGAGGAATGTACTCAGACAACAGGAATGTGTACTGAGAAGACGGTTTTCCCCACTGAGATAATTCAATTCCTTAATCAATTTCCCACCTAGCACTCAAATCACACCCAATTTCTTAATGTTCATTTTTATTTTGCTGAAATTATTCTCATCAGAATCATTATTTTCCATGGAAAATTTTCAATGAAAATGAAGGCTTTCTAATCGAGAGTTTTATTTGTATCAACAATCAGAGCTACTAGACTGGATGTGTTATTTTATGGACATTATATCTACCAAGTGCATTTATTCTAAATCAAAGTTTGCAGATAGAAATTTTATCAAAACTTTTGCTTCTGTCAATTTTTAGTCAATAACAAGCTAAATAATTATTTTTTGTCACTAATACGCATTATAAATTGGATAGAAAAAATAATTTATATTTATTTATTAGCCAGTTAACGAGAACACAGTAAACAATTCACCTCTGCTGCTCCAGGACAGCTATATTATGGAGAATTGGATACTGTAATGCTTACCCCATTCTTCTAAACATTTTTCCATCACTTTGAGTATTGGATTGTAAAATGCCCTTTCTGCTGGTGAAGCAAAGAGCAAATGTCAGGGCCAAATGTCTTGTTTTGCTCCATATTTATCAATATTTGAAAGAAAGAAGAAGACGACATGTTAAAAGAAAAAACAAGACACAGCTTTGTTCTTTTCTTCTACTTCCCCCCCACTTTTCCTCTCTTTTCTCTAAACTTTTCAGCCTTATCAAAGTTTCTATGATATATCCTTTTATTTTTCTATCACTATTCTCTCCTCATTGTCTACTGTTTCCATACTCTTTCTGCCTGCTGTTGGCTTTACTCTTTTTTCCCTGCTCGTTCTAAACCTCACTAGCTGTCTTGAACGCTCTCCTCTGAAGCATTTAGCTGTTCGCTTTTTCTTCTATTGTGGTACCACTCTCTCTTACCAAGAGGTGCTTATCAGAGTGCTCAATGTCATGATCACAAAGATTCAGAGAGGAAATTCTCACCCCTAACACTCAGCATCCCCCCAGATCAAGTAACCATAACCCAAAGAGGTTGTGAGGCCCTGTTTTTTTTTTTTTTTTTTTTCCATTTGGCTATAAAAGCATCACTGAAAACGGCCCACTTACCTGGGTTTGATTTTATGGGGTAGAGGGATGAATACTGTGATCTCAGGAGGACCACATCAGATCAAGGAACTTGGAATCATCAATTTAGATTTACTGGACACTCCCTGGGTACCTGGACCTATATTAGATGATTTCACCCTTTCATGACTTGAAATCCAGTTTCTGCCTTTTTCTCATCTGTTTCAAACATTATGGTATTTACCTGAGTTTTCGAGAGCTTTTGTTATTGTCTCTGTTATTATTGAACAGAAACATTATGTTATTATTTATTTATTACACAGACTGGGTCTGTGTTGTACAACCATCACTATAGTCTAATTTACAACACTTATAAAATTACAAAATGAAACCACAGGGGTACCTGGGTGGCTCAGTTGGTTAAGCATCTGACCTTGATTTCAGCTCAGATCATGATCTCATGGTTCATGAGATCGAGCCCCACATTGGGCTCCATGCTGACAGTGTGGAGCCTGCTAGGGATTCTGTCTCCCTCTCTCTCTGCTCCTCCCCTGCTCATTCTCTCTCGCACACTCTCTCTCAAAATAAATAAATAAACTTAAAAAAAAAAAAAGAAAAGAGAAAAGAAGCCCCAATCCATATCGATTAGCAATCATTCTTCATTCTTGTTTCCCAGCTCACCGAGGAATTGCTACTATTCTATGTTCTGTTTCCATGGATTTGCTTATTCAGGGCATTTCAAATAAATGGAATTATACATTATCTTTTGTGACTTCTTCTCCCATTTAACGTAATGTCTTCGAGACTCATTCATGTTGTAGCATGTATCCGTACTTCATTTTTTTTTATTGCTAAATTACTGCACGGATACTTCAGATTTTGTTTAATGTCTGCATTAATGCACAAAATGTCTGCACTAATTTACATCTTCATAAGCAATGTATGAGGGTTATGTTTTCTCCCCATCTTCATCAACACTTGTTATTATCTGTCTTTTTTTTTTAATTTTTTTTAACGTTTTTATTTATTTTTGAGACAGAGAGAGACAGAGCATGAACAGGGGAGGGTCAGCGAGAGGGAGACACAGAATCTGAAACAGGCTCTAGGCTCTGAGCTGTCAGCACAGAGCCCGACGCGGGGCTTGAACTCACAGACCGCAAGATCATGACCTGAGCCGAAGTCAGCCACTTAACTGACTGAGCCACCCAGGCGCCCCTATTATCTGTCTTTTTACTCATTCTAATGGGTGTAAAGTGGTATCTCATGGTTTTGATTTGCATTTTTCTAGTGACAAATGGCATTAGATGTAGAACATGTTTTCATGTGATTATTGGCCATTTATATATCTTATTTGGAGAAATGTCTACTCAAGTCCATAACACATTTTTAAATTGGGCTATGTCTCATTCAGTTTAGGCTGGTAAACAAAAATACCATAGACTGGGTGGCTTATACACAACAGAAATATATTTCTCACAGTTCTGGAGACTGGGAAGTGAAAGATCAAGGTGCTGCTGGATTCCATGTCTCATGAGGGTCCTCTCCTTGTTCATAGAAAGCTGTCTTCTTACTATGCATCATATGGTGGAATTGGTGAGGGGGCTTTCTGGGGTCTCTTTATAAGGGCACTAATCCCATTCATTAGGGCTCTACCCTCATGATCCAATCACTCCAAAGACTTCCATCTCCAAATGCCATCACATTGGGCATTAGGACTTAATATATAAATTGGGGGAGGATACATAAGTACTCAGTCTATAACTTTCTTTTCTTTTTTCTTTTCTTTTTTTTCTTTTTTTTTTCTTTTCTTTTCTTTCTTTCTTTCTTTCTTTCTTTCTTTCTTTCCTTCTTTCTTTTCTTCCAAGTTTATTTATTTTGAGAGAGAGGGAGAGAGGGAGAGTGTGAGCAGGGGAGGGGCAGAGAGAGAGAATCCCAAGCAGGCTCTGCACTGTCAGCATGGAGTCTGGCACGGGGCTCAAACTCATGAACAGTGAGATCATGACCTGAGCCAAAATCAAGAGTTGGATGGTTAACTGACTGAACCACCCAGGCGCCCCAGCATTCTGCCTTTAGATCCTCAAAATTCGCAGTTTTATCACATGCAAAATACATCCATTACATCCCAACAACCACCAAATTCTTAACTCATTTCAGCATCAACTCTAAAGTCTAAGTTCAAATTCGCATATACGTATCATCTAAGTCAGATGTGGTTGAGACTCAAGGTATGATTAATCCTGCTTCTCCAGGATTACTTCTCCAGCTGTCAACCTGTGATGGTAGGGGCCACCTTGGTGATATGTGAATTGCCTTTAGGGTCATTCTTCCCTTGTGCAATTACGCATTCCTTATTTCCATCTGAAACTAATCAGAATGACCTTTACTATCCATTTTTCTACCAACATTTGTTTCAAGAATACTTAGGTATTCTCTAAGAAGACTGAGGTCTTCTCTTCAGTTTTCTTTATTTCATTCTGAGCTATCTCTCTAGAATCACCTCTAACAGTCTATTCATGACAATCTGGCTTTTTCTAGCATGCATCTAAAAACTCTTCCATCCTCTATGCATCACTCAGATCCAAAGCCACTTCCACGTTTTGGTATTTTTGGTTTGTTTTGCTTTTTTTTTGGTGTTTGTTACAGCAGCACTCCACTTCTCAGTACTAATTTCTGCCTTAGTTCAGGCTGCTGTAATAAAATACCATAGACTGGATGGCTTACAAACAATAGAAATTTATTTCTCACAGTTTTGGAGACTAACCAAAGATCAAGGGGCTGGCAGATTCAGTGTCTGGTGAGAATCCACTTGCTGGTTCATACAAAGCAGTTTTCTTGCTGGGCATCACATGGTGGAAAGGATTAAGGAATTCTCTGGGATCTTTTTTTATGAAGGTGCTAATGAGTAGCGCATCTTATTTATCACAGAGAAGACTTAATTCTACATCAATAGCTACAAAATACAGATCAGTTCCTACATTCTTTTCTATATCATTCCTTGGCTAAGGGTCTGGCCTGCCTTGTTTAGATGCCTTTGTTGAAGGCAAGAGTTCAGAACATAGCACTTGTGATAGAAGACCCCTGAATGAGGGTTTTGGCAGCCATGATTCAAGTACAAAACAGAATTAATAAATCTATTCTATGTATTCTGGAACCAGGGCACCAGTCAAATCAAGGCAGGAGGAAAAAAAAAATCAAGGCAAATAAAAGCCAAAAAGGGCCTGACATCTACGAAGGTACAAAGCACCAAGAGGGATGGTGTTTCAGAGATCCAGAGAGGACAGAAGTTTTCAGAATGGGAAGAGACTAGTCAAATGGGTCAAATGCTGCAAGATAGTTATATCAGTGCAGAACTGAAAATTTCCCATTGTCTTTGGAAAGACAAAAGTCCTTGATGACCTTTGTAGGCGAAGTTCCAGAAGAGTCAGAAACAAAAGCCTGATCACAGCAGGGTAAGAAACAAATTGCTTCTCAGAAAGTAGAGAGAGCAAGTAGCAGGAAATTCCTCAAGGATTTTGACAGTAAAAAAGTAGAGGTAGAGGGGAGTATGGGGTCATTTTTAATTTTTTTTTTATTCAGGGTTGGAGAGACTTAACTCTATATACATGAAAATGTGTATCAATTTTAGGGAAAGACTAAGGGTAAAGAGGAAAAGAGGGAAAGAAAGAGAGTGAGGGAAAGGATGATAGTGAAGAGAGAGAGAGGAAGAAGAGGAGGGGCCGGGAAACAGGGACAAGGAAGAGAAAGTGTAACTAATGAACCAAGGTCCCTGAGGACCTTGACATTGGAATTCACAGGAGAGAGTTCTTTAAATAGGAAGAAGGAATCCTCTTTCACTGCGAAAGAAGGAAATTCTGAGTGGATGAGTTATGTTGTAGGCATGAGGGGGCAAAGCTGGAAAAACCTGTTGTTCTTTGGTCTCTCTCATTCAAGTAGAACATAATGTCCATAAGTAAGGATGAGGGAGGAGGCATCAAGTCTGGGTTTTGAGGAGAAGTGAATTTTTATATTATAGCCTCTGAGGGAAAAATGAAAGGGACCTGGTGATAAACACAAGAAAGTATAGCCTGGTGATAGCTGAGGACGGAGACCACAAATCTGAAATATCTCTGATTATATGATTTTACTCCAGCAGCTCTCAGCTGCTGTACCACCTGTATGTTACAGATATTTATATGATATTGTTCTTCTAATTTCAGTAATACATGGAAATATCATGTCATTGGATAGGGGCTTTTCAAAACCACAATAAAAGCCAGTTTTCATTCTACCAAGGACACTGCTAGAAGGATTTATTATGAACCCCACATATAAAATGATCATGAAATAGGTCATCTAAAAAATCTTGCAAATTGCCTTGACAAAACATGGCACAGCTCTGCAATATAAACAGCAATGCCCTCACCAGCTGTTAATTTTGTTTATAAAATGTAAATCACTGCTGGTGCTGATGAGAAGTGTATTAAGACAGATTTGAGAAAAATGTAATGATTATAGAAGAATGTGAATGTAGTTAGCACTACTAAAATGTACGCTTAAATGTTTATGATGGGAAACTTTCTAATGTATGTATTTTGCCACAATTAAAAAAGAGAAAAAATAAAAAGGAAAAAAAAAAATAAAAGAATCCCACAGGTTCCATGAATGATTAAATGTCCTAGGTTTAGGAGAGTTTAGAGCAAATAGGTACATTGTACATATTGGAGCTACAGAGACTCTCAGAAAATAAAATATCTATCTATATCTATATCTAGATCTATATCTAGATCTATATCGATATCGATATCTATATCTATATATCGATGTCGATGTCGATATCGATATAGATCTATCTATAGATATAGATATATCGATATAGATGTATCGATATATCGATATATAGATATAGATATAGATATATAACACTTGTGTGTAGGTATACTTTAAAGTAGGGGGAGAAAACTCCTCCTGTAACACATAAGGATCAGTCTGACTGTATAAATGCTTCCATTCTGCCCTAAAGTGTGTCTTCACTTTGGCACCAATGATATTTTATTATCTCTGAACACCCTAGCTCTGTTTTCTTTGGTTTTTCCTTCTTCTACTATCCTTGAAATTTAGAAGATCTCCAAAGATAGATCTTCTATTTCTACTCTTGCCTTCCCCTGAAGTGCTGCCTGTATGCTGTCATCCAGAGTGAGGGGCCATAAAAAGTTGAGAATAGAGATCTGAACTTTAGGGGAGATGAAAGCTCTAAAGACACACAGAGTTAAGGATATTGGTGTACAGGTAGAAGCCATGCCTTCGTCTCTCTTCTCCATTTGACAAGCTCCTACACATCCACATTGATCCAGCTCTAATAATACTAGTAAAATGATAATAAATTACTAATGAGTTTTTCTATATTAATGAGTTTTTCTTGACAAAGCACTGTTCTGAGGATTAAATTTTTTTATTTTTACTTTTTGATTTCATATTAAAATGGACTATCTTATTTTCTATTTTTCTTTTTATAGAGTTTATTGAGATATAATTGATATTGCACTATATGAGTTTAAGATATACAGCATAATGATTTGACTTACACATATTATGAAATGATTCCCACAAAAGTTTAATTAATACCCATCTTATCATATAGATACAAAAAGAAAGAAAAATATTTAAAAATATTTTTTTTCCTAATGACGAGAATTCTTAGGTTCTACTCTCTTAAAAACTTTCAAATATACCATACGGCAGTATTAACTACAGTCATCAGGTTGTATGTTACATCCCTAGTAATTACGTATCTTATAACTAGGAGTTTGTATCTTTTGACCACTTTTATTCAGTTTCTCCTCCTTCCATTCCCACCTCTGTGTTCTGAGTATTTTATTTTATTTTATTTTATTTTATTTTATTTTATTTTACTATTTATTTTTTCTCTCAGAAATTAAAAAAAATTTGTTTTTCTTTTTTATTTTTAGTTTCAAGTTTTTATTTAGATTCTAGTTAGTTAACATACAGTGTACAATCTTCTGAGTATTTTAAATCTATCAACTCATTTTAGCCAACAGAAAATTCAGTGCGGTCCTTGTAGTTACTTGTATACAAATACTTACATTCCCTAATAGATTTTGAACTCTTTTAAGAAGAGATAAATTACATCATTCATGTTTTTATTCCCTACAGGGCTTCTTGGTACTTTCTGCATTAAGTATATAATAAATACATTTGTTGAGTGACTAAATGAAAAAGGAGAGAAAAGGAAAAGAATGCACAAAATAAAAAAGAGAGAGAGAAAAACTGTTTATTTTATACTTACAAGGTTTTTTTTTTTTTTTGGTGTAAATTGTGTTTTTTGAGGACAGGATTTGTTTGTTTGTTTCCCTCAAAGTGCTAGGCATGTGGTAGATAATAAATATTTGTTAGTTGATTGTTTAAAACATGCCAGAGCACTATTTTACCCTGGAGACTGGAAAGCTAAGGGATATATCCTCTAACTCAGTCAGAATTCAGTGAGTACCTGCTCACATACATATGTCAGGACTTTGATTCTTCAGATGTGACTTTATTATAGGTGATCTGAAGAATGATCTGAAGAATGGCACTACTCCATTGCCAAAATTCCATTTTTAGCTGTAACTAACTACTTAACTCTAATCTGTTTCTCTTCTGTTCTAGTTATGTATCACTCTGGCACCATTTTGAGTATTCTTCACATCTACTGAAGACAACTTGTTATATATCTATATCTATATATGTACATGTATATGTATATGTATATGTATATCTATCTATCTATCTATCTATCTATCTATCTATCTATCTATATGATGCTTTAAAGCAAATTGCCCATTAATAGTGGACTCTTTATTTTTTTTTAAGTTTTATTTTTTTTTGAGAGAGAGTGACGGGGGGGGAGGGGCAGAGACAGAGAGAGAGAGAATCTCAAGCAGGTTCTATGCCCAGCATGGAGCCCAACACAGGATTTGATCCCATGACTGGGAGATCAAGACCTGAGCTGAAATCAAGAGTTGGATGCTTAACCAACTTGGTGACCCAGGTACCCCAGTAGTGGACACTTTAAATAAAAACATATTCTATAATCAATTTGTAGAAATTATTTAATTTACAAAAGAGCTAGTTTATACTTATGACTGGCAATACATTTATACAAGAAATAATCACAAAAATCTACATTGGTTAAAATGGAGAAATTAAGATATTCAACTAAATGATTCAGATTGACTTATGTTTTGTTTGGCTGTTATACAACTATACAATGAAAGATGTAAGACCTCTAAGAATTATTTATTGTTCAAATTGATTTAAAGTAAATTTGTGAGGAAATATTATTTACAACTGTAATACTATTTTTTTTTTCTAAAAAGCAACCACACCATTCTGTGCCGATTAGTATATAGCAAATACATTTGAAATGAGTTCCAAAAACAAATTGATCTTTAATCTCTGCCAAAAATAACAGCAAGTTCTAATTACGAAAAGGAAAAGATTTTTATTGTGAGATACTAGTAACTGAGTTTTGACTACATAATTTCTACATTTTCTCCCAGTGAGTGCATACCATGACCAGGTTATGAATATATCATCACTCTACCTGGAGAGGTGCCACAAGTCCTCAAACGAGGTAGTATCCCTAGACTTTGGACTGAAGACAACTTGTCTGCCATGATTCTGTAATTCTGGCTGTTAAATTCTCTTCTCAACTTCTTGCTCTCCTTTTTCTGATAGCAAGGTTGAAAAGTTTGTTGATATTGGATACCCAGGGAAGAACAAAAAAACCTACAACATATCAGACCATTCCCTACAACTGTTTGGACAGGGTGAGAAATAATTGGTATTTCCATCATAGAGTACATGAAATAGATTGTGGATGTCTTCTGCCACTCCTATGTATGACAACATCAGTAGAACAGTGATTTATAACTTCCCAAGGAGAAACTACTTAAGTTATTTTATAAACTATATCTTCGAGGAGTTAAATAAACTCCTATGCAATAGGAAAGAACATGAAAGTTATTTTTTATGATTTTTTGAGATTGATCTGTATATTTCAGTCCTCAAAGAAACCTAGAGATACTTGAAGACATAGAAGAAAAGTCTACAACCTGTCAAAGAACAGATCTTAGACCCAACATGATTCAACTCCATAATTCACATAAAGCTCTCACAAGTTGGAACTAATTTCCATATATAAACAAAAAGATGAGCAACGTTTAGAAAACATCCTTTGCCTTTGAGATTCACCAGCTTTCATTCTGGGGTTTTGGGGTTTATTAGATGGTAAAACTGTAAGTGCACAGCAGAGGCAAATAGATTAGCTACACAGGTCGAACAATATGGATAGAACGCCTGTAAATTTATTGATTATGAAAAAGCTAATATTCTAGAAACGAAGTTACAGAATGTTGGGCTAGAAACACTTTCCTACCCAGAATAAATTACTCCCTATTAGGCTGCTTAGTATGATTGTCTAACAAACCTATTGGAAAACCATTAGACAACAAGCACGTGAATATTTAGCTAACTTAATTAGTAATCAGATTACTATAAATCATGACTACAAGGAAATGTCATTTTACATCCATTTGATTGAAACAAAACTTTGATAATATCAATTGTTGGAGAGAGATCGATGAAGCCTGATGTAGATCCCAGTAGCTGTACGATTTTATTCTCCTCTATTGTTGGTAACCAATTTGGAAAACGATTTGGCATTGTCTTGTGAAAAAGAACATTCACATATCCTGTGACCTATCGGTTCTTCCCCTAGATAAAAATTCAAGTGGCATACTTGCTTATGTGCACAAAGAGACATGTATAAGAATGTTTATAGAAGCACTGTTCATAAGAACAAAAAGAAAATTTAAACATCTGTAAAATGCAAATAATCACCAAGAGGAGAATAGATAAAAAGAAATCGTTAAAATTGTGACATTACACAGTAGTGAAAATGAATGAACCACAATATACAGCATGGATGAATCATACCTAGTTTTGGATAAAAATAAAACCTTAGAAGTTGTATAGAACATAACTTTGTATATCACTTTCTTTTAAAAAAGTGAAAAAACAGCTCCATATAAAACACATTGCTGAAGCATATGCTATATGTAAGAAGACCATTATTGAAAAAAGGGGAATAAAATACAAAATACTTGGGTGCAAACTGTAGGCAGGAAGACAGGATGGGACGAGTGCAGAGATACATGTAAACACTTGTCCGTGTTCTAGTCCTTGGCCTGGATTTTGGGTTCACGGATGCTTATCAGTTATTGAGATAAATGAATAAATAACTAAAAAAGTAAAAGAGGGTCACGCGTGGATCAGTGCTGATCGTGTGTTGTGTGACCCATGAATTAATTCAAAACTGTTTCCTGCAAGTTCATTTTAAAAGCCAAGCAAGACAACAAAGGAAAAGAAAAAAAAAAGCTATTGATTTTTACTGTTAATTTCAAAATACTTTCAGCTGAAGAAACAAAAAGTACAGTGCATCTAATTATATTTGCGTATGATATATGAAAATGACATTTGCGTATGATATATGAAAATGACATATGATATATGAACATGACATTGGATATTTGTGTTGGAAGATTTACAACCTAATGTCATTAACTGGTCACAGAGTGTGTGGCACACAGCTAGGGTCTTGACTCTTCTAAATCCTGATATTATTAGGAATTTGTTTTGGAAGAGAAGACAGGAATGTCCACTCTGAGAGAGGACATTTCATGAGCATAATATATGGGTCATTCTGTCAACAGGGATTGGTTCTGCCATGTGGTAATGTTAGGTTTGTACCTTTTAATGCTGATTTTATTACTTATAACTTCATGTGAGCTCCACTATGATTCTTTTCTTTTCTGTATATTTGTCTTTCAGCCTGTTAACAGAATCCACAGCCTGTATGAAGGTGACATTATAATTATTATCGATATTAAGCAATCAGGATCTGTGGCTACCTGGACTAAATGAAATAGAAGAACTTGTCGGTTGTCCACCTTATGTAATGTACATCATCTTGATCTAGACAATTGAAGCTTCTAAACTGAAGCTTAAAGCCATATCTCAGTAGGTAGTTGTGTCCTTCTTAAATATAATTCAGGTCCTCTAGTCTCCCATCTTGAATAGTGGGAAAGACCAGGGCAGTAGACATTTACAGTTGGAACAGACCTCAAGTGAAGGGTCACAAAGATTAGTGTGTGTGTGTGTGTGTGTGTGTATTTTGGGGGAGTGGGTAGGGCAGCACTCGACAGATATAGGTCAGAATAAGCATATCTGTCCATACTTTGCCCAAGTAACTCTATCATTAGAAACAGAACAGCACTTTTTTGTTTGCTTCGGGCTTTTATTACAAATTATAGGATTTTTAAAAATCTCTTTGTTTTATGTTGTTTTTTGTTAGTGTCCTATATAAAAATAGTGGAACCCCAGGGTGGGGTTGTCGCTCACCACTGTACAGCATATATTGCTGTGTCAGCTCCAAGACCAGAAGTAAATATTTGTCGAATGAGTGACTCGGCTCCCATTAGGCCGCGAGGCTGCTTTAGCAATCTGTCTCCTTAAATGGCATTATTTACTTGCTGGAAACATGCTTTCTACATTGGCTGCGACCTTTAATTTACATAGGCCCGCTGCCACTCTGCTGTGACACAGATCCCTTTCTGAGTGCTCTGCAGCTTTTCTGAACCAGCCTTTTCACATTGAGGCACGTTGAAAAATGCATCCATTTTAATTCAACAGTGCTGCCTTGCCCTACCCCATGTCTCAGTTGCAGATCTTTGATTCTTTACTATAGATCTAACATGCTCCAACCTGGTGTGTGAGTTCCTAAGTCCTTAGCTTTAGATTAGAAATAGGGTTGCAATTCAAGTAGAGTCTTGCCTGCCTGTTTACTGGACTGTTTTAGAGATTGTTCAGACCCAAACAGCCAGAGGAGAGATGGAAACTTAATTTGTTTCAGGCTTCAATGCCTGGAGGCAAGGCAGACTCTCTGTTTCCCATGAGCGGACTACTAAATGTTATCAACTTTGGTACCAGCAGAGACTGCACAGGACATACGGAGATTTTCCAAGCACAGATTGCACTCAAATGACAGAGTTACCTGTCAAATACTGAATGAGACCCACCTATCCAGGGAGTTGAGCAATTCTTTGCTTGTTCAATACTTTAATCCTCAACTCAGTTAAGCAGAGGCCCCGGCATACCTAGCAAAGTACAGCAAACACTCCATGAGCCAACATGATGGGGCTTTTGCCTGCTCTCTTTGGCCCTCACCTGCACCAATCCCTACTGGAATAACAAGTTTTAAAGTTCTTTCTGTTGCCCTGGAAGCTGTTATTGTGGAGATAAAAAACTACAATCAGAGTAAATGCAATTGTTACACAAGACTGAAGCCAGCTGTTTGGAAGAATGAATTTCAGGCAAGAATTAAGTTTGCAATTTCAGTGTTAAGTGACTTAATACAAAAGAATTATTGTTTTGTTAACCATGTGGAAGGAAAGGTGGTAAACTTAGAAATCTCAAACAATTCAATTTAATTCAGTTCAGTAATCATTTATAGACACCAATCATCAAGGCTTGAAATGGACTGTATCTGAGACATTGAATGACATTCCTCTCCTTAAGAAACCCACGCTTTGGGAGTTGACTGATTTGCACAGACCAATGATATTAACACAGAGCCCAGCATGTAAAAGGCGTTTAATAAATCTGGTGCCATAGTGTTATTACTGTGTTATGTTATTATTAATGTGACAAAGTATTATATTACTAATACGTGTCAAAGATTATAGGAAGACCTGAATGTTTTCATTATTCCTAAGAGAGGTTTATTAGAGAAAACAATATATGAATAGTGATCTTGCTGATAGGAAGCAGCAAAGGACATTGAGACAAAGGGAATGGTGTGTACAAAGCATCCATGGCATAAAATAACTTAGCCAGTTTGGTGGTAAGAAGTGTCCCAATCCTTCTTGGTGGACCAGGACACACTTGGCACGAGAACTGTCCAGTTTAGGCTTAGTGCTCTTTGTCCAAGTCTAGACCAGACCAGGATAGCTTAAGGCAGTGTAGCCAGAGGGAGGATGTGAAACACAGTAAGATCATGCAACCAAGGTAGACAGAAATCAATGCTTGTGGTCAAGTTTGAAGAGCCAGCTGAAGCCGTGGGTGGGATAATGAGTAATGTAGTAAAAAGGCAATAGGAATTGGAAGCAGGTCCAAATGTAGATCTAGAAATAGTTTCGGGGGTGGGGGCAGATTTCATTTGGATCATCCTTATGGCAAGGAGGCAAAGGACTAGTTAGAAGGCGTTACAAAGGTTAGAAGGCAAAGGACTAGTTAGAAGGCGTTACAAAATCCAAGTAGATAATAAAGACTTGAAATAAGGCAATGGCACTATGCAAGAAAACTTAGGAGACAAAATGCATTGCACTTCATAAACAATGGAACATGATACTGAGAAGACAGATATGGAAAATTCTACAGTGGTACTCAGAGACAACACCTTACAGAATGTAGATGTAGGTTGAACCTGGGACTGATATACGTTGACCCAATGCTAGAACACACAAGTCTGGGAACTGATGGGTGGAAGTTATCATTAATCTCTCATCATCATTCTTAATGACCAACCCACTTGCGGATTTATGTTTCTCATCACCTCTAAGTAACCTTAGTTACTGCCTGATTAGAAGTTCAGATTCTCAATGGTGGAATGTTTCCATCAGTGGACACATAAAGGATCCACTGAACTTAAAGCCTCCATGTCACTGGGAAGTCCTCTTGCTAGTGCCCCTGCAGGCAAAAATTCGGGAGAAAATGACCCTGACAATACATAAAAGTGGAATGTGATTGGTTCCAAAAGGAAAATATAAAAGAAGGCCCTAGAAGTCTAGAAAATGGAGAAATTGGTAAGATTCAGAAATGCACAGATGAAAAACCTAAAGACGGATGATGTGTAAAAGTGATAAGGACAAATGATAAACTCGGAAAGCTACATATTATTTTATTGAATGAAAATATTTAGAGATAACCTCTTGAAAGTGTCTCTGTTGGATAAATAAAGGTGCATTTGTATATAACTAGATAGTACAGTTACTCAGTGATATTGTCTAATCATAATTTTAAATAACAATGTAGGAAATTAGGAAATACATAACCTCTGATAGCAAAATTCAAACATGTTTTTTTTTTCTACCGCCATGTGGAGAATAACTTTTCTTGCATATCTGCACCTCATTATTTAGAGTTCTGTTACCTTAGGTATTCAACTATTTTTTAGTTAATAATAAACTTAGAAGGGTCAAACAGATTCAACTTTACTGTCTTGACTTTGTGGCAATTCCCCCCTCATCACTGCCCAGATTCAGATTCATATTTCAGTCAATTGGTTTTTTTCTTGAAAGGGAGAGAGAGAGAGAGAGAGAGAGAGAGAGCGAGAGTGGGGGAGAGGGGAAGAAGGGAGGGGAGAGAGAGAGAGAGAGAGAGAGATAATCCCAAACAGGCTCTATGCTTAGTGCGGAGCCTGACATGGGGTTAGACGTGGGGCTTGATGTGGGGCTCAATCCCAGGACCTAGGGATCATGACCTGAGTTGAAATCAAGAGTCTGATGCTCAACCAACTGAACCACCTAGGTGCCCCCATATTTCAGTATACATTTGAAGAAAGTCATATGATAAACCGGTACAAACTTCAGCTTAACTTGAGTTGTCCAACCTCTTTATAGATGGTTGATATTTCTGCTTCCATTCTCCAGTGGAGGTAATAATTTTGCTTAAGTGGTGTTGTGTTGACAATCAGTATAGTATTATAACTAAAAGCATGAGTTCTGGGGTTAGATGCAACTGGATATCAAAATCTAGGCAAGACACCCACTGTGTTACCATATGCAAGTGAATTAACTTCTCTGTGCCTCAGGTTCTTCCTTCATAAAAGAGGGTTAATAATAGGACTATCTACCTCTTACAACTTTTTGTGAAGATTACGTGAGCTAGTAAATTATTGGCCCAATTTCAAGAATATGGTGAACTTCTGCTAGCATAAAGCCTGTAATTAATTCAGTAGTATTAGTATCTCTTGTACTAGAAATTATAAGGGTAATAATAATAGTAGTAACAGTTTTAAAAGGTAAGTCTTGAAAAACAGTCAAATCACGATTTTTACAGAGATATAAAAGGAACATGTGTCAATTTAAAAAAAAAAAATGTTTATTTATTTATTTTGAGAGAGAGTGCACATGCAGGGGAGGGTCAGAGAGACAGGGTGAGAGAAAATCCCAAGAAGGCTCTGTGCTGTCAGCTCTAAATCCAACACAGCGCTCGATCTCACAAGTCATGAGATCATGACCTAAGCCAAAATCAAGAGTCAGACACTTAACCAACTAAGCCACCCAGGTTCCCTTGGAACATATGGTAAATTTTATTTAATTTTTTAATCAGTGAAGAAACAAGAATATGCTATAACAAGTTCAAAAGGGAACCCAAAGAATATACACATTTATTTTTATTTTATTTTACTTTTTTTATTTTGAGAGAGAGAGAGAGAGAGAGAGAGAGGGAGGGAGGGCGGGAGAATGCTCAAATGGGGGAGAGCGGTAGAGTGGGGAGAGAGAGAATCTTAATCAGGCTTATTGCCCAGCATGGAGTGGAAATCAAGAGTTGGGCGCTCAACTGACTAAGCCACCTAGGCACCCCTACATACACTAATTAATTAGGAATATCAAAATGAATGTGAAAAAGGGGCCAAAACCGGCCTCTTCCGGAGGAAGGGAGGAAGGAGAATAATTGAATGCTTGCTGGGTAGAGCTTACATATCTACAGATGAGATCTTCTTACATTGCTATGTTATCTACAGCTTACAAAATAATAAAACAGCTTCCATGGAATCAAAATTTTAAAATGAAGAGCCATGTGCTAAAGATTGTATACTTTTCCACTGAAGGACAGTTTTCCCCTACATGGTAGTAGCCGTAGTGGTAGTGGTGGTATTTCTGGGTCACAAGTAACATGTGTGGTGTAAACATCACTAAACAGATTACATCCTGAAAAATCTGAAAAAGAGCACGGTGTGTAAATTATTTGAGAGGTTCTGGTGGTGAGAACGCTGGTCCAGGCATCAAGCAAACCTGGATTCTAGTCTCACCTTTTCAGCATTTATCACATGATTGACCTTGGACAAGTCTTTTAATCTGGTTGAGTCTTATTTTCCTCATCGTGTAATTGGGCACTGGAGCAAATGCTTTCCAAAGTGTCCCTCTAGACTTACATCTGCAGCCAAGAAGAAATGACTGCTGATGTGAATTATAACGCAATGTCTTGTGGATCATCTACGGATGGGTAATTGAGACTTGGCTAAAAATGGGCAATGCCATCACAGTTACTGACCTAAACAATTCCAGTAAATGACAAGTCATTAGGGCCTTTGAAATGTCACCAATTTTACCGTGTATATTTAATGAAATGCTAATGTAATTTTGCTAAACATGCATTACTTATCATTACACATGATGGATTAGAGATATGAGTTTCCAATGGTAGTAAACTGTCATAGAAATAGTGATTAAGCACTACAATTATGGGAACACCCACCTTTTATATTAAAAAGTCATTTTTTCCCCAGCTTGTGTCAGTTAAAGTGGTAAGACACTATGAATGTGAGGCAAAGAATGTGTGTGGAAAGTACAGCTTAAGAACATTTATCTCAAACTCTATTTGCATGATGTCATCTGAGTGGGCAATGCCTACCTTATGTAACATGGCCACTACACGTGACTTTCGTATGTCATTCCCCAATTCTGTCTGCGAGACAACCTCAGCTATTTGGGCAAATGTTAGACTATAAATGGTTTGCTTTTATAAAATAATTATTCGTTATAAAGTAAAATTTTAATAAGATATTTATTATAAGATATACAGGAAACTGCATACAATATATGTAGAGCTTAATAGCTTTTCATGATGCATCTATCACTTAGATTAAGACACAGATATTTGAAAGTAACTCAAGTGATACACCAGGTATCCTGTATGAATCAAGCACTCTTCTTCTTACTTAAGAGAAACCTCTGCCCTATATTTTAATAACTTTCTTTAAAATTTTCACAGTTTTCCACCCAAATATGCATTCTTAGGCACTGTATTTTGCCTGCTTTTCATTAATGTGCTATGTAAGTCTTTTTCATCCAAACATTCTTCCTCTATCTTTATTCCTTTTGAAAATGTTTTTTAAACATAGGTCATTTGATCCATAGAAATTCTTGTTGTCTAGATTTTGGGTAAATTAGTAGTTGGATAGAGATTTGACTAAACTCAAGTTCTTTTTTTGGAAGGGAGGAAAAAATACAAGTGGTGATGTATTCTCCAACTGGAGGCATAACATGAATGACCACCTCTATTTTTGTGATGGTGCCAATCATTGAAATCCCGTGCTCAGACTCATGAATCTATGAGGATGGTTTGGGGCTTGATTTTCTGTAAGGAACTATTTAAAATGCATTCATAAGTCATTAAATCATTGACAGACTATTGGTTCTTGTTTCGCTATTACATTGGTATTACTGAGGTTTGGAAACCTTATTTCTCTAACACTAAGTACAGTAGGTTAGTTAGCCTTGTTGTTTTCACTCCTCTGTGTAACTCTATAAAGGCTCTGTGTTTTCTCAAAGATATCGAGAGAGTTCAATTTAAAACTGCTGAAAAATTGGTGTCTGAATTGATCTTCCACATTTATAACTGGCTAGGATCACTCATTCGTAACAAGTCTTCCTAACAAAATCTCTTTCAACAGGTTTAACTGGGGCAATGAAGTTTGAGCCAAGTTCTGAAGCAAAGACCAAGTTTATTACTGTAATGAATGAATATGGTCTGGATTAGAGCACTAATTCGCTGAGCACTTACTTTGGGCAAAGGAAAGGCCCAAACTAACTACACTAGTGTTTTTGAGTTAAGAATCTTCTCAGCTGAAGGCTCTAGATATCACAAAATAGAAATGTCAGGAGAAATGTTTACCATGAGCTATTCTTTATAGGATTTTCACTGATTCAGGTCTGATTCACTAGCAGACAGTATTCTATTTTATACTAATTGAGGGAAAAATGAATTATTTTTAGCTTTCTGACCTTAACTATGAAAGTACTATATGGAACTAAGACTTTTTCCAGGTCTGAAATAATACGACTGTAAGACAGGGTTTTTCAATTTGGGAGTATTGGTAACTTGGGCTGTGTTGTGGGGGCTATCCTGTACATGGTTGGATGTTTTGCAGCATCCCTGGTCTCCACCCACTAGATGTCAGTTGTGACAACTACATATGTTGCCAAACATGGCCAAATATCTAGTGGGTGAAAGTGATCTTCCTTGACTGAAGACTATTCTAGGAAGTTCTTAAGGCATAAATACTCATGGGGGAAAGAACGAATCTGCCTGTAGTTTGCATATAAAACATCTAACCTTTTGCTAAATCCTGGCAGTGGTTTGACATGACTACATTCTAGAACATACTAGAGGGAAGTAGATGGAGCTATGTGTATATGTCTTTATACAATTTTAATGTCTCCAGATACTTGTAATTTTTGAACACTAGTGTCTTCTTGATTATATTACTCATACATATTTGTTATGTAAAATGCAGAAAAAAGTCAAAGAAGATAAAAATTATCTGTAATCCTATCCTAAAAATCTAGCCAGCATTTATGGTTGAGGTTTGTCATAAGCTTTTCATTACTCTACTCATCTACCTATATCATTTGAGGTTATATTACATATGTAGACATGTAACATATAAAGTATTTTGCATTGTTTGGATCATTATATAATGCACATGGCCACATTTTTAAAATCCATTTTCCCATATACTTCTGCCTTTTTGAAATATTTTGAACCAAATCTTGGACACTGTTTCATTTGCATCCACAAATAGTTAAAATATATTTCTAAAGGCTAAAGACTTTAAAAGAAACCCACAATACCATTTATCTCATCAAAAATTAATAACTCCTATTCCAATGTATGTATAAACATATAATGATAAATTATATGCATATACTACTGTATTAATCACTTATATACCTTATAAATCATGCAAATGCAAAAAATTAATAATTCCTTAAAATTATTAACGATCCAGTCACTGTGAAGGGAAATGACAATGTGAATTCAGTGAGTGAATGAAAATGTACTGAATCTACATTTTTATGCTAACCTATATTTTACTGACAGAATGACTTTACACAGCTATAGTACTGTCATTTAAGGAAAGCCTCTGGTTTCTGAAAGGTGATATTTTTCGTATTCTAGCAATCCATACAAAGGTTTCCTTGACAGAATGAGGGGGAACTCTTAAGAGTTCTTTCCAGGCTTGCCCTTTCTCATGAAGGCCCCCTGGTGGTCAAAAGGACTCTGCAAATGTAAAATATTGTGTGTGTGTGTGTGTGTGTGTGTGTGTGTGTGTGTGATTTTGAAAAGAGAGGAGGGAAGAGACGTTAAGAGGGTACAATGGAATAAATGCTAACATACTTCCCCATAGACAGAAATACTCTGAGGTCCACTGAAAGCTGTTATATTAGCTATGGTCTTGGCTGTAGTGAAGCCAGAGATCTTAGTCAAATGCAGCCAGGTATAGACACCAGAAGACCCTGCCCCAAGTCCTTGATAGTCAATTCTATAGGCCTATTTGGGTTTTAATTTCCTATCTTATAGGTCTATAAACTATAATGAATGAAATTTCAGGCCACTTATAGTCTTCCTGACTGTATAGTTCTATAAAATAGAAACTCTTTCATCAATAGCTCCTCAGAAGGCAAGGATTTGAAATGCTTGGAGAAGAAACAAGCAAGTTCCGTTCTCTTCTGATGAAATAATTGCAGCACTTTTTTCTAAAAATTAAATTTATAGGGGTGCCTGGGTGGCCCAGTTGATTAAGCGTCTGACTCTTGGTTTCAGCTCAGGTCATGATCTTGTGGTTTCATGAGTTCGAGCCCACATCGGGCTCTGCGCTGCCAGCACAGAGCCTGCTTGGGATGCTCTCTCGAGCCTCACTCTCTGCCCCTCCCCCACTCACACTGTCTCTGTGTCTCTCAAAATAAACTAAAAAATTTTAAAAATTAAATTTATAAATATTTATTCATTCAAAAAAATGTTGCTGAAAGCCTACAATAGACCAGCTATACTGCTAGATTTGGGGGTAAATAAAAGGAAGGGAGATCAGAACAGAAAAAAGTACATGTAATCTGTCTTAAAAAGAGTTCATAATTTGTAGATGAAAAGATTAAAGTGACTCACTTTGAAAAAAATTTGAATTTGACAAAATAAATACATCATGGACAGAAATATGAGGGTTATGCTTTCACAGTGTTAACCTGCATGAGACAAGATAATTAAGTGCGCAAACACACTCACATGCATTCTCATGTGCAATCTGAGTTCTTTACCTATTGTGAGTCTGAATTAATAGTATTATATTGACTGAGCTAGGTGCTTTAGATGTATTATCTCATGTAATCATTCTAACAATACTATGAGAGAAGCATTATTATTATCTGCATTTGATTCATTTTTCAAATGTTATTAAAAATTATTTATTTTGAGAGAGAGAGAGAGAGAGAGAGAGAGCGAGCAGGGGAGGGCCAGAGCGAGGGGGAGAATCCCAAGCAGGCTCTGCACCTTCAGCTTGGAACCTGAAGCGGGGCTTGTACTCACGAACCATGAGATCATGACCTGAGCCAAAATCAAGAGCTGGATGCCTAACTAACTGAACCACCCAGGTGCCCTGTTATTTACATTGTATATCTGAGTAAATAAAGGTAAGTTGCTCAAAGGAAGAAGCCAGTAAGAGATGAGATTGACAGTTGCCGTTTTAGCTTGAGCTCTTAACTGTTCAACTATATATGGTCTGATCTCTTGGTTTGACTGTTGTGATACTCAGATCAAGGACCACTATCTAGAGGCTAGTGCTGGTCAGAGAATACTACATTTTGACTTTCTTTAGTCCCAGGGTACTAAAATAGCAAGGCACTAAAAATATTTCCATTCTTTCAAGTTTTTTTTTAAGAAAGTACTAAATATAAGAAGTTTACAAGCAACCAGATCTAGTATTCATTATTATTAATAATAATTTTGTGTGTGGTAAAAAACACCTAACATGAAATCTATCTTTTTATAAATTGTTTAAGTGCACAGTATAGTAGTGTTAACTATATCCACATTGTTGTATGGCAGATATCTAGAACTTCTTCACCTTGCATGACTGAAAATCTACACCTATTTGAAAAGCAACTCCCCATTTCCCCCTTCCCGGCCCCTGCAACCATCAATCTACTTTCTGCATCTATGAGTTTGATTGTTTTAGATATCTCAAGTAAATGGAATCATATAGTATTTGTCCTTCTGTGACTAGCTTATTTCACTTAACATCATGTTCTTGAGGTTCATCAGTGTTCTAGCATATGACAGAATTTGCTTCTTTCAAAAGGCTGAATAATACTCCAGTGTATGTATATACTATATTTTCTTTATCCATTCCTCTGTCAATGGACATTCAGATTGTCTCCATTTCTTGGCTATTGTATAGAATGCTGAAATGAATGTCAAAGTGCAAATATCTCTTGGAGATCTTATTCCCAATTCTTTTGAATAAATACTCAGAAGTGGGATCGCCGGATCATATGGTAACTCTCTTTTTAACTTTTAAGGAACCTTCATATTGTTTTCCATAGAGGCTTCACCATTTTATGTTCCCCCACATGGTACACAAGGGCTCCAGTTTTTCCACATCCTTGCCAACACTTGTTATTTTGTTTTTCTTTCTTGCCTTTTTTCTTTTTGTGTTTTATTTCTAATAGTCGTTCTAACAGGTGACCTCATTATGCTTTTGGTATGTATTTGCCCGATGATAAATGATGTTGAACATCCTTTTATATAACTGTTGGTGGTTTGTATATCTTCTTTGGGTAAATGTCTATATTAGTGATTATTTGCTTTGCATTTTGAGGGAAAGTTTATTCCTTTTCCATGAATAAAAAATAACTTAATTCCTTGTAAAGAGCATGCACTGAACATATGTTGTAAAAGATACATGAAGCCTACAAGGATGCACATCTCCCTTTCTTGAAAGGCAGTTCGCATCATAGAAGAAAACACAAGTCGTGTGTTTTCAAACCCGAATATAAGGAAAGTCTAAAATAAGTTAATGATGGTACTGGTTACAATGGGGATATGGTGAGGAGAAGGGAGCCAACATTTATTAACCAGGTACCATCACATAAAAATCTGATTGGGTAAGGATCATCATCCAAGCTATCTGAGGCTCAGAGAAGTTAGGTTATGTGCTCGGGGTCACCAGCAGGTAGATCAAAGAATCAACATTTGAACTGGATCCAAACTCCATAATCTTTTCTACTACAACATGTTGTATCTTCTTCTTTGGGAATTGAGGAATCTTCAGAGAAATTTGACTTTAGAGCTGAATCTCAAAGAACAGATCAATACTAGTGTTAGAAGGGAAATAGTCTCACTAACTCTTCTTCTGTCTCTGTGATCTGCCTCAGAAGTGAAGTGAAAATCTGAGAAATAACACAGGATCTGAAGAGAAAATGGGGGCAGACAGTCTCTGAAGTATGAGTTAAAAAGCCCCATTCACCCCAGGGGTACTGTTGAGCTTACGAGGGCCTCCTTATTTTAGAGACTGAGGTTTCTAATTAGTTAGTTAAACATAACCCTTTCTGATTGTTCTGACCTGTTCCCACTTCCTAGAGACCTTAGGCCCTCACTTCCACCCAGAGTAAATGCCCTAAAGTGAGCTTCTCACAACCATGAGTTTCTTTTTTCTCTTGAGCACCAGCTATTTCCTGTGTCAAATGCAAATGAAATGTGTTGATTCTGAGGGCAATTCTTGGGGCTGCACATAATCAAAATTATGAATTCTGATCCACAGGCAAGATCTGTAACATCACCAAGATTCAACAACTAAGGATATGTTGTAATCAAGATTTGGGATCTCTGAAAAGAAACCATCCTTGCCTAAGGGAGGCTGGCCTTGGGTGGTAGAGGGGCTCTGTGGCCCCTTGTAGGATCCTGAGTGTGTATTTACATCTGGAATTGTTGGCTGAGATGTTTCTAATTAGAGTCAACTGTGGGAATTCAGGAGTTTTATAATGTGTCCATTTACTCACTTTTAGACAACAAATATTTACAGTCTGCAGGACATTACTAGAGACAGCATAAAGTTGTAATGCATCCTGTCCTATTCAGAAGAGAAAGGAGATGAGGATTGTGTGGATACCCTTGGCCATGCTGCCAGGCCACCTAATTGCCTACAGTGGCCTCAGAACTGACCATAGCCCGAGGATGGCTCATCTCCTTACCTGAAACATAGGGAACAGATTCAGCCAGGTGGATGCCACTGTGAAAATGCCCAGTCATAGACTTCAGCAGTTTGTCATAAACTTTTCATAAACTTTTCATAAACTTTTCATAAACTGAATGTTAAACTGACAGGTTGTTACCACCTATCACTTAGAGCTGTTCTTATGAAAGTAGTGTTGTATGGTGGGAAGCACAGACAGAGACCAACAGATATTGTTCTAACTTCTGGCTCTCTCACTGACTGTGTGATTTTGGGCAGATGACTTTACCTCCTTGGATCTTTATTTCGTCATTTGTAATCTGGGTATATTAACACATGGGTTTTGCAAGTACTAAATTAGATATATTTTGTAAAAGTTTCTATTACATTATTTGGCACTTGATGATATGTGCCTAGTGAGTAGCATTTTCCTTTTCCACACTGTACAAGAAGAAAGGAAATTTTAGGTAGTATATGTATACATTGAAGTAAAAATCAAAGAATTTCCTCCAAATGAAGATAAACCAATATATACTTGGGCAATATTAAAGAATGTATAATGAAATTGGGATTATTGTCAGAAAATAATAATAATCTGCATATTTGGAAATGAAGTGAAATTAAAAATTTGCCAGTGCATTCATTCAGCAAGCATTCTTGGAATTCTTACTATGTTTCTATAACTAAACTGAATTGGAAACTAGGTGGTGCGGATGATTAAGGTAACAGAAGAAGATGATCAAAGTAATACAATATGACCCAAGAGACGTAGGCAGATAAAACAGAATTGGGGGTTTTAAGGAAGAAGAAATGAGTGGAATTAAGATAGACTTTATGGGGGAAGAAACAGTTTCCAAGCCAGACTTCAAAGTACAAATTGAGTTTCAAAGGATAGAAACGAGGAATGAGGCATTCCAAGGAGGACCTGAGAGAGGGAGGAGAGTGCCAAATGTGTGAGAGGCTGGCGGATGGGCTGGTTTAGTTGGAGTCCAGGTCAGATTCCCTGGTCACATGACTTGTACAGCTACACAGGGCTCTACCCTTGGCTTATTACCTTGTGGTTGCCATTTTGAAATTTGTAATTCGTTTTGGACAAGGGATCCTAGATTTCCATTTTTCACTGGCCCTCAAAAATTAAGTAACCAGTCTTGACCAGAGAAAATGACTAAAATGAAAATCCTGACATCCTGTAGGATCTTAAATGTCAGTGTAAATAACCTAAATTGTCTTGTGTCAGGGAATGAGGAGACCTTTGAGCAAGGGAGTGACATGACCAGGATTATGTATTAACCATGCAAACCGTATGCACATTGGGTAGCAAAAGACAGAGGCCAGAGGTGGGGAGGAAGTGGTTTTTGCTGGGATCACCATACTTCTCTGTTTGCTTAGGACTGCCCTGGTTTATGGCAGCTATCCCAGTGTAATTATTAATAGTGCCCTCTTTCACTCTCAAAAGTATCCTAGTTTAGATGATAAATTACATGGTCACCCAAGTTATTTTGATAGTCAAGGTAAATTAAGCCCTGAATTTGAATGAAGACAGGTGGTATAGACCAAGAAGCATAAATGGCAAGAAATGCCAAACTTTGAGTCCAAATTTCCCTTATAACATCAATAAACTCTGCAAATGCCTATGTGGTGGTAGTTGAACTTTTGGAATCTGTTGCTTGAGGAAATCCATGATGGCATAAAATTACTCTGAATCTAGTGTACCCTGAGATAAATTGGTATTTTATTAATCTCTAGGCATCTGAATATTTGTGTTACATATTGAAAGATATTCATCCTGTCTAAAGTCACTGCTTCCCATGCTTCTAGATGGGTGGACCTCTTGCAAAATTCCAGTTGTCCCTCCACAACTGAGTATCCATCCATGGCACTGAAGGGCAGACTCACCGATTTGTAACACCGAAGTTCTAATTACTTATCATGACATTCAAGGCATTTACCAATAAGGAGAGAATCTGAAGTGGAGCCTGTGTATTATCGTTTGAAGAATCTACCAACAGACAGCCGAGTGTCCGCTATGTGAAGAGGTGACGGTGTGTGTGTATGGGGAAAAGGGATGTGGACTAAGTGGATGTGATTTTATGAAAGTTATACTCCCATATAACTTCATTTCAATAAAAGAATTATCTGATGTTATCTCATTTATATACTGGGCATCCACCGGATATTTCCTTTGAGATATTTTTGAAATCCATAAACGTGGCAGAAAAAACATTATGAAATTTCAGGTTTAAATCCAAGTCTTACAATTTACCAGTTCTGTGAATTTAAGCAACTCTTTGAAGTTTTCTAAGCCCCTCTTCCTTCATTTATAAAATGGGGTTAATGGTGCCACGCCACAGGCTGTCATGATGGTAAAGTAGATACAGTGAGTGAAATTCTTTAAAAATTCTAACTCTAAATAGGTAAATAAATAGTCAAACTCAGTGGTTCTCAAATTTTAGCATACATTAGAATCACTTAGGAGGCTTGTTAAAACAGATTGCTGGGCCCTGTCTCCAGGGTTTCTGATTTGACAGAATTTACATTTTAGCAAGACCTCGTGTTTACAGACGGAATGTTTGTGTGTCCTCCTAAAATTCACGTTACTATCCTAAAGTGACGGTATGAGGACGTGGAACCTGTGGGAGGTAATTAAGTCACAGGGTGGGGCCCTCATGAATGGGATTAGGACCCCTATGAAAAAGACCCCAGAGTGTTCCCTAACCCTCTTTCCAACTTGGGAGAATGCAATGAGAGATCATTAGTTTGCAAGCTGGAAGAGGGTCTTCAACCGATCATTTTGCACCTGGACCTAGCACCCTAATCTCAGTCATCTGCTACCAGATAAATAAACTTTCTGTTGTTGATATGCCACCAGTCTATGGCATTCTGTTAGAGCAGCCTGAACAGACTAAGACCCCATGTGAGTTTAATGCTACTCCTTTGGGTGCCATACTTTGAGAACCACTGCTCTTAGAAAATTTAAATCTTCGCAGAGTTAAAAGAATAACTCCCATCTGCCTAACAGATAGGTATTTGGGGGAAGGTTGCACACTATAAAATAAAAACGACATTGACAAAGAAATGCACCTGACTAGATAGTCTACCAGAGAAAGAAAATCTTGGCTATGTGAAGAAAATAATAAAGACTGGTATGAATCATCTATTGGTCTCATGCAAACTAAAACCAAAGATTATACACCCAGCTTAATTTCAACTTTATAATGATTTCCTTTAATTACTGTATAAGACCAAACATGAAGATGCAGTAGTGTGAAATTAATACTGACAACACCAGGCTTGCCTGGGCTCTGCAGATTAACCAGCATTTTACTGCATCAATAAAGGAATGAGGAAATAAAATTAAAAACTGATAGTGAATGGAATTACTTATTTGAAGCTAGTGATTATGTCAAACTGTCACTCCCACAGACGGATTAAGCACAGAAAGACAACCAGATAAATTATAAACCACTCTACAAAGTCCGTATCCATCTAGTCCGCAAGCTTGGTAACAATGGAAATCTGAAATCGACTTGGTCATGGCAGATTTGGGTTGCGTGTTTAGCATGTCATAGACTCCTAGCATCTTGAAGAGCAGAGATCAAAAAGACCTTAGAGGTCATGTGAGATTAGATTTCACTTTTTGAAGCATTACACTGAATGATTTAATTTAAAATGGAAAAAAACTAAAGAGGTTTCTTTCCTTTTTTTAAATCACTGACATACAATTTAGAGAAAAACAAATAGTGCCAAACAGCATACCTAATGCATGTAAAACATAGAAATTACATTAAAATATAGCAAAGTTAGTTACTTGCACTTTTGAGTTACTTGCACTCTGTTTACTCAGGCCATAGATTTTATTTAAGTTTCCCTTTGTCTTTGTTTTCCTTTCCCACTCTTTTTTTTTTTTTTCCTTTTTACCACTATTCCTTTATTATTCAAACTTAGGACACCCAAAAGTCTCCTTAAAATTCACTGGAATACTGATCCCTTTTTTACCAACTGATTTTTGGGCAAACTGTGTCTTGCTTTATTCGGTCCTGGCTTCAGCAGAAGCAAGGCTGCATTTTTCTATATAGTTGAAAGTAATTATAGAAGCATGAAACATCGGGTCAAACATGATTTTAGAGAAGCTCTCCTAATTCTCTCAAATTGTGGCAGGACGTGGTTCTTTCTTGCCTATGCTTCTTGCATTTTCACTGTTGCAATGGAAAGCTTTCATTTATTTATTTGTTTTTTAAATCATCCTCACGGTTAGGATTTTGCTAAAAGAGGTATTCGATGATTTTGTCTGTTTTGTAGCCGATCCTTTCTGAAGAGGGTAAAGATGTAACATACTCCTTTCAGCATGGAACTTTAATCAAAAAGTACTGAAGCATGATGGAGTCTGGACTCTGAAGAAAAGTAGAAAAGGAAAAAGAGAAGGAGATTATGGGACTACAGGCATCCAACTAAAGATTGACTCTCTGTCCACTCTGATGAGTTGTGGATGGAGATTAATTTCTTTCAGGTGATGAACAGAATCTGACCACCCTTCCAGCCAGCCACTGGGGCACAGTGGCTAGATTTTTAACAAACATGGTAAAACTATAAATCTTAACTAAACACATTTCTAAACCTGCTGTCACAGAGCCAAGTCCTTTTTGGCTAGGAATCCCAGTAGAAAAAAAAAAAAACATTACCATTGGAAATCTTTTTTAAGGATTTGTTATCAAACAATTTCCCCTATGTGCCAATTTATCCTCTGAGTCCTCTGACTTTCCCCTCTAACAATCTCAAAACCCAGGGAAAATCATCACATCTTCCAGTTAGAAGGGTTCTCCGGTCATCCAAGAAATGGCTGATCTGCTGTGGGGTTTATCTCTTCATTATCCATGACAAAAGTCCATTCAGATTTCATTGAAGCCTTTTGGTGATGGAGCTCTGAATGTGTTCCATTTTTTTTTTTTTTTTTGCACAGTTTTATTGTTGGAGCATTCTTTCAAAGGAAAAAAAAAATCAACCCCTAGGTCTGAGAAGTGGAGTTAATCTCAGACACTAGTGGATTAAGTCTGACTTTTATGAGATGCTGTGAATCTTATATAGTAGCTAATACACCTTAGTACATACTGTCAATAAATTCACACTAAACCCTCACAATAATCGAGGTACAATTGTTATACCCATTTGATAGATGAAGGAATCAATGTATAGAAATATTAAGCATATTGCCCACATGGGATTTAAATGAAAGATCTGGTATTTACAACTAAGTGGTCTTATTGCCAGAGTCCACAGCCTTAACCACTAGGCAAAAGACCTTTGATATGCTGATGGAAAATGCTTTTCTGCATCATCTCTATCCCCTGGATGTTTCTACTCTTAATTGAAAGCTGCCACGGGATTTCCGATTAGACCCAGGACCTTTGATATATACAAAAAGGTGATCTTCTCTCTCTCTCTCTCTTTTATTGAAGCATAATAACATACGTTGTATTAGTTTTAGGTGTACAATACAATGTTCAACAATTCTATCCACTACTCGGTGCTTATCAAGGTAAGTGTACTCTTAATCCCCTTTATCTATTTAACCCACCCTCTCACCCCCCTCCCCTCTGGCAACTACCAGTTTGTTTTGCATGTTTTTTATTTATTTTAATTTTAATTCCAGTATAGGTAACATACAGTATTGTATTTGTTCAGGTGTGCTATATAGCAATTCAACAATTCCATATATTACTCAGTGCTCATCAAGATAAATACTTAATCCCCTTCACCTCTTTCTCTCATCTCCCCCCTCACCTCACCTCTGGTAACCACCTGTTTGTTCTCTATAGTCTGTTTTTTGGTTTGTCTCTCTTTTTGTTGTTGTTGTTCATTTGCTTTGTTTCTTAAATTCAACATATGAGTGATAGCACATATTTGTCTTTCTCTGCTTATTTTGCTTAGCATTATACTCTCTAGATCCATCCATGCTGTTGCAAATGTCAAGGTTTCATTCTTTTTTTATGGCTGAATAATATTCCAGTATACACACACGTGCGCGCGCGCGCACACACACACACACACACACACACACATATATCCACACAAACACATACCACATCTTCTATATCCATGCATCTATTGATGGACACTTGGGCTGCTTCTGTAATTTTACTACTGTAAATAATGCTGCAATAAACATAGGGGTGCATCTATCCCTTTGAATTAGTACTTTTGTATTCTTTGGATAAATACTCAGTAATGCAATTACTGGATCATAGGGTAGCTCTATTTTTAATTTTTTGAGGAACCTCCATACTGTTTCCCACAGTGTCTGCATAATTTGCATTCCCACCAACAGTGCACAAGGGTTCCTTTTTCTCTACATCCTCACCAACACTTGTTATTTCTTGAGCTTTTGGTTTTAGTCATTCTGACAAGTATAAGGTGATATCTCATTGTGGTTTTGATTTGCATTTCCCTGATGATGAGTGTTGAATATCTTTTCATGTGTCTGTTGGTCATTTGTATTTCTTCTTTGGAGAAATATCTGTTCATGTCTTTTGCCCAGTTTTCAATTGGATTATTTGTTTTTTGGTGTTGAGCTGTAGAAGTTGTTTATATATTTTGGATAAATTAACCCCTTATTGGATATGTCATTTGCAAATGTCTTCTCCCATTCAGTAGGTTGTCTTTTACTTTTGTTGATAGTTTCCTTTGCTGTGCAAAAGTTTTTTTATTAACCCCAATAGTTAATTTTGCTTTTGTTTTCCTTGCCTCAGGAGATATATCTAGAAAAAATTTTCTATGCCTAAATATCAAAGAAATTACTGCCTATCTTTTCTTTTAGGATTTTTATGGTTTCATATTTCATATTTAGGTCTTTAATCCATTTTGAGTTTATTTTTGTGTATGGTATAAGAAAGTGATCCAGTTTTACTCTTTTGCTTATATCTGGTTTTCTCAGTAGCATTGTTGAAGAGACTGTCTTTTTAATTGACTATATGAATTTATTTCTGGACTCTCTATTCTGTTTCACTGATCCATGTGTCAGTTTTTTGTTCCAGCACCATACCATTTTGATTACTATAGTTTTGTAGTATATGTTGAAATCCAGGATTGTGATACCTCTAGCTCTGCTCTTCTTTCTCAAAATTGTTTTGACTATTCAGATAATTTGTGGTCCCATATATTTTAGGATTATTTGTTCTAGTTCTGTAAAAAATGTTGGTATTTTGACAGAAATTGCATTAAATCTGTAGATCACTTTGGGTACTGGGTATATTGTAACAAAACCCTAAAGACTTCACCAAAAAACTACTAGAAGTGATAAATAAATTCAGTAAAATTGCAGTATACAAAATTAATATGCACAAATCTGTTGCATTTCTATATACCAATAATGAAGTAGCAGAAAGAGAAACTAAGAAAACAATCCCATTTACAATTATATCAAAAATAATAAAAAAATTATGAGTAAACTTAACCAAGGAGGTGAAATACCTGTACTCTGGAAACTGTAAAATACTGATGCAAGAATTGAAGATGACACAAACAAATGCTCAGATATTTCATGCCTATGGATTGGAAGAACCAAAAAGGCAATCTTAATATTTAGGCATATTTCTTAATGTCATTCAGTAAATTAATTTTAATACAACTAAATACACTTCCTAATGAGGTAAAGGATAAATGAAAGTCAATGGGAGATACACTTTGTAGAATAAGCAGCTTCAGAGCTTACAAGTGATGCATTAACAGGTTTTTATTCAATGTCATTATAAGAAATTGATCTCAGATGCTAGAAAATGGAACTGCTTATGGAAATCTCAGACTCATCCATACCAAGCATATATTTTTCACAGTTCTTTCCAGCTGGCCTCCCACTTACTGTCAGAGCAATAAGAAAACATGCAAATGGAGAAGAAATGTTGTAAGCTCTTCAAAAAGCATTCAGACTCAACTGAGGGAGACGGATTTTTTTTAAAGCTTTTAACCTGTGCTTTCTGGGTGATCTGATGATAAACTAAAAAGACCAAAAGAATTTTTATATGCAGAGGACTTGCTTTCTGCTTAGAACTAGCATTTTTTTTCTCTCTCACTCTCTCCGTAAGGTATATAACTCATTATTACTATTCATGACTGTTTCTAAGATTCTCAAAATTGTTTAAAAGAAATAATTAGTAAAATGTATTTTAAAATTCAGTGGAAATGAAAACAGAGGCAGCAATCAGATAAAGTAAACCAGGTGGTTAATACTTAAAAAAAAAATAACAATAATTTTTGTTCAAAGTTAAAGGAATCACAATGATGCAAGTAATACCAGAACCCTGAAAGTACTTTCTCAAGTCCAATTGGTGTTGTGAATTTTTAATGTAAACATATAAACTCAAGATTTGTTAAGAAACTAAACAATAAATAGAGGGAAAGAAATTTGTTCCTTTCTTATATATTCACCACAAGTCCACTGGGTAAGAGTTAAGAAAGAGAAAACATAGAGTGTTGAGAATGGATGCAATTTTTCTTGCAAAGAGATGTCGATTTAGGTGGTTTGGACATTTTCTGTCTTGGGGTTACTGCTGGACCTGGTGGAGACGTTTGAGGATTACTCTACATTTCCACAGTGATGGAATATTTCTAAGACAAAAATCTAAGAAACACAAAAATGACTAAGACAAATATCTCTGAGATTCTGAAAGAAAATAATGCCTTTAAATATTTAGCCCAAATACAGATCATTGCAAATATTAAAAACAAAAGCATATCTGAGAGTTTGTTTATCATCTAGTAATCTTTGCCATAAACTCTAATAAGGATAAACTATACTGAATCAGTGCTGGTGTGTTTGGCTCATCATGGTTAATTAATAATTAATTACTCATTGGAAATTAGAGATTGGTAACTAATGTCACTATTGAATATAAACATCCTATCACATACATTGATGCTAGATTTTTACGTAAGATCTTTTTCAGAGGGAGGGGTAAATAAATGAAAGCTCACAATATGAAACTGAGAAGACATCTGTCACAGTGGCCAAACCTCTAGTAGGCTGGATAATGATTATGAATCTATTACTGTTGATATATTGCATAAAGCTGTGGGAATAGAAAGCTTTTCAAATTACACAGAGAGTAATCAACAGCCAACAGCAATAGCCCTGCTCTCACACCTGCTGCGTGCCTCCCACGGGAACATGTGCATCTCCAAGCCTGGAATTATTGGCAAGACAGGAGTTTTCTTTCACCTTTAGTTTGGCTTTCAAATTATTAAATAAACCATTGGTCAGTCTCTCCCACAATAGGGATGGTAGGAACCATGCTGTTCAAGCACTGTTAATAGAGGCATCCTCTGCCTTCTATTCTCAACATCTCGAGCTCAATTACTAAAGCTTGCTTTCTTGTGATCTCTTTCTCTCTTTGGTCTCTCTGTACCACACATATCGCATATTTTGAGGTAATTCAAAGAAGTTCTAAAAACTCACAATTTACGTCAATGATAGGGAGAGGCAGATGTGGGGGGTGGAAACTGGGGGGTTCTTTAGAATTATGAATAAAATTCTAAGACAGAAATATTTTTTTAATTATGAGAATAGAAATTTTAGCTATTATGAATCAGATTGTAGGTTAAGAATCTGTTTAACCAAAATTGTAAGCCATCAAGTGCTGGTTACTATAGTTAGGTGGAAAACTTTGTGGTCTGCATTGATTGCAGACAAAATATGAAATGTCTGATTTCATGCCTAGCACATAATATATTGTCCATACTTTCTTTTTCTTTTTTTTTTTTTTTAGAACCAGGGGAGGGGGCATGAGTTACTGACGGTGGCCGCATTACAGCAGGGTGTCCTCATCCCAAGCTGTCTTTCTTTTTTGTTGTTGTTGTTGATTTTTTTGGGAGGGAGGAAGGGGCAGAGAGAGAGGGACAGATGACCCTAAGCAGGCTCTGTGCTGAGAGCGGAGAGCCTGATGTGGGGCTCAAGCTCTTGAACTGTGAGATCATGTGAGATCATGACCTGAACCAAAGTCGGACGCTTAACTAACTGAGTCACTCAGGCACCTCTATGTTGTCCACTCTTGACAAACGGAGTTGTTAACATTGATCAGAGGTTAAGATAACTGGGTTTCCTTTATAATCTCTAGTAGCATTTGCATTCTACCTATACAAAAATGGCAACTGGTACCACTCGAGCCTATCAACTTGACGTGAATTTGAAAAAGACACCCCATCCTCAACATATGTTATTATCTGCCATAAATTTGTAATCAGTATACAAATATATTATGACTAACATGTGAAGTGCCCTCTAGGCAGTACATCATTCATACAACCAAATGCAACTATTTTGGTAGGTGGCATATGATTGCTTCCTCATAATTTCAACTGATGGGTTCTTGGCCATCCTGCACTATGCTGTATTTACCTAGGTACATCTTGATCTTGTATTTTTATCTAGCCTGACATCTCCAGACATACCAATTTGCACATTACATGATTCTTACACCAGCAAAATTTGTGGCAGACTTCCTGGGCCATCTCCACTTACTCTTATACTCACACTTGGGTTCTGATCCCACCCACTTCCTGATTCTTGACTACATCTCTTATTTAGGTCTTTGTTTACAGAATGTTCTTGATGGTAATCAAGCTATATTTCTTGTCACACACACATATACACAAAAGGTCACTCTGATGTAAAACTGGTAAAAATCAGAATAAAGATGAAAGCATCCCTCTGAAAAATGATACCTGTCAAGAGATATTTGCAAATATTTTATTGAGGAAGCCTAGGAAATACTCCAATAGGATCACAATGGCATCCTTAGGTCTGGAATGTAACGAAAGCAATTGCTACTCAGAGGAGGCAGACTGCATATAAAAGGGAGAAGAACAAGAGTGTTTAGTTTACAGTACACTACGTAGTGGACACTGCTCCCTTGTGTGGACGGAGAGGTCTGCCCTACCTATTTAGAGAGAAATGTCCTTTTCTTAGAGAGAGGACAATTCACCTGTTAATGATTACTTGATTTGATTTTTTTTTTTTTTTTAATCAAGCAGTTGATCTATAACTTAGTGTCCTGGGAAGTCTTACATGCAGGATCAGTCACGATCTTTGATTCAGGCCTATTTGTCATTGAATTAAATCGGGGCTAAAGTTTTATTTTATTATTTTTATTATATATTTTTAAACTGTCTCCTATGAGTTAGCTTAATGTTAATTCCCTAGAACCTGAAATACTATATCTAGATAACAGGATCAAGTGTACCTTCTGATCAGAAAAACTGACAGTCTGACCCAGATACACTAAAACGATCTCACAACACTAGAGACCAACATAGGAGAATGTGTTGAGAGCAACTAGCAAGATTCTTTCTTGAATATTTGATATCTCAAGTGCATGATTCTTTAGATAGATGTCCACCAAAGTCTCTGCCTAAAATTCTGGAAATTATCACTCCCCATGGTAACAGAAGGGCTTCCAACAACCACCTTGGTTCTGTGTGGTGCACAACCATAGAGGAGATCGTGGAGTATGAGTTAGACATAATCACATAGCAGCACACTGCTGATTGGAGCAGGAGTTATCACCTGACTCAATGTGGACAGTCAAAGCTTCTTCTCCAGGAAATTTGAAATTTGAACTGAAGGAATTTTAATTGCCTTTTGTGACCAGAATTTTAACAAATTGGGTTGTAAGCCACTGATGACCACGTGAGTTGGGAAGCAGAGAGAAAAAGAATAAGGTCACAGCCAAGCACCAAGGATAATTTGAGAAACAGGAAAAATCTTGTGACACTCCTAGAAGCTTTTCTGTTCTTGATTCTCATCCTTCCACAGGTCTGGCCACCATCCCGCCCTTGAGTCTGCAAGATAGTCCAGGAAATACACTGCCTTTTTCTCTTTCCTTTTCTTTTCTCTTTCTTTCTTTCTTTTTCTTTCTTTCTTTCTTTCTTTCTCTTTCTTTCTTTCTTTGTCTTTTTTTCTTTCTTTCTTTCTCTCTTTCCTTTTTTTTCTTTCTTCTTCTTCTTCTTCTTCTTCTTCTTCTTCTTCTTCTTCTTCCTCTTCCTCTTCATCTTTGTCTTCATCTTCTTCTTCTTTGCTTAAGTTAATTCATGTTTCCAGTACTCACTACAAAAGTCTTTTTATAAAATTTTTTAACGTTTTATTTATTTTTTTGAGACTGAGAGAGACAGAACATGAGCGGGGCAGGGGCAGAAAGAGAGGGAGACACAGAATCTGAAGCAGGCTCTAGGCTCTGAGCTGTCAGCACAGAGCCTGACGCGAGGCTCGAACCCACAAAGTGTGAGATCATAACCTGAGCCAAAGTCGGACGCTTAACCAACTGAGCCACCCAGGTGCCCCCTTGCTACAAAAGTCTTAACTCTTATAAGTCTATAATACACCTGATCTTATTCATTAGCTCAAGCAATGGCATTTTTATTATAATGTATTCCAAGGTTATATGTATCCTAGGGCAAGTCACTTAACAAGATTCTTAGTAAAATGGTGTGAAACACTTCATAGATTTGTTATAGGAATGAAGTGAGTTTATACATAAATTCTGAATAACAGCACCAGGCAAGCATACATAACAACAAATACATTTGAATTTTGTAATTATTTACACTAATATGATTAACTATATTCTTTTTATGTTATCTTTTTATTTAAAAATGTTTCTTCATTTTTTTTTGAGAGAGAGAGGCAGAGTGTAAGTGGGGAAGGGGCTGAGACAGAGGGAGACACAGAATCTGAAGCAGGTTCCAAGCTCTGAGCTGTCAGCACAGAGCCCAACATACGGCACCAACTGTGAGACCATGACCTGAGCAGAGGTCAGATGCTTAACCGACTGAGCCATCCAGGCTCCCCTATTCTCTTTATGTTCTTTCTATTCAAAAAAACATTATTAGGAATGTCTTTATGTTTTAGCTTAGCATATTTCCAAAATGGAGGTTTTGTTCTTTTTTAATGTTTATTTTTGAGAGAGAATGAGTGTGAGCAGAAGTGCAGAGAGAGAGGGGACAGAAGATCTGAGGCGAGTTCCAGGCTGACAGCAGAGAGCTCCATGAAAGGCTTGAACTCACAAACTGGAAGATCATGACCTGAGATCATGGCCTGAGCCGAAGTTGGACACTCAATCGACTGGGCCACCCAGGCGCCCCCAAAATGGGGTTTTAGTCAGTACTTACTGAGTAAAAGTGTATTTACATGTGTGAGTATTTACTCCACACGTGTATTCATTCATTAATTACTATCCTCATCCATTCAAGCAGCAAGTTATGGGATACTTCATATATTCATGCATATCTGTTCATAGAAAAATAACTACTAAGCTATTGGTTAGAAACAATCTTCTTATGTTGTTCAACTTAGGATTTTAATTAATAAGATGCTTTCTCTTGAGTTACATCTTATCTGCATTAATCATCCTTTAGCTTCAGAGGAAAAAAAGAACTGGGGAAAGATGTCTTTGAAGATAATTCTGTATTATACAGTTAGATGTCAGTGTTTGTTTAATAAATAAAAGGAGTACAAAGGTGAGTATATTTTAAGCTTTATGATTATGCAGGTGATTGAATTATTAAGAAGATGGACAGAATCCCATTAGGGATGGCTACATATGGCTTCATCCTGATCATCCTTTAAAAAGAGGGCTCTTTGATGCCCATGAGCATTTGTTTTAACTGGCCCAGTGAGTATTTAAAGCTTATTCAAAAGGTCACATTTTTGGGCAAGACTTCAGTCATATAGCGCAGATGGGCTAAAATACAAAGGAATGTAAATATGTCAAAGTTTGAGCTGTTAATACTGGGATTTCTGGACTGATTTTCTTATATGCCACTTTAATTTTAAAGAGTTCCATTTGGAAATGTCACGACTAATTCTCCAGAGACTGACATGGACATAAAGCCACCATTACTACCAACAACATACAACGAAACCTTGCCGCAGACAAATATCTTGGAGAAGCTTTTCCTTGAATAGTTTGAAATGGTACTCCTAGAAACTATTGAAAATACCGCTGAAATCAACATTTGCTTCCCTGGCTCACTGAAAGACTTGAGAAAGTCAAGCTATTAAAACAAACCTAGGCACCACAACTTGACATCAGTAGCACGTAAGTTGCTATCATAACCATTGTTGGACATTTTCTAGTTTAGGAGTTTCTAAGACTCAATCTTATGCTTTTCTACCCTAATGCCTTCTTCATTTCTTACCCTCTAGATCTCAGTTTTATAAGGTAAAAAATATTTTTATAACAAATATTTTGTAGTATATATACTCTTTACCTTTCTGGAATGAAATGAATAGATGATAAAGCCACCAACAACATAATTTAAAAGATCAATGTTGTATCCTAGCTTTCACATTTTTAAAAAACACAAGGGCAGTAATTCTACTAAAACAATGTGCACAACCAGAGCATAACATAAATGATTCCATGTGATGGCTATACCTGAACGTCTGGGAAGATATTTAAGTTGAATGGGACAACTTTGAGCATTTACAGGACCGTTAACATTTATTGCTCTCACTCATGAAATGCCTTTCCACACTCACTATTGATATAACCAAAAAATGCCCTCCAAAAAATTCTGAAATTCCCCTTACTAGCCAGTACTACTCTTGTTGCTAACCATTACTTGTACCATTTCTAAAAGGAAATCAAATCATAATTCCAACGGACAAGTTTAGTTTATAATAAAACAATTTATTAATAGTTGTGTCTTCTATTCTTTGCTAATATCATACCACCATCTTTTAAAATTCTATCAATAGGTGCACCTGGGTGGCTCGGTCTGTTAAGTATCTGATTCTTGATATAGGCTCAGGTCATGATCTCGTGATTCACGAGTTTGAGCCCTGAGTTGGGCTCTGACCTGACAATGCAGAGTGTGCTTGGGATTCTCTCTCTCTCTCCTCTCTCTGCCCCTCTCCTGCTCACTTTCTATCTATAAATAAATAAATGAACATTCAAAAAGATGTTAACAATTCTAATTCCCAGCTTTCCAAAATACAGGGACAATTATTTCTAAAAAGTTGTTTATTTGTTATTTTTTATCTGAAAAATTGACCGTGGTTTTGGGCACAGGAACAATGTAATAAAAGAACTGATTTTAAGGAAATGTTAAACTCTATTGCAAAACTTTGGGAGATTATGCAAGTCTTGATGTACCACTGTGAGTTACAGAATGTTTTAAAGGGCATGAACTCTTAAGTGGAAACACGGGTTACTACTGAGAGTTTCCATGCATTGGTCTAGTCCTGTTTCCATATAACCCTGATGGTAAAAGCACCTGAGAGGTCCACACATGAAGAAAAATAATCCTGATGGAATGTATAATCAAAAGATTCATAAAAAGAGACTCATCCCAGGTGTCCACACAGTTGCTCTGCATTATAACCTGACATAATGGAGCATGATGAGCAGTTTTAACTGTAAGGTTGAGAGATGTACATTTAAATTAAGACTGTTTTCAGACTCTGATTTGGTTATGATTGCAAAAATGCAATTTCCCATCTTCTGGTTTAGGGAGTTGCACTAATGTCTGTGTTTATGTCCATATTTCTGCCTGTATTTATAACTATTTATTTATTTTCTTGTGGTAGCACACGGGATATTTTAGTGCCTGGAATAAACAAAAATGACCAACTTCAATCATGTGGCCTCAATATCCTTTCAACAATATAGTTTTGTAACTTAAAGTTTAGTCAAAGTCAACTGAAGTTTTAACAGGCCCTGGACAACTCTTTCTATTAATCAGTTATTAACTAATATACTATTTCAACAATTCCACACAGCACCCTGTGCTCATCATGACAAGTGCACTCCTTAATCCCCATTCACCTACTTAACCATACTCCACCCCCCTCCTTTCTGGTAACCATCAGTTTGTTCTCTATAGTTAAGAGCCTGTTTCTTGGTTTGCCTCTCTGTCTCTCTCTTTCTATTTTGCTCATTTTGTTTGTTTCTTTAAATTCTACATATGAATGAAATCATACGGTACCTGTCTTTCTCTGACTGATTTATTTTGCTTAGCATAATACTGTGTAGTTCTGGGGCGCCTGGATGGCTCAGTTGGTTGGGTGACTGACTCTTGATTTCAGCTCAGGTCATGATCTCAAGGTTCATGGGTTCGAGCCCCATGTCATGCTCTGCACTGACAGCATGGATCCTGCTTGGGATTCTGTCTCCCTCTCTCTCTCCCTCCCCAGCTCATGCTCTCTCTCTCAAAAATAAATAAATAAACATCAAAAAATATTTTGTAGTTCTCTCCATGTTGTTTTAAATGGCAAGATTTCATTATATTCTATGACTAATATTCCACTGTGTGTGTATATGGGGGTGTATACCACATGTTCTTTATCCATTCATCAATCGACACTTGGACTATTTGTATAATTTGGCTATTATAGATGCTGCTGCTGTAAACATCAGGGTGCACGTATCCCATTGAATTCATATATTTTTATTCTTTGGGTTAATACCTAGTAGTATGATTGGTGGATCATAGGGTGGTTCTATTTTTAGCTTTTTGAGGAACCCCCATACTGTTTTCCAGAATGGCTGCATCAGTTTGCATTCCCACCAACAGTGCAAGAAGGTTCCCCTTTCTTCACATCTTCACCAACACCTGTTGTTTCCTGTGTTATTGATTTTTGCCATTCTGACAGGTGTGAGGCGATAGTTCATTGTAGTTTTGATTCACATATCCCTGATGATAAGTGATGTTGAGCATCTTACCATGTGTCTTTTGGTCATCTGTATGTCTTCTCTGCAAAGTTTTCTATTCATGTCATCTGCCCATTTTTTAATTGGATTGCTCATATTTTGGGTGTTGAGTCTTGTAAGTTCTTTCTATATTTTGGATACTAAACCTTTATCAGGTATGTCATTTGCAATACCTTCTCCCATTCTGTTGGCTGCCTTTTAGTTTTGTTGATTGTTTCCTTCACTGTGCAGAAGTTTTTTATTTTGATGTACTCCCAATAGTTTATTTTTGCTTTTGTTTCCCTGGCCTCAGGAGTCATATCTAGAAAGAAGTTGTTACAACCAATGTCAAAGGTTACTGCCTGTGTTTCAGGTCTCACATTTAGGTCTTTCAACTATTCTGAATTTATTTTTGTGTATGGTAACAGAAAGTGGTCCAGTTTTATTCTTCTGCATGTTGCTGTCCAGGTTTATCAACATCACTTGTTGAAGAGACTTTTTTTTCCCCCATTAGATGTTCTTTCCTGCTTTGTTGGAGATTAATTGACCATATAATTGCAGGTTCATTTCTGGGTTTTCAATTCTGTTCTATTGATTTATGTGTGAATTTTTGTGTCAGTGCCATACTCTTTGGATTACTACAGCCTTGTAATATAACTTTAAGTCCAGAATGGTGAGGCCTCCAGCTTTGTTTTTCTTTTTAAAGGTTGCTTTGGCTATTCAGGATCTTTTGTCGTTCCATACAAATTTTAGGATTGTTTGTTCTAGTTCTGTGAAGAATGCTGGTGTCATTTTGATAGGGATTGTATTAAATGTGTAGATTGCTTTGAGTAGTAGACATTTTCACAATATTTGTTCTTCCAATCCATGAGCATGGAATGTCTTGCCATTTCTTTGTGTCATCTTCAATTTCTTTCATCAGGGTTTTAGTTTTCAGAGTACAGGCCTTTCACCTCTTTGGTTAAGTTTATTCCTAGGTATCTTATTGTCTTTGGTGCAATTGTGAATGGGACTGCTTCTTTAATTTCTCTTTCTGCTGCTTCATTATTGGTATATAGGAATGCAACAGATTTCTGTATGTTGATTTTGTAGCCTGTGATCTTACTATATTAATTTATCAATTCCAGTGTGGTTTTTTTTGTTTTATTTCGTTTTGTTTTGGTAGAGTCTGATTTTCTATATGCAGTATCATGTCATCTGCAAATAGTGCAAGTTTTACTTCTTCCTTGCCAATTTGGATGCCTGTTATTTCTTCTTTTGTCTGATTGCTGTGGCTAGGACTCCCAGTACTATGCTGAATAAAAGTGATGTGAGTGGACATCCCTGTCTTGTTCCAGTGCTCAGTAAATATTAATTTTCTTAGCTGGCTCCTTAGCTTCATTAAGTGTTATTTTTAGGTATAATCCTGGAGGATAAAAAGGATATAGTCTGAGTGGAATACCTTTTAGGCCAGTTTGTAACCACTCTGGTTGGGGTACCATATGATGTATATAACCTGTGTCTATTTAAGATTTTGCATCAACATAGCATATAAGTGTAAAACAGTATAAAGTGGATCTAAAGGGTCATCTCTCTCTATTAATAAATCTCTTTTCAGAAAGATTCAGCAGTCCCTCTAGTGATTTGTGATAGGACTAAAGTCTTGTGGGACTATTTCTGAGTTAGTCCTTTCCAATGGAAAATGCTGATCTCACATCATGTGGTAAAAAGAGCTCATCCATCCAAGATTTCACCACTTATAGCCTTGGTTTCCTGACCCATAATTCCACATTCCATGTAGCTACTTGGAAAACAGGTGCCCACAAGTGAATTATTCTAAAACAAGACAGAGATGAGACAAAGCAGTTCACCTAGGTTCCTACAACAAAAAAAAAAATGAACTGTAGGTTGCAGCTAACTTAAAGTGCATCATTCTTTATCACTGCGTACCTTAATGTGGTGAAATTTATGGATTCCATTTGGAGAAATTTTTCATTGGTGGTCATGGAATTATATGAAGTCGACACAAAAATAAATAGCAAACATATTTTACTTTTTTAAACTTCCACCAAATGAGTTTAATTTGCATGCAACCAAAATCCCGAAGACTGCATTGCATAGAGTAGCTTTGCCCCACATCAAAGATACTGTAGAGATCAAAACAAAATTGAGTTCTGAGGAAGGAATCCTCTTATTCTCCTTCTTAATATACACATTTTTGTTTCATCTGTGGGTGGGGGTCAATAAAAGGCAACATAAAAATCTGTGGACACCATCAACATTTGAGTGACTGCATCTTAACCTTAGAAGTAGGTGTGGTAGTTAATGAAAACGTGGAAAGTATGACATCTGAGGAAGAGTCGGCGAGTGGAATCTGAGAGCCCAAAGCTGTACGGAAATGGGAGCACCTTTGTACTGTCTCAGCCTCCCTCTTGCAGAGAGTGCTATCGTGGACACGCGACTGGATTTATGTGGTGACATTTCCCCTTCCCTTTCAGTTTTTTTGTATGAGATCAACATGAAGATCATTGACTGCCCTCGTTAAGCCTGCCTGAGCCAAAGGACAATGACTGTTTCCATGTTCTATCATCTGTGGGGTGGGTTTGTCTGAGTCTTCTTGCTTTGTTTTCCCAGGGAAGGAAAATTCAGAGCCAATCAAACTGTAAGATCCTGGCTCGGTTAAAACCAGGCCGGGGTTACTTAAGCAGGGCGAACACTTTCATAAGATCATTTCTGTGACAAAGATCGAAAGGACGACAGAAAATAGCACAACAGGATTCAATTCACGTGGCAAAAGGAAATTGTGCAAAGTTTAATCCATTCCTATCACAGTCTCAAGATTGTAATCTCCCTGGACGCTGAGCCTAGGAAAGACTTTTTTCCACAATACGCATCATCAAGTTGCTTGAGAAGCGGTGCTGCGGGCTGGAGGGAGGCGGTGCAAGTTATATAACATGCAATTTAAGATAATGGCCTTCGAAAAGGAGAAATTAATATAAACAGATGAGGCCAACAAAGCTTCAGTCATCTAGAAGGTAGTTTCAATCACCACTGACGTTAAACAATATCACCCCCACTGAGCTTACACTATGTTTATTATCATTTAATTTCTTGCCCAAATCGGCACTTTCTTATCATGATGTCGCAGGGACTGCAAGCTCTGTTATGACTACAATTGGTAGAAAAATGCCTTCATCTAAGTGAGTAACAAGATACAAAAATTGAGCTCTCCGTCTTAACCTTTTGTGGCTTTAAACATTCTACTAAAAACATTAGCAAAAATGGAAGCTATGGCGCTTCCATAATTATCACAGCACTGTCTTTGTTCTTATAATGATAGAATCCATACTTTCAATTTGGAGGGCTTAATAATAGCAGCTGTCTTGTCTGCTCAACTGTGGGGTTTTAGGGCTCCCGTAATGATTCATTTTCACTCACTTGACAGTGGGTGTTTCCTTGTAATATTTCAGGCCACATCAGAAGAGAGCATTTTAAAATCCTTTCAAGTGTTCTGCTATACATAACAATATTGAATTATGCATTAATAAACCAAATTTAATTGACTTGGAGGTACATAAGCCCTAATTAACACTATACCTCAATACTAAAAACTGATTGCCACAAATCAGCACACACACACAAATGCAGGCATAATGATTATACCGCTCATGTCTGAGGGACCCGATGTCTCTTGCTCCCTAAAACCACACAACACTCTATTTTTTCTTCACCTTCTCCCTTGCTCTTTCCTTCCTTATATGCTTCTCCTGCTTTTCCTTCTCCTCATTCTCTTATTTTTCAAAACATTTCATTTTGGAATTATTTTAGCTCTACACAAGAGGGGCCCGGGTCGAACAGAAATTCCGTCTTTCCTCAGCCCTCCTCTCATTGCTTCCTAAAGTTTATTAATGGGGAGCGGAAAGATAAAGGGGAGGAAACAGAAACCTACCCACAGAAGGTCCAAATGGCACTCCATCTTTCTGATATGCATCGAGCTCATTACGATAATAAATAAAATATGAATATTGGGAATAAACTGGGTCAATCATTTTTCATTATTATGTAGTCTAGATGAACTGGCTGTTTTGTAGTAAGAGAATATAACATGCATGCATATGTGTACCACGACCAACAGCAGTGTGCTTTATTAGGATGGGGGGAAATTATACGCTTTTGAGTGTGTTTACATGTGCCGAGAGAGTGGTTGCAAAGATAAGGAAGGTAGTTTTATGGGCCGGGCTGTGGAGATGCTGGAGAGGATAATTGAGAGAGGGAGGTTTTTATGATATAATAAGGTGCAGAGCTCGAGTGAGAGCAGGGACAGGGTGAGTGGGGGATGGGCAACAGTTACAGGATGCTTTCAGGACCTTCATGCTGGCATTTGTAGACTCTTTCATGGTCTTTTATGTGAAGGAGCAGCTCCCAGGGTTAGTGCGGAGGTAAGGCTCCCATTGTGTGTGAGAAGTCCGTATTTAGTCTAAACAATCAATCCTGATTAAAAAAAAACAACATAGTATTATACATTGTGTACAATTATAAAATGTACATTTACATTTTATAATTGAAAATGAATAAACTTTATTAAATCGTGTAAGTCCTTTCTGCTATATAAAATTTTGAAAATTCATAATAGCAGGAGGAAGAAATGAACTACCATAGATAGCCACTCTCAATAATTTAATGCATTTTCTAAATTGCGTTAAATAATCATTCTAAATTCCATTTTGTTGTTTTTCTTTTTCTTTTGAGTCAATTTATTTTTCACATCCTGTCAGGAGACAGGGACTTCAGCTAGCCCACATATAGTGCCATATCTTTCTTAAAGCGTATAAAAATATTCTGGAAAATACGTCTCACTATGCAAAGGCAAGCATGTAGATATAACTACTGGAAAGCATTAAAGAGTTCCAAAGCTAGAAGGTTTCTACTGATTCCCAAATACATGTTCTGCTTTGTTCCCTACTGAAGGACAGGTATTGTTTTATAAGTGCAATCTGGGAACTCTTGATGCTAAATGTAAACTCTCTACTCACCCATGCCATTTTCACTTTGAGCTATAGCTTTTTTTTTCCCACAGCATCCATATCTATACTTCTCACAGACTTTATCCATCTTTATCCTAT